>NW_022436941.1:86570804-86867928 GCF_009761245.1 Sapajus apella | reverse complement strand
TTTTTTTTTTTTTGAGACGGAGTTTTCGCTCTTGTTACCCAGGCTGGAGTGCAATGGCGCGATCTCGGCTCACCGCAACCTCCGTCTCCTGGGTTCAGGCAATTCTCCTGCCTCAGCCTCCTGGGTAGCTGGGATTACAGGCACGCGCCACCATGCCCAGCCAATTTTTTTTGTATTTTTAGTAGAGACGGGGTTTCACCATATTGACCAGGATGGTCTCGATCTCTTGACCTCGTGATCCACCCGCCTCGGCCTCCCAAAGTGCTGGGATTACAGGCTTGAGCCACCGCGCCCGGCGAAATCAAACATTTTTTAGCCTATTAGTAAAGTAAAAGAATGATCTTAAACTTATATCAAAGTTTACTTATATTTTCTTTGATACTGTAGATATGAAACTTTAGTAAAACTTAGGACAACTGATCATGAACCCTAATCAAAACTGATCTTTTTTTTTTTTTTTAAAAAGAAAGCCCAAATTTATGTATCTCATAAATAATAATGTTATTTAACAGCAGAGAGATAAAAAGTTATATTTGAATATGTATGATAATTGTTAAGAAACAAGACAAGGTGAATATTATGTATTTGATTCAGAGACTTGTGGAATGTCCTACATATAAAAACAAACTAATGTATATCTGAAAACAAATAAAAATATAAATGACCAAGATCTCACAAATTTATAATCCAAGCTTGTCAAAAGTTCAGGATGGATGAGTAATTCAGCAATCTTCAATATAGTAGTATCTTAAAAGCCATTACCAAATATAATAATTATAATAAATATAAGCATTTAAATATGACACTTACTTTTGTGTGTAATACTCCATAAAAAACTTCATCTTCAAAAGTTCTTTCTACTCAAAACTCTGCAGTCATAGTAAAGTGTGTATTTTTTGGGGTATTTGCCTTGACATTTTAACAATTCTTAAAAGTCTAAAATATGTTTTTCATTTTGCAGCTTTGTTCTGTGAAGTACTAATTACTTAGAAAGTCAACAGAAAACTTATAGTTGCAGAAAAAGGGATATCCTAAAATAGTGCCTTCTCTTTCATTACCTGAGCAAATGCATTTTATGGGTTTAGTGTTCTGGTCATTGGGGAGTTGTGATTCTATTGGGTAAAAATTTTTTAGTTACTTCTCAAATTCTAAAATCTTGTTGCAAGGTCCATTAGACCAGCTAATTAATGTGTGACCAAAATGAGAAGCTCATCCCCAAATTCAGCACAGAGATGTACTCCATTGCATAATCACAAATAAACTTGTCATCTCATTTAACTTACAAATGTGTGCTTCCAATTATAATGGGAGGGGATAGCTTGTAAGTGTATCCTGACCACTGCAAAAGGAAAAGTAAATCAGTGCTTTGATGATAAGGAGTGCTGGCACAATCTTTGATTGTAAGAACAAGATTTTTTAAAAAGTAGATTTGATCAATTTAGTAAAGAAATTACAAAATTATATTCTGATCTTTGTCAAATATGCTTGAAATGAAAATATCCAATAATTATTACATATAATACTATATATAACTATATATTATATGTTCTATGTATGATATAAAGTAAAACATACAATCGATGTCTTGTGAATTTATATTATACAAATGTGTAAATATGATGTATTATGAATGTATATCTATCTAGCTAATCTACCTACCTACCCATCTGTTTATCTGATAATTTTCCATTATTTGGCTGAAAGTAACAGCACATGTAATCCAAGTATAAGGACTTAGACCAATATCTTTTTATTGTCAGACTAGCCTTAGCTTTCTGGCACATGTACTATACAATTTTTTCAGAAGTAAAATTTCATAATATAAATTTCTAATTCTAAATTTCCCATTGTCAATTTTATATTATTCAGCATTGTCTAGTTAGTTCATGTACTTAGTCACTATATTTTCTCTGGAGGACATTTGACTGTTATTTACAAGAAAATTTATTCTTAACAATTAAGATTCACCATTGTGGCAAACTGTCAAGAGATAAATTATTTAACAACCAATAGCATCATTACTGGAATAAGTGTTTCTCTTCCTTGACTGTCACATGTATATACGCATGCATGTGTCTATGAACTCATAGCAGAAATCCAAAACTACTTTATTTTTTACAAGATTGATAATACTGCCTCTATGCTATTATTTTGTGTGTGTGTGTTTTTGGTGGGGAAAAGTTCTAATTTTATAGCATTATCTAGCAATGAGCTGTCATAAACAATACTGGATTTTGATATAAAGTAATGATGGATTCCTCAAGCTACATGTAAAAATCTATTTATTTTATACTTTATCCCTCACATCTTCATGAAAATCTAAGTGATATGAAATATGATCTAGACTGACTTCAAACTTGTATTAGCTATATGTCCTTGGGCAATTTTTGAGGTAGTTCACTCATTTGGGAAATGGGTTATATCTACTTACATGATTTTTAAACTATAAAATAATTGCTTTACTGGGGAATACTCTTGTGTGAAGAAAGAGAACTACAAGAAAATATATTATCCAAAAAGAGTGGGGTTTAAGAGCAACACAAAGATACGAAGTAAATTTTCATTGATGGTGAAAATAACCTAAAATCCCAAAGTTTTCCCCATTTTTGGTATGCTATCCATACTAGTTATTTAAGAAAATATTTCAAGGTATATTTTTGTCTTGGCCATACTATTCACATGAACATGAATATTGGAATATGTGTTTTTAGCTGTACCAAAGGCTATCTACGATGAATGGAAAAATTACTGAAAGTAGCGTGGGAGTCTTATCTTTAAAAAATATGAAAAATATGACTGACTTACACTGATTGGCTTTTTTTCTGCAAAAAGGTTAAAATTTACACCACCACTGGAGATCTATTTAAGAGCATGTGGGTTAAACACACTGAATCTCCATCCCAAACACAGTAAGGCAGCTACAAGTCAAACATAATGACAGTGCTGATTAATTAGATACTCCTACCCCCCAGCACTTCAGAGTGATTTATGGAGACACATCTCTAGTCTGATCCATTGTGCTGACTGGATTAATGGAGTGAGCTAGAAAAATTCACTGGCAACAGTATCTGGCAGCCCAGCAAAACATTAACCCTTGGAGTTTTCTTATCTAGCCTATTGACAGAATATTAATTATGACAAAACATACACATTTCACCAAATTATCTTTTGATAGCTTCGTTTATATTTGATATATAAATATAGCTGTACATATTGTGTTGAATATTTAGATATATTGAAATTCCTTGCATTAGAAAGAAATTGCACATAAACATTTAAGAACAGGGTTAAACAGTAGGTCCATTATGGAAAGGAGGCTTAGTGAACATGTACTTTTCTTCTTTATTATATGCATAGAGACATAGATTTCTTGTGGAATGAAGAGAAGATAAGAATTGTTTTGCAAACAAAAACTATTCCCATTACATTAAGAAATTATGAATGTGTAAACTGCCTGGTGGTAGTGAATTCTGAAATAAAGAGTGATTCTGCTTGGGGGAGAAACACTATTGATATATAAGCAATCAAACTAGAAATATTCTGAAGTGTGCCTAATCAGAAGTGAGCATATTAGCACATAAATTGCTTCTGGTGTATGTAAATGAAGCATCATATATTATCTGAATCTCCAAATTAAAAAGCTTCATAGAGCTATTTCAGCTTAGTATTTAAAGCTATGTAAAATTAAAATTGAACCTTTCTTAAAATATCAAAAACAATTATGAGATATATCATATAACTTCAGCTTTAATTATTTTTGTGGCATTTGATCCATCCCAGTCACATTTTCTAGATGTGTTATGTTAAACACATGGAAACACAACTTGTAAGTAGACATGGTTTAAAGGGCTCTGGGAAAAACGTGTCTTTCAATTAGGAGCAAATGATAGAACCAAGTAGTAAACTATTTTTTATTCTTTTTCAACTTTTTAGTTTCAGTGGGTACGGGTACTGGAGTGTTACATGGGTAAATTGCATCTTGCTGGGGTTGGGTGTACAAGTGATTTTGTCACCCAGGTAGTGAGCATAGTGCTTGATACATAGTTTTCTGACCCTCATCCTCCAACCACCAAGTAATAAATTCTTAATCAAGTAGCTCTTCCATACATTGAAACCAAATTTTAAAAAGATTAAAATATTTGTAAAAGCTATTTTCATTAGCATAGTAAGTTTTAAGTAGTATAAAAACTTACTATAGGTTAACAGTGTAGAAAGGATAATGCAAGGACAGTTGCAAACATTTGGATAATCTGAAGAAGACCCCTTACCTCTCTGATGACTCAAGGTTCACATTTAGAGGAATTAGATTGTTTGTTGTGGATTTTCTTCATTCTAATGATGGTGCAAAAGAAAGGAAACGTAAAACTAACCAAGCCTAAGTGCATAAATTTTTATTTCTCAATCCCACAGCAAATGGAAATTTAATATCAGGCTTTCATGCTCCTAGATATATTATGCCTCATGAAACCAGTATGTCAGATCAAAGCTGCTGTCTTACGTTTATCAGGATGGAGCATCTGATAGTTATGCAAGGGGAGCCCTATGTCAGTGGTTCTCAACTGGGATGATTTTTGGTTTACAAGAGCACATTATTCAATGTTTAACATTGCTATTTGTCCAAAGGAGGAATGTACTACTGGTTACTAGTGAGTGGAGCCCAGGGCTGTTGATAAACATCCTACAATCTGTAAGACAGCCGTCCCACAACAGAATTAATTATGCAGCCCAAAACATCAATAATGCGGGTTGAGCAATCCGGTCCAAGGTAGAATACACTTAAATAATTTTATCTAAACTTTTCAAACAAACTTATTAATGTTGAAAATCATCTCTAAAAATAAAATTAAGATTTGCTGATGAGCTGTCACCAAAAGCAGTAGTTTTTACTTAGGAATTCAAGAGTACCCTGAAAACTAGAAACGTGAGCATATATCATCACTAACGCAGCGTCAAGTTACTAAGAGACACCGAAAATGAACACAGAATTGTTGAATAAATTTATTAATTAATATTCTATATGTGGAACTTTTGAATTTGAGTATTTAGACATCTAAGACTATGTATTAGTTCCTTTTTATGCTGCTGATAAAGACATACTCAAGACAGGGAAGAAAAAGAGGTTTAATTTGACTTACAGTTCCATGTGGCTGAGGAGACCTCAGAATTATGGCAGGAGATAAAAGGTACTTTTTACATGGCGGCAACAAGACAAAATGAGGAAGATGCAAAAGCAGAAATTCCTGATCAAACCATCAGATCTTGTGAGACTTATTCATTACCACAAGGACAGTATGGGTGAAACCACCCCCATGATTCAAATTGTCTCCCACTGGGTCCCTCCACAACACATGAGAGTTATGGAGTTACAGTTCAGGATGAGATTTGGGTGAGTATACAGAACCAAACCATATCATCTCATATATGTGTGTGTGTGTGTGTGTGTGTGTGTGTGTGTACACACACACACACACAACCATGATATACGACGTGTATATATTTGACCACGATTCCCTATGTTTAGATATGCTCTAAGACCATATATATATATATATATATATATACACACATACATAGATATATATTTATATACTCTAAGTACCAGGAAAAAATTTTTATGTCATTCAATATTGTTGAGACTATGAACGGTACTTGAAAAAAGAAATTCATAAGCCTTTTCATGCAAAGGATTATAAAAAATATCACATGTTAAAGGGGTAAATAGCTTTATTGAATACATGACTAAAGTCGAAATCATGTGCATGAAACAAAAGTGTTTATTATGTTTTCTAATTAGCTAACATACTTCCAAGTCAAATTCCTCATCTCTTATATAATTCGTAGGCTCTATTTAGCAGATAGTAGACTCCAAAGGTTCACCTTCTAATCATTACAGATAACCAATTTGAGAAGTTTATATGGTTTCTAACTTCAGTTCTTTCAATTTCAACATTTAAGTTTTATTATTATAGACTATGTAAAACGTCTCCTCAGTTGAGAAGATTGTTTCATGTTTCAAGTCTATCACATTTTTTTGAATTCAAATCTAGCCCCAATTTAGTCAAATCAAATTAAGGTAAATCCAGCCTTTGCCATCTATTCCAGCTCACAAACATTTTTTCTACTCAGAACTCATAGAATTTAAAATTTTCAATATTCATTTTGGCACTTAATCATATACTGCCTCACTTTTTTTTTCTTGACTAATTCTTATTTATTTAATTTTGTATCTTCCTAGTTAGATTACAAACCTCAGGAGGCAGAGACCATATCATAAATATCTGTTCTAAGGATAAAAGCTTAGTAAATGTTAGAGAAATGAAGGAAAAAAGATAAGAACAGAAGAAGGGAGCAAGAGAGACAAGAAAAAAAAGGAAGAAAAGAGGTCAAGGAAGGGAAGGAGGGGTGAAAGGAGGGATAAAGAGATGGAGAAAAAGCCCTTTATGTCTTCCTTCTCATCTTTTTCAGAAATAAAATATTTTCCTAATAGTTATTTAAATGAAAAGTATTTCAGTTGGCTCTAATCCTTCTCAGAGATTCTGAAATTCACCGAACTTTGACCACGATTCCCTAGGTTTAGATATTGTAACATTTGGGGTTTCTTTGAATTTTCATATCAAAGATCAATAATAGCCTCAAATTAAGAGTATAAACGCAAGGTTGAAGTGTGGGAGATGGTTAATTTGGAAAACATAAGAAACTGTTAACATCATTGCATATTTAGGAAAAAAATTCATAAAATAAAATAAAGGAAAGCACCTACAATTGCAGTATGTTTCTTAAATCAGATGATAGCAAATTATTTCACATTCTAGACCCTTAAATGTCTTCCTATTTCTTGGAAAATGCATTCCAATTCTTAAATTGCATAAGTAGTATTTTCTTCCTCTTTCATTTCTTCCCTTTTTAGTCCCTAATTTAAATGCTGTCTTGAACAAAGCCAAATGTGGGTCAGGTTTCAAATGCTCCAAACTGTCTTTTTCTGTTTTTTGCACATGACCTTTAGTCACAACCCAGTTCCTATGCCGCTTGGCCTCCAACACATGTGCAAATGTGTGTGTACACATTTGTTATCTCTTTCCTACTTCATATCCAAACTCCTGTCTCTTCCTACAAGAACTTTTCCAAGGAGCATCCAGGCCTCCAGGTGACGGTCACATCTCTATGTTCTCCATACCCTGCACCTCTTCCTCTCTGCTAATAGCACATGGAAATGAGATTGTGTGCATCCCTGGAATGGGAGCTTTGTTAAGATCTTTTAGCTTTCTGTCCTCCTTGTATTCCTAGTAGCTAGTACTGAGTCAGGCACATGATGTTTTCAATAAATATTTTTTCAACTGAATTAAAATGAACTGAATTGAATCAGTTCATTAAATACATTATTGGAGCTAAGGAGATTTTTATTTTGGTAAAAAGGAGAGCTGGAGATTTTTCTGGTGAAGGGTGGGGGGTTTTCTAAAGGTTGATAAACACCTGTGCTCAAATCTTCCTAACTTCTCAATACCTTTCCTCTGTAAAGGAATTCATTTTCCTTTTTACCTAGATCTTTCCACTTATAAGAGTTAGCTTAAGACAGATGGCCAAACATCCTATAGTCCCTCAGGATTTTTACATCTGCTGTTTCATAACTCAGCTTTTTTCAATTATAACAATATTTTCTTCTCTTAAATGGCAATCTTTCTATAAAAAGGTAAGCTATAATTTGTTCTGTACTTAACATTACAGGACATTTTCTGTTTCACAGCATTCTTTTCTCAAGATGTTTCTCTTTACAAAGTTTTTCTTTTCCTTTCTAAACATTGGATTAATAATCGTTGGTAGAAACTTTGAAAGACAAAGAAATGTAAGTAAATAATGATTACATATAATTCCATTATCAGAGATGATCACTGATAACATTTTGTTGCAATTTGCTTTCTATTTCTTTTCTATGCATATATTTTTACAGTTAAGATCATACTGGGAAAATAAATTACATTCTGCATTGTAAAAATAGTTTTATGTCATAAGCATTGCTCCATGCCATTATCTTTGTACACATAATTTTAAATGACTGCATAATGCTATTATGTGAATATATCACAATTTACTTCCTAGTTTCCTTATTAGTGGCCATTTAGATTTCTCCATGCTTTTACAGTTGCTCCTCCTTTCAGGAAACAGAGGCTGCAGAACCCCATATGTCATCGTGATTGGATGGGTTTCTTTTTTGCTTCCTTGTTCATGTAACTTGCTATACAGCAGTTGCTTCAATTCAATGACACTATTTAGGAAACTGTCCTAGAAGTGCATGAATAACATAACTGGGAATTTGGGGAAAGAACTATGTCTTCTTCTGCCTTATACACTGCTGATAAATACAGTTATGACTCAGGAAACAATATTGAGTCCCTTAATTCGCTTCAAGCGCTTCTCAGATTCAGTGAAATAGAAAGCCTAAAATTGCTGGCAGGCAAAGATGTTGCTGTAGCTCATTATTTCAAGGGAGCAGGAGACTTTCTGCACTGCTTGCCTGAGAATCAATCATTCCAGAAGTATAAAAGATATAATGACTGCATAGCAGTAACTTGGTATGGCAGTAATACCAATAACGATATTAAACTGAATAGGTCTCTATTCCAAAGGTGTGCAGACATTGGAACAGGTTTTTCCACAACCTGGTGAATTATAGGAAAATCCATTAACGTGTCCATACAATGAACTGTTTAAAATGGACATATTCTTGGCAAAAAGGTCAGTAACATGTCTTTTAAGAAAGGTCATTTATGCCAACAATTTGCTTCTAGTATTGATGAGAAAGAAGAAGCCAAATAACTGGATTAAATGGCTTTTACGGTTTGACCTTTCAGGTTGGGGTGAAAAGAAATCCAAATGCCCAAAATGCTGAATTACAGTGTTTTGATGATGAAACACCCTTCCTCAGTCCTGGGTACTATATTCCCATTAAAAGATGAGGTGCATAATTTTCATATTAAGGACACTTCAATCATGATTTTCTGTTTTGGGGATATTGCATTTTCTCATCAGCAACAAAAAAATCTACAAAAGGTTACAAAAAACTCCAGCTTTATTCATATAGCTAGACTGGAGTTAAGAACTCTATCTCTATTAAAGGAAGCAATGGAAGTAATAGGAAGAACCATGATGTTAAATTTGAGCCTGGGGCTTTGATGCTCCTGTGGAACGGACAGGAAGGTCTCTGAGTAGAGGTAGGATACAATGGGGGAGGAGAAAAAAAATGACATCTAATTAGGCATGCAGAGCAGAAGGAAGCAGCATCCAGGAGGAGAATGAACACCAGCTTTAGTCCAGATAATAGGTGCCCCAAAGAACGCTACGAGGTGCCAGAGCTGGGGATTGTTGCAGATCGAGTGTGTGTTGACTGCAGTTTCCACAGCAGATGGCCAAATGGGCAGGTGGATTTTTGAGTGGACGCTCCTGGGCCTCTACCCACATTCTCCACGTACCTGGGATCGCAGATGGCAGTACCAGCTGGCACATGAAAAGATGCAGTTTATGTGTTTCGTTTACTCTCATAAATTATAGAGAGCAAAGTCCATCTTTCACGTGAAAAATTCACTCTCAACACATGTATAATACTTACCTCTGATGTTTTACTTAAGTATGGCAGAGATTGTATTTTTGTTCAACGTTTTTTAGAAATTATAATTCCTTGTATTTTTAGATTATAGTTGTTTTTGAATTATATGTTTTAACTCTCGAGCAACTAAGAGAATTCAAACAAAATTCCCAAGAAAAAAAAGAAACAAAATCTTATTTTATGCTTAAATTATCTGTATTCACAGAGAAAGAGTTTGAACTGAAAATCTAAACATTTTTAGAAATTCAGAATGGAATTGTTTTTTAACTATTAATAATTCTCAAAGAAATTATTATTAAAGTATTATTGTATAAAAATGCCTTTCCATGTATTCAAAAATAGTTTTAAATATTTAATATTAACATTTTAGTTGTGCAGGTGAAACATATAGATATAAATGGGAATGCTATTATAAAATAGTTTAATTTTGTTTTAACCAAACAATATTTATTGATATTTGCTGAAGCATGCTTTTAGAAAATGTCTATCTAAGCATAAGCGCTTTCAAAGGGCTTACAGTTTGGTTGAGAAGATAGAACACATAAAGGACTTAACCAAAAACATCTTCTGAAGAGGCAGGACAGGAGAAAATTAATATAGAGTAAACTAAATTTTGTTTAAAATGATGAGGAAGTAATGGGAGTATCCCAATTAGCTAATTTCCTATTAATTACAGATTTCCAAGAACAGCAAAAACTGGATATCTTTACTTTCCTTAAAATAGAAATCCAGTTTATCATGTCAAACTGCATATAATCAATAATTAATAGCATTTTCAAATCCAAATAAGAACACTTAAATGTGATTCTTCCTTGTCAACCTAAACAATGCCTCATATGTACTTTAAAAATTCCTGTTATAAATAGAAGTGTATCATGCACTTGAGTCCAAAACAATAAGGTGACTTTGCTCCCCCAGGGGACAATTGATAATGTCTGGACATGTTTTTGGTTGTCACAACTGGGGAGAAGGATGTGTAGAGGCTGAGGGTGCTGCTACGTTCTGATAATGCACAAAACAGCCCCCCACAACAAAGAATTATCTAATTCAAAATATCAGTAGTGACGAGATTGAGAAATTCAATTGTGACCTCACAAATAATTGCCATACACTTAACAGAAAGATTGGTCAAAAAATTTACAAATGTCTGGAATATGAGAGATCAGGCTGTTCTGCAAACACATGTACACTTTAGAGAAAATTCAATAACTTTTTAAAAAGTTTTCAAATTCCTCTTCAATGAAACCCCACTTTTTGAGTAGTTTTCAAAAACTCCCTCAAAATACACCTTTACTCTGGTCAGGGGAGTCTCTTTAGTGTCTTTCAAATATGGTATAGTTGTATTTCAAACTGCTACACTATTTCTGTTGTTCTTTTACCTTCAACAATTTATCTTTTCCTGTACCTTTCTTTTCTTTTGAATATTTTATATCTTCTGGAAGTTGGGTAAAATGCTTAAAAATAAAACTGGACTTTTGTGCATGTATTATTTCTGCCAGGTAATTTGCATTAATCATTGCCCATGGTCTTCTGTTGTTTCATGTCTTGCATTTCATTAGGAACTGGGCATCATTGGTAATCAGTATGCTTCTTTCATTATCTTACCCAGACTGGCATATATAGTAAGTAATATGTTTGGCTCTGTGTCCCCACCCAAATCTAATGTCAAATTGTAATCCCCACATGTCAAGGAAGGAAGCTGGTGGGAGGTGATGGGATTATGGGGGCGTTTTCCCCAATGCTGTTCTTGTGACAGTGAGTGAGTTTTTAAGAGATCTGATGGTTTAAAAGTGTGGCACTTCCCCTTTGAATTCTCTCTCTCACCTGCCGCCACGTAGGGCGTGCTTGCTTCTCCTTAGCCTTCAGCCATGATTGTAAGTTTCCTGAGGCCTTCCCAGCCATGTAGAACTGTGAGTCAATTAAAACTCTTTCCTTTATAAATTACCCAGTCTCGGACAGTTATTTAGAGCAATGTGAAAACGGACTAATACAGTAAGCATTTATTAAATTCTCATTATTTTATTCACTTATTCCGTTACAGTGATAGGAAAACAAAAAGGGAGGAAAGGTAAGGAGAAAAGTAAAGAAAGGTCCTGTACCAAGTTTAATAATTTTTTTCAGTGATCTTTGCTCATGTGAGTGTCATCTCTCTTATAATTTAATCTAATTAACTTTTGTTTAGCAGCATCTCAATCTTTATGTATATTAAATTAAGTTACTAATTCTTAAGAAATACCAATCTACTAAGAAGCTGTTATTTCTATATGCCCTATATATCCAGGGTTTGACTTTGAGTCATCTGCTTATTGACAGTGTGACATTTTGGGAAGTTTTCTGACTCGAAATGTTTCATCTGGCTTACGGGAATAGCAGCAGTCCCCAGTTCAGATGGCCATGATGATGACTAAATGAGATAATCAATGTGAAGGGCTTAGAACAGCGCCAGGCAAAGAATGAGAGCTCAGTACCTGTCGGATAGCCTCATTACTAAAAACATAACTTAATTCTGTGATCCCTCAAGATCTTACCTGTTAACCTGACTTTAGATCTAAGATCTGCAAATCATCTTAGCATTTCAAACATGTTATAATGTTCTTTATATCAAATTATTTTATTTCTCAGTTATTCAAGAAGTAACATTTTATAGTTCACTGTGCTTCTTGTTGGGAAGATTCACACCATTTTCAAATATATTTTACATTTTTTATTCTCTCTAACCTCAAAATCTGAAATAAAGAATAAAAATGCTCTTAATCTCACATACTATAAATCCGCTTTTGTGTGTTCATAAACACTGGGCTCATGGTGAAATAAATTAGCGTTGTAAAGTACACATATGTCAACAATTACTGAGTGCAGTAATTTAAGGCCTGATTCACTAAACTTTTCTTTGACCAATAGGCAGCCCTGAACTAGAAATATAATTTATAGGGAGAAAAGGATGAAGTATAAAGGTTGCACTGACTCCCATCTTTCATATTCCAAAGTGCTACGCCTTTCACAGTATAATTTCCCATACTGAGACATACACAGTTAGCCCCCTCCTACCCACATTTATTAATGTCACCATTTTCCTTGGATTACTTCTGATTTATAAATAAGCATGCTTGTTGAAAGCAAAGCAAAAGTATCATTTAACACAGGTAAGAAAACTGTGTAGGTTTTAGTTTATCAAAACTTGCAGTAGGTTTTGGTGAAAAAAAAATTCACCTACACAGTAAATGGCGAGGCATTTCGGCTTTACCTCTTGATTTAGAAAGGCAATTAATTCAGAATTCATTCTTCTGTTTTTAAATGTAAAACCTTAATTGACAAATACTGACTTCCACTGGTGTAACATAAGACTTCTCAACATAGTGGGAATATGCTGCTTTCTAATAATTCACCTGGATTAGTTGTTTTTTTTTTAATTTATGCAAACTATTTTAAAATTATGACTCTACAAGAAAGCATTTGTACATTAGAGGCAAATAGCGCATGTGCATTTCTGCATTTTACAAAAAGGAGGAGAGGACATCATGGTTTTCTAGGCTAAAAACCACTTGGAACAAGCAACAGATCTTAGGCAGCAACTTAGATAATGAATTCTTTAGAAGAACGCTTCTCCCCACATCACAAAATAAACTAGCAAATAAATATAGAACAACAACAGCAACAAAAATCCAGAAAATAAAATTGTTCAAAGCATGTGAAATGTGCTGTAGCTCTTTACTGCAAGGGAACTGGAGAGTCTAGTTTAGACTCGAAGCAGACTAGCAAATATGTATGAATTCATGCCTGCTCTTAATAAATATAAATGATTGCAGAGGCCTGTTCATTTTGAGTCTTTCCCTAACTCTAGTTTATGCAATGTATTTTTCCTGCAAATGCCGGTTTAATTTTGTCCTGTCTTCTGCTTCTAAGCATTTGATTTTTTCATGCCTTATTATCTGTGTAATCTTGAACAAGTTACCTTCCCTGATTTTCAGTTTTCTCACCAGTGAAATTTTTACAAGAGTTTAATGAGATAATGTATGTGAACATAATAGGAGCTAAGCAAATGTAAGCTTAATAGTACCTGAAATTTTCTGTTTTAAGAAGCATGTCAACCTGGCTCATCAGAGATTCGATTAGGCAGAATCCAATAGAATTTGAAGAATATGTATTGAGTTGTATTCTAATGGCTTCTTACTAATCTCCTCAGTTTCTGCGATCTTGATACTATTTGCGGGTTAATTTTCTTGAACAGTTTTTCTAAGGTTGTAACTTAAAAGTGTCACTCCTCTGCATGAAAATCTCACATGGCTTTAAATTGCTTAAGAATTAAAGGCAAACACTAATCAATTGTGTTCAAGGCCCTCCATGATCCAGCCCAGGCTCCCTGCTCCCTGATTTCCACAGCATCCAATATTTAGAGCCAAACTGGACCATGGGCTGCTCTCAGATATTCTGAGTGCTTTCCTGCCTTTGAGTATGTTTTACTCTCTCTGTCATATGGACTTGCTGAAATTCTGCTGAAGCAATTTCTCAGTAACTATTAATATTTGAAAATTGAGTGAAATTAACAAATCACTATAAATTATTCTCCAAGTCTAAAAGATGAACTGTTGTAGTCTCTAAAAATATATAATCAGCTAACTAAAATGAAAATAAGTTTAGTATTTTTAAAAAGCAGTGCAGAGTTTACTTTTGGCTTCGTTGACTGAACATTTAACTTTTCAATTAATGAGCTTATGTCAAAAAGACATGCGAACCTGGGTGCAGTGGCTCACGCCTGTAATCCCAGCTACTGGGGAGGCTGATGTGGGAGGATCCCTTAAGCTGAGAAGTTCAAGGTTATGGTGAGGTATGATTGTACCACTGCACTCTAGTCTGGGTGACAGAGCAAGATTCGGCCTCTAACAACAACAACAACAAATAAATGAAAACATACTTAGTTATTAATGTGTCACTTCACACTTTTGTAGAATTGCTTTAGAGACCTCTTACTGCCATTAATAAATATAAAATATGGAAATTGTGCAGGACATTTTCACAAAGACTTGGGGCACTGGAGGTAAACAGCACACAAACACAAAAATCTAATCAAACTAGTAATTTTATTAATGTCACTTGCAAATATAGTTCTTTCAAAATTTGAGTGGTGAAATAAAGTATATGAAAGAAAACAGTAATTTAAAAGATATTCAAAATAACATTGATAAAGCAAGAAGTCTGGTGTTAACGTCAAATCTGAGTAGTTGCACTGATGTGCACTGACATGACTTGTTCATAGACACCAAAAATTTTATATTAAGTTTAAACTTAAATTTAACTAAAAATATTATTCATATATTTTACAGACAGGAATTCTAATAGATTCGAAGAATCTTGCAGGTGTAAGATAGTCTGAAACACTGAATAACAGTTATTTAGATGAACTGATACCAACTCTTTCTTATAAGGCCTGATTACTCCTTGACAAGTCTTTTACATATAAGAGTTCTGAGTATGTTTGTTGAAGGAACAAATGAATACATGAATAGCCGCTTAGCATTCTGGACAGTGGTGATTTGATTATCTTCTTCTTACATGCAGCTCAAGATTATTTGTAACTGGATCCTAAAATCTTTCTTTCTTATCTTTCCCATTTTTTTAAAGGACTAGATTTATTAATCCAGCCCTGACGAGGTGCCATACATAAGGCTAAGCACTGGGGATAAAAATGAGTAAGTAGACAAAGTCCTTGCTTTATGGATCTTACAGCCAAGGGAAAAAGACAATGCACAATTTAATATTTGCGCAAGAGTTACCTGAGGACGTAATCAATCAAGAAAGTAAGTTCTGATAAAGTTTAGGAGATAGAAAAAAGAAAACTGTTGTTTGTAGAAAATAAAGACCCGGGGTCACTGAAACATTTCAACAGTTTATGCATATTAACATTCCTTTTTTTTTTTGCTATTTTTTATGTTTTTCTCAAATGCAGAATTTGGCATGCTAAGTGATTGTTATGATTTTGAGATTACTACTTCTGGCTTTCTGCCAGAATGAATAGAGCAATAATATTAAAATTGTTCTTGTTCCTGATTCCTATTCTTGATTACTTATCTTTACAGAAAAGCATCAGGTTTGAATTTCAGAAGAATCATATCTCTTGAATTAATATACTGTATGACACTCACAATCTCAGGATTGTTTTAAGTGAGATCTTAGAATTTCACACGTATTTACATATTGGGGGTTAGTGTTTGTCAAAAATGTTCATAATTAAAATACACTCCAGGTTGAATGGACTCCAGGTTGAAAGGAATTCTTCCCTCTGGGGAATATAAGAGGATAAGAATGGGAGACCTCTGTTCTTATTTTACTTACTTCTGTATTTTTATAATAACTATGAAAATTTTGTGATTGAAAATAAATTAGAAATTGGGCATAACACAAAAGGGAGTCAATATTAATTGGTTTGAGGCCATATCCAGAAAACCGAATCAACAGACACTAACTACTCTCATTCAAAAGCAGAATGGCCATGGTGCCTTCACAAACATGGAGGGGTAAAATATGACCTTACAGTCAACCAATAAATTGTATAGAAAAAGCAGTTGGTATGGTCCACATATCCAATTAATAAAACTCCTATCTGAATAAACTAGTGATTGATTAAATATATTATCTCAATGCTTGCATATGTGGACAATGTTATAAAAGTTTATCTTCAAATGCTTAAAGAGTTATAGAAGAGAATGTATAATACTGTGTATTCATTGCCTATTTTCTTCAGACTCACAGCATTAAGTCATTGTACTTAAATGTAAATGTGGTCATTGTTCATTCATAATGGAATGTATCTACAGAAATCAAATGCTCATAATTCTTCTTTATAAATCACATTGTCTTAACCTTATGCATTTAAATGTATTTTGAGTAGATAACAGAAACAGGAAACTGATTACCCACAACATAATTATTATTCAGAGGAGAAAAAACTAAAGTGATCCAAATTCTGCATTTTGCTTAGCCTCTCAAAACATGACCCCCCGTCCATCATAGAATTAGCTTAAATATTAAAGATTGAAGTCAAGGTCCAGAAATGTGGCAGATGCAGTTAGGATTTATATTCCTGGCCCACTTGACTCCATTTTTGTCTTTCAAACGAAAGTTGCCTTTCTAAAACTCCTGTACAAGTAATTAAACATTTATTGAGCAGGTATTATGTATAAGACACTCTATTGAGATGTTGGAAATACATACAAAAATACTTGTTACCACCTAGTAACTTAAAGGTACTATCTAGAACTGAATCTTCTAATCTTTACCCTTTGGAGATATGTCTATAGATGTGTTCTTCAAAATGAATTAATGACCACATTTCTTGATCTTCGACTTTACCATTCTTCTTATTCTCTACATCATTTTCTTTTTCTTTTACATCTTTTTTTCTCGTCTTCTATAAACAACCTCACTCTCTTTCAATATTTTGTCTTAAAGACATATATGTTTGATTTCTAGGCACCTCATCTTTTTACTTTATTCTTTTTAAAAGCACTTTATAGTAAGATATTTATGCATATATCATAATAGAGAAAAGCATATATTTCCAAAGCGAACAGTTTGATATATTTGTGGAAAGTGAAAACACCTGAGAAACCATCCACCAAAAGAGGAAGAAAAAAAGACACTAGCAGCATTATCTACTGAAAGGTAAATGCTCTATTGATTTCTATTACCATAGGTTAGTTTTGTTTTGAAGTTTATATAATCGAAATCATATAGCATGTACCTTTTGTTTCTAGCTTCTTTTGTCCAAATTGTGTTTGTGATATTCACCCATATTGTTTTAGTATTATGTTGTGTGAATATACAATAATTTATTTATTCATTCTATCATTGATGGATATTTAGATCTTTTTTAGTTTATAAATGAGCAATGCCACTATGAAAATTTCTTTTGGGGATACACCAAGGAATGGAATTGCTGGGTCACAGTCTTTGTGTATCAGCTTTAGATACTATTAAATTGACCAATTTACATTACTGCCAACTGTGCATGAGAACACCAGGTGCCCTATAATTTTGTCAGTACTTAGTATTGTCAATTAAAAACAATAGTCATTTTCATATCAATTTGATGGTATTTTATTGTGGTTTTAATTTGTTTTTTTCTATCTACTAATAATGTTGAGCACTTATTGATATGTTTATCAGTCACTTGAATATCCACTTTGTTACATGCCCATCCCATGAGGATTGGGGTGGGGGTGACCCTGTAGTTTATTTATTGATTTGAGTAATTCCTTATATCTTCTAGATTCAGGGCCTTTATTACATATCTGAATTATAGATACTTTTCACATTCTGTGGCTTGTCTTTAACTCTATTAATGGAGTCTTTGGGTAAAAAGTTGTTCTTAATTTTAAAGGAGTCTAATAATTGATCTTTCCTTTATGATCAAAATTTTTTATTCTATTTGCTAGCCATTAAACTTTAGGAGACCCTATTCTTTTACATGTCACATTTAAGTCTGTAATTCACTTAGAATTGTTTGTGTGATTTATTTTTCTTCCATTTGATATCAAAGGATCATTTATTGAAAAGTCCATCCTTCCTTTGTGGTACTATAGAAGTGCTTTTGCCATATATCATCTAACAATATATATGTAGGTCTGTTTCTGTTAAATTTCCTGCTATGTTTGTGAATTAATCTATTTTTCCTTTGACTCTTATGTGTTTACACTTCATATATTGACTATCTCATTACACATATTTATATTCATAATTTGTCAGAGCATGTAACATTATAATTGCCAAAATTAATAACTCATGGATATAGTTGCTTTAAACATCATTACTTATTTCATTACACATGTAATAGAATTCTTTTAAAATGCTTTGCTACTTCTCCATATTTCAATTTGATAGCATTTTTCAGTCATTGGTTGGTATCTTGTCCATAATGGAATATTCTGAGTACAGAAGAAAGGTAGAGTTAGTTAAGACAGTGTGGCATATAGCGTCTCATTTTGGGTAAGGCTCATTAAAGATGTCCACAAAGCATTATTTTATTTTTCCACCTGATTTTATAATAAGGCCTTGAAAAGCAGTGACTATATCATGTCTAATTGTAGGATAATGATGTGTTTTCTTATCTTTTGAATTTATAAATGTTCCAGTTTTGAAAATAAGAACTAAGAACAAGTGAGAAAAATCATCTCATGCCAAAAAAAAAGTTTACATTTTCTGTTATTTATGGCCTTCCTTCTAAAAGCTCTCTTAAAAAAATATGGGAGTTGAACAATGAGAACACATGGACGCAGGGAGGGGAACATCACACACTGGGGCCTGTAGATGAATGGGGGCCTAGGGAAGGGATTGCATTAGGAGAAATACTAATGTACATGTTGGGTTGATGGGTGCGCAAACCACCATGGCACGTTCTGCACATGTATCCCAGAACTTAAAGTATATTTTAAAATATGTAACATCATGTAATGATGGTCAAAACATGGATTTCTAATTTTTAAAATGCCTCTACTCACATAGTCACCTCTGCCACATAGTGACTATGTGAACTGGGTAAGTTATTTAATTACTCTGAGCCTCAGTTCTTCATCTGATAAATTGGTCTATTCATAAGACCTCATAGGGATATGGTAAGAAGTAAACTATATGATGTGTATACGATTCCTAGTAGCAGAAGGATCTTGGTTTTTATGTGTACAGTCTCACTTCTGGTTACTGCGTAAGGAGCAATATTATGCATCTCCATTTGTTCACACTCTTCCCAAGTTATAACCTTCCATTTGTTTATTTGAAGCGTGGAGGAAGTGGGAGATTATTAAAGATCAGGGTGGAAATAAAGGTGTGAGAAGTGTTTGAGAGAGTGAAGTGAATCAATTATTGATTTTTGGCCCTGCCCCCAAATTCGGGTCCATCATGTTACTGGCCAAAAGCAAGCTCTTACATAAATTGGTAACATTTGGTTTTGGTCTGTTTTTCTTCCAGAGGGACACATTCCACAGTACTGCTAATCTATAAATTAAGCATCAAATGTTTATTTCCCTCTATTTTTCAACCTCTTCTTTTTGAACAGAGAAAAGAAAAAGACTGTGATTTTAAAGAAATGTTTACCTCTCCTACAGGTAAATGAGTATAATGCTGTGTTTTTCATGATGGAATAAACTGCTTTGTTTTCGGCTCACGTTATAAGTCATAGGTAGAAGATTGCTCCAAATATCACATCTTGCTAAATACCACTACGCCTGCACCAATACTTCCTGCCTTCATTCTCTGCCATGACCTGGCCATAGTCCTTTCCTCCAGCATCAATTCTGAAAGGCAAGTGTCTGCTGAGAATCCTGTAATATAAATCAATGTGAACACCTGCTTCTGAAAAAGGGCAACCCACACTTCCGTAAATGATGTGTAGCTTTCTCTGGTTGCCGGTATATTTATTACATTAGACAAAGGAGTATGACAAACTTCCATGCCAGAGCCCATTGGTGCATAAAGCTCCTAACTATGGAACTGGGCAGTGCCAGTGTTTCACCATTATCCAGTTTTCACTTGTTTAAATATCCTATTCCATAACTCAAGGTATGTGTTATGCATCTGCTTTGTGTAAAACACACTACTCTCTGCTAGGAGCAAAGCAAAATGTTTACAACATGACATAATGTTGGAGAGTCACCATTGTTAAGGAGATGGGACTTGGCCTAGAGGACAAAGTGATATAAATAGATATAGATAGATAGATAGATAGATAGATAGATAGATAGATAGATAACCAAGTGTCCAATGCCATGAAACCGTGGAAGGTAGATGTTCAAGATTGAACTTTAACTTCTAGACCTCAAACCCTATACTGGCGGCGATGATCAGATTCCCTGCTCAACATTCTTACTGGGAGATCACAAACCCTCTGTTTCTAAACCCCCCATACAAGAATTCCTACCCCCCTGCCCAAAAAAGAGTGCTCCATTCATTTCCAAAGAGCTCTAATTATTTTTAAATGTTATTTCTTGTACTGAGCCAAGATCTTATTCTCTTGAACATAAATTCTGAAATTTAGAGTCATGTAAAAAATACCTAGCTAATGTTTTTCTTTAAGTGAGTATTTAAAACAGTTGAGGAATGTTCTTTTTTTTTTATTATACTTTAAGTTTTGGGATACATGTGCAAAATGTGCAGGTTCGTTACATAGGTATATACATGTCATGGTGGTTTGCTGCACCCATCAACCTGTCATCTTCATTAGGTATTTCTCCTAATGCTATCTCTCCCATAGCCTGTAACCCCTTGATAGGCCCTGGTATGTGATGTTCCCCTCGCTGTGTCCATGTGTCCTCATGGTCAACTCCCACGTAGGAGTGAGAACATGCAGTGTTTGGTTTTCTGTTCCTGTGTGAGTTTGCTGAGAATGATGGTTTCCAGCTTCATCCATGTCCCTTCAAAGGACATGAACTCACCATTTTTTATGGCTGCATAGTATTCCATGCTGTATATGTGCCACATTTTCTTTATCCAGTCTATCATTGATGGACATTTGGGTTTGTTCCACGTCTTTGCTGTTGTGAACAGTGTATACATGTGCACGTGTCTTTATAGTAGAATGATTTATAATCCTTTGGATGGATTTGACCAGTAATGGGATTGCTGGGTCAAATGGTATTTCTGGTTCTAGAGCCTTGAGGAATAGCCACACTGTTTTCCACAATGGTTAACTCATTTACACTGCCACCAACCGTTTAAAAGCGTTCCTATATCTTCACATTCTCTTCAGCATCTGTTGTTTCCTGACTTTTTAAAATCTAATCACAAGTTTTAGTTTCTTCAAGCTAAATATACCCAGTTCCTTCATGTCTTCCTTAATGGCATGGATTTGAATGCCTTCATATCCTAGTTGTTCCCAATGGACATATTCCCATTTGTCTATACATGTATTTTTCACAGTGTGACATCCAAATTTGAATACAAAACTACAAATGTACTAACTGGTGCAGAGTCACTATTACTTCCCAGCTTCTAGAGACCTGTATTTCTATTAATCAAATGCATATCAAGGTCATAATCAATTTTTGTAATGATCATATGACACATTAACCTAAGTCTTTTTTGAAAATATTGCTATTCAATAGTACATGGCAACCATTACATCTAAGTTTCATAAAATATAAAACTTACACAAATTTAAGGAATTTTATGTCCAAGTCCTTAAATGTTTCTGTATTACATTTTATGGCCTTTGTTTTAGGCTAAAATATGCACATATTAAAATCATTTCACATTCTTATTCTGTTTTCTCATATATGTATTATCCATCCCCACTCCTGATTGCAATCATTTAAAAATTTGATAAACAAGGTATCAAGGTACATGTTTAATAAACAATAAATGGTAGAATTGAGACTGGTCCTATAGTTACCTGCTAGTATCTCCTCTCCTGGCTGGTATCAACCTGATAATATTCATCTCAGGGATCATTCTACTGTGAATTTATTTCTCTGTCCTATTTCTATCTTGACTTCAAATACTTAACAAGATACTTACAAGAGTACCAACCTGAGATCCAGATTAATTCTCTTTTAAGAACACTTCTGGGGCCCAGGCTGGTGGCTCAGGCCTATGATCCCAGCACTTTGGGAGGCTGAGGCAGGTGGACTTCTTAAGCTCAGAAATTCAAGACCAGCTTGGGTAAGATGGTGAGACCCCATTGCTACAAATAATTTAAAAATTAGCTGAGTGAGGTGGCACTTGCCTACAGTCAGTCCCGCCTACTTGGGAGGGTAAGGCAGGAGGGTCACTTGAGCTCAGGAACTTGTAGCATCAGTGAGCTATGATCGTATCAATGCACTCCAACCTGGGCAACAAAGCAAGATGCCAGCTCTAAAAAAAATTAAATAAATAAATAGTACTTCCGATATGTCCCTGTATAAAAATTAGTTTACACTCTAAGTACTAGGAGTGCTTAGGAAAGGAAATGAACACTAAAACTGAAGTTGTTTTGAATTAATTTATGAAGAAATTGATACTTCAGTTGAACTTTAGAGGCTCTGAAAAATTAAAATATTGTGAATTACTGATAGGAGAGTTAACATGTATTTCAGTTGTGGTCTATCCATTTTACCATGTATATAAAATTATGTATGAATTTATAGGGATTTTTCTGCAATAACTTTAATATGTTAATATATACTATCCTCAAACCTCTGAACAAAAAAGGAAAATTAATATCCAATCGGACCCCAACTTTAAGGCCCAACTTAATTATTAATTTCTTAGTGAGAATTTTTTTTCCAATTAAAGCAAGCTGTAATTAGCTTTCCTCTAAATGTCTAATGTAACTGATTGAAGCTCTCATTATGGTGTTTTATCAAACATCACATCATCTTTAGAATTTCACTAGGTCTATCACTATATTGTTGTACAATATATCTCCTCAAGATAAATTGTAAACATCTAGAGAAAAGTCACTATGTCCATTAGTTTTGGGTTCCCTGCACGATAGCTAGCACAGAAATAGGCTGAATACTGGCTGAATAAGTTAGCGCAGCCAACATGGTTGTTTTCTGACTATACCAAGGAGTTTGGTATGCCTTTTTAAATACAGGGTTATGTGTGTGTTATATTTTATATTTTTCCAGTGTAGTTTCTTTTTGTGTGTGTGACAGGGTCTCACTTTGTCACCCAGGCTGGAATGCAGTGGGGCGATCTCAGCTCACTGCAACCTCGACCTCCCAAGTGCAAGTTCTCCTCCTGCCTCAGCCCCCCTGAGCAGCTGGGAATTTAGGCACACACCACCCCACTACATCCTGCTAGTTTTGTATTTTTTGTAGAGACGGGGTTTCACTGTGTTGCCCAGGCTGGTCTCGAACTCCTGAACTCAAGCGATCCACCCACTTTGACCTACCAAAGTGCACAGATTACAGGTGTGAGCCACCATGCCTGGCCTCAGTGTCATTTCTAATCCATAATTTAAATGCAGAAATTAAAGCTTAACTTTAATTTCTATTTTAATATAAGATATGTAACTTGGAAACCATTGGGTTTACATATGTAACAGTAAATATTATTACATACACCATTGTATTCATTTGCACTTCTGGCATTGTATTGTATTGTGTTGTATTGTATTGCATTGCATTCATTTGCACTTCAGCTTGGAATTCTGTGGTTTTTAAATGTATTTATCCTATCCCAATAATGAGGTAGAAAGTAATTGAGAACAAACGTTAGCCTTTTTTTTTTTAAAGACAGGGTTTCACCATGTTGGTCAGGCTGGTTTTGAGCTCCTGATCTCAGGTGATCCACCCGCCTTGGCCTCCAAAGTGCTTGGATTACAGGCGTGAGCCAATAGGTAATTCCTCAAAACACACAGCAAAGTTCTCTATTTTCAAAGTGTGCTGAAAGTATTTGAGTATCTCAATATACTCAATATACAGCAGATGCTGTACTCATGAGGCTTATATTTTTCCAATCATGCCCTACTTTTTTAGTTAGGATTTGCTAACATATGATTTTGTTCATTTTCAGTCTATTTATGCAAAAGTCAGTTTTAGAAGGACCTGCTGTATGTCAGTGTTTCCTCTTTTCTTTTAAACTTACACCTGTAGTTTTAAATGGAGATGTCAGCAAGTTGTTATTCAACAGTACAGAATGTCCTACTTTGGGAGTGAATAGACTTGGTTTTATCTTTGGCTTTACTGTCAATTAGTGTGTGACCTTGGGTATGTCACGTTGTCTTGCTAGTTTTAATTTTCCATAAAGTAGGGAGATTGGATCAGATTGCTTTTAAGGAAAAATCAGTTGCTGTCTCTCTTTGAATTGCTTAAGACTTACCTTCCATCTTTGATATTCACATGTCCTTGTTTGAAAGTGGCGAAGCCTGAGAACTTCTAGGAAGGAAATAGCTTATGGTTTTTCCCATAACTAACTATGAATATTGGTATTAGAACTCACTTAGAATATGACTGTTTATTCCTCTAAAATTACCAGCTACAGGATAATGTGAATTCTCAACTTATGTCTTCACATGAAATGAAAATTTAATCTTTGATTTTGCTACAAAAAATCAGAACTATTTAAATGGTACAAAACTGTAGAACATTGAGGCTTCTCCAGAGCTTCTTATAAATACAACAGTAAAATGCATTTCTGTATTTTTTAAAATGTGCTTCTGTTCACAATAGCAAAGACTTGGAACCAACCCAAATGCCCATCAATGATAGATTGGATAAAGGAAATGTGACACATATCCACCATGGAATACTATGCAGCCACAAAAAGGATGAGTTAATGTCCTTTGCAGGGACATGGGTGAAGCTGGAAACCATCATCCTCAGCAAACAGACATAAGAACAGAAAACCAAACACCTCATGTTCTCACTAATAAGTGGCAGTTGACAATGAGAACACATGGACACAGGGAGGGGACCATCACACACCAGGGTCTGTCAGGGGATTGGAGGCTAGGGGAATGATAGCATTAGGAGAAACACCTAATGTAGATGACAGGTTGATGGATGCAGCAAACCACCGTGGTATGTGTATACCTATACAACAAACCTGCACATTCTGCACATGTACCCCAGAACTTAAAGTATAATTTTAAAAATGTGCTTATGATTAGGACACATGACACAGTTTGACTGTCAGGATAAGTTCTGCACCTGTGAAATGCAGAATGCATCCAAAGTGTCACACAGAATACCACCTCGCATCTCCACAGAGGGTGCTGCTAATTGACACACTGGAAGAAATCTCCCGTAAGAAGGATACTCCATGGGATTGCAGTGCAATTAGAAGTGTTTTTTGTTTTGGTTTGGTTTGGTTTGGTTTTTTTTGCTCATCTCATCTCCATATATGTTATAAATGTCTCCATTTCTTGAGTTTGGTGAGCTGCATAAGGAGCAAGAAGTAAAAATTATCAGAATCATTTCAACTGCTGGGAAAACCGGATTAATGCTGGCTGTTAAAAGCTGTTAATTGCAGTTTACAAAAGAGAAATCCCTTATCTTTGAAAGTTCACTTGCTTGAGTGACTCATTCTTCCTGGGAGGGACTAATGCTTAATTAAAAAAAGATGCTAAACAATCTGATGTGCTTCCTGAATGAAAATCTCACCTTAGTTTTAAAGATTCTTAACAAGGTAACATACTAATTATTTAATGAATGATTTGTGCTGAGCACTAGAGATGTGTTAAAATAGCAGTGCTTATCGCGTTTGGCACAGCTCCCAGAAATCAGTCCACTGAATATTCTAGGATTTGGTGCCAAGCCTGTTTTTTGTTGTGCTTGGTGCTTGGTTTTGTTTTCCACCTTTAAGTGTAAACATGTTTGTCAAGGTACACTGTTAGGGGAAGCAGAGAGGAGCAGGGAGGGAAAGCCTGGTGGTCAAGGAAGTGAGGGTGGTGGAGGAAGAGAAAAGAGGAGGAAAAAGCAGGCAGAACTCCCTTTTACCTTTGGACTATAACTGCACTGTACTGACGAATACCTGGAAATATCTGTACTCCAACCTTGCTGTAAAAAGGATGTAAAGAAATTAGGAAAAGTAGTATGTATGCCTCAGAGAAAGGTGCAAGGTATTGCAAGCCTGACTTCACACTTTGCTTGGCTGTCAGGGAGCTTTCTCCTTCACAACAATACCCCAATGTTTTGGTAGGCTGACTCCAGTTCACTTTACTAAGTGGGGAGGCATGGGTGGAATGCCAGGTATGTCTACATAGCAAAGCAGTGCAGGCAGGCTGACGCCAGGAGAGAATAGGCAGGTACCTATTGAGTTACAGGATTTCTACAAATCTAATCCGCATGTAATGTGAGACTCATTGCAGAGCCAGCCTCTGCAAGGGTTGTGAAGTCTGAGGATATGAACAGTCTCAGGACCAAAGATCCCAGTTAACCCATTGAAATCCAGCTTCAGTTGACCAAAACTAATAGCCTCTTATCCTTGTAATGTTATCTAAGGGCGGCAGTAATTAGAAGTTGCTTGCAATTGTATAAGAATACTCAGAGTCAGGTATTATTGAACAGAGATATTTAATATGCCTGCAATACAGTGAATACACAATACAGCCAAAGCAACCAGGGCTATTTTAAGTTACTCTCTATTTAATATGTATGACATTGGATAGTCTATACATTACTAATGATGACTATATAATTTATGGTAAATTTTTGCATGTGATAAGTTTGCTATGAAAATTTAAAACAGCAAGGTGTTTATTACTATTTAAAAAACATTTGCTTAAGGGACACATTTGTTTTCTGGGACATCTTCATTAATTATTGTAATAAATCAATGATAAATTTATTAATGGAAGGAAAACAGAATTACCAAAATAAATAGAAAATGGCCCAGGTACTGAAGTATCAAATATTTATGATGCATGTCATACACTTTTCTTGATGATCAACCAACAAACGTCTTAGAAAAGTGGGTAAAGGAAATGAAAGTATTTCTATACTTAATGTATGATCATAAGGGTTTTCTAGATTAAGTTATATAGATTAAAAATGATCAGTCCTCAGGCCATTCTATAATTATACAAAGATAGGACAATTGTTCTTTGTCAATTGTGATAAAACTCCAACGATAACTCCAAAGCCCACATTATAAATATTTTTATGATCAATTAGCTAATAAATAACATTTAACCTCAGCAATATTTCAAGAGGCATGACTCCACTTACCTTCAGTGTTTCCTACATGTTGATATCCTCTCCACAGGCATTTATGTTCATTATCATATTTAGGCACCTTGAATCAGTTAGCAACATTTCTTCTAGAGTTTTGTTTATTAACACAAAGATACCAACATCAAGTGTTCAAAAGTCTATATACTGATACAAGAATAAGTGTCTTCTGTGGTCCATATATTCTAACAGGTAGTTTAGGTATGTCTATTATTTATACACTTATTATACACTTATTTTATACACTTTTATGATTCTCAGTGTTAGCATGAAGAAATTGAGGCCCATATGTGTTACTAGTGAGTAACACATGCAGACATTAACCCAAGACAGTTGATTCAAAGCCTGTTTAGAGCAGTGTTTAATGTGAAAGGCAATATAGCACTACTCCAGAAAAGCTAAGGATGAGGATAACATTAGACTTGTTATCTGGAGCTCTGGATTGAAAAATGTCACTTCTACTTCCTAACTTTTGAACTGAAAAATTGCTGAGTCTCTATGTGCCTCAGTGTCCTTGCCTTTAAACAGGAATAAACTTACATGATGACGCTTGTGTAAGAATGAAGTGAGACAACACGAATGAACACAACTGTGCAGACAATGTGTAGTGACTGACAGTAATGTTAGCTCTGCTCTGTAACATTACACGCACGTCTCTCTGAGTCTTAAGCTGGGTACTGTTCCAATATACACATACTACATTGCAAGAGCAATCCTCTGTTTTAAGCATGGGTGAGGTAGAGTGGGATCAAAAACGATATTCCCTAGCTCCTGGCTGAACTGCACAGCTCTTGCAGAATTTACTGAAGGAGATTGCGTCTGAACCTCCTTCTAGGAGGTTGTAAGTTACCTTTTAAGTTGATTTGTGACACTAAAGCCAATCCAATCCTAATTTTGTTCACTCCCCCACTCTGCTTGGTTCTTTCAAGCTATTGCCAATGTTATCCCTGTTTAATCTTTGTGGTAGATAAGAAGATACTATTAAATTTTGGACTACTGAGTAGGCCTCTTGGAAACCGCAGTCAGTATCTGACAAAAGAATGTGGAGAGATAGTCTAAGCAGCTTTTTTTTTTTTAAACCAAAAGCATTGATTAAAACTAACAAATTAAGGCCGTTTGCCAAAATGACATCTGTTTAATAGTGCTCCTAATCCCCAAGTTATTAATATCTTTAGTGTTTGGTAAAGATAAGAATTCTCCAGAGTTACTGAGTAATTTTACTGGGTGATAATGGTCTATATTAATTGTTGCTTTATGTTTTCAATATGGCAAAAAACATTTTTCTTTTTCTTTAGGCCAGACTCATATTTGAAATACCAAATATATATCTATAGTTATATTTCTATATTTTATTGATGCTAAATTTAAAATTTCCAAAGAAAATGTAGTTTAGAATAGTTTCTTTCTATAATAAAGAAGATTAAATGCTTATAAATTGATGTTTTAAAGAAAATCTATAAAGATTTAAAAGTGAAGATTAAAATACCTTAGTAATAAGTAATATCTAAGCCTTCTAAAAATTCAATTTCATGGTAAATATTTCATGTGCACTTGAAAAAGTGTATTCCATTGTTATTGGGTGGAGTATTTTAGAAATATTAATTAGGTTAAGTTGGATGATACTGCTATTTATCATTACCATAAACTTGCTGACATCCTATTTGTTCTATCAATTATTGAGAGATTGAAATCCGTTTCTATAATTGTAGGTTTATCATATCTGTTTCTTTTTGCAGTTGTATCAGTTTTGCTGCATGTATTTCAAAGCTGTCTTTGTAGGTGCATAATTGTTTAGGATTATAATAAATTGACCCTTTTTTTTATTATGAAATGGCCACCTGAATCCTGGTAATGATTTTGGCCTAAAATCTACTTTGTTCTACATTAATGTAACCATGCTCTCTTTCTGTTAGTGTGGGCATGGGCATTCTTTTCTCCCACCCTTTTACTCTTGTTCCATTTGTATCATTATATTTGAAGGGCATTCTTTGTAGGTAACATATACCTATTTTTTAAATCCAGTCTGGTTTTACTTTTTATCTAATCTGACAATATCTGTCTTTCAATTGTGGAGACCATTTATAATCAATGTGATTATTAATATAGTTTTATATGTACTGCAATTCCTCTTCATTGCTACTGTATTTCATCCCTTCTTTGTTCCATTTTCTCTTTTTCTGGCTTCTTTTAAATTGAATATTTTTATAAAGCCATTTTATCTCTTTTGTTGGTTTATTAATTACAACTCCTTGTTACTTCATTTTGTCAGGCTATGTAGTTTATATATTTCAAATGATATTACACTACCCCATATACAGTACACTCTCATTCCCCCTTTCCCAGCTTTTATGTTCTGGCTGTTGTACATTATATTTTAAGCTTAAATTTTAAACTTATATTATAAACTCTAAACTATTTTATTAGCTTTGATTAAATAATTACATATTAAGGTAATTTAAATGATAAAAAATACTTATCTAGTTATCATTTCTAATAGTCTTCATTCCTTTGTGTAGTTCCACAAAGGATTTCATCTAGTGTCATTCATTTATATTTCATCTAGTATCATCTTTCTTCTGCTTGAATAAATTCTTTAAACATTCTTTGTAAAACAGTAGTTCCCCTTTATGCAGGTGGGATACATTCCAAAATCCCAGTGGCTGTCTGAAACTGCAGATAGTACCAAACCCTATATAGACTGTTTTTTCCTATACATATATACCTATGATAAAGTTTAATTTATGAATTTGGTACAGTAAGACATTAATAACAGTAATAATAATATGGAACAATTATAACATTATATTTAATAAGTTATATAAATGTAGTCTTTCTCTCTCTGTGTCTCTCAAAATATCTTAATATTTTTGAACTGTGGTTTACTACCAATAACTGAAACTGCAGAAAGTGAAACTGTGGATGAGGGGGGCTACAGTACAGGTTTGCTAGTGATTAATTCTTTCAGCTTTCATGTCTTTATATTTCCTTAGCATTAGAATAGTATTTTTGCTGGGTATACAATCCTTGGTTGACAGATGTTTCTTTATCTTAAAGATGTTGCTCCACTATCCTTTTATTTGTATTATTTCTAAAGAGAAATCTGCTATAATCCTTATTTTTGTTCCTTTGTAAGTAATATCTTTCTTTTCTGCCTGCTTTTAAGATGTTCTATTTACCAATGTTTTTGATCAACTTGATTATGAGGTGCCTTGGTGTAGTTTTCTTCATGCTTCTTATGCTTTGATTCATTGAGCTTATTAGATCTAAGGTTTTATTGTTTTCATTATATTTGGAATAGTTTGGGCCATTGTTTCTTCAAATATTTTTTTCTGCACCCCCTCTCTTCAGGTATGTCAAGTATGTTTACATTAAGTGACTTGAAGTTATCCTTCAAGCTACTGAGGCTCTGTTCATTTTAAAATTTTATTCTCTTTTTCTTTTTTTTTCATTTTGGATAGTTTCTATTGCCATATTTTCAAGTTCACTAATCTTTTCTTTTATAGAACTTTATCTGCTATTAATCCCATCCAGTGTATTTTTTCTTCTCAAACATTGTAGTTTTCATCTAAAAAATTTGATTCAGGTCTCTTTATATTTTCTACATTTCTACTTAACTTTTGAACATATAGAATACAGTTAGAATAACTATTTTAATGCCCTTGCCTGTTAATTGTAGCATCCTTGTTAGCTCTGGGTCCATTTCAATTGATTGATTATTCTCCTCATTATGAGCTATGTTTTCCTGTTTCTTTGCATTTCTGGATATCTTTGAATGAATGCCAGACATTGTGAAGTTTTACATTGTTAGGTGAGGGCTATCTTGTACTTCAATAAATATTCTTAAACGTTGTTCTTGGATGCTAACTTACCTGGAAATAGTTCAGTCATTTGGGGTGTAATTCATGATTTTTGGATGAGTTTTGAGAAATTCTTATTCCAGAGCTAATTGCTTTTTACTTCTAATCAAGGTCTTATTGAGTACTCTACCCAATACTTTTTGAGGTCTGAGCTTTTTCAGGCTGGATATAGAAACAGGCACTCTCCCAGGCCCTAAGTGAGTAGTGGGCAATGTTTCCTTGAGTTATTTCACTGGTTCTTTTCCGAGCTTCAGGTAGCTTCTTCTCAGGCATGTGCTGATCAGTACTCACTGAATATTCAGACGGCTTTCTGTAGATCTCAGAATTACCCAATTGCATAGTGTTCTCCACTCTAGTATTCTTGTAAACATTTGCTATCTTGGTTTTGCCAGATCCTCTGCTCTGTCTCCTCCAGCCACAAATATCCCCAGACTGTTTCTGGTTTGCTCCTTGCTCTGGTTTGACCTGGAAACTTTCGCAAAGTAGAAAGATGGGAAAATCATAAGGTTCATCTCTTGTGTTCCTTGTCTTTTGGGGATTACTGTCTTTTGTAGCATAGTATCTAGTGCCTTGAAAAAAAAACCACTGATTTATTTTATACGTTTGTTTTCATTGTATTTGTCTGGAAGATAAATGTATTCCCTATCCATCTTTTGTCCCAGAGTGGGACAAAATTAAATTTCTAGACCAGACAGAGAAAGGCATATATTCTAGAAATAGATTCTAGAAACTGGAAATGCTCTTGCCAATTACTAGCTGTATAGTTATAAACATTAATGTATAAGGCATTAAGTAGTTTTCACAATATCACACACAATTAGTTACATTCATTGTTGTTACTGTTATTTTTATATAAGGAAACTGAAAACCAGAAAGGTTATCATAGTGTGAGAAAATCAGAGGTCACTATGGATCTGGGCAACAAAAGAGAATTGGTTTGACTGTCAGTTGTTTTCTTTGTCTGATTCGTGACCTGTTCTAAACCCAAAGCACAAAACCAGATATCAGCCTTGGGAAACAGACCTCCTTAACAGCTCCTCAAGGATAGAACCATGTAAATTAAATGAGAAATGTTAAGGATAGGTATAAAATGAACAAGTGAATAAGGAATTTATGGACGATGCCCATGTTCTTAAACTACTCATTTTACTACCTTGGCATTTCTTCGGTTCTTTCTTCTAGAAAATCACCTATTAAAAAAACTCAAAGAGATACTAATTTATATGGCAGATTAACTGTCTTGTAGACAACCACAAGTGTTACCCCATCTAACATATTTATTTAAAGGAAAAAGCTTTTTAACTCTAAGGCAGCATTTCCAAAAACATTTTCTGTAATCATGGCTATGAAGTAAGAAAGTTGCTGAGCTAAATATTTGTCCTCTCAAAACTAAGAAGCTTTCTTTACTGTGGGTTTTTCAATCTTAAGATATTAATGGATACTTTGCATTTCTAAGAGAGTGAATAAAATACACATCTTTCACCCAATTTGCTTTTGGAACCTTCATCTCAAGACAAGTATCCTATGAAAAATAAGCTGGGAAAAGTTGACCTAGGAAATAAATTCTATGGTTAAATAATCAAGTACTACAAAATTTTGGTGGAAAGAAATTTTTTGAGGCTAAAAACTATTTTTGAGACATTAAGAGAGTTAACAACTTCATCCCTTGCAAAGCTGGCTATATGGACTTGACAAATCAATAGTTTTAACAGTATCTTTCTAAAAGGTCTTCATGAACACTGTCCTTGAACAAGAGGAATTAATAGAAATTTTTACCCATGATGCTTTCCATACAGGAAGAATTACTCATAAGTTAATGCTGAAATTGTATTTTGGGGGACAAAGAGGAAAAGTCTTAGATGGGTGGCATAAGAAGAAGAAATTAGGGGCTTGTTTTCATTTCCTTCCAAAGTAATTGCCTAAGGAGCGTTTTATATCATCAGGAAGTACACCAACAAATGGCTTTCTTGACTTTTGCTAATCACTTTATTAATGTGTTAGCCAGATTTTAAAATATGCAATAGTATTAATATCTGAGGAGAAAAACCTTTATTGTATATAAATTACAAATTTTCTATCTCAATTGCAGTTGCGTTTTAATATTTCCTTTCCAGAAAAGCCCTAGTGCATACTCTTCAGGGAGCAATTCTGCACTCTTAAGGGAATGAACTGAATGACCTAATGGGTCCTTCCATCTTTAATTTCTATAATTCAGGAAAGCCTCATAAAACACAAGCTTCCTTTGTGAATTAACTTTTCTCTGAAAGTATTGAAACTACTTTCTTGCTCTCTTTGGAAGTACTTAAAAATGCTTAACAATATTAGAAATATTTACTGGACCCACACTGAAAAAAAGCTAAATTATACTCACAGTTCAAGTGTAAATCTTTCAAAAGATATAATCTCTCCAGACTTTTTTTAATTATAGGAAGCCAGCCGTTCACAACACCAAGAAATATAATTTTAGGGAGAAAGAATCTAAAACAAGAATCAAATCAAGCTAACAAATAATTATGAAATATATTTCATGTATAAATTTTATGCATAAATATCATGGTTAAAAGAACAAAAGTATTTGCTAAAAACTCAAAAGAGATATTACATTCCTGTTTTAAAATTGCCAGTAAATGTAATAAAATATATAAAAGAATTTTTGTTAAAAATTGAATATGTGCTAGAGACCATGAAAAATTTAGAAGAAATATGAGTCAGAGCTGTTTACCATACATGTTTGCTATTTAGGAGGGAACATAAAACCTTTGGTCATAGGATAGTTAGTCAGAACATTATAAATCATGAATTGAAGCATAAGAGCATTCTGTTGAAGCTACAAGACTGGGAGCATGCATAAAGAAGAAGGAGTTAAGTTATTTGCAGCTTCTGTTTTGTCCTCCCAGAACAGTTGGTTAAATATGAGTTGAGACTGGAATATTTTTCCTAGGCCCGTGCAAGAGCTTAGGAGTTCCAAGAACCACATACCAACTGCAAAACAGTGTACCTTTGTGTTTTTCCTAGGGATTAGTGGCATTTATGTTTACATGTTTACACAGTGTGCATTATCTTTTTATGATTATAATTCTAAACCAGCACGAAAATGCATTTAAATCATCAAAATTATAACTTTAAAATAAAAACTATTTAGACAACTTTCGTTTTTAGACATGGGGCCTCACAATGTTTCTCCCTAGTACAGTGGCTATTCACAGGTTACAGCTCACTAAATCCTTGAACTCTGAGGTTCAAGCAATCCTCCCACTTCAGCCTCCTGGGTAGCTGGGACTACAGGTAGGCTTAGACAATATTAATGAATTAATAGGAGCCCTGTTGTGTAATGAATTAGTGGTAGCCCTGTTGTGTGACATAATAGAAAATGTGACGTGGTTTCCAATTGCACGTTACTGAATAATTCTTAACGTCATTTGATGGTGGTAAACCATGAAATAATTTAATTTTTTGCAGATGTCTTCCCAAAGTTCAAATATAAAGCTACACCAAATTGACAACATATTTTGTATGGGCTTTGGACAGATGGAATATTAGAGAATGACATTAACAGTTTTAAAAAATAATCAAGAGTCCAGCAACAGATGACTGGATAAACAAAATATGGCATATAGCTAAAATGAAATATTATTTAGCCATAAAAAATAAAGCTTTGACACATGATACAATATAGATAACCTTAAAAAAATTATGCTAAGTGAAATAAGCTAGAAACAAACCACACATATAGTATGATTCCACTTATGTGAAATATATAGTAGGCAAATTCATTGATATAGCAAGTAGATTTCAGGTAACTAGAGACTGAATTAAGGAGGGAATGGGGAGTTATTGCTTGATGGTTATAGAGTTTCTGTTTGTGGTGATGAAAGGGCTTGGAAATAGATAGTGGTAATGATTGCACAACATTGTGAATATAATTAATGCTACTGAATTACATAAAGTTGTGAAAATGACAGTTTCTATGTTCTGTATATTTTAATACAATAAAAGTGTTTTAAAAATAGGAACTTTTTCTTGCCTTACCCTTTGGCATAAAAAGGGTTACTGTTTATTTCATCTTTATGTCTAAGAGATTATAAACTATTAATAAAAGCCACTTACTAAGTAGACAGTGGCCGTGAGAGTAACTTGTTTTGATCAGTAGCTTATGTTTGAGAAAGAAAAGAAATAATTAACAACATATGAGCATTGATGAGAAATGAAGTAGAAGGCAAACATGCTAAAGGCCTTCAACTCATGGGAACAATGGATTAAAACACCGCAGTTATAGTATTTTCTGGGGCATTAAGTTCTTTGGTAGAAAGGAAAGAAATGATGTAGTTAATGCAGAAGAAAAGGCTAAGAATAAGATTAACATCTTAGCCTTAATTCTGTTGCTTTTTACATCTAAAAATTCCAGAGACTCACTTTTCTGGGTCTTCCTTTTCTCACTTGTAATATAAAAGGGCTAGATGAGTATTCTCAGATTTTATCCTACTTGTAAAATTTGGACAGCCAATTCAAGACATTGTGATCAATGATAGATTACTTGTTGAAACCAAATACACATTTAAATCAAATTTTTATAACTTTGATAAAATTCTAACGTCTTATCCATTGCTGTCAGCTAATAAGCTTACAGTTCAGAAATTTAATGTTGTCATTTGACCTGCTAACGAGTCAGTTTTTTTCACACAGCCTCATTTCCAAATTTAAAACAACATAAATTGATAATTTCATCATGATGCTTATAAAATTCTCTTTCAACATATTCTTCTAAGAACAGGGTATGACATTCAAGCATGGAGAATACAGAACATAACCAAACTGTACGCATGTGTTCAATTTGTATTTTTGACCACATGACTACTCAACTTGGAAAATAATGATTAACAAACTCATTGGCAATTATTACGGTCTGATGAAGTCAATTAAAGATTCTCCTTGTGCAGTATTTCCAATATCATTTTAGTCTTCCTCACAAAATGGTCACAAGGATATCTTGAACTCCGCAGTTTGATTCTCTCCACATACCTATTAACCCTTCGAGATCCATCTCACATCCTTCGCAGAGTGCTTTTGAAACTCTCACCAAACAAGGCACTTGTAGAAGGTTAAAGCTAGCATGTGTTCTAAAGTCTGGCTCTGTATTTCACAGTAGGTGCCTATGCGCCATATGTTTTTGAGGCTGAAAGTGGCAATGGCAAGAATACTCCTATGCCATTCTCAACACAATTTCTAAATTTTGCCCTTCAAATGTGTCTTTAATGTGTAAAATGGGTTATTACTATTTGAAACGTTTTTACCTCTTTCGATGTTTTGACTTATTTAGGTGTTGTATCCCCCAATAATGTTTCTAAAATAAGAAAATTTTGTCTTCTAATGATTATTTTGATGCTACCCTAATACAGAAGCTATGACGTCACAGAGTAGATATTCATTTTGTTGCTCCATCTGTATTTTTCTGCTGTTTTCTTTAGCATATTGTGTAGCTAGTTCTTGAAAGAGACGTCAATGGCAAAGCCGGGCCTGGTGTTCACAGGTATATCAGCAAACTCACAAGAACAATGGGTTCTGGCTTGACTTTTTGTCATATTACCTCAACCCCAGGATATAGGTTTTCTAACTTCCATAACCTACGATGCTGCCAACCAGACCTGGGGTTGAGCATATCCAAATGGCCTTTTAGTGATGGCACAGAGTGGTATGACCCACTCTATAATTTTCATTAATTTACCACCTAATGTCCCAGAATTCCTCCATTGTTGTCACGATCAGAGCCTTGTCCTTCACTGCCCCTCATGGTCTTTGAAACTTACCAGGTCCTACCATACCTCCCCATGACCTTTTTCCAGGAGGACCCAACAGTAATATGGGAATATCTTCTAGTAAGCAAACTCTTATTTATTTTTCCAAATTAGGGTACTCAATTATATCCCTCACCACCAGGCCTCACACACTCAGCCCTCCAAAATTGTGTAATTGGTACAGAGTAGTTGTTTAACAAACCTCTATTTCATAACTGAATGAGTGCATTATGTCTTAGATAACTATTCTCTGTGAATACTGGGCCTCTGAACTTGGCTTAGTTCTCTCCAAGTTCTTACTCTACCCTCTGTCTTCCTTACCCTGTTTTTGATGTCTGTCTCTGATATTCATAAGGAAAACTATATTTATTTTTCAAAGTTTATATTTTGGTATTGTAGAATCATTTTAAGGTAATTGTTGACATCATCACTTCCTGCCTTAATACTTCAGCATGCATTTGTAGGAACCTGTTCTCTTACATAAATCACAATAGCATTACCACACTTTAAGAAAATTAACAATAATTGCATCGTATCATATAATCGGTTTCATATTTAAATGTCCCTAAGTGTCCCCAAGATGTCTTTGATAGGTTTCCTCACTTACAGGATTATCAAGATTCAGTTTTTTGACACACATTGCATTTGGTTGAATGTCTTTTTATTATTTAAAGTCGAGAACAGACCCTGAAGCTTTTTGTTTAATGAGGGTATATTTTTTTTGCTGTTTTTTGTTTTTTGTTTTTTTTCCCCTCAGAAATTAGGACAGTAGTTTTTTAGAATGCCCCACATTCTAGATTACCCTTATGGCTCCTTCATGATTAGATTTAGGTTAAATATTTTGGGCCAAACCCTAAATACTAATGAAGCCATCTACTTCTTATCGCAGAGTATAAGGAACACATAATGTCTAGTCTTTCTGTTGGGAACACTGAGTTTGATCATGCTGTTAAGGTAGGGACTGCTGGAACTCTCCATTTCCAAAGTTATACTCTTTCCAGTGTGTTGATAAGTAATCTGTGGTGTGATATTTTTAAGACCATATGACCATCGTCTGCCCCAACAAGCTATATTCCCCTGATTTTGACATCTATTTATGATCTGCCTGAATCACTTGTTACAAGAAAGTTTTGAAAATAGTGATTTTCGAATTCTGTCATCTCTTTTATATGTATCATCTGTAGAAAAGAAATAAAAAGTTTTCCTGTTTTCTTGCCTCTTCTATCATTTTATTTTTTGCTCACAATATAGATTCTTTCATTTAAAGTAATATAATCCATTACCAACATTATTCTTTTAGGTGGCATTTTTAAGTCCCTTCAAGAAAGCTTCTGGCTCCTTTTTAGTACACTTTCTTCCTTTTTTTGTATGTTTTGTGGCTTTGTTTTCTTTAAGTTCTCTTTAATAAATATGAGTTTATAATCATTATTTGTAATTACAGATGAATAAATAAAAATATACTTTATATACTTCAATTTTAGTTTCTTAACAAATTCATGAGTATCATCCAAGATAAAGATTTGGTAAAATCACTAAGTCTGCTTCAATAACATTTTGTTTTATGGTATATTTTATCGACAGCTTATTGGGAATTTGGAATGAAAGCATCATGGCTCCTTAAGTCTCATGCTAGGACACAGAAATATCCATTTCCATTTTCTGAAACTCATTCTGTCATTCTTTTATAAAAATTTTGTAGGAACCTAAGCTTGTTCTATTTTATTTATTTTATCTGCAAAATGTGCTTATAAGCAAAATTTCTGAAATAAGTATGTGCTTTTTATGTTAAGATGTTATGTTTTTTGGGAGGCCAAGGTAGGTGGATCACGAGGTCAAGAGATGGAGACCATCCTGGCCAACAGGATGAAACCCCGTCGCTACTAAAAAAATACAAAAATTAGCTGGATGTGGTGGCACATGCCTGTAGTCCCAGCTACTCAGGAGGCTGCGGTAGGAGAAGCGCTTGAACCCAGGAGGCGGAGGTTGCAGTGAGCCAAGATTGTGCCACTGCACTCCAGCCTGGCACCTGGCAACAGAACAAGACTCTGTCTAAAAAAAAAAAAAGATGTTTTAGATGCGTATTTTTATATATGTATATTTGTTACATACAATGTACACATATATCAAGAATATTTCATCTACACTTCTGCCTTCTGGTAGATTTTATTTTATTGTTATTGTTTTTCTTTTTTGAGACATAGTCTGGCTCTGTCACTCAGGTTGGAGTGCAGTGGCACAACCTTGGCTCTCTGCAACCTCTGCCTCCTGGGTTCAAGCAATTCTCCTGCCTCAGCCTCCCAAGTAGCTGGAGGACTTCCAGCTTACACCACCATGCTTGGCTAATTTATTTTTGTATTTTTAGTAGAGATGGGGTTTCACCATGCTGACCATGCTGGTCTTGAACTCCTGGCCTCGTGATCATCCTCCTCAGCCTCCCAAAGTGCTGGGATTACAGCATGAGCCACCCAGCCAGATTTTCTTTTTATGAACAACAAAATACTATGAAATTCTCTGAAAATTTTGGTGTATAAGCAACTTAGATAATAAGATCAGGAAAATTGCAATGGCATTTATAATATATAGCCAGGACTCCAGTTGAGAAAAGAAGAATGAATCCCCTGACTCAGTCCAGAGGACAACTTGAATAGATGAACTTAAGAGAGTAGGGAAGACCTAGAGCAGTTGGAGGAAGTAGCCTCACTCAGTCTTGAGAAGTTACCCCAAAACTCCACAAACCGGACAAAAGAATACCCAGGAATGAAGAGGAGGAATGGCTTTCCTACACACAACCTCTCATACCTAACTCAGCATCTTGTGAAGAAGTAATGAACCAATCATGTAACGTGCATGGTAATTGACCATTTTATAGTTATTACTATCATCATCGTGGTTGTTATTGTTATTGTCATGAAGTCTGTGCCAGGGACCCACAGAAACCACATTAACTAGCATATGTTTTCATCAATCAAGTGCTAGAGATTGTTTTCTGATGCTTTTCCTCTATTATCTTCATAAAACCCTGCCAGAAAGGGAATGTTACAAATGAGGATCCTGTGTCCTCGGCCAGTAAAGTAACACGTGACTGCAATGTAGTAAGCAGAACAACCAGAGTTTGAATCTTGGCTTCCCTGAACCTTGCTCAGGAAGGTTGTACGAAGAAGAAAAATATACAGGAAAGAAAGATATCTTCACTTTTTATACCATTTTCTTGCTAGTAGAAGAAAGCCCTGGGATGCAGGAGAGGTGAGAGGCTTCCCAGTGGCTCATGTTGGACATGCAGGACAAGGTCAACTTCATGAAAGATGGGAGAGGCTGCTGGGCCCTATGCAGGACCGCAGTGGTGTGACACCTGTGGGGATGAAAAGGCTAGGAAAGTGAAAAAAAATAGTAGGAAGGCTGCATACTAGCAATATCAGCCAGCACAAAAGAGCAACAGAGAAAGCATAAGGAAACAAAATTTGAGCTAAATAACACACAGTGCAGCATCAAAGAAGGTGCTGAATTTCAAATGCAGATTCTTGTCAGATGCAGCAATTCTATGTGCACACAATTTAAATAAATACTTACCTGTGTGATTGTGTGCAGATACAAAGATGTACATCATAGCAATATTGGAGGCAATACAAATGTCCATTCATACTCTGGACAGTTAGGCAACAGTAAAAAGTAAAAAAGCTAGATTGATATATTCCAGCAAGAAAAATTGTCCACGTCACACTATTATTTTTAAAATACAAATACGTTGTAGACTTTTTAAAACTTTAAATACTCCACATTTTAAATGTATGTATTAAATTAAATGATGAGAACACATTTATGTATTTTGATGCTATTGAAAATGAGTAAATACCTAAGAGAAATCTGTTTTTCCAGCAACTTTAGTGAAGAATACTTGGAAACAATGATTGTGTTGTCACTGTTGAGGAGAGTGAAGAAGTTTTTCATTCTTACCTCCACAAAGGTAAAATGCCTTTGTGTTCCGTAAACTGTCCCTGTAAACAACTTGCAAACAACTCTTAAGGAGAAGCCTAGAATGGGGAGCTAGCTGTGCCCTAGGTAAGACAAACCATCTGTTTGGCAGGACAATGCCTTTTTGTTGAAGGGCAGACGAACTTTTTATTTTGTTTATTTTCACTTTTTACTCATGATATTATTCAACGATGTTGCATGCCTATTCTGTGCCAGGCACAGTGCCAGTCTCTGCAACTGCAGTGATTATTGGGACAATCCTTGGGATATCATAGGTCTTGTAGCAACCTGGTATATTTTCATTCACTCACTGCACAATAAAAAATACACCTAATAATGTATCTACAATACTCTTTCTTCCATAGTGATGTCCTTTAGATGACAAAAGAAAAGTGTGCGTTATTGTTTCTGTTAGTACAAAAAAGGATATTATGACAATTTAGAATTAGCAATTTAGGGCCGAACGTGGTGACTCACGCCTCTAATCCCAGCACTTTGGAAGGCTGAGGCAGGTGGATCACCTGAGGTTAGAAGTTTGAGACCAGCCTGATCAAAACATAGTGAAACCTCATTTTTACTAAAAATACAAAAATTAGTTGGGTATGGTGGTACATGCCTGTAGATCCAACTACTAGGGAGACTGAGGTAGGAAAATTGCTTGAACCCGGGAGTTAGAGATTACAGTGAGCTGAGATCACACCATTGCACTCCAGCCTGGGCAGCAGAGTGAGACATTGCCTCAAAAAAAAAAAATAAAAAAAGAATTAATATCTTAGAATTAGATATTTTATAAGGCAAAAAAAATATTTTTTAAGCAGTCTAGGCTAGGCACAGTGACTCACACCTGTAATCCCAACACTTTGGGAGGTTGAGGCAGATGGATCACTTGCACTCAGCAGTTCAAGACCAGCCTGGGCAATATGGCAAAAACACGTTTCTACAAAAAATACAAAAATTAGCTGGGTGTGATGGCTCGTGCGTATGATCCCAGCTATTTTGGAGGCTGAGGCTGATCACCAGCTTGTGTGACAGTGAGACCCTGTCTCAAAAACAAAATAAGCCATCTACTTAAATAAGCCAGTGGTAGGTATCTGAAAATATTTTCAGTCATCTAGACACATGATGACATCACAGGGCCTTTCCATTTAATAGGTAAATTGCCATAGAGAAACCACATTTCTAGGAATGTTATCTGCATATGTTTCCCAGAAAATGATGAAGAAAGTTATCCATTTTAAAAATATATATGGCTTCTCATTGGTTCTCTATAGAACCTTACATTAGCGAATCAACAACTGTGCAAAATTCCAAATTTATCTTCAAAATGAAATATTCAACAGTAATCAGCTTACAAAATGATTTATAGCCCTCAGAAGGGGAGAGGGGAAAAGACAGAGTGAAGACAAATACTTATTCAGCTTACTGTGAATAACCTGTGTTATCCCATCCAGCTCATCCAGCTCTCTCATAACAGCCTTCATCCTTAAAAGTGCAAAAGCACAATCTGGGAAGTCTTCCAAAACCATCTGTAAGGAGGAAGCACTTGCCAGGACACAGGAAGCACTAAATACAGTTCTTCTAGTGTGTCACTGTTGTTTCAGTGAACACTGCCAAAACTATCCAGGAAGGTTTGAGTAATGGCGGTGACGGAACATCAGAAGTTTGAAATTTGAGATATGACCTGAGCCCAATCAAACGACCTGATTTTCTCTGGAGGTTAATGGTTTTTCTGTCAAGCATAAAATGAAGGGTTTCTAGGAAAATGTGGACATTAGTGGGTACAAGATCTGAGTCTGAGAAATCTAATATAAATAATAATTTGTTTGAAATTTCCTGGGTAGTTTCAACAGTGTAGCTGGACTATTAGGTATTATGAAAAGTTAGAAATTAGGGTTTTGTGTTTAGTCTAGAATGAATAATTTACTACATCTGAAATGTTGAACAGTTCAACCTCTCTGAACCTCAGATATTTATCTGTTGTTGAGTGTCGCACTAAACCATTTGTAAAGTTATACCATCTTAAATAGTCTAGTCCAGTTTCTAGATATATTGAAGCCATCATCTTAACCTGAAAACATGGTTTAATTAAGTTTTAAAATTTAAAATAATTATTATAAAATATTTTCCGGTATCATTGATCCTCTTAATAATTTTATGAACCATATGATTAAAAAAAATTTTTTTAAATTATACTTTAAGTTCTGGGGTACAAGTGCAGAATGGGCAGGTTTGTTACATAGGTATACATGTGCCATAGCGGTTTGCTGCACCCATCAACCCATCATCTACATTAGATTTTATAATACTATCCCTCCCCTAGACCCCCATGTCCCAATAGACCCAAATGTGTGATGTTCCCCTCCCTGTGTTTATGTGTTCTCATTGTTCGACTCCCACTAATATGAGTGAGGACATGCGGTGTTTGGTTTTCTGTTCTTGTGTCAGTTTGCTGAGAATCATGCTTTCCAGCTTCACCCATGTCCCTGCAAAGGACATGAACTCATCCTTTTTATGGCTGCATAGTATTCCATGGTGGATATGTGTCACATTTCCTTTATCCAATCTATCATTGATGGGCATTTGGGTTGGTTCCAAATCTTTGCTATTGTGAACAGAAGCACATTTTTTAAAATATAAAAATGCATTTTACTGTTGTATTTATAAGAAGCTCTGGAGAAGACTTAACGTCCTACTGCGTTGTACCATTCAAATACTTACTTCTAAGTTTTTGTAGCAAAATCAAAGATTAAATTTTCATCATTTCATGTGAAGACATAAGCTGAGAATTCACATTATCCTGCCCTGGTAATTCTAGAGGAATAAACAGTCATATTCTAAGTGAGTTCTTATACCAATATTCATAGTTATAGGAAAAACCATAAGTTATTTCCTTCCTAGAAGTTCTCAGGCTTCACCAGTTTCAAACAAGGATATGTGAATATCAAAGATGGAAGGTAAGTCTTAAGCAATTCAAAGAGAGACAGCAACTGATTTTTCCTTAAAGCAATCTGATCCAATCTCCCTACTTTATGGAAAATTAAAACTAGCAAGGCAACGTGACATACCCAAGGTCACACACTAATTGACAGTAAAGCCAAAGATAAAACCAAGTCTATTCGCTCCCAATGTAGGACATTCTGTACTTTTGAATAACAAGTTGCTGACATCTCCATTTAAAACTACAGGTGTAATTTTAAAAGAAAAGTGGAAATGCTGACATACAGCATGTCCTTTTAAAAATGACTTTTGCTTAGATAGGCTGAAAATGAAGAAAATCAGCAAATCCTAACTGCAAAAGTAGAGCATGATTGGAAAAATATAAGCCTCATGAGTACAACAGTTACTCAAACACTTTCAGCACACTTTTAAAGTAGAGAACTTTGTTGTGTGTTTTGAGGTTTTCTATTCCTGTGTTAGTTTGCTGAGAATAATGGTTTCCAGCTGCATCCATGTCCCTGCAAAACACATGAATTCATTCATTTATTATGGCTCCATAGTATTCCATTGTGTATATGTGCCACATTTTCTTTATCCAGTCTATAATTGAGGGGCATTTGGATTGGTTCCAAGTTTTTGTTATTGTGAATAGTGCCACAATAAACGTACATGTGCATGTGTTTTTATAGTAGAATGATTTATAATCCCTGGGGTATATACACAGTAATGGGATTGTTGAGTCAAATGGTATTTCTAGTTCTAGATCCTTGAGGACTCTCCACACTGTCTTTCACAATGGTTGAACTAATTTACACTCCCACCAACAGTGTAAAAGCATTCCTATTTCTCCACATCCTCTCCAGTATCTGTTGTTTCCTAATTTTTTAATGTATGCCATTCTAACTGGTGTGAGATGATATCTCAATGTAGTTTTGATTTGCATATCTCTCACGAGCAGTGATGATGAGCTTTTTCTCATATGTTTGTTGGCTGCATAAATATCTTCTTTAGAGAAGTGTCTGTTCATATGCTTTGCCCACTTTTTGTTTTGTTTTGTTTTTTTGTAAATTTGTTTAAGTTCTTTATAGATTCTGGTATTAGCACTTTGTCAGATGGATAGGTTGCAAATTTTTTTTCCATTCTGTAGGTTGTCTCTTCACTCTGATGATAGTTTCTTTTGCTGTACAGGCACTCTTTGGTTTAATTAGATTCCATTTGTCCATTTTGGCTTTTATTGCCATTGCTTTTGGCGTTTTAGTCATGAAGTCTTTGCCCATGCCTATGTCTTGAATGGTGTTACCTAGGTTTTCTTCTAGAACTTTTATGGTTTTAGGTCTTACATTTAAGTCTTTAATTCATCTGGAGTTAATTTCTGTGTAAGGTGTGAGGAAGGGATCAAATTCCAGCTTTCTGCATATGGCTAGCCATTTTCCCCAACACCATTTATTAAATAGGGAAGTCTTTTCCCATGGCTTGTTTTTGTCAAAGATCAGATGGTTGTAGATGTGTGGTGTTATTTCTGAGGTCTCTGTTCTGTTCCATTGGTCTATATATCTGTTTTGGTATCAGTACCATGCTGTTTCGGTTACTATAGCCTTGCAGTATAGTTTGAAGTCAGGTAATGTAACGCCTCCAGCTTTGTTCTTTTTGCTTAGGATTGTCTTGGCTATGCTGGCTTTTTTTTGGTTCCATATGAAATTTAAAATAGTTTTTTCTAATTCTGTGAAGAAAGTCAATGGTAGCCTGATGGGGATAACATTGGATCTATAAAATTACTTTGGGCAATATGGTCATTTTCACAATATTGATTCTTCCTATCCATGAGCATGGAATGTTTTTCCATTTGTTTGTGTTCTCTCTCATTTCCTTGAGCAGTGGTTTGTAGTTCTCATTGAAGAGGTCCTTCTCATCCCTTGTAAGTTGTATTCCTAGGTGTTTTATTCTCTTTGTAGCGATTGTGAATGGGAGTTCACTCATGATTTGGCTTTCTGTTTGTCTCTTATTGGTGCATAGGAATGCTTGTGATTTTTGTACATTGATTTTGTTATCCTGAGAGTTTGCTGAAGTTGCTTATTAGCTTAAGGAGATTTTGGGCTATGATGGGGTTTTCTAAATATACAATCATGCCGTCTGCAAACAGAGACAATGTGACTTCCTCTTTTCCTAATTGAATACGCTTTATTTTTTTCTCTTGCCTGATTGCCCTGGCCAGAACTTCCACTACTATGTTGAATAGGAGCAGAGAGAGAAGGCATTCCTGTTTTGTGCCAGTTTTCAAAAGGAATGCTTCCAGTTTTTGCCCATTTAGTATAAATATTGGCTGTGGGTTTGTCATAAATAGCTCTTACTCTTTTGAGATACATTCTATCAATACCTAGCTTATTAAGAGTTTTTAGCATAAAGGGCTATTTAATTTTGTTGAAGGCCTTTTCTGTATCTATTGAGATAATTATATGGTTTTTGTCGTTGGTTCTGTTTATGTGATGGGTTATGTTTATTGATTTGCTATGTTGAACCAGCCTTGCATCCCTGGGATGAAGCCAACTTGATCACAGTGGATAAGCTTTTTGATGTGCTGCTGGATTCAGTTTGCCAGTATTTTATGTTTTAGTTCCTCTTTATATATGCAGTTAAATTTGGCTATCAGGTAAGAGATAACTTTTCAATGGCCACAGATAAATTCCTACAGACTTTGCATCTTATTAATGGCCATTACAACAATGTATTCCATATGTATAAATATTTTCATTGCTAACCTATATGCTGTATCAGGGAAGAGTGTGTATTTCATTCATATTTTATGCACACAGCACTTGCAAACTTTCTTGTACATTTGAATGTCGAATTGAGGAGGGGCAGAGCCAAGACCAGAAAGTGTGTTGGCTTACCAGGGGCCTTGATGGTGTCTGGCAATGTGTACTCTACATATAGTTGCAGGTTAATTACATTTGTCTTCAACACCATTTGTTTTGTTTCTAAAAATCTTATAAGTTTTCGTTTATGTGTCTTGTGTTACTAACTGATGATATATGTCTAAATTAGTGGAGCTCAGTGAGTGATATCTAGTCAATATCTAGCCAACATATTACTTGCCCTTGAATTTTAGGATTCAGGAAAACTGTCACATTTTAAAGGTTGTAATTAAAGAAGTTATCATTTGCAGTTATTCTGTAGCTTGATATCTATTATTTGTTAATGGTGACATTGTTCTGCATATGGATCTAGAAGTAATTTAATAAAGGTGTGACGATATCTTTTCAAATATTTTATTCATCTTTTACAAAGGAGATTTTTTTTTTTTAGTTTGTTCTACTTGGCATATATGTATGTATATGCGTGTATATACATGCATGTGAGGTATGTATATATGTACATACATATACATATATATGTGTAAATATACATACACATATACATACATATATACCAAATAGAACAAACTAAAAAAAAAAAACTAAAATCACCAGTTAATTTGATTCCAGTTTATCTTATGCTTCTGTTGCCTAATAATTTAATTTTGTAGATTTCCTAAAATGTGATAAAAATGTATACTTATTAAGGATTCAGAATTCTCTGAATTCCTCTTGAAGTCTCTGTTACTTTCTTGAGTAACATTTGTGTTATTTGGGTATGATTAGCAGATACTGGGACCATTAAATATCTGTAGATAAAAGCGAATGTGTAAATGTATGACTGAATAAATGAATACTGCAACTCCTACTGGGTGATGTAGTGGTTTATTCATTACTGAATTCTGTCAAGCAATAGTAAGTACTTATATGTAATTCACAATTAATACTTGTTGAATAAATTTATGAATACAAGAATAAAAATCAGTTTAAATTAATTTATTTTGTACATGACAAACCAAAATGCAACTCATTAAGGCACTTGATCTTTCTAATTAACTGTATTATCAAGGCAAATGTTTAACTCCTAGTACAATATTCTAAAACTACGTCACAGAATCATTTTCTTTGCCAAAATTCAGTCATGTAAGTCATGTAAGTACTGTATTTCTATTATTTTAAAATATATTTTATTGGAAGTTTCCAGAATGACAACCACAACTACCAATAGTAAAAATACATATAAAAGGTTAACCATTATTATAATCAGGGTAAATCAGGAGTTCTTACATCACGGGCCTAAATTAAAGACAGTATTATTTTGATCCTAAAGTAATATTTTATGATCTATGATGCATAATCCCATTAGATAACTGCTTATCTCTTCGACTTTTGAGAAATATTGTTGATTAAAAATTTAAAAATATTAATCCGGTGTGGTTTTGTAGATGCTGGTCCACTGAGTTCTTAATTCAGTTGCTTTGTTATTTTATAAGAATTTATGAATAACTACTACATTTATAGTATTGTATTCATTATAATTGAAGAACTAAAAAAATTAACACGATAGACTTCTTGTTCTCAAAATATTTACATTCTCTACTTTTTCTTTGAAAAAAAGTTTGATTTAATATTTAAAATCATCTTCTTTTTTTTTTTTTTTTTTTTGCTATGTCCTTAACAGTAAAGCCTAATAAGGTAAGCATACACATGTCACAGGATTAAAAGGGAGGTGAGCTCATATCAGCATATTGGGTTTGGTGATCCAATTTTTAGCTCTTTGTAAGCCCTATAGCAACTGCAGCTTTTATCCACACAAATGAGCAATCAATGTTTGTGTGACCGGTGTGATTACCTTACACCCTTCCTGAAAGTAGCTGAAGATTGCTGGCAAAACTAATTATGTAATTACATTTGCTGATTTTTCTCTAATATCCTATAAAATTCAGAAATGATTCCAGAATATTACGTTCACAAAATGCAGTTTAGGAAAGAATAAAATCAAGTATGGTGAAATAACACAGCAGCGAAAAGTCTACATGGCTTAACTGGAGTATTAAGAAGGTTAAAAGGGAAAACATATACATCTGCTTGAGTTTTATTAATTCTTTAGTAATCTGTTTCTTATTTGGTGATTTCTTCTCATTCAACCTCCACTGCACCTACACCAGTTCAGGCCTACGTTCTATCTATGCAGACCATTGCAGCAGCACTCCTATTCTTGGCTACCTCAGTCTGCCTCGCACGATGCTCTCAGAGTAAACTCCCACATCACCAATGATCTGGTCACACTCTACTCAAAAGCATTCAATTACTCACCTATTAATTTGGTTCCAGTTTATTAAATACTTTTACTAATCTTTGAAAATAAACTTCTACTTTAAACTGGTCTACTCAACTTCTATCCCCCAACACTTCCTCTATTTATACTTGCTCTCTCTAATGAATTGCCCTGGCAATTTTAGAAGTAAAAATGCCTTTTACTCTCTAAGTAGCCCAGTACTATTAATAACTATTGTATTCACAGTATTATAATCAGTATAATTGGGGAACCAAAAAGTTAAACACTATAGACTTCTTTCTCTCTAAATATTTACATCCCCTCTACTTTTTATTTGAGAAAAAAATACTTGACTTATTTATTTAAAATCATCATATACTTTTTTGACAATTAACTAAGCAATGACAACAAAAATAAAATATACATGTTTAATATTTTCACTCAAATGCTACCTATCTTACAAAGCGTTCTGTGATCTACCCAGCTGGTGGTAGTCTTTTCTCCCACTTACCTTCTTTAAGCACCGAATGCCTATAACATTCTTATGTGCTAATAATAGCCTGACACTCTCTCTGTCCTAAGAAAAGTTTAAAATGCTTTAAACTCTCTCGATATTGCCGCCCCTGAGTCAGGTTAAATTTGGAATGCAGAAAAACAATTTTTAAGGCAGTTGAAGCAGAGAAAGCATGGCAGAGATATTCACTCGGATTCTACAGCTGATCATAGATGTGTTGGAATGTGCCCTGAATCCCCACAGCTTAGCAATTAAGGGTTGTGTCCTTGATTCATATTTCGATACAAACAATTGGAAAGCCAAGAAAATCCTCCAAGAATCTTTTTCAGAACTCTGAGGAATCTATAAAGATATTCAAAAGGGCTTAAAGTTAAAACCTTTCATAAGCAATTTACACGAAGAGCAAAATTTTACTCCAGCAGATCTCAGTGGAAAATGTTAGTTTATTCTTTATATTCAAAACTGGTTTGGGGTTTTGTTTGCTCATAGTGTGCAATCACTGAGGCATACCAAAGAAGTATAGCTTACTTCATGGTTTTTTAAGGTATTTCTCTTAATTTAATAGCCCTGTGTGTCAGTCAGCAAAGTCAAAAGGTGTCATTGAAGAGGTTTTTAATACACAGACTATTCGCAAATATTTTTATAGGAAAACCAACAAGGAATGATGACACACTCCAGAGGTATTAATATTTGGAAGCCTTACCCATCTCTCAGTTTGAAGGGTCAAGTAGAGAAAGCAGTTACTGTAATCTAGCAAGAACTACAGCTGCGGTTGTAATGCATAGGGCCATTTTTTAGGAGCTATGATCTAGAGAAGAATATGGTCATTGCCAAGCTGAAGGTAAGTAAGAATGATGCTAGAAGAATAACTTTCCTGATCTCTTTCTACTCTTCATCTTTGGCCAGTAGGACCCAAATTGATGAAGGTTACAGACTGGGTCAACCTCTAGGGCACAGAACAGAGTGGAGAATAGAGCTGGAGAGACAAGCAGAAACTTTCCAACACACTTCCCAAAGCCATGCAAATGGGACCCAATTTCCACAGTCATTATATCACATTTGATTAATTACTTTAAGTTGAAAATAAAGGCCATAAGAGGAAATTTATGGAAAGCATTGAAAATTTTTTTCTGAAATCTATATACTCATGCCCAATATACCTCTTTGCACATTCTTAGTATAAAGTCTTTCACAGAATGGACCCAAAATGCAAACTTTCTAAAGTTAGAAAATATAATTTTGCTGGATAGGATCACAAAAATTTGCCTCAGAGTTCTCTTCAGTAAATTATGCTTAAACTCAATAATATGTAGGTTATTAGTTTTTATAAGCCACATATTTTAACCTATTACAAGATTCAATTACAATAGATACAAGTTTAAAAATAAAACAATTTACTATATTTGTAGCATTGGTTGATCTACCAGACTTTGATTTTGTGATTTTTGTACATAGTATATCTGTCCTTGAACTCAGGGAAATGAGCTCAATATGGACTCCAGGTCTTCATGAATCTTTGAACATTTACCATTTACATTTACATGCATTATAAATTTTCTCATGGCACAGTATATGCCAAATATTCTTCTAAGTACTGGGATGAATAGTAGTATCAGAGTAAACATGAATGGAATTTCAGTAAGTCCTCAAGTATTATGAAGTTTTTTGACGTTCAGACTTTTTTCTTCTGGATAAGACAAAACTATAAATTTCTAATAGTTCTAACATTTTTTTTGTTGAGGTAGTATTCTAGAAGCTAGGAATTCAAGTTCACAAGTTCTCAGTAAATCAGGATAGACTGATAATCACTGTTATAAAACGTAGTTATGAACCAGATTATAAAGAGCCTTATAAGTTTTGAAAACCAGCTGGATATTGGACTGCATCCAAATGACAATGGGAAGTCATTGACAAGCATGGAAATGACACGATCATATTTACATTTTAGAAAGAGCTCCTAGATTACAGCATGGAGAGTGGATGTGAAGCAGCCAAGCACTCCTATAATGACATGAATTATACACTATTTAATGTGCATCAGAATGCAAGATGGTAATGGCCTATCCTGGAGGATAATAAAGATGGAGAGAAACAGACTAATTCTAGAGGTATTTAGAAAATAGAATTCTTGAGGCTTAATAATTAATATTATATGATGAGCAAGCAAGAGGAATCAAGAATGATGTCAATGTGTGGGGCTTGGTCAACTGAATAGAAGACAGTGTAATTTACCAGAGTAAGAAATGGGGCCATGGGGGGTGGTTCACACCTGTAATCCCAGTGCTTTGGGAGGCCAAGGTGGGAGGATTGCTTGAGTACTGGAGTTCAAGACCAGCCTGAGCAACATAGTGAAACACTATCTCTAACAAAACAAAACAAAACAAAAACCAGTTGTGATGGTATGTGCCTGTAGTCCCAGCTACTGGAAAGGTCAAGGCTGCAGTGAGCTGTGATGGTACTATTGAACCACTCCAGAGCCTGTGAGACTATGTCCTTATGAAGAAAGGAATGATAAGGGTGGAGCATATTTGTTATTGAACTTTGTCATCAGGGCAAAGAAAGTTTCATAAAGTGACTTTTAAAATGTCAGGTTACATTACAACCTCTAAAATTGGTTTAGCATCATGAGAATTAACTTTTTCTTTAATAGAGTTATTTTAAAACTTGCCTGTGAAACCATCTATATGCAATAATTTATGGTGAGCATTAATTTAAAAATTTTTATCAATTTTTAATTGTTTTTAACCAATTCATATTAACCCTTTTTTAAAACAACTTTGATAATCCAAATTTTCCTTATCCAAAATTTATGAATTAATAGAATTTTTTTCATAATATCTGAGTGTAGTTATATCCCATTCCCTATACACAAATGTGTTTTTTAAAACTAGACTTTCCAGAACATATGAGTTAAGGAAGATTTGTTTATCAGCCAATTGTTAAAGCCTTTTCAGATTCACTGATTTATTGCTTTTATATTATTTATTGGTTTAATGTTTTTACTATGTTTTTTTATTCTTTTTCAACTTATTTTATTCTTTGTCATTCTTCCAAACATTTAATAATTAATGTGTTAAAAGTTATTCATTTTCCTTAAATGCAAGTTTAACCACAATGTATTTGTTTTGAAGGCAAAAAATAAAAAAAAATGGAGAAAAGATCTCAGAATGTGTAAGTCATAATTTATGAATATTACTGTATTCACATATTGTTTGATGTATCACAAATATTCAGCAAATATTTTTGATTGAAAGAGTACGCTTTATAGGCAGTCATACTTATCAAAATGCAGTCTTGACTAAAAATTTCTGGAGATTTGGCATCAGTAAATTGTATGAAGCTTTGTCTCAGTGTTTTTTGTTTTTTTTTTGCTTTGAATTTTATTCTGTTATGATTTTATCAATAGCTGTCTATGACTTTAAAAACAATTTTTACTTGCCTTTTATATCTTCTTGCCAATCCCTGTATTTTTGCATCTCTGTACTATTTAATTTTAGGTGTTTCTTTTAAATCATGTTGATGTTTATAATTTTAATTACTATCTTATATTTTTAATTTAATAAACGAGCTTAACTCATTAACATTTATTGTGATAACTGATATTTGGTCTATTTTTTTCTATTAGTTATGCTTTGTATATTTTATGTGTTCTTGCTGTTTGCTTTTTTGTCACTTTTCTGTCTTTTGTTACACAATGCTATTTCTTTATTCTCCTTATTCTCTAACAATTTAGAAGTTACTTATATTATGTATTTTCTACTAATGATTATCTTTACCTTATCTTATCTTGGACCTATGTTTTTGTATCAGTGTCATGAATGAACAAAACTCCAACTATTATAATCGCCTTCCCTGATTCCACTCTTAAACACACTGACCTACATGTTCTTTTCTACACCATCTTCTTAAGTTTTAACTTTGTTTTTCATGACCTAGATTATGCAAAGAATTTAGGAAAAACATAAATAGCATATTTTATGAGTGTGTATTGCTCTGAACTATTCTAAAGAAACATTACATGGCATAATCTATTTGGAATTGTCCAATTTTTCCCTATACACATATCACCTCCATTTTAACGTGATTAAAATAGAGGTGAGGCAAGTAAAAGAGACATATGTAAATTCTAAGGCATATCATCTTACAGTTTAAAGATACACTATAAAGATATGCTATACTAATTTTTGAAATTAATAAACTTATTAGGAACATTTAGCCATATAAAGTCAAATGGGAATATCATCACCAACAACTGTTATAGCCCAGCTTTTTAAAAAAGTACATTATAATTAAAGTCTTCATAAATTTTTAAAGTCAAAGTTTAAATCTTGCATTTCTTGAAATAGAACCAAATATTTGAATTGATTTCTAGTTTACTTGTTAATCCCAAGGATTTTGTTTTAGCTGGAATAAACAAAGCTTTATATGACATTTCAACTGTTGGAAATACAGATGGATCCAACTAATCTCTAAATTAAGCAACTAAGGGGTATGTTTGCATGTTGGGTACCTAGCAGAAAAGAGAGTATATTTCTTTTTATGTTACAGTGATGAGCTATTTGCATTAATTGCAGTTACATATGCATCTGAGGGAGGGAGCACTCCACACATAAGAGATTCAGATGATCTGCGATCTTTTTTCCCCTAATGTAGCACTCTTTTCCTTGACATTAGGTAATCTTTATTAAATTTAGTAACATATCTTAACAAGATTAATGATTTTAAAAAAGCAACTCAAATAGTGAATGTGTTTCTTTTCAGCATGAATAAGATATACATCTTTAAATCATTCAGTAGCTTATAAACACCTTCCAGGAACAAGCCCAAGCATGCCACATAACAGCCGCTTCCATCTTTGCCTACATTTTCCTGTTTTCACCTTATACTCAAGTTATACTAAAATTTTCTCCGTCTTCAAAATTACCAGACGTGCTCTCTTTCTTTCTCCTCCATAGCTTCCCCTTCTAGGACTGCTTTTAGCCTCTTTCCATTCCTTGAATCTGAACAACTCTGCGTCATTTAGGAATCAAATTTCAAAACTGCCTCCTCCTAAGAGCTTGTTCTGACCATCTCAATACCAGCAAAATTTAGGAGCTATTCTTATGCCTTACAACAGCATGCTATGCTTTTCTAGCTTATGGCACTCATGACAACAACTTATAATGATCTGTTTATTTGTCTGCCTCCCTCAAGAGACTATGTTTTTTGATAAAGAGGATTTTGACTCATTTATGTTTATTATTTCGTGCCTAAAATGTTTAGCCATTAAAATTCTCCCCTCAAAAATACGATCCAGCACCTCAAAAACCTTAATTGACAACATTTGATGCAGTGTTGATGCTGTGATTCTCTTGAAATTTTGAACATTTTCAATTTTACTTGATTGTCATAATGAAGTGAACCTTCACTTTGAAAAGATGACATGATGAAAATCAATGGAAAGTAATGTCTATGCTGGTTTTGCTAATACTAACTCGTCATGCAAGTGTGAATGACTTTATGTCCATTAAGCTGATTTAAGGAATTTATATGACAAATAGTTTGCCTGATATGGCTTTTTAAATTTCAACATGAGATTTTCATATTGACACTTCATTATTGTTTAGCTCTAATCCAAAAGTGATGATTCATGTGAGAGGAGTCACATGTGAGAGGAGTTAGTAAAAAGTTGAGTTAATCTTGCCAAGAACTTTCCTGTCCTTTCTTTTCTCCATATTGAACATCTGTGTTCTTTTTCATTAAACTACTTTTGGTCTAAAACTGAAATTTTACTCTTTGATATTCCAAGAAAGATCTCAAGAATTTCTGTGCTTTCTATATTTGGCTTTTATTTTCAGATGACAGAAATAGAGTAGATTATTTTTTTATTCCTTGCAATACCATTTCTGTGTTGGTTTTATTTTTCTATTCTTTATCGGATTTAGGAGCATGAACAATGGTCTGAAGAACAAGTATTTTAGAGAGTTGTGGACTCTGTGGTGGAGTGGTAAAAAAAAGATTCTGGGAAAGTAGAATAGAAGAATATCTTAGCTTATGATAATAATTATCATCATAACAATACAAAAATTCTAGGTATTTCAGTCCTGCGTGGCTTTTTAAAAACACAGATGACTCCATTCTCAGACCTAGTGAGTCAGAAATTCAAAGCTTGGGGAACTGATATTTTATGTTTTCTAAAGTCTCCAAAGAACATTCACATTTACAGCTGACTTGAACACTGCAAACATATTATTCTCTATTTCATAGGACTTATAGCTTACATGTTGTTTGTCTATGTTTTTTTTCTTTTAGTCTTCACAATAGCAGTGTGAGGTAAATAAAATACATCCTGGTTCATAAACAGCTGAATCTCAGATGTGGTCGGCAATATTTGGGGACTCAAATTCAGTGTTCTGATTCCAAGTCCAAAATTTGCATCTATAAACATAAAAGTTAGACATGTGAAAATAGCTGAAACCCAAGTACCTGTCTTACATGTTTTTAATGCCCTGAGACTTCCTACACAGAATTTAGAAAACATTTTACTTCTTTTTGGTGTAATGTGAAGAAACTGCTTAAATATGTAAGGACTTGAGATTTTTAGTAATAAAATTTGGGATACGATGGTGCTTATTTTTGCAATAGTCTCTTTTCTGGTGATTCAAAGTGACTATCACCTAGCCATTACCACCAATGAGGATAATGAAGACACTTCAAACAAAAATATTAAAACATGATCTATTTCTTTCGCTTCTAAATTTGAGATCATTTAAGATTTCTTGTTCCAATTATTCCAAGGAAAAAAGTCAATGTAGAAGATGTTATTTTTTAATTAAAATATGATATGCTTTAACTCCATAAACTAATATTTGGTGAACAGAATAAACACTGCCTATGTAAAACAGACACAGTCAACTCTCTAGAGGATAAATAAAAAAGGCATTTTAAAAAATATATGTGTATATATGATTTTCAGAGTGAAGGGCTGGAAGTGTGAAATATTTCAAAAATTTACAGTGATTGGTGATCATTGAAGACAACATTTCACAGAAATAAAAATGTATTTATACTAAAAGAAAACTGAAAAATATACCATTTCAATGTGAGAGGCAATTACAGAGGCAGTATTTAGTGTGCCATAATATCGAGGCAAATGTTTCCATTGCAGAATGGCTCTACAGAGGAACTCTTTACAATCCATGGCTAATCCTTCCATTGTGTAGCAGCTTCTGTCAGGAGCAAGATGAGAAGAGTTGGGCATTATTTGTGAAGCTCTCCCACTTGAGAAAAATCTTGGTAAACCAAACATTCCTGGTTTTCTCAGAATTATTCCCCCACCTATTGAAATCACCATCTTCAGAAATGCTCGGTGAAATCTTTATGAATTTCTGCAATCTTCAGAAATGCTCAGTGAAATCTAGCATTTCTTTACTTCTTAGCTATTCTTTGTAATAGATACAGTGAATGAACTATGACAGTAACACTATGAATTAAAGATTTTAAAACTTTAAACTTGAGATATCCAGTCTATCATTGAGGGGCATTTGGGTTGGTTCCAAGTCTTTGCTATTGTGAATAATGCCACAATAACATATGTGTACATGTTTCTTTATAGTAGAATAATTTATAATCCTTTGGGTATATAGCCAGTAATGGGATTGCTGGGTCAAATGGTATTTCTAGTTCTAGATTCTCGAGGAATTGCCACACTGTCTTCCATAATGGTTGAACTAATGGTCTCAATCTTAAGTGGGAGTTGAACAATGAGAACACATGGACACAGGGAGGGGAGCATCACATACAGGGGCCTGGGGGCTGGGGGACTGGGGGGCTGGGGGAGGGATTGCATTAGGAGAAATATCTAATGTAGATAACGAGTTGACGGTTGCAGCAAACCACCATGGCACGTGTATACCTGTGTAACAATCCTGCATGTTCTATATAAGTACCCTAGAACTTAAAGTACAATAAAAAAAACCATGATTGGAACACATATATGTGTGTGTGTATATATACATATATGTATCTGTATATATATATGTGTGTATATATGTATATATAATATATATACATATATATGTGTATATATAATATATATACACATATATGTATATATAATATATATATTTTAAAAATGTCATGTGTTGACACACATTTTCTCAAAAGCTCTAGCAACCCACCAGTCCTCTTATTTGTATTAATATAAATAATAGTTCATATTTATTAAATGCTCTTTGTGATAGGTATTTTATAAACATTATCTTATTTAATCCTCACAATAACACAATGGCAGATATTATTCTCCTTTTCTTCATATTTACTGTATATCTTCTCATATAATATGAGAGATATTGCAAAAACCACAGATGAAGAGACGCATAGGATGAGATATGGAGGAAGAGGTACAGAGCTTCCATTCTTTCCCTAGGCTCACCACCCTCCAGGAACCAACAGGTATTCAGCTACCAGGAAGCTCTCTGAATTGGGTCCTCTTGGTTTTTTATGAAGGCTTCATGATGTCAGCGTTCCTTCCCCCTGGGTATGAAGCAGGACTCTATCTGGAATGAGGGTTTTATGACTCATCAGAAAAGTAGGGAAGGTTAGTGTCCTGCCTCGAGGCAGGTGAAAAGAGGGCAGGAGAAAGTCAGAGAGATTCTGCTTTTTGAGGCTGCCCCTGCAGCCTATGATACAGTTGGACTGTGTCTCCACCCAAATCTTATCTTAAATTGTAGCTCCCACCAATTCCCACATGTCATGGGAGGGATCTGGTGGGAGGTAATTGAATCCTGGGAACAGGTCTTTCCCATATTCTTCTCATGATAATGAGTAAGTCTCAAGAGAGCTGATGGTTTTATAAGAGCATTCTCAGCAAACTGACACAAGAACAGAAAATCAAACCCTGCATGTTTTCATTCATAGGCTGGTGTTGAACAATGAGAACACATGGACACAAGGAGAGGAGCATCACACACTGGGGTCTGTTGAGGGGGAATGGGGGAGGGACAGCAGGGGGTAGGGAGGTTGCGGATGGATAACATGGGGAAAAGTGCCAGATATAGGAGATGGGGGGATAGAGGCAGCAAACCACATTGCCATGTATGTACCTGTGCAACAATCCTGCATGTTCTGCACATGTACCTCAGAACCTAAAATGCATTAAATATATATATATATATATATATATATATATATATATATGTGTGTGTGTGCGTGTGTGTGTGTGTATATAATATAAAGTATAAGGCGGAGTCTCCCTGCACAGTTTCTCTTTTCCGTGCCACCATGTAAGGTATGCCTTTCATCTTCCACCGTATGAGGCCTCCCCAGCCATGTGGAACTGTGAGTCCTTTAAACCTCTTTTTCTTTATAAATGACCCAGTCTCAGGTATGTCTTTATCAGCAATGTGAGAACAGACTAACACACTTGGCTATTGTAGATAATGCTGCAGTGAACGCAGGATGCAGATATTTCTTCAAGATCCTGATTTTAATCCTTTAGGGTATATTCACATAAGTGGGATTCCTCAATCGTATGGTAGTTCTGTTTTAAATATTTTTAAGAGCCTTCATACTGTTTTCTATAATGGTTGCATCATTTTACTTTCTAACCTACAGTGTACAAGCATTCCAATTTGTCCACATCCTCATAAAGGCTTACCGTTTTTTGTTTCATAACAGGCATCCTAATGGAAAATATTTCATTGTGGTTTTGATTTCCATTTCCCTGAACTACTGATCTTAAGTATTTCATCTATCTGTCTACCAGTTGACCCTTCGTATGTCTTTTTTCAAGAAAGTCTATTTTTAATCATATCTTAGGGTCTTTGCTATTAAGTTGTAAGACTTCCTTATATGTTTTGGAGAATAATCCCTTAATAGATATATGGTAAACAAAAATTGTTTCCCACTTCTAAAGTTGCCTTTTTATTCTATTGTTTCCTTTGCTATGTAGAAATTTAGTTTGATGCAAGTCTACTTGCCTAATTTTGCTTTTGTTGCTTGTGCTTTTGGTGATATATTCAAGAAATCACTATCAAGCTTTTCCTCTATATTTTTTTTCTAGGAGTTTTTATAGTTTTAGGTCTTATATTTAAATCTTTAATCCATTTTTAGTTTATTTTTTTGTATGGTATAAGATAAGGATTCAATTTCACTCTTCTCTATGTGGATAAATAGTCTTTTCAACACCACTTATTGGAGTCTGTTCTCTCCTTGTCAAAATGTGTATTTTTGTCACCCTTGCCAAAAATCAATATATGCATGGGTTTATTTCTGGCTTTTCTGTTATGTTCCACTGGTCTACATGTCTATTTTTATGCCAGTACAGTACTGTTTTGATTACTGTAGCTTTGTAATACATTTTGAAAACTGGAAGGTTGATGCCTTCAGTTTTTTCCTTTGCTCAAAACTCCTTTGGACTTTCAGGGTGTTTTGTGGTTCCATACAAATTTTAGCATTACTTTTCAAGTTCTATAAAAACTACTATTTGGATTTTTATAGGGATTGAATTAAAATGTAGATCACTTTTGGTAGTATGGTCATTTTAACAGTATTAAATATCCTGACCCACAAACAAAGGATTTTGAATTTATTGTGTCTTCTTTAGTTTATTTCATCAATAATTTGCAGTTTTCAGTGTATATGTCTTTTACCTAGATTAAACTTAGTTTTTAATTCTTTTTGATGCTATTGTAAATAGGATTGTTTTCTTGATTTCCTTTGTAGCTATTTCAATGCTAGTATATGGAAACACAACTGATTTTTCTATGTTGATTTTGTATCCTTCAAATTTACTGAATTTGTTTTTTAGTTCTAAGGGGTTTTTGGGGGGGAGTCATAAGCATTTTTTTACATATAAAATAATGTCATCCGCAAACAGAGATCATTTTACTTCTTCCTTTCCAGTTTGGATGCCTTTTGAAATTTGATTTTTAACCTAATGGTTAAGTAACTACATTTCTTAAAAGTGTTATTCACCTCATTTGTATGCTCTGTTGTCACTCCATAATTTCCTTGCAATGACAATGGCAAATGATTATAATTACAGAATTTCAAAATAGTCTTTTCTGGTTTTCTCAAATGGTTATTCTTTGGTCACTCATTCAATAAACATTCATCAAAATATACTAAGTATAACAATACCTAATAATATAAAAGTATAAAATCCACAAGGCAAGTAGAGATTTTTGCTTATTTTCTTCACTGATGTTCTCTGGCTCTGAGTACCAGTTTCTGAGACACTTCATATACGCACAACAAATATTTGTTGAATAAATGAATAACGTGTATATGAGATGTCAATCTCACATAGCTAAATAAGAGCTTTAGGTCTGAATACGAAACAAGAAGTGATCCTGAAACTCAAGAGACCCACAGTCCTTTCTTCCCTAAATTATCTTCCTAAACTAACCTTTACATTCATAGGAAAACTACAGTCACACCATGCTATAGTACTAGAAGGGTATGGAATTCTAGTACACAGTTAGGGATAGAAAGTATCTATACCCACTTTTGACATTCAGTGTTGACCCTATATGCAGTTAAACACTTTCAATAAATAGTTACACTAAAATTTACTTATGCAATTTACTTTTAGAAGTTTTATTTTAATTAAGAACATAAAAATCCAGCTCCAATTGGGAAATTACAAAACATTTCAAGTGTTGCATCGGTCAGATTATTGAGTCATTTCCAGGAATCCATTACATTCATTTGCTTTTCTATGTTAATTTAATTCTTACACATTTCTTCACCATTTTCTTGTCTAATTGATGATCTGTCAAGAAGTTTGTTTTCTCATTAACCGAAAAATATTATCACAGCAGTCCTCCTTTATGAGTTGTTTTATTTTCTGCAGTTTTAGTTACCCATGGCCAACAGCAGTCAGAAAATAGGTTGGTATAGTGTAGTACAGTATAGTACAATAAGATATTTTGAGAGAGACTACATTCCCATGTTTTTATTACAGTATATTGTTCCATTTTATTATTAGTTGTTAATCTTGCACTGTGCCTAATTTATAAACTAAACTTTATCATAGCTGTGTTGGCACAGGAAAGATACATAGTATATACACCATTTGGTACTATCCAGGTTTTAGGAGTCCACTGGGGGTCTTGGAACATACCCTTCATGGATAAGGAGAGACCATATTGCATAGGAAACTATTCACTTTTTTGAAAATTAGCACATTTTAAAATCAAGGTATATCAATTAGCACCCTGTAACATCAAGATAAATAAACAATTTTGGGATATTTATGATCGGCTTACCAGGAAGACTGTTAACTCTTTCGGTTACATAGTAGATTACTACTATTTACTCCAGTGCACCCATTGCCTTAAACAGCAAATACAACTCACAGTTGATAACAGTGATTCTGACATGAGAGATTTAGTGCATTATTTAATTTCAGATAGAGTATTATTCTCAAGTGTTGTTTCATGTACACAGTAATGTGCAATTTCTCATCCAGTGAAGTTCACTATAGTTTTTGTTAAACCGAAAACTCTTCAAAATCATATGCTCAGCAAACCATATCTAAAGGTGTTAAGGTTATAAAATAGCATCCTTACCAACCTGTTCAAGACACTGAGTTATGAAAATTGTAGAGTTTCTCACCTAGACTTAAGTATTTGTCTTACAGCTGGTTCTTAAGATCATCTGCAAATTCAAACATTAAGTAATAAAATTGCCGTTTGATATGTATAGAAAATCAAACTAAGGTAAAAGCACTGTTAGTTCATGATTACAACTGAAAATGGTACCACTTAATTATTAGTCATGTTTTAAAACCTAAATTAGAGAAGGAAAAAGGTTATTTTATCTATCCTCTATTAATAAAAATTGGCTGGTTTTGCACATTTGAAGTGGCTGCTTTCAAATCAATAGTGCATTTTATTTTCTGTGTACAGGTCCTCTAAAGAGTTTCATGTTAGGGCCCATGAATGTATACATTGGCAGTATGTGCACAAACACACTGTGGTTCTTGATTTCTCGAATCAAGAACAGAGCACAGAGTTCCAAAATCTCCTTTATCACTCAGCATGCAAAACCCTCTTGTCTTGAGTTAGGGAGTTAATTGTGCTGTTTGTCCATATTGTCCACAACCTTTTGTCTAGCGTTTTGTAAATGTAAGCAAACACTGACTATTTACTTTGCACTAGGCTTATAATCCTTTGCCTCCAAGAATAGGCTTGCTGACATAGTCTGCTTATAAATCTCTTTTCGTGTGTGGTACTGTGTCTGAAATGACCACATGTGAACTGAAGCCCGGGTCATCTTGCTTATCTGAATATTCTAGGCAATCATTAAGAAGGATATGCTCTTCTTTACCATTCTTCTGAAGAGCTCAGGAATCAAAGAGAAACTAAATTGGAGTTAACAAGCAAATATTTGGAAAGTTTATAAAAAGAAAGTTAACTGTATCATTTTAAACTCAAAATTTAAAAAATAATTTGATTTGATCTTTACTTCATTGGATCCCTGGAGATGTTCACGTTCAGATATCCTTAATGTGTTGTTTTCTTGCCTTTTGTTCCCCATCCTATTTAATTTTTATTGTTTGGAGTTTTTCTGATGTAGTGAACTCTTCTGAACTGAGCTGTATAGAACACAGTTTTATGTCTATGCTTTACAACTGTTCAACGAGTCTTCATAATGTGATGTTTTACTCCATCTGCTACTATTAATGAAAAAAACATCTATTTTGTTACTATTAACAGACAAAATCTGTCAATAATGGCAGACATAAGTCTCATCCACATTCCATTTCTCCACACATCTGACTACAAAGGCCTACCAGAACCATCACACATTTAGATTTCTCTCATGTGTCTTGGACTCACTAATTACAGTAGAGGGTCATAGTGAGATTCTAAAAGAATGTTACCTTGATCTCTCTGAGATGACCTCTAATGTGAACCTTCCATTGAATGCTAGCAGAAATCTCCATTCTACGGTGACCACATAGCTTCTCTAACATCCTTATTTGCAACATTTAGCAATTTTACAATGCAATTTTGCCTTTTTGAAATTATAGTTCATCATCACTCCTGTTGATCTAGAAGAGATATCACCATTTATCAATACGGATCATGCTAAAGGCAGCACGTGGTGGAAAATTTAGTGTTCTCAAAGACTTGCTTTGAGACCTGAAAAAGAAATGCAAGGTTAGAATAATTTCATTATTAACATACTCCAATTTTTTTTCCTGTATTGTTTCTACATATGGTAGTCTTTTCTCCTGTCCTCTAGGTTTCCATGGCTTCATGTAGAATTCTGGCTATCCAAAGTCCACAATGTGGATTCGAGTTTTGGCTTCACCAAAGGTAATTTTTATAGTATGACCTCTTAAAGATTCCTCATTTTTAGAAGGAAATTTGGAATCTTACAAAGGGATTTTCATTACTAATATCTCAAATACACTTATAAAGATAGATATTAGATAGCTGGAAAGCTGAATAGGTGAAGAGAGAGATATATAGACAAAAGTCTTCTTAATTGCACTTATCTGCTCAAATTATTTCCCCAAACTAGATAAACGCAGCTCACAGAGATCAACAGCGTGTATTCCATTTATAAAAATTTGCCCAAATCTTGTCTGAATAATTAATTATCATATAAATAAAAGCTAAAGTAGTGAGTCTGCTAACATGATCTGATACATGAGATACATGCACATGTTATATAATTATATATATAATTTGATATATCATTATATATACATAATTTGATATAGGCACATATTATATCATTCATGTGCCTATTATACCATTATACTATTATACCATTTTAATATGTGCATGTGATGCACAATTCAGGCATCATATTGTGAATATCAATCCCTTGAAATCATGTTTTGCAATATGTTTTAAATAAAAATGTGATTTTTAAAATTCTCTTATTATCAGTACTTGTGACCACCACTAGCAGTACAGATTTCTCATTCAACAGGCTTCCAACTTTACACATATTCTGCATTGAAATTATGACTAGATCAACAAAAGTGAGCATCCTCAAAGGTTTCAACATTCTCTCTGATACCATCAACATTTGTTGTTTGTTTAAGAGTGAGGGATATTGCTGAATTTCTTTTTTTTTTTTTCCTCTGGCCAGAATTTCCAATACTATGTTAAATAGGATTGCTGAATTTCTTAAAGGAAACAGTCACACTGATGCTGTAATGCATGGCATGAAAACCTAGTGCTGGTTTCTTTAATTTTTCCAAAAGGGTATGACTTTCCATTTGTCTCATTCTATCATCATCTAAGAATTACGTATTTATGTTAATAGTGAGTGTTATTGTTGATAAGCTACTTGTAACAAATGAGTCAAGCAAAAGGCATGAAATCTGCAGATGGTGGAATAATTCAGTGGGATAATCTGCATAAGAAGATTCATACTTTCATAGAAAACATTTTAATTTAGTGTTTGGCTTTGATCACTAGCTTACTGAGCATCCCTAATTTTTTTCATCTAGTTCCCACCTTCTTTTTAATTAAAAATTGTACTGTGATTAGTGATTAATCTTTTTCCAGGCAGCAACATGATTATATTATGCTATGTTGTATGGTACAGATTTTCTATTGTTATAATTTCATTCGCATAGCTCTCTGTCACCAGCTTCCTCAGTAAAATACTGCTCCTTGTGAAGGAAAAGCAAACAATTCAATATTATCTTGGATTTTATTCACATGAAAGAAAGCACATCAAAGTTTATCAGATCACACACATTTGATTGGTTTATTCCCATAGAAGAAAGATGTATGATGTTCATTATCTGGATTTCTTGTAGATTTGATCATTCATTGCTCAACAACTAATTTTTGGGGGGATGACAATATTCACATTCAACAAGTCAAAATTCCTCTAACTTATCAGAAACAGCTATTAATGGACTTTCTCCCTTATATCATTTTTCACATCAGGCTGATGACAGAGTATTCAGGAGGCTCCCCAAAGCTCTAAGATCCCTTAGATGCTGAGCCAAATAATGATGATGTGAGCAAAATCTCAGGTCTCTGCCACAGTGGTCAAGAGAGTAGCAACCAAGTTCAAGGCTGGTTCAAATCATGACATATTGTGAGAAAAGTTTTTTGAGCAATAGTCTGTGTTCTCACTCTAGTTATTCATGCGCCTCCTCCATTCAGCTGAAACAGGCTTTTATCATTTAGTCACCAAAAGGTAACCATTTTGCATGGCATTATTTGCATTTAGGATCTTAGAAATTTTATTTTTATTTTGAATTCATTTGTTATATATTTTATTTTTAGCTTCTGGAGTTAATCAGCAGAAAGTACAAAATATGTTCTTGTGTGGGAAATGAGAAATCATAGAGAAATATGTTGAGAAGACTTTTTAAAAATACTTTTCATAATAGCAAGAAATTTAAAGAATACATTAAGGGAAACGAAATTTTACTACTATACCTGGAAGCAATAAACCAGGACTAGACCAGACGAAGAGCAGCTGCTAGTATTTCAAGTGAGAAAGCTTTCTTTTGATCTCTGTAGGGGGTATATCTTTTGACCTCAATAAGAAGATATTTCAGCACAAAGGTTCGAATAAGTAGTTCTTTATATTTAAATAGCAATTTTTTTAAATCTTTTGCCAGTTTACTGGATAAAACTGTGGTTCTCAAGTTTTAATGCATATCAGAATAACCCAGAGGGTTTATTAAAACCAGATTGCTGCTCCTCAACTCCAGATATCCTGATTCAGTAGGTCTTGGGTGAGGCTTATGAATTTACTTTTCTAACAAGTTTCTGGGGTTGTGGATGTTGATGGTCAAGGAAGTATATGTTGAGAACCGCTGGCATAGAATATACTGCTGATTTTGTGTACATATGTCCTTAGAAGGTACTAAATTGTTATTTTATGTCAATAGAGACTCTATTGTCCCTTTTATATAAATAGTTCTTCTGCTGTGAATCAATTTTGTAAAATGGGCCTGTCCTGTAATGGGCAGTAACATTTGAAGAAGAAAAAATACACAGAGGAGACTTGCAAGTGATGTAAGGAAGTTTGAGTCTCAGCTCTTTTCGCTTTCCTGTGCTCAGTGGCTTCAGATGATCAACTACAGTCACAGGCTCACTTTCTCTTTCTACAAAATGGGAACAATTCTTATCTCCCAATACAGAGCAATATAAATTTAGTATCTAGTCTCTCTCTATATTTTTTAATTGATTGTATATGGCATATATGGACAAATGAAAGATAAGAACGGTATATGTCAATTAATGGAGGTTGCCTTCGAGGGGAAGGGAAATACAGCGTTTTGCTTTGTACATTTCTCCATTGTTTGTATCTTACAGCAATAATCATTTATGTAGACATTTTGTACTTAAAACAATTATAAAGCAAATGATACTTTTTTTCAAAAAAGCTATCAATACACTGACAGGAAGCTTCTGTTTGGAAAGCAGTATTATCTCATATGAGAAGTTTATATTTCCCTTCAAAAATACCAACCTGCAAATGAATTCTTAGGCTTTCTGTTCATGCTAAAATAGAATCCCAAAGCAGTTCCTGTAACCAGTTATTTTTCCTTCAGCCCTAGCTCACACAGTTTCTGTGCTCTGTGTCAAAATGTGCTACTGCTGAGCCCTGGGCTTCCCTTGGAGCGGTCAGTGAAAGTGATGTCTAATCAAGAATAACTTTCTCTGCAGGTTTCTTTCCTGTAATTTACTTCCCACTGATTCTCAGGGAGGTGATTCTGCAGTGAAAATACAGTCACTGTTTAATCAGTTCCCTTGATTTCTTTCTGAAATCCATAAGAAGATAGCATCACAGTAACACCCTGTCACCGCAGTGGCTTAGAAACTTTGGGCATTTTGTCAACAAGCCTTCTCTGAGCAGAACCCTGCCCTAGGCACTACAACTGGGTGTATTAGTCCGCTGTCACGCTGCTATGAAGAAATACCTGAGATTGGATAATTTATAAAAGAAAGATGTTTAATTGGCTCACAGTTCTGCATGGCTGGGGAGGTCTCAGGAAACTTACAATCATGATGCAAGGCACCTGTTCACAGGGTGGCTGTAGAGAAAATGAATGCAAGCAGGGGAAACGCCAGACACTCATAAAACCATCAGATCTCCTGAGGTTCACTCATTATCACGAGAACAGCATGGGGAAAACTGCCCCCATGATTCAAGTACGTTCACCTGGTCCCACTCTTGATACATGGGGATTATGGGGATTACGATTCAAGGTGAGATTTAAGTAGGGACACAGAGCTAAATAAACCATATCACTGGATAGAGAATACATAACAAAATAGAAAACACGGTCTACACTCTGTCTCTCAGCCTAGAACGTAAAGCCAGGAAGAAGGAGTGAGAGATTTGTGTACAAGATGAGAAATCAGAATTGGGTTGAAGGTAGCTGGAAAAAAATGACCAGATTAAGCAAGGAGAGTGAAGAAGAAGAAAAATAACTGAGTTGCAATTCTAAAGAAGGAATATTGAAAAGTTTCAGGGTGAACAACTCTAGCTTTAAAATGTTAATTATAATGTAAAAGTGAAAAGATGCCAAAAATTTCTGAAGCAACCCCAGGAATAGGGTGTTATTCCCCAGAAAGAATCTATGCAGGTTCCATTCCACTGTATTCCCTCCTGGCAGTCCCCTATGATCCTTAGCTGAGCTGCCTCAGTTAAGGATCATATGCCAGTGATGGTTTGTCTGAATGTCTGTCTGTATTCCAGACCACAAGTCAAAAGTTCAAAGGCGGAAACTCAGTTCAGACTCTGTTTTGCAATCATTACTGTGTTCCTTAAAGGTCACAAATACATTGAGTAAATAAAAACAATCTGTTTTTAAAATTAAGCTCCTGAAACATAATCTGATACTGAAAGGTGTTCTGAGTTATTTTTTAAAACCTGTAGATTCTACTAAATTAGGCTCTATGTTTTCCAATTGCTATTATTTAGAATTCGATGTATTCTAGTTTCACAGCTTCAAATTTTTCCTTTTTATGGAATTCCTAACATACCCATTTAAAAAAAAAAATTCTCAAACTGTCTTCCAAACTAACCTTTCCTCTGAACCTGTGCTTCTTAATTGTCAATGTGTTTGTTTTGCTCCTGCATTCTTTTAAAGAGATAAACAACAAAATGGGAGGGAATGTGTCAAGGTCGCTATTGAGAATAGAGAACAGAACTCTAAAGGAAGATTGCTACCAACAGAATTGTTTTTAAAGCCAGAGAAAATCACTATGATTTTGTTTTTCTTTGTGTGAGTTCTTTTCTATACGTTGATTGTGGCTGTAGCAAGTAACAGAAGGGAAGAGAGAAGCCATTTTAGGACATGCCTGGCAGCACGCAGGTGATTTGGGACACAGAGGAATTCCAGATCCGCCTGTCGTAACAGAAGTAAAGAAACCACAGGCCAGGAAGAGACAAGGAAAGAACAATTGAAGACCATTACAGCCAAGAGGTTAGGACTAATAAGCAGATGCTAACTGGAAGTTCAATTAAGTCAGAATGGAAACTGGGGCGAGAAGAGAAAAACCGTCAGAGTGAATGAATTAATGTTATAGTGAAGTATAATGCCACACCCATCCACCCATCTCAGTATCAAATAGCAATCATTCTTCAAGCCTAAATCATAGCTTCTTCTGGGATTCTTTCTTGACAACCTCAAAGTGACATGTTTTCTTTTAGGCTCCTTTAGTTCTCAAGGGTGCACTTCTCATTCGTTAGCCAACATATCCCACCTTGTATCCTGGTTACATTTCGTGTGTGATGTGTGAACTGTCCTGTGTTGAAGCTTTTACAATTTCTTTTTTGCAACTTCTAGATTGTTTGTCTTTTACTTAAATACTTAACTACTGTGTTAAATACAATTACATCATATGATCATCTGATGACATCAAAATCCCTCATATGAGTAATACTGTAATCATCTTAAATCAAGTTCAAAAGATAAAAACTCTATTCTGTGGCACTTTGCACCATGTACAAGATTGGGAAATTGATGCCATGTCATTGGCATATGGAAGGTGTTCACAAACCAGCCCCAGACATTGTCAGATCAGTTGTATTTCCTTGGTATGCTTCGCACTATCTGAAATTATGGTGTTCTCCTCTTTTGTATCTTCCTCCCCACTAAACTGTAAGCTCTGTGTGTGCCAGAGGCTTTCTGTCTTGTACACTGACAAATCTTTAGGGCCTAGAAAAGCAGCACTTAGCAGGCATTTCATATCTGTTGAATGGAAAAGCTGCTGTTGATTCTAACCATATAATATGAAGTCCTATAATCCAAAAGTCTTGACAGATCTTATAAAATTAGGACCTTAATGTAAGGATTAGGAAAGGTCTCTACTGATGGAGAAAGATGTTAAAAGGTACAAAAGCAAATATGCCATAGGCCTGCCTGCAAAAGGGAGAAACACTTTAAGGAAGAGGACAGTATAACTTCTCTAAGACCTACATGAAGATTCCAGCTGACTATTTACCAAGTCTTTATGGAATTATCATCAGTTGTATGTTCTGTACTGTGTTTTATGACTACCAACATGAGTGTTCAAAGTTGTCTTTGCAATTAGGCTATACATTTAGTTACACTCCTCATACAATTATTCATAGTGGAACTTGAGCCATTTGTCTTACCTCTTGAAGCCCATCCTTCCAAGTGACCTCCTCGGCTATGTACGTTATAGGAGTAACTCATAAAGGACAAAGTGCCCACACACCGGTCTTTGTTCCCTACTGCACTTTAAGAGTAGAAGCGTTTAGTCCGTGCAGCCACAGAAGAGAGCAAAGTGACACTAGTGTACATGAAGATAATCATATCCCAAGCCTTGGGGAAATACATATGTGCATAAAAAGGCATATACAAGAAAGTTCTTTGTAGCCTTGTCAATAAAAGCAAAAAATTAGACATAACCTAAAGTTTTATTAACTTGAAAACAGATAAATACATCATGATATATTCACACAAGGGACTATTTTTCAGCAGTCAAAACAAATGAATTACTGCTATATCTGTCAACATGAATAAATCTAAAAACATAATGTTGAGTGAAAAAAGTTAGATATAATACACTTTATATATAGTTTAAAACCTGCTAAAAGCACCATAAAACTTATGTATGCATAAATATATAGCAAATGCATATGAGAGAATAAGTCCTGATTTAATAATAATGCTTACTTCCATGAATAGAAGAAAGAGGGTGGATAAAATTGAGGAAAACACAGGCTCACAAATGTATATGCAATGTTTAATTGATTCTTTCAAAATTTTCAAGAAAAAATATTTCATAATATTAAGGTAGTTATGCACAAGAGTATTATATCACTTCCTGTACTTGCCGTATGTTTGAAATATTGAAATAATAAATAGTTTTTAAAAACCACATTTATTTCCAACCCTGGACCCTACAGCTGCCGAGATATTGAAGCCTAAGAAGAACCGATTGCCATTTAGGAAAGGACGCAGTCATGGTGACCAAGAAGGATGTCCACTTGCCTAAGCCCTTGGAGCTGGTAGACAAGAATGTGCCCAACCTTCACATCATGAAGACCATGCAGGCTATCAAGTCCTGAGGCTACGTGAAGGAAGAGTTTGCCTGGAGACATTTCTACTGCTACCTGACCAATGAGAGTGTCCAGAATCTCCGTGATTACCTTCATCTGCCCCTGGAGATTGTGTGCAGCTGTCCAGAGATTAGCAGGCCTCAGCCTAAAGATCTGAAGAGTGAACGACCTGTAAGACTTACCAGAGGGGAAGCTGACAGAGATACCTACAGACAGAGTGCTGTGCCCCCTGGTGCCACAAGAAAGCCAGGGTTGGGGCTGGGTCAGCAACTGAATTCCAGTTTAGAGGCAGAGTTGGTGGTGGACGAGGTCAGCCACCTCAGTAAAATTGGAGAGGATTATTTTGAATTAAATAAACTTAACATCCAAAAAAACAAACAAACAAAACAAAACAACAAACAACATGTAAAAGCCCAAAGAGAAAACAATGTATTCACAAAAGGCGAGTTAAAGTTATTGAGGTTGAAATAAGTCTGGCAAAAGGAAAGGAAATGAGAAGTGAAACTGAACAAGATGGAGAAGCTGGAGGAGGGAACGTGAGAAAGAGATCCAGAGAACTAGGTGAAACCTGAAAGAAAAGACTGACTGGGAAAGCCCCAAGTGATAAAGTGATAAAGAATGAGAACGGAGAAGTTACATCAATGCAAGGCAGTGGCTCATGGGTCAGTGGGAAACAAAATGGGAAAAAGAGCTAGCACCGTATGCAGACAGCAATAGGAGTATCAGCAAAGACGTATGTACATCACTGTAAAGCAAGCAACAGGTACACATAATGAGTTCCCTTTCTAAAAGTCGATTTGTTAGGGTAAAGTTAAGAACATCCTAGGAGCCAATTAGCAAAATGCTGCTATTAGAGGCAAAGGTGACTGGAAGAAAACTAGTGTTCTGATTGTTTCTCAAATCTAGTTTAATTGTGCTGGTAGAATGATGACGTGATATATGAACTGTAATAGTGACTCAATCTCTTCCACCCTTCATAGGTAAGAGATGGTAAAGGGCAAGAAGATCGTCTTTCCCTCAGAGCAATAAAAGAAGGCAAGGTGACACAACAGCGCATCAATGCATGTCAAGAGATTCTATTGCAGCACCAAACAGCAGCATCTCTACACAGAGAAATGGGTCTCCACTAGACATTCAAACCAGGATAATTGATTGTAGATCTATGACTCACCAAATCTTACCTGTCAATGGGGACTAGAAGAATATTACAATGAGCCAGGCTGCCATTTATTAAATGGGAACTTGCTGACAGGTATCATATTTCTATTAGGGAAGAAAAAAAAAGCAACCTTCTTGGGAATTTCTATTCATATTAACTGCCTCATTTGACCTGTGCCCTGTTTTTGACCAGGGAATAGAAAATTAGATATCTTTTCATGGGAGTGTTTATTTTTTAAGTATTTTTTAAGTAATCTAGAAAGCAAGATAAGAGAGAAAGAAGCATCGAGAACAAGAGAGAAACAGTTGAATGGCAGAGACTGAGAAAATAAATGCCTCCAGCCAGAATCAGGTCCATCGCCAAGAAAATGTTGACAACTATTTTTTTCTTTAAGGAAAACAGAGGCTTCTAAACTGCAGACTCTGTTGAATTCTGTAAAAATCAATTCTGCACTTCCTTTGTCCATCCTGAAGTGGCACTAAAAAATAAAAACTAATTCCATGAGTTGGTTAACTACCCTCAATGTACCTGTTAATTGACTATTTAGATGGACACTTTTTTTGAACATAGAGATCTTTCTCAAAATCTTCCATGTTTTTAAATACATAGAATTTGAATAATTTAAGACCTTCAGTGTCAGTCTTCAAAAAACATAAAAGTGTAAGTAAAAATACTTGTGAATAGCCTCCCAAACAGTTTCTTCTTAAGAATAATTAATTGTTAAACTTGTCTGTACAAAATTATTTACTTTGGGTTGCTTTGACTCAATTTTATAGCTATGTTCTCTGCTGTGATATTCAGTTTTTACTAACTCTATTTTTAAATGATGTAGCTTCAATTTTGTCCAAATTTGTTCTAAGCAATTTAGAGGGCATTTGCAGATACCCAGTTCCCTAATGCACCAGTCATCCTGACTCCTGGCTTATTTGCTAATTACAAATGAACAGATGTGATGGGAAAGGTGATGGGGAGTAAACAGTGCAATTGACTCTTATTAAATTTTAGATTTCAACTAGAAGTTAGTACATTTGATTTCTGCATTAAAATAATGGTATATATTTATAATATTCCATAACATTTATGTCTAGAAATACCAAGGCAACAAATCAAATGGCTCCTCCAAATTAAGTCCTCATTTTAGAAAATCAGAGGACTTTAGAAGCATACCTCATAGTTCAATTTCCATGTAATGGACATTGTTGACAGATGATATTCTACACTGAAAATGTGAAGTATGGCCATTTTTTTTGTAAACTGTTGATTCAATAACTGAAAAAATCTTACTGCCCCAAAACATTTGCTTTTATCAAGCTTCATTTTATTTCCCTGTGTTCTTAATTTTTTACAGTTTTTTTCAAAATTATTATTATACTTTAAATTTGGGGATACATGTGCAGAACACGCAGGTTTGTTACATATTGCCATGGTGGTTTGCTGCACCCATCAACCTGTCATCTGCATTAGGTATTTCTCCGAATGCTATCCCTTCCCTATCCCCACATCCCCTAAAAGGCCCCTGGGTATAATGTTCCCCTCCCTGTGTCCATGTGTTCTCACTGTTCAACTCCCACTTATGAGTGAGAATCTGTACTTGGGAACAACCTTGTTCAGAACGACTCCTGCTTCTAAGGTCTGACAGCCCTCAAAATAATTCATGGCAACTTTATTTTCTGTCTCTAGCCGTCCCTACCCTAGGATGCTTATCGTTAACGTTTGTCAGCAGCACCTCATGGACACGCTACACAGACCCTCCATTACTCTGATTTTCCATGTGCCAGACCACTTTTGGCTCACATTCAGGATGGTGGTTAAAATTCCTGAGCTGTAGAGACAGAGAGAGCTTGCCTGAAATCTCGGCTTTGCTGCCTTTTAGCTCCATGGCTTAGTGGGATGTTGGTCACCCCAGGCCTCCTTCACTGAACTTCCCCTTAAATTATCAGCATCTACACCATTTCCTCCCCAGGAGTGCCCTCAGACTTCAGAAGCCTGCTTTGTCTGCCAATACAAAGAGTGGGAAGTACCTGGAAATTTACATACCCCCAGAATGAGCCTTAACAAACCACTGTTCAGTGGTAGCAGTGATGGACAGCCTCCACACCAGAGCTCCTCGGTGCTAATAGACAAAGGCTACACTGAGACCTTGGAGCTACATCATTTAAAAATAGAGTTACTAAAAACTGAATATCACAGCAGAGAACATGGCTACAAAATTGAGTCAAAACAACCCAAAGTAAATAATCTCATACAAACAAGTTTAATAATTAATTATTCTTCTTAAGAAGAAATTGTTTTGGAGACTATCCACAGAATTTTACTTATGCTTTTACATTTTTTAAAGACTGACATTGAAGGTCTTAAACTATTCAAATTATATGATTTACTTTAAAAACATTGAAGATCTTGAGAAAGATCTCTCTGTTCAAAAATAATGTTAATCTAGTCAATTAACAGATTTATTGAGGGTAGTTAACCAACTCATGGGATGAGTTCTTATTTTTTAACGCCGCTTCAGGATAGACAAGAAAAGTGAAGACTTGATTTTTACAGGATTCAACAGAGTTTGTTGTTTAAAAGCTTCTGTGTTTTCCTTAGTGAAAAAAAAAACTGTCAATATTTTCTCGGTGATGGACCTGATTCTGGATGGAAACATTTATTTTCTCAATCTCTCTGCCTTTCATTCGCTGTTTCTCCTCCCTGCCCTGCTTCTCTCATTGTCCTACTGGTTTCTCATGGAAGCACTTTCTTAATGAAGCACTTGCCCCATAATCCTCACCTCTCTTTCTGTTTCAGGGAAACCTGGCCAAAGATGAGAAATTATTATAACCTCTACATCCCATTTTCCATAACTGTACATGGGATCCAAATGGTATCTACTTCTGGAATTAATTTAGGGAACAAATAAGAAAAAGCACATAGCATGTCATAGTTTCACGCCTGATGCAAATGCTTGCTAAAATGTTACTATGATTATCAGATTTTCTGGCAGAGATAAAACAGGATATTCAAGATAGGGAAAATTCAGGGCTTTTCCTCCTCAAGTTTTGGAGGCCATGTTTCCACTAAGGAAGCTCAAGAATGCTGGCTTCCCTTGAAAGGGCACGGCACTGCGGACTGCCACAGAATTCAGGCTCCCTGCGAAGGTGTTGAAGGACTTGTGCACGACTGCCAGACATTGCTCAGCAGTCTGTGCTGCTTTTCTTTCTGTTGGCATTGAGCCAGGAAGCCCAGATTACCAGCAGCACTATTTTGCTGTCCTCTCCAGGGCATCAAGAGAAGAATGTTTCCTGTATAGAACAGAGAAAGTCAAAATCCAGAATACATGTCCCAAATATTGATTTCAAGAGTTCTTGTACAGGTTAAATGTGATATAAATCTATATGCCAAATGACTATAGAACAACTGAGGCTTTATGTTTTTCCTTTGGTTCAATGGACTGCATATTTGAGAGGTATAACATCGTGCAGCCAATTATGAGATTGATATTCGAGGGTCGCACTCACCCAGCTGCAGAGCTCAATGTGGGTTACATACGCAGCTGAAGGGAACTGGGCAGCGATTTTTAATGAATTAGCAATTTTGAGCCTCTCAAGCTAAAAGCCACCTTAATGATAAAAAGAGAAATGATATAAGAAGGCGAGAGAATTTGAAACATTCAGCCTGAAACAACAGAGATCACCAGCACTGAGCTTTTAAGCAGGAACCTCTCTTTTACTAAGCCATTCTATGCTAGCTATTAATATTTTATGGTTATAAAAATTATAAATAAATGAAAATCAACTTAATATTTTGAGCTCATTAAGAGCCTTTTGGCCTCTGAAGAAAATCATTTTCGCTGGACTCTAACATCGTCTGCTCTTGAGTAAAAACAACAGTCTTCTATTTATTTGTATAATGTAAGTCAGGGCTCAGCAAATGCTACCCCAAAGCGTTTTTGGAGGGCCTCCAAAAATGTGAGATTTGGCCATAAATTCTGTGACCCACCTTGCCTGAAAGTAAGTCATAAGATCCTCATTCAAGACAGGTCCTTTACTGCAACTGGAGAGAAGGAATGCTACACAGACAAGCCAAGCAGAATCTGAATACACAGCCCTCTTTGGCTCCCCTTTAATCTACTGCCATTAGAGCATACCCTTCTGTTCAATCACATTTCTACATGGCTCTCTATTCTTCATTAAATCGAAGCATAAAAATGGACGGGTTTCCCTGGATCTCAGGGTCTTTATTTTTGAAGTCTCCTGTGTCACATAAAATTTTGATTAAATAAGTTTGTTGTGCTTTTCTCTTTTTAACCTGTCTGTTAATATAAGAGTGCTGGTTGTGTCCCTTACGATGGATGTGGAAGGATATCATAGTTCTCTGCCCCTACATATACCTACTGTGATTGCTAAAATCACCACAGTGCTATATGATTCATAAAGTCTTATTATACATGATGATTGCATTTATTCTTCAAAGCAAAGGTAAGGAAGAGAAAAATTATTATTACCCTCAGCCCTATGTTAGAGATAAAATAAGGTTTTCACGCCATCCCTGATGCTGAACTACCGACAGATCCTTTAATTCCAGGTTGCATTGTTACCTCACTCACATCAACCTATGTAAAAATCTTGTTGATTTTTAAACAAGACAGTCTGCTTCATAAGTTAAAATGATCAAAATATCGAGCAAAGGAAATTAACTTGTTTCTTTTCTTTTCCTTTTTTTTTTTTAGGTTCAGGGTGTATGTGTACAGGCCTGTTACATAAGTACATTGTATAATGCTGAGATTTGGGCTTTTAAAAGAACCCATCACACAAATAGTGAATATAGTACCCAGTAGTGTACTTTGAGACTCAACTTGTTTCTTAATCTCAGTCAGTTTAATTCCTACGAAGTGGTAAATAGAATTACTTGTCTTCCCTTAAATACTGATTTAAGAGAAATCCCCATATCTACCTTACTTCTCCCATTAGACAATAAGGGTTAGAGACATGTCAGTAACATACCAACAGTTTTGAGACACAAAGCATAATTTTTGTTTGGAAACTCTTTCTTATATGAATGAATGAATGAATGAATGTACTCAGGAATGTACTAGTAAAAGAGAATTATCACCCATGAACAATGCTCAGAAACAGCTTATGATATTGATGAATTTAGAAAAAATATATACATGGAAATATCAAATAAGTGCAAAACCAAATAATACTACTGATGAGTTTATCAGGGTTTCATTCCACGGAGAAATGCCCTGCTAGAGAAGAGTGCATGGAAGCTCTAGGTTATAATCTCAGTGCTTCATCCACCTATCCTGGCATCGCTTTACCAGTTTTTCTCTCACAAGCGCTCTGCACTTCCATTCCCAACAGCTGGCACTCAGGTGTCTTTGGTAGAGAGAATCTGGAAATGCATGTGAATGTATGTCTTTTCCATCAGGCACAGCCCTTAATCAATGCCTAGTCATACCTGGGCTCCTGTCCCTGAATGGGGCATATTGAATGTAACTAGCACAGTCTCCAAAGCTCCCCTTTGAGGCTGAGCCAAAGTGATCCTTCATGGGACCTCACTCTGTCTCATACCCTTACTTGGACCCCTTCTCACCCAGGTCCCACTTCCCTCCTCCTTTATTTTTTTTCTTGACCATTCTTATTAAATCACTTTCATAAAAATCCTCTTTTTAAGGTATATTTTGGGGGAACCCAATAGAAAAAAAAAGAAGGCTGTAACTGAGCTGGGCTTTAAAAATGCTTCAAATTTGAGTGTTGTGCCAAAAATTTCATTCCAGGAAAGGGAAAATGTAACGAGCCAGGGCATGAATCTGTGGAGGTTTTGTATTGTTAGTGTAGGTGTTCGGAGTGGGGAGAAGAGCCTTCCTCACAACTAACATGGGTGTTGTAGAGATAGGAGTATCAACTTGGGTTGTGATAGGGCTTGGCTGTGCCCCCACCCAAAATCTCATCTTGAATTATAATCTCCATAATCCCTATGTGTCAAAGGGGAGACCAAGTAGAGGTAATTGAATCATGGAGACAGTCTCCCCCATGATGTTCCTGTGATAGTGAGTGAGTTTTCATGAGATCTCATGGTTTTAGAAGTGTTTGGTAGTTTTTCCTGCATTCATTTCTCCTTCCTGTCCCCCTGTGAAGACAGTGTCTTGCTTCCCCTTCACCTTCCACTCATGATTGTAAGTTTCCTGAGGCCTCCCCAATCAGACTGAAGTGTGAGTCAATTAAACCTCTTTTCTTTATAAATTACCGAATCTCGGGCAGTTCTTTATAGCGGAATGAAAACAAAGTAATACTGGTAGGTAAGACAGTAGGGCAGAATCAGTTCAGGTAAGGCATGAAAAATAAAAATAGAGAGATTTGAACTTGATGTGATAAGAGTGTGAAATCATGTTGAGTTTCCTAGCAGGAGAAGAATGTGAGAAAACCAGGCTAATCTCAAAACATAGCTACAGCACTCCAGTCTCTGTAGATGCTATGTGGAAAAATAGTTCTATGGTCAAATAAAGTTTGAAAACACTTTTCATCCTACCTGTAGCCTATTGATGATTATCAAATGACCATGTATCTGTGAAAGGTAGGGTCAGGAAGCAGTTTTATTTTTGTTCTTCTAGTTTCTAATCTTTTTTTTTTTTTTTGAGACAGAGTCTCCCTCTGTCACCCAGGCTGGGGTGCAATGTTGCGATTGTGGCTCACTGCAACCTCCGCCTCTTGGGTTCTCCTCCTCAGCCTCCCCAGTTGCTGGGAGTACAGGCACGTGCCATCACACTTGGCTAGTTTTTGTATTTTTAGTAGAGACAGGGTTTCACCAGGCTGTCCAGGCTCGTCTCATACTCCTGACCTCAGATGATACACTAGCCTAAGCCAGCCTCCCAAAGTGCCGGGATTACAGGTCTGAGTCACTGCGCCTGAACTTCTAGTTTCTAATCTTTTTGTACTCAGGAGTGTACTCTGTGTAGTGTAGTGCTAGTCAACGTGTGACCCACTTGCTGGCAAAGAATTCTCTTTTGCTTTAGAAAGCCTAGCATTGACCAACACAGTACATATTGGGAAAGTCATTCTTATTAATATAGTATAGAACTAGTTCTTCTATAAACATGCTTTGGGAAATGTTGTTTTAGGAAGCTCCATGAAAGAGGGAGAGCCTGGATGGAGGCCAAGCACTTTGTTAGGAGGAGACCAGGCTGGTGGCCAGCCTGAGCATCAGAGTCCATCTGCAAAAGCCTTTAGATATCATAAAAACCTGAATTTTCTAGCCCCACTATAGTTGTATGAGTGACATAAATGGGACAGTTTAGTGGTGCAAGTTTTCTCTGACTCCAGTGGTTGTTATTTAATGGAAATGGAGACCAGAAAGCATCTTGGAAACTGGAAAGTTAAAAAAATATTGAAAATTGAATGATTCCGTCTAAGCTGTTATATTATCTAGCATCATTTTAGTAAAACTAAAACATAGTTCTATTAAATTTAAACATTAAAATCTGACAAAATAAATTTTTTAAAAATGAAGCTTGTGTGTAGTTTGAATTTTAAGTTCAAATAACATAAGGGTAAGAGGTTTTGATATCATTTTCTGGGTAGGCTGAGCAAAGGCTTTTTTTCAAATACATTTTTAGAAAATTTTAGTGGACATATGAACACCTGGAGATCTTGTGAAAATGAAGATTTTAATCTAGAAAGCCTGGATGGAGCCTGAGATTTTGCATTTCTCACAAGCTCCCTGGTGATGCAAGGTTGCTGGTCTAATTACTACACTTTGAGCAGCAAGGGGCTCAAAGATAAGGTCCCCTTGACTATAAAATGCAGAGACTCAAAATTAGATTTTCATTAGAAATTGTTTTTCCTCTGTCAAGTATTTATTGTATTATTTCTCAAGCATATTTGTTCATTTACTTTGTTAGTTTCTTATAATACTCAGTGCCAGCTATGCAGATAAGAAGGAGTGATAGGGAGAATTGTGTGTGGGTAAGGGAATTTAAATGAGGTGTAAGACCTGTGGGAGGCTCTAGGGAAGACGAAGGGTCTACTTTCAGACAGAGTTTGGCACCAGTGGGAGGTTCCCATGGCTAATTTATAAGTTTTACAGGGGAAAGGGAACATTTTAGCAAGATATATTTTTAACTTTTTTCATTCTATGTTCTTCATTTAACTGTTAATTTTATACATGCTGTGGGCTGAGAAATATGAATAAGGTTTCCCTTTAATAGCAATGTTACCTAAAACGAGCTACACTGGTTTTTAACAGAATCTTCTTTCTCTATCACATTTTGTTATATCAATAAATTTCATTCTCTAAGGAAGTTTTCCAATAGTATTTTCTCTGTATTTATGTGCCAGTACCTTCTTGATTCCAGAAGTATAAGAAATAAGATTAAAAGAGAGCATTCTTGCAATCATTTATATTCAGAACACAATGGTAAAAAGAGAAATAGCCATTTTAATTGGTTTTTAGACATATATTTGTTACTTTCTGGAAGCAAAAGCAAGGAAATATAAATAATAAACCTTTGAAATCTTAGTGGTTCCTGAAACATCAATGATGAAAACATAAGCTCTACCCTTTTGTTTTTCTTAAGATGATCCTAATGACTAGATCTGTCCATTTTAACCTAGAAGTCTGCCTTAAAATTAATAAAGGAGTAATGAAATTAATTGTACATTTAAAAAGTCTCGTGTCACCACAGGATGTTATACATAAAACAAGTTCTCATTTTACTTTTAAAATACGACTATACTTTTATTATATATGCAATGTATTTTTCAAAAGATTTATAGGTAAACTTTCTATGATGTTATTAGCCAGCCATGGCTTCCTCTATGGATTAAAGAATTAAAATGTTAATGGGAAATTCATGACTGAGGACTAAGAAAACTTCCTTTTTCCTCTGAATGACTGAGCATATATATATTTGGCTTTTTTCAATATCATGACCCAGAAAATTCATTAGATTTGCATTAACAAAGTGAGCAATGTATATTAACCTTCTTAGTCTAGAAAAAAAGGTAAGAAAATTAACAACCCTTTCGTATTTTCAATGTCCAGGGAATATTCAAGGCACTTTTACTAAGTTATCTTATAAAATAGCCGGAGTCTCAGTGTGTACATTAAAGAATTATACAATATCTCTAAAGAGTCAGAGTAAAAAGAGTCAGAATAAAACCATGGTAAAACATTCTCATTCAAAGAATACAGTTTACTGTGACAAGTAATTACTGTGTTCCCTACAAGTGACTTGACAATTGGTTAGGGAGTCAAGATACTGAAAAGGAAGTTCACACAGGATGAGGCTTCACCAGCTCCCCATTCCTAAGACTTGGTCATTGCCAATGGATATGAGAACTTTGAATTGACTGAGGTCTTCATTTCCCTCCAAGGGAATATTGTATTATAATGTTTACATTTATTATATCTAAAGGCAAATGAAGGAGACACAGACCCCTACCTTAGTTAGAATGCAACTTTAATACTTGGCTTGAGTTTGCAAGCCTCCTGCTCATAAACACTTCATATTGAGGCAGCTCAATCTTTCATTGTGAAAATGAATTTATAACTATAGGAAAATTTTAAAGGCGAGAATTTCATCTAAGGTAGAAAAATTACCTAACCATTGAGAATTGAGAATGAGAGTAAATTAAGCAAAACTAAAAGTCAGAAGAAACAAATAAAAGAATGAGAATATTAATATATTAAGAATTCTATAAGTCAAAAATCTTACAGCTAAAGAATCAGTTTACAAATATTACTCTTACTTCCATTTAGGAATTACTACTGTAATTCACAAAAAAAAAAAAAAAATTGGAAAAAAGTTGTTTTGTGGGAAAACCAAAAGTGAACTTCTTATTTTCCTAAGTGCTCTTGACTTTTTCCAACAGTCTCATCAGATTGCTGCACTTCAGTCTTGAGCATGCACAGTCTTGTTTTGTTTGCTTTATTGTCAAATTTACACGAAAATGGTTATCACTTTAGATTTTACTAGAATACATAATGCCAAGATGAGTACAATAATGGATTTTTTGGTACAGCTGCAGATGGAATAGGAAAAAAATTCATACTTATGCTAACTTTTTTCCATTTATGATTAGATTTTAAGACTTGGAATTCTCTCCTAATCTGTAAATTATTCTTATTCTGTATAAACATCACCTTGTCCATCTACTGCATTGCTCTTTTTGTCTCTCCTTGGTTGCTGAAGTTACTTCTAAATTATTTTACATACAAGTCTTCAAAGCATAAAATTGCCGCAAATCCCAGAAAATACATTAGCATTTTCAGTGTATACATCAGGAAAAAAGCACAATGGCAAAATTATTAAATATGATTAGGGAAAAAAGACTAAATTAATAATATACCTAAGTGTCACTAATGTCCCAAAGAGGATACTGGGACGTACATATAATTTCATTTAATTCTCATTATAATAACATGGGGTAAATTCTATTGTTTTTCAGAAGATATATAGGTCAACTTTTTATGATATTATTAGCCAGCCATGGCTTCCTCTATGGATTAAAGAATTAAAATGGGCCGGGCGCGGTGGCTCACGCCTGTAATCCCAGCACTTTGGGAGGCCGAGGCGGGTGGATCACAAGGTCAAGAGATCGAGACCATCCTGGTCAACATGGTGAAACCCCGTCTCTACTAAAAATACAAAAAAAATTAGCTGGACATGGTGGCGCGTGCCTGTAATCCCAGCTACTCAGGAGGCTGAGGCAGGAGAATTGCCTGAACTCAGGAGGCGGAGGTTGCGGTGAGCCGAGATCGCGCCATTGCACTCCAGCCTGGGTAACAAGAGAGAAAAACCGTCTAAAAAAAAATCAAAAAAATAAATAAAAACTAGAATTAAAATGTTAATGGGAAATTCATGGCTCAACTATTGTTGGTTTTTCATTTTTCCAATGAAAACCTTTTAGTTTTAATTTATTTTTAAGAGCACTGCTTTTTTTTTCCAAAAAATCATATACCCTTTTTTTGTAAAAGAAATCAAATAATCCATTAAAGTGCAAAGAGGAGAACAAACTATCTCCAAAATCCCACCACCCAAAAACAAAAGTTATTAATGATTGGTAAAAAATATCCAGTTGTGTCTCTTTGCATGTATACAAATAAAGGTTATTAATATATAGAACAGCCACATAGACAGATAGATAATAGATAAGAATAGACTGGCGAAATAATATTAGTGAATACATAGAGAGAAAAGAAATAATGAATGGATAGAAATCCAGCTAATAGTTTGAAAAATAAAATATTTTTCTTTTTCTTTTTCCATATACCTAATCAGCCAAAGGTGTCTATGTGTGATAGAAGTGGTGAGGTCAGGATACCTGAAAAACATGTAAAGAAAAAGAAAGAGTTAACCCTTAAGCATCTAATATTTAAAACAGAATTTTAAGACACCATTAGGTTTGAAGATCACTCATCATTAAAGGAAGGATAGTAATATATTCTTTTATCTTCTCTTTAGTACAAGAGCCAGGCCACAGTTTTCCAAATGTGATTTCCATACAGGAAAAAGCCCTAGGTAATCTTTACTGTGGCACTTGCAATGCCCAATTTTCAGTCATGACTTGACAGGTGGGTAAAGATGCCTAACTACTTGCGTAAGTTTGTAATCGTAATTACCTTGCATATACAGAGGAGGTTTTTTCCTTGGAAATTGCTATTATCATCATGATATATAGATATCTTACTTTAGATTTTTATATAGCCACATTATCTTTTAAAGTTTCTGTGTTTATATTATATCTCCTTAGAGGAAAACATGTATTTTTACTCTTCTTACTAAGTTATCCACAATGCTAATGGTAATTTGAATAATAATGCTGATTGCTTGATTAGTAATGATTTGGGTTACTACAAAACTTTTAACTTTACAAAACTTTTATGAATACTTTTTTACAAAATGATTTTACTACAAATATCACAGATTTTTTAGAAATTAAGTTGCCATTTTATGCAGAAAGGAAAATTGCATCACAAAGAATGGCAGTGAATTTCCTCAGATTATACAGCTGGCAGCTGATTAGTAGCTAAGAACAAATTAGGTTGGTTCCCCTAATCCCCAGCCCAGCCTGATTTACAATAAAGCCTTCCTTTGAAGTTCTTTCTAGACAAGATTCTTTACTTTGAGCTCAAGGGAAACAACATCACTTTAACAACTACTGCATGGCAAGAAGACCTCTCAGGGCTAGGCTATTCCTTCTGATTGTCTAGGTAAGCTCATCAATAATCATATAGAATGAAGGGGCATGGTATGTATTTCCAAACTAGGTCTAGATCCACATGCGATGACTTCCTTCTTGTGATTTCTTTCACTGCTAAACCTTGCTTATTCAGTCAGTTTCTTCTGTGTAGGCCTCCACACTAATGTACTGACATGACCTGTAATACAAGTATATTTTCTGGTTACCATAGCTTTGGGATAATCTGTCTCTGGCAAACTGTTCATTGCTCAGACACTTATTCCATTATAATTGTGTCCAGTCTGATAACAGATATTGAACATCAAAGAAAATCAATGCATTTTATATTTTTAAATGAGTAAGATAGTCCTTTTTAAAACATTCCTTCTGAGCCAATAACTAAAAATGCAAAACAGTAATTGGGTACTGAAAAAATAGTTTAGGGCTCCACAAGCCTTTATTTCACCAGATACTGAATCATTTCTTAGTGCATGCACAGCAATATAGTTGTTTACTATCCTGCTCCGGCCTCTGCCCGTTACCCAGTTCCAAAGCCACTTCTATACATTTTTAGCTACTTGTTACAGCAGCACACCAGTTCCTGCTACCAATTTATCGTAGTCTATCCCTGTAACTACAACAAGGTACCTTAGGTTTGGCAATTTATAAACAATAGAAATTTATTTCTTACAGTTTTGCAGCCTGGCAAGTCTAAAACCATGGCACCAGCAAATTCAGTGCCTGATGAGAGCCTGTTTCAGAGATGTTATCTTCTCACGGTGACCTCACATCGCAAAGGGGGCAAAGAGCCTCCCTCAAACCCTTTTAAAAGAATGCTAATCCTATCGATGCAGGAATTCCCAAAGACCCCACTTCTTATTACCATCTCCTTCAGGGTTAGGTTTCAACATATGAATTTTGGAGGAACACAGACATTCAGACCACAGCAACTTCATATTTATGGCAAGGATGCTATTCCTACAGTTTCTATTTTTTCATTTGTATATATGTTTTAATTACAAAAATAAAAGAAGCTCATAAATATTAAATACAAATTTAAACTCAAAAAATAATGTGTAAAATGAAAACATTTACAACTTAAACTCAAGCCAACACAAGATCTGTTTTATAGATTTGGTCTGGAGACGAACATTTTTTATTCTAATGTATAACAGAATTAACCACGCTTTAAGAAATAGAACTAATGAACAATAAAATATTAATTCAGAATCTCAAAGATAAACTGATAGACTTTTTATCATAAAATAAAATACTTCAAATATTTCCTGCCAGATAAATGACTATGAAACAATGGAAGAGACTGAAAGAAGGAAGGTCACGGTCAAACTAAAGAACAAGAAATGAAAAAAAATCTGTTGTAACTGTATAATGTGCTCCTTCATCATTCTAACACATTATAAACTTTAAAATATTGTTCAGACTGGTTTCACAAACACTTCTGTGGATCTTGCCTCATGTTTTGTTGCATTCGATAAAAGGTTTTTCTACTTTAAGCCTCTAAATATCAGGCTGAGGAAATCTAACTTAAGAGCACTTAATAGAGCATTTCACACCTATTTAAACTACGTTGAAATCATTGGAGTGTCTCAGTAAGGTTTCCCTTGAACTTCTCACCTTAGAAAGGCACATATGAGTCTTTCCCAAAGGCAGTATCTTTTTCAAAAGTATCTTCTCATATGAGCTGATTAGCTACAATGACCACTTCAATTGGATGACAATGTAAGGGGAATAGAAGTCTCAAGTATACTGCAAAGTTTTTAATGACTTAATCATTCTGTGATATGATTTTTGTAGTGTTTTGTTTTTTTCAACCTTTCTCTTGGTTTTCCATTCTTAGGATCTAAAAAGACTTTAGCCTAATGTCTAGAACTCTCCAGTAGTATTTAGATTTCCTTTTATGAAAACTGGTAGAAGGAAAGAGACAGCCTCTCATGGAGTGATAATGGGCAACTGCTCATCCACTCCAAGCTCTTGTGTCATGGGATACTACTGCATTTAGCATCTTCACTCCAATTTTACTCAAGCCACTCAAAATAATGAGGACATTTGCACTTCCACCACCACTCTCAAAACTTTGTAGAGGCCACATTGCCATCACACAGAATTTTGGTTTAATTGACAGCATGAAGCGTGAAGACTTCTCTCTTAATTTTTATACTTACCTGATTGTTCCATAACTTAAGATATCCAGAAGTAAGTTAGCTATTTGGCTACCTTTATGGTCTAGCCCATCTTTATTTTAAAAAAGGATCTATGTGTTTCTATATGTCTCTGTTTAAATATAGAACATTAAAAGATAAAAGTGGTTGTTTCAACCAATCCCAGTTTTACGTAAATGAGGAAACAGATTATTCCGATACTTCTAGCCTTAATGTGTTTTTTGAGCTCCAATCTAGGATTTCCAACTGCCTGCTGAACACAAAATCCAGTTGCCCTACAGCCAGCCCCTCTGCCATCACAGGTAAATGCTGAACCTCATATTTCCCCGCTGAAGTTACTTTAATTCTCTAATAGTCAGGGTCCCGTAAGGTAAACCCAAATCACACTGGATGTTTCAACATAAAGGATTTAATATAAATAGTTAAATAAGTGCTGGGGGGTAAAACAAAGAGAGTGGCCAAAGTAAGAAACTTTCTGGGAAGCAGCAAGGAATGGGGCTTGAGTTGAGTTGCATTTAGAGAACTCTGCAGTTTGTAGGGGGAATCCCATGGATTCAGATCTACAAGGAGGGGTGTCAGTCTGATATCTGTAATATACCAGGAGTGGAGGAGTGGGGGACAAGGAGAGAAGTTGGGACTCAGACCTCTGAAGAAGGGGCATTCTAGGTGGCTGCTGGCATCTCTGAGGGATTATAATGAGGCTGGTTCTTGGAATGCAAAAACACAAACAAGAAACACCCAAAAAAGAAAAATAAATAAATAAAAAACAAGATGGGGACTGGAACGAGCTGCCAGGGTGAAAGGATCCCAGTGGAGAGACACTGAGTAACAGCAAGCACGCAGGAAGACTCAAATCCTAGCTCTCCTTCTAGTACACTCCAGTTTCCCCAGTGGCAAAACCTGACAGGGAGGCAGGTGGCAAGACAACAAGGCGGTTTTCAGAGTAGCAGTCCCAACATCACAAAGCAGAGTATAGAAAGGCAAACTTGAAGCTGAGAGTTTATAGTATGCATCTTATTTATAAACTGTCATCTCTACTTATCCCTCCAGCCTCAGCCAGAAGATCCTCTCCTGACCCCAGAGATAAGGCTAGGTCAGTGTTCCTTTCTCTTTGTTCTTGTGTGTCCTGATTAGGAGCAAGGGCCATAATCACAAGAATCACACATACACAAAGGATCACCGGACGATAAACTTATAAAAAAGACATTCACCTTCACCATCGTTAAACATCAAGTAAACATATAATAAAGAAAATAGATTTCATCTATCAGACAGCAAGAAAAATAAAGGTATTAGTAATGTCATCTGTGATCAAGGATTTAGTAAAAAGTAGTTGCTAAAATGTAAACTGTGGTTTATTGCATTGTAATACCTGTTCTCTGATATTCCTCATAAGAATATGAACCTCTAAAGCTTCATCACAGCAGAGGTGCTTGATAAAGATGTTGCTGAGTTAAAGAATATGCAGCCACGGAACATTCCTGAGGTCAGAGCAGGAATGGAGAAGACAGAATGAGAATCCACGATTGTTGGATTTCATTCTAGAATACCTGGCACAAAACCACACCAGTTAACATCCATACTTCTTGTACACATATAAATAGCTCAGTAAAGAAATTTGGAAGTTTTATTCATTTTTTAAATATAGAAATGGATAAAGAACAAAACAAAAAACCGTATAATTTGACCATCCAGATAATCTTAGTTGCCTTTTTAAAAATAATAGATGTTCATAGTTAGGAAAAAATAAAAGTTCCGGCCAGGTGCGGTGGCTCAGGCCTGTAATCCCAGCACTTCGGGAGGCCGAGGCGGGTGGATCATGAGGTCAAGTGATCGAGACCATCCTGGTCAACATGGTGAAACCCCGTCTCTACTAAAAATACAGAAATTAGCTGGGCATGGTGATGAATGCCTGTAATCCCAGCTACTTGGGACGCTGAGGTAGGAGAATTGCCTGAACCCGGGAGGCGGAGGTTGCGGTGAGCTGAGATCAGGCCATTGCACTCCAGCCTGGGTAACAAGAGCGAAACCATCTCAAAAAGAAAAAAAAAAGAAAGTTCTTCAGAGAAGCAAAAAATAAGAATGTGAAAACCTTCTTCTCTCCATTCCCAATACCTGTAAAGGAAAAGTTTTAGATCATAACTTTAAAGATTTCAGAGTTTAAGAAAAGCTTACCCTCTGTGTAAAGCTATAGCTTCTCTGCTTGGTTCAAGATTTTTATTTTCGGTATAAATTGCATGAATTGCACTCCTGGACACTTTACATCCTCCAAAGCCATTTTGTTTTAATGGCCTATGCTATAGTAACATGATAAAATGGAATAGGCCTTCAGTAATAGTTAATTTAATTGTTTCCTCATGGAGATGAAAAACTGAGACACAGCAAGTTTACGTGACTAGCCTAAGCCATAAGGCCAATAGCTAGCAGAGCCACTAATACAATTCCAAGCTCCTGTGTTTCCATCCATAAAGAATACTTTATCCCCAAATTCAGGAAATAAATATAGAGAAATTAATTAAAAGTGTATGTCTTAAATTTAATAGCAGAGAACTCATGATTATTTTGCATTGATACAGTAAGAATTTTTAGACAAAAGATTATACTTTCTAGTATTTGTTCAGTACTAATGTTAGAACTATTCAAGCAAAAAAAAAAAAAAAAAAAACACATCTCACCAGGTGTTTCACATGAGTCTGACAACTGTTTTTAAAACACTGCTAACCCCTTAAGCTTGTATCCTAACATAATTTGTGTTTGTGTGACTCATTACAAATAGAAACGAGAATATTTTCTAAATATTAGACTCAATGAGAATTCCTTAGCAATATCCCAGGCTCACATGCCCCACGCTGCTAATGAAAGAAGGAAGCAGTTATTTTATATGATCAATATTATAACTGAGATGCAAATGCTTATTCTTTGGTTTTCTTTGCCATCATTGATTATCATTATATTGACAGATTGAGGGACTTGGAGGATAGTATTGCAGGAGAGAAAAAAGACGTAAGAATGCTCCAGTCAATTTTAAAGAATACTAAGTGGCAAATAAACGTAAATATGCACTAAATGCACCTGTGTTTGTAGTAGGTAGGGCTTAGAAATAATTACCAAAATAAACGTATCTAGAGAAATTAATAAATAGAATCTGTATTCTTTCAGGGTTGATGTCTTGGTAAAAAAGAAAAAACAGAGGTTTTATTAGGTATTTTGCCAAAGAAAAAATTTAGATGATCCATTTAAATAGATTATCTAATAATTAGATTTGTTAACTGGATAACAATATCCAATGTTATAAAAAATGAGAAAACAGAGGCTTCCATACATCGTTGCTATAGATGCAAATTGGTCCAATTTTCTGGAAGACGATTTGGCTTGTCTATTAACATTTTAAATGTGAATGCCCTTTGGGTCATCAGGTCCAATGCTAGAATCTTTCCCAAGGAATTAATTGGAAGAGTGCCCAAAAAGTCTAACTGAAAGGCTGTTTATTGCATTGTTTAAAACAGTAAACAGCTGGATAATGTCCATCAATACAATATTGGTCATTTATTTAATGACTATATAGCCATTAAAAATAATGAGATAGACCTATTTGTATTGACAGAGAAAGAAGTTGATGAAACATAATTAATTTAAAAAAATCAAAATAGGGAATGGCTATGAAAAAATAGGTTTGGAACTGTTTCAATTTTGTGTGTTGTATATATTCATAGATGTATAGATATAGATATATGCTTATCTTGTCATGGGATATTTTTATTACTTCTTTATACAATTTCATATTGTTAAATTATTTTTACAATTAGCTTTTATTATACTTACAACCAGCAAATATAATAAAGATATTCTGATTTTGGAGAAAGAAGAGACCAAGGATGAGTGAAGTCTTCAGAAAGTGATGATACAGGAGTCAATTATTGAAAGACTGAGATTATATACTTTATTGTTTTATTTTGAATATTAAAAAATTTAGTATAGAAAATGTAGAAAGCACAGAAAATCATAACAATTACAATAAAAAACTATCACACTCAGAAATAACTGTATTTCTAGGGATTACTAGCTAGGTAAAATTCCAATCGGCAGGGATGAGAGTGGAGGCAATTTTGGGAAAACAAAGGCAGAGAAGTAGTAAGAAAGACAGGATTGTGTTCAATAAGCTGTTTAAGCTAACTGGATCAAAAAGGGAACTGGAAATTAAATCTGAAAGATTAGATTAGAGGATATCATCATAAATGGTCTTAAATGTGAGGGTGACTGTAAGTAATGGGGAGCCATTGGAGGCTCCAGTTCAACGAAAGGAGGTGTTTGAAGACATACTTAAGATTAACCTGTAATCTCAGCACTTTGGGAGGCCAAGGCAGGTGGATCACCTGAAGTCAGTTCGAGATCAGCCTGGTCAACATGGTGAAACTCCGTCTCTACTAAAAATACAGTCATGGTGGCAAACACCTGTAATCTCAGCTACTTAGGAGGCTGAGGCAGGAGAATAACTTAAACCCAGGAGGTGGAGGTTGCAATGAGCCGAGATCATGCCACTGCACTCCACCCTGGGTGATAGAACAAAAAAAACAACAGCAAAAAATTAACCAGGTAGCAACATTAGAAAAATTGGAGAAGAGAATGATGGGAGTTATTTAATAGTTTATTATAGTAATCTAGGGAGAAAGCCATGTATATAAATCCTGAACTAAAGAGAAAATAATACACAGAAAGGGTAAAATATAGAAATATATCTACAAATATATGTTTTGTAGAGATAATAAAATTTTACACATTTTGCCTAAAATGACAGTATCTTTGTTTATGCAGTTTTTATTATCTTTCATTCTATATTTTGTTGTTTGGGGAGAGCTGAAATTTTACAAGATCATAAAACATCAGCTTTGACAATTGTAAGAGTGATTTGCTTATCAATTTCATCTATTTTTGGAACAAAATAAGTAACACAAATAAATATCAGTTACCTTTATAATCTAAGAGTCCATATTACAAACACATGAAGTTTACATGAGGATTTGAACAAAGGCCCTCATAAATTTTTTGCCAAAAATAAAATAATAAAGTGAGTTACAAGAATTTACCCAATGTAAATCTTTTTCTTTACTTTAACTGTTGAATTAATAATAGTTTGTATCATATTGCCTATAAATTATATGACATAAGCAGTAGATGTTTAGCAAGTCATTTCTATTTAAACTTAATTATGGGGGAAATAGTGTTATGATTATAACAGTTTAATACTGTCTCTACCTACACTTAATAAATTGCCTTGGCTTTCTTTGCATTTGTAGGTATTGTCTATGTTATTTATTTTTCTATAACTAGTATTGGATGATATTATAATTCCTGTTGAAGGTAAACATTTAAGAGCAGTTAGAAAGTTATTTGTCTTTTAGGAACTGTGACCCCTTGCTCCAGTCCTGACACTAGGAAATACGCTTCACATTTCTCATTTCTGTTGTAGAAATAGAAGTTGCAGAAATTTCAGAAGTTGGAGAAACTGAAGAATTGAAGTTCTCATCTGTATGCATATTTATATATGCACTATTGCCATTCTTTTCATGTATATGCTGTATAAACGCACATAGAAAATATTTCCACTAAATTTTGCATGGTATATTTGCCGGAGACACTGTGGGCATGCTTCCAGATGCCCTTACATTCTGTATACCACTGTGCATTGCACCTTAGCCAGTGATTGATTATCTAGTGCTGGAGTAGGAAAGCCTAGCTCCCTTGCCTTAGGTGAGAACAATTCTGAGGCACAACTTATATTTCCAAGCTTCCCTGTGGGATCCACTTTTAATGACCCCACGTGGGAATTTACCTGATATGGTACCCTTCTTAGCTTCTTCTCCTTCCTTGCCCTGCATCCCAAATTTCCTTGACACTTCTCCTGGGAGCAATTAATAATCTCTTGTACGTGAATCCTCTTCTCAGACTCTAAGTGTGGTGAACCCAACCTCAGACACTGTAATGTAAAAGACAAATGGGAAGTAGCATAAACTTTACTGAAAACACTTTGTCATTTTTTTCCAAAAGACCAAGCCATGGATATGACAATAACAACTAGACCACTGGAGAAATACATGAATAGCCATAGATTCAATAAAGAGCTTTTAAATGTGCCTTTCCAAAATATTTTTATGTCAAACTTAAAAAAAGAAGAAATTTAATATTATACGATTTATCCCTTCGTAACAGAACAGCTGCCATTTGTTGCATTATTACCTATGATCATCGTTGTTCTTATGTTTTTGCATCTTATGCCATTTAGTCTTCACAACAACACTATGATGGAGGCATTTTCTATATTTTTCACACAAGTGGAGTGTAGCTCTGAGATCATACAGTTTAGCAAATAGCTGAACCATGATTTAAACCCAGGTATAATCTGGCATTAAAGCTCATAATCTTCCTTGTTGATCTCTAGATAAACTAGATGGTCTTCCATACGAACATCCTGCAACACAGTAGGTGTCTATGTTCATTGACTTACTGTTGATTTTCCTCTGACACTGACAGGAAACTATGAGGTAGAATTTATCCAATGATTTTCATCAAAGAGCTTACCCTCTGCAAATACAAACCATACTATTCCAATTACTTCAAAGGGTTAAGATAAACTTTCTCAAATCTTGTATTTTAAGAACTGCAAGATTTATCTGGTTTTGGTTATGTCATATAGAGATGCCCATTAAGGAAGTCATCAATAACTTGCTCAATCAGCAAGTGCAGAAAAAAGCAGCACTATACCGTTATGCAGGCACCAAGTCTAGACAGGGATATTATACTCAATACCTTACGGCTCACATATAACTACTTAAATTGTTTAGATAATAACCCTGGCCAACTATTTTTCTGTGGTGGTCATTTCTGGCTTCTGAAAACTGATCAACTTATTACATTCCTATTACCACATGCTATCAGGAAGCACATTCAGTTGTAATGTTGTATCGTTATCTGTAACAACTGTGAGGAAAATCAAGAATGTCCACGCAAAGGTGGCACAAGAAGATAGAGCCATTTTGCTCTTTGTGGTCAGACACAACAACCTGTAATTCATTTCAATCTTTGACACCGAAAAGCAGTATAGCTCAAATGGGTGGCATTGTGTGTGGCTGGCCTTACAGAATAAAATACCCGATATCTTCACATCCTGTAAGCTCTTCCTTTAACCCTATGGAAACAAACACTTTTAATCCATGGAATAGTTCTACATGTAATGCACTACACTGAGTGTTTTCTGTGTGTTTTACCTTAGTAACTGTTTGGGTGATAAGACTCAATTTAAGAACAAATGCTAATGAATGAAGTTAAGTGAAGGAAAGGGCTTGTTGAAAGACAAGAAAGCTGAATGTTTCATCTGCATCTGTTGATTACTTTGGAAGCATCAGAGATTATTCATTTCCAACTGTTTGTATAAACATGGAAAGCAATTGGATGCCATTATTTGTTGAAATCTGTCCACCAAAAAGATGTTGAGGCCTAACCCCCAATACTTATGAATGGGGCCTGATTTGGAAATAGGGTCTTTGCAGATGATCAAGGTAAGATAAGATCATTAAAGCAGGCCCTAATCCAATATGATTATGTCCTTATAAAAATGAGAAATCTGTACACAGAGACAGCCTGTACATGGGGCAATGCCATGAGAGGATGAAGGTAGAGATCAGGGTGATGCATCTATAAGCCAAGGAACACCAAATATTGCCAGCAAACCCCAGAAGCTAGGAAAGATCAGATTCTCCCACAAAGATCTCTAAAGGAAACAACCCTGCTGAAATCTTGATCTCAGACTTTTGGCCTCCGAAACTGAAAAACAATAAATTTCTGTTGTTAAGCTGCCCAGACCTTGATATTTTGTTATAGCTGCCCTGGGAAACTGATACAGATGTACAAAATAAAATTTAATTATTCTAATTACTGTTTATTCATTAGGATCATGTCAGTTGAAAGTAGCAGAAAACCAAGAAGCTTGATGTTTCCATGGTTCCAAATTAGCATTCTCCCCATTCTTCAGGCTGCTTCCTTCTGTATTGGCTGCATTCTCAGAAAGGTGCTTCACTGCACATGGCCAGATGGCTTTCAGCACTTCCTGCTAGACATTCTGTCTTTTCAGCAATACCAACATTTCCTCCCTAATTTTAATCAAAGTTCTAAGATAATGTCTCACTGGTATGCGGTGTTCAGGAGATGACTAATCCAAGACTCTCCATCCAGGGGTCAAATCAACATGGCCTGAACCACATGGACTGAAAGAAGGAAGGACATGAATAGTTGCCAGGATAAAAATCAGTGTGTTCCTTTCCACAACCAGGGGAATTGGGAATCAGTAGGAAAAAAAGCAAAACTGACCAATTGTCCATTACCTAATAACTCACCAATCCACTAGTTTAATATAAAACCATAGGAAATTCATCTCTAGTAAAAAGATAATGTGTCTGGGTTCAAATTTATTAATTACATTAATTACCATTTCTTCTATCTCTGCTCACATTAACTCACTCCTGGACTCTCTTAATTGGTGTTGCCGCTACATTCTCTTCTCCATATTAAGTTGTACAAGGTAAATACTGTCAAGCCTGAGAGCTCGGAATTCTCGTTAATACTGTTTAGTAGGTCTTCAGCCCAGCATGTAAGGTCTTCTATATTCCTGACCCTACTAACCATCTCAACTTCATTTTCTAATAATACCATATGAAATCATTCATAATCTAGTCAAGACGTCCTCATAGTTCATGACACACACTGCAAATCCCTAACTTTCTGTGTTCCTACCACTTTGATTGTCAAAACTATCTTTTCCTCTCATTTTTCCAGGGTTATTCTTACTTCAAGGCCCAGTGTACTTCCCAGCCCTCCCATAAGACTTTTCCTGAGTGCCACTGGAATGGGTGGTGGTCCTCTCTGAAATCTAAACCACTTATTGCCTTTATACTATTTGATCCTCAACCTATCCAACAATATATTATTAAGGATGCCTTTATGTGTATATCTTATCTCTTCTAGTTTCAAAATTATCTCTTTGCAGACTTATATAAACAATTATTACCCCAAAAAGCAACAGTTGACAATAATGATCTCAACAATAGTTATCAGTTTTTCAAGAGAATTGTCTGAAACCTAAAAATACTTATAAGAAAATGGTAATCTTTTTGTACCACGCTTATGAGCTAAATCTCAGCATCATTATCTCAGTGTACTAGAAAATAATAGATTGAGGTGAATTAAATGGCTTCCCTGAAATTACCCCAATTGTTCAACATAGGATGGACATTCAAGAGATAGAGCCTAAATACAAACCCAGTTTTTCTGACTTCAAGCTCAGTACTTATTCATTCACTATTTATAAAGTATTATTGGGTGTTTAGTATGAAGAGTATAAGGATGAAAATAAAATCAATGCCCTCAAAAGGCTCAAGATGTTTTGCAAGTCACCAATATATAAGTAAATGCCATAAATATGTTTCCAGTATACCACTTAATTTCTCCAACATATAAAGAGTTTTTATTAATAACAGTATGAATTCAATAATACACAGGGAAGTTCTATGTGTTTTGTCTTCATGTATCAAATAACCCTGAGTGCACACTCAAACTGAGTGAACATGAAACTACCTTGGGTAATTCCCAGGCCAAGACTTAAGATTCCTGCCTAGAATATTGAGATGCAATTCATTTAGTCCATAGCGTGAGATGGATAGTGCTAGGCAAATGTAAATTTGAAGAATTAATTTTTAAAACATTTAATTCAATGCTTGTTAGCACTTACACTAGAAGCCTTAGTATACATACACAGAAAGTACCCTCTACTTCCAGCCAAAATTTTTTACCCTTCTAAGAACTCAGATATAGCTTATCAATCTGAAAGAGCAATTATTTTTCTTGTACAAGGATGGTGGTGTGTTACACAAGCAGGAAGTGCTTAATAGTTGTCATATTTTCCTACCTGCTTGCTGTACTCCAAACATCCAGCTCAAAAGCAGAGAAATGTTCAAAAGTAACTTAGGCTTAAAGACTGCTTCCTATAGCCAAATTTAATTCTTTTCTTGGCTCTTAGTGTATTTTTCAGAGTCTACATTGATATAAAGTCTTCATCTCCTAGGCACTGAAAAAACCAGTAGCTGAATGTTCAAATAGCAGTTAAAGTGCTGCAGTTTTATTGCTGACAATAGCACCAGTGTGTTCCAGTGAACTATGCCTCATTCTCTGCAAATGAATGAACAGTATATAATTTTTTTTAATTTCCCATTTTAACTAGTGGGGGAAATGCTGTACCAATTCTGCACACACCATCCTCTTCCATTAGTGAAAATCAAATGAAAGTTATATGCAGGGTTTGTAAGTGAAGGTTGACAAAGCAGCCAGGAGCGATGAGGGAGTCTGTGCAATTGAGACTGAGAGAATATTATCTGATCAAATACGGATTTCCTTCCTTTTGCATCATTCCCACCTTTGTTACTATTCTTTCAAGATGATCACTGAATTGCCACCAAACCCACTTGCACTTGCCTTATGCCTTTTTTCACTTTATCTACTATATGCATATGAGAAAATCCACAAATCTAGCAAAATATCTTAAAGTAATATATACCTGATTTTACTTGGTATGTGATGATCAAGATGGTGTTGTGTGTGTGTGGGTGTCTGGCTCTTTTCAAGACTCTTCTTTCTTTTAGCTCATCTTTTGAAAATATTACTTCAGCGTGAATTTTAAAATATATATTTTTATTTTACACTTTCATATTGTGCTTTTCACTAGTTTTATGAGAAAGGAATTGAAGAAAAAGCCAGCCCCTGTCCTCCAAAAAAGGATAAAGATTCAGAATGCCATAATCCTTCTGCTAATGGATATGCTGTAATCAACAGAAATGTAATATGGAGACAATGTTTCTATTTCTTTACATTTATAGAAAGGTTCAAGACAACTGCTTTTTCATTATCAATTGTAAGTTGCAAACAAGCAGATTACAAATTGTGGGGAGACCATTACTGTCTGGGAGAATTCATGTTTCTCATGTAGGGATGAAATAAGAACTACATCCTGAGGTTTTTTGGAAAGAAGCCACTTGTCTTTCCCAGGGGTCTGGTGGGGTTTCCTAAGCTTTTTACTGGCAATACTCAAGTGTTGTTTATGGGACCATGCCAAGACACCACGGGATTGAGATACTCTCATTTGGCTGGCAGACCTGTCTGGCTCTCTCCTTGGTGCTGGCTGCTTCCAAGGAGCTTGCTTCTCTGGGCTTTGTTTTAGCAAGACACACAGAAAAGAGGTTACCCTGCAAAGTCCTTGATGGATTTACATCCCCAAACGAGCTTTTGGCTTTGTTATACTAAACTGACTCAGCCTCATAACACCTAAATTTTATTTTTTCCTTGGCGCTTAGAAGGCTTTGAAATTCACTTTGTGATTTGGTTTCTACTGAATTTATAAGCCACTTCAGAGCAGACACCTGAAAATCCTCTTACCCCTACAGTGCCTAGATTTTACTAAGTTCTTGAAAATATTGTTTGATGATAGGAGTGTTTTCCTGTCTTCTTCCCTGGAATAGACGCATAGTGGTTTTAGATTATCAGATCCTGTCATAGCTAGACAGTGTTTGAGATCATAGATTTACAGATGTGGTCCACAGTTGACAAGCATATTATTTTTATTTTCCTCTTCCTTTTCTAATAATTACACAAAACTTTCTATTTTCCTGTCTCTCTGTCTCCTTCTCTCTCTCTCTCTCTCTCACATACACACATACACACACAAACGGATACAAGATCACAGTTTCACTCCCAAACATACTCCCATCTTGCAGTAGGATCCTAATAGTAGAGGTCAAGAGCATAGAATTGGGAGCTAAACTGCCTCAGATCCGATGCCAGCTCCCGTAATTAATACCTACATGACAGTGAAAAATGTCATGCAAAGCCGAGCACAGTGGCTCAAGCCTGTAATCCCAGCACTTTGGGATGCTGAGGCAGGTGGATCACCTGAGGTCAGGAGCTCGAGACCAGCCTGGCCAACATGGTGAAACCCCATCTCTACTAAAAATACGAAAACTAGCCCTGCATGATGGCAGAGGAGAATCGCTTGAATCTGGGAGGAGAAGGTTGTAGTGAGCCGAGATTGTGCCATTGCCCTCCACACTGGGCGACAAGAGTGAATCTCCATCTCAAAAAAGAAAAGAAAAAGAAAGAAAGAAAAGAAAACAAAAATGTCATGCATATCTCTGTGCCTCAATTTTTTATTGATGAAATGGGGATAAAAATAGAAACTATCCTCATATTTTGTTGAGTTAATTGCATAAAGCATTTAAAAGAATGTCTGACTCATAATAAGTAGTATATTAATAATTTTCATTGTTATTACTTTGGGGAATGGTTTAGCAAAAGTGCTAGTTTTCTTAGCAGTTATCAGTTCAGATTTACAAAACATGCAGCATTAACTCATTAAAGAAGTGGCAGCAATAGCAGAAGCAAGAACCTAATTAGGAAAGCTAGATCCTCTTCTTGATGGAGGGCGTCCAAATCACCAAACTTTACTTCTTTGATGGAAAAGATGCTGGCCAAGAAACAGCCACTAATTTAACTAAATAAGTGTATTTGGGCTGCAGAGAGCTTTATAAATCCTTACATTTTTGATATAGAACTTGCACAACCTGAATTTTATGTAACTTTGCACAATAACTTCTGAAATTTTGTGTTTGGAAAATCTAACGTGAGGATCTAATGTTGGATACGTAAGACTAGAAATGAGTCACAGCAGGATAATGTTGAAGGAAAAGACAATTATTAGGTACAATAGCTTGGTTCTAAAATGATGTTTTCTGTTGCTTTGTCTTTGTAGTATTTCTTGGTTACCCTCATGAAAAGCCTGCCAGTGAATAAAATAGGTCATCTGCTGCTCTGTATTTAAAATGACTACAAAAGTGCATAAAGTGGTGGCTAAAAGTGAAGTTCCAGACTTGAAGATCACAGCAAATGATACTTTTTTTCTTTTCTTTTCTTCTTTTTTTTTTTTTTTCTTGCTCTGTTTCCCAGGCTGGCGTGCAGTGGTACAATCATAGCTCACTCCAACCTCAAACTCCTGGGCTCAGAAGATTCTTTTGCCTCAGCCTCTCAGATAGCTAGGACTACAGATGCATGCCACCATGCTGGCTAATATTTTTTTATTAGAGAGAGGGTCGACCTATGTTGCCCAGGGTGGTCTTGAACTCCTGGCCTCAAGTGATCCTTCTGCCTCAGCCTCCCAAAGAGCTGGGATTACAGGTGTGAGCCACTGTGACTTGCCCAAAAGAGGCTTTAGGGCTTGGCTTCAATGAAGCCAAGTCTTTGGCAGTGGTAACTCTGTCTTACTTGAAGGATCCCCAAAATATATATATTAATGGGGGATTTTTTTAAAACCTGAAACTGTGGAATAAGCTCTAAAGCATGACTTCCAGGGTTATCTAACAACTGACACCTCTTATAAGTTGGTGAACCTGGCCCAGGAGAGCATGTCCACAGCATTTGTCCTGGCAAGGATGTATACTGGACTACTTCAGATTTACATAAATAAGGGTCAGTCTGGAAGTAGAAATTTATGTTTACAATAAGCTTTGCTTAGAAGTCATCCAGTTACTTATGCTACATTTAAAAAATCCCAAAACTTTGTGACTTAAAACTACATCAATCATTTATTCTGCTCATGAGTCTGCAATTGGCACAGGACTTGGTACGGTGGCTCGTCTCTATGAGCATCAGCTGAAATGGCTTGACTGGGACTGAAGGATCCATTTTTAAAACTCACATTGTTGGCAAGTTGCAACTGGTGGTTAGCTGGGAATTCAGCCAGGGCTGTAGGCTGGGGGTTTTCCTTATAGAGTTGAAACCCGAGCTCCAAGAAGGAAGGTTTAAGAGGCACGGTCAGAAGTTACACGGCTTCTTATAAGCTTGCCCTGTCATACTGCATTAGTAACTAGGAAAGTCAGTAAGACCAGCCCACATTCAAAGGGAGTGGAATTAGGCTCCATCTTGGAGATGCAGAAGTTATCATGCCCAGATCTCTACCTATAAGTGAGGCTATTTATGAGCTCTCTATTATATACAGTGATGCATCCTTTATTAACGGGTACATTCTGAGAAATGGATCATTAGGCAATTTTGTCATTGTGCAAATATCATGGAGTGTATGCATTTACATAAACCTAGATGGTATAGCCTACTACATTTCTAGGCTATATGATATGGCCTGTTGTTTATAGAATGCAAACCTGTTCAGCATGTTATTCTACTAAACTTTGTAGGCAATTGTAACACAATAGTGAGTATTTGTGTATCTAAACATAGCTATCCAAAGCAAAGGAACAGTAAAAATATGGGATAAAAAGATTTAAAGTGGTACACCTGTATAGGACAGCTCCATTATAATTTTATTGGACCACTGTTGTGTATTTGGTCTATCACTAATTAAAGCATTGCTGTGCTTTATATGACTGCATTTTAACTGCAGTTTTCTTATGTTTCTTTTAGACAAAGTAAGTCTTATTGGATATACCAAAGAGGTGTCATTTTCTGGTTCTTTTGCTGGTCAGTCTTTTCTTCCTATTGACATTTAGTGATAACATCATCTGCATATTTTCTCATATATAAGAAACTGAAATGGCCCCTGAAGAAACTGGGTCTCTTAATTCATTTTCTTCACTTTAATTGTAGATTACAGTTCAGTTTCCTTGATGAGATTGTGAGCTCCTTGATACCAGGAACAATGCCTTGCTTCTCTTTATCTCCAGCACTTATCAGAATACATGGCACATCCTAGTGAATGCTATTATTTGAATGTAATGAAACTAAAATGATGTTGTTAGGAAAGATAGGATATCCTGAGACTTTGCTGAAGTTGTTTATCAGCTTATGGAGATGTTGGGCTGAGACAATGGGGTTTTCTAAATAAACAATCATGTCATCTGCAAACAGAGACAATTTGACTTCCTCTCTTCGTATTTGAATACCCTTTATTTCTTTCTCTTACCTGATTGCCCTGGCCAGACATCCAATACTATGTTAAATAGGAGTGGTGAGAGAGGGCATCCTTGTCTTGTGCCTGTTGTCAAAGGGAATGCTTCCAGTTTTTGCCCATTCAGTATGATATTGGCTGTGGGTTTGTCATAAATAGCTCTTATTATTTTGAGATACATTCCCTTGATATCTAGCTTATTGAGAGTTTTTAGCATGAAGCAGTGTTGAATTTTATCGAAGACCTTTTCTACATCTATTGATATAATCATGTGGTTTTGTGATTGGTTCTGTTTATGTGATGGATTACATTTATTGATTTGCGCATGTTGAACCAGCCTTGCATCCCAGGGATGAAGCCAACTTGATCGTGGTAGATAAGCTTTATGATGTGCTGCTGGATTTGGTTTGCCAGAATTTTATTGAGGATTTTTGCATCAATGTTCATCAGGGATATTGGCCTGAAATCTTCTTTTTTTGTTGTGTCTTTGCCAGGTTTTGGTATGAGAATGATGCTGGCCTCATAAAATGAGTTAGGGAGGAGTCCCTTTTTTCTATTGTTTGGAATAGTTTTAGAAAAAAATGGTATCAGCTCCTATTTGTACCTCTGGTAGAATTTGGCTGTGAATTCATCTGGTCCTGGGCTTTTTTTGGTTCATAGGCTATTAATTACTGCACACATCTACAACCATCTGATCTTTGACAAACCTGACAAGAACAGGCAATGGGGAAAGGATATTCTATTTAATAAATGGTGTTGGGAAAACCGGCTAGCTATATGCAGAAAACTAAAACTGGACCCCTTCCTTATACCTTATACAAAAATTAAATCAAGATGGATTAAATACTCAAATGTAAGACCTAAACCCATAAAAACTGTAGAAAAAAACCTAGGCAATACCATTCAGGACATAGGCATGGGCAAAGACTTCATGACTAAAACACCAAAAGCAATGGTAACAAAAGCCAAAAGAGACAAATGGGATCTAGTTAAGCTAAAAGCTTCTGCACAGCAAAAGAAACTATCATCAGAATAAACAGGCAACCTACAAAATGGGAGAAAACTTTTGCAATATATCCATCTGACAAAGAGCTACTATCCAGAATCCACAAAAAACTTAAATTTACAAGAAAAAAACAAACAACCCCATGACAAAGTGGGCAAAGGATGTGAAAAGACACTTCTCAAAAGAAGACATTTATGTGACCAACAAACATATGAAAAAAAGCTCATCATCACTGGTCATTAGAGAAATGCAAATCAAAACCACAGTGAGATACCATCTCACGCCAGTTAGAATGGTGATCATTAAAAAGTCAGGAAACAACAGATGCTGGAAAGGATGTGGAGAAATAGGAATGCTTTTATACTGTTGGTGGGAATGTAAATTAATTCAACCACTGTGGAAGACAGTATGGCAATTCCTCAAGGATCTAGAACCAGAAATACCATTTGACCCAGCAATCCCATTTTTGAGTATATACCCAAAAAATTAGAAATCATTATAGTATAAAGACACATGCACACGTATGTTTATTACAGCACTGTTCACAATAGCAAAGACTTGGAACCAACCCAAATGTCCATCAATGATAGACTGAATAAAGAAAATGTGGCACATACACACCATGCAGCCATAAAAAAGGATCGGTTGATGTCCTTTGCAGGGACATGGATGAAGCTGGAAATCATCATTCTCAGCAAACTAACATAGGAACAGAAAACCAAACACTGTATGTTCTCATTCATAAGTGGGAGCTGAACAATGAGAACATAGGGACACAGGGAGAGGAACATCACACACTGGGGCATGTTGAGGGGGTGGAAGGCCTAGTGAAGATTAGCATTAGGAGAAATACCTAATGTAGATGATAGGTTGATGGGTGCGGCAAACCACCATGGCACATGTATACCTATGTAACAAACCTGCATGTTCTGCATATGTATCCCAGAACTTAAAGTACAATTAAAAAAAAAAAAAGAAGCAGCCAGGCACCGTGGCTCACACCTGCAATCCCAGTATTTTGGGAGGCTGAGGCAGGTGGATCACAAAGTCAGGACTTCAAGACCAGCCTGACTAACATGGTGAAGCCCTATATCTACTAAAAATACAAAAATTAGCTGGGTGTGGTGGTGCCCGCCTGTAATCCCAGCTACTCAGAAAGCTGAGGCAGGAGATTCAATTGAACCCGGGAGGTGGAGGTTGCAGTGGGCCAAGATCGCACCATTGCACTCCAGTCTGGGCGACAGAGCGAGACTCCATCTCAAAACAAAAAAAAAAAAAAAAAAAAAAAAAGCAAACAAACAAAAGAAAGATAGGATAAAATCAACCGGCTGCACACACACACATACACACAAAATACCACACATACTTGGCATCTTCAGTGAAATTAGGAACTCCTGTACAGTGGTGAACCACAAATAAAGAAGAGTCATCTCCTTTAGTAGCCACTCCATTTTCCTCAGTATGTTTAAAATAGTATCACATTATAGGTGGCGTATGTTTTGGAAAGGCCAGGAATCCTGATAATCTGTTGGGTGAACAAATCCTATCAGCAGCATTTTGATGAAGGAAATGATGTGTTAGCACAAGAGAGAAGTGATTTGATCCAGCAGTGACTCAATTTATTACTCAAAGGAAGACTTTTCATCATGTGCATCTGAGCTTTAATCTTTGGCTTGTCGCTTGATGGTCTGCTCAGAAAACTTCAAATTTACTAGTCAAAGTATCCATAAGGCTTCTTTGGACTGTCTCCCTATTTCCCTGAAATGATCATTTAGTTCAATAAAGATGTATTTAATGCCACTTGATGTGCCAGAAACCATGTTCATGGTGCTGCTTGAAACAATGCCAATCTAATTATTCAGGTTTTTTCACTTAGTAATGTGCATTTATGTTTCTTAGATCTCTTTTCATGGCTTGATTATTTCATTTGTTTTAGCACTGAATAATACTCCACTCTCTGCTTATACTGAGGTTTATTTATCTAGTCAACTACTGAAAGACATCTTTGTTGCTTCCAAGTTTTTTGCAATTATAAATAAAGCTGCTATAAATATTTACATATAGAGTTTGGTGTAGACATAAGTTCTCAACTAATTTGAGTATATAACCAAAATCACAATTACCAAAGCATATGGTTAATTCCCTAAGAAACTATCAAATATTTCCATTGTGGTCATACCATTTTGCATTTCCATCAGCGGTGAATAAGAGTTCCTGTTCTATTCTCATTAGCATTTAAACGTTGTCAAAGTTTGGAGTTTTAACCATTCTAATAAACGTGTAGTGGTATCTCAGTCATATTAATATGCAATTTCCTAATGACATATGATGTTGAACATCTTTTCCTATGCTTACCTGCCATCTGTATATCTTCTTTGGTTAGCTGTCTGTCAAGATCTTTGACCTACTTTTAAATTTAGTTTGTTCACTTTCTTTTTTTTGAGTTTTAAAAGTTCCTTTTTTATTTTGGCTAACAGTCCTTTATCAGATGTGTCTTTTGCAAATATTTTCTTTTAGTATGTGATTTTTCATACTTGCTTGGCACTGTCTTTTCCAGGGTAGGAATTTTTAAATTTAATCAATTCCTACTTATCAATTCTTTCACTGATGAATAGTGTTTTTGGTGTTGTCTCTAAAAAGTCAATGTCATATTCAAAGTCACTTAGCTTTTCTCCCATGTTGCTTCCTAGAAATTTTACAGCTCTGAGTTTTACATTTTGGTTTATGGGCTGTTTTCAGTTAATTTTTGTGAAGGATGTCAGGTCTAGATTTATTGTTTTACATTTGGATGCCGAGTCATTTCAGTACTATTTGTTGAAAATACCATCTATTCCACTTTATTGCCTTTGTTCTTTTGTCAAATATCAGTTGGCCATATTTATGTGAGTCTATTTCCAGGCTCTCCATGCTGTGCCATTGATCTATTTGTCTATTCTTTTGCCAATACCACACTGTCTTGATTACGGTAGTTTTATATTCTTGGAGCTGGGTCATGTCAGCCCTCGGATTTTGTTCTTCTTCAATATTGAGTTGGCTATTCTGGAGCAGTATTTCCACATACATTTTAAAATCAGTTTATTGATATTCACAAAATTACATTCTGGGATTTTGACTGAGATTACTTTGTATCTATATATCAGGTTGAAAAGAACTGATATCTTGACAATGCTGGGTCTTCCTATCTATGAACATGGAATATCTCTCTTTTTAGTTCTTTGATATCTTTAATGAAATTTTAGTTTTCCTCTTATATATCTTATGCATATTTAAATAGGTTTATGTTTAAGTATTTTATTTTGGGAGATATTACTATAAATGTTAATATATTTTTAATTTCAAAGTCTACTTATTATCCTTTTAAAGTCCATAGGATCCGTATATCTCCTCTTTCATTTCTGTTGTTAGTAATTTGTGTCTTCTTGCTTTTTTCCTTAGTTATCCTGGCTATAAGCTTATTAATTTTATTGATATTTTCAAAGAACCAGCTTCTAGTCTTATTGATTTTCTGTATTAATTTCCTGTTTTCCATTTTATTGATTTGTGCTCGAATTTTTTATAATTATTTGTTTTCTTTTGCTTCCTTTGGATTTAATTTGCTCTTCTTTTTCTAGTTTTCCTAAGGTGAAAGCTTAGATTATTAATTTTAGAACTTTAACATATATATTTCCTGTTATAAATTTCCTTTCCTGTATTCTTTTTCTAAAAAAAAATAAATAAATAAATAAATAAATTTCCTTCTAAGCACTGCTTTTGCCACATTCCACAAATTTTGATAATTTGTGTTTTCATTTATTTTTACTTTCTCTTGAGATTTCTTTTTTGACCCACATGTTACTTAGAAGTGTGTTGTTTAATCTTCAAGAATTTTGAAATTTTCCAACTATCTTTCTATTATTGAATTGCAGTTTAACTTTACTGCCATCTGAGAGCAAATATTGTAGGTTTTCTATTCTTTTACATTTGTTAAAGCATGTTTTATGACCCAGAAAATTGTGTATCTTGGTAGGTGTTCCCTGTGAGTTTGAGAAGAATGTGTATTCTGCTGTCGTTTGATAATGTTTCTATAGATGTCAATTATATCAGTTGGTTGGTAGTACTTTTGAGTTCAACTATGTCCTTAATGATATTTTCACCTGCCATATAGGAGTTTTTAAGTCTCCAACTATAATAATGGATTAATCTATTTCTCATGAAGTTCTCTTATGTTTTGTCTCACATTTATTGATGCTCCATCTTAGGCACCTACACGTTAAGAATTGTTTTGTCTTCTTGAAGTATTCACCCCTTTATCATTATGTAATGCTCTTTTTATCCTGATAATCTTCCGTGTTCTGAAGTCAGCTGTCTAAAGTTAACAGTTAAGATAGCTATGACTACTTTATTTTTATTAGTGTTAGCATAATATATCTCCCTTTATCCTTCTACTTTTAATCTGCATGTATCTTTATATTTAAAGTAGATTTCTTATAGACAACATATAGTTGGGTCTTGTTTTGTTTTTGTTTTTCTTATTCTACTCTGACAATCTCTGTCATGTAATTGGCTTATTTAGGCCATTGATGTTTAAAATGATTATTGATATAGTTGGACTAATATTGGCCATATTTGTTACTGTTTTCTATTTGTTGACCGTGTTCTTTTCTCCTATATTTGTCATGTACATTTTTTCTGATTTTTGCTTTTTTTTTTTTTTTTCTGAGAGAGGGTCTCACTCTGTCACCTAGGCTGGAGTATAGTGGCATGATCATAGCTCATTGCAGCCTTGAACTCCTGGGCTCAAGTGATCCTTCCGCTTTAGCCTCCCAAGTAGCTGGGACTACAGGTGTGTACCACCACGCGTGGCTAACTTTTAAAATTTTTTGTACAGACAGGTTCTCAGTTGGTTTCCCAGGCTCTTTGGTTATTTTAATTGAACATTCTAAATGATTCTATTTTATCTTCTTTCTTAATATATAAATTAACCCCTTTTAAAAACCTCTTTTAGTGATTTCCGTATCACATTTACAACCAATCCATGTCCAGTTTCAAGTAATACTATGCTACTTCATGGATTGTTCAAGTTATCTATAATGATAAAATGTTCTTCATTTCTCACTCTTATCCCTTGTATTATTGCAGACATTTATTTCACTTGAATGTATATGCTATATATTACATACACATTGGCATGCATAATCAAATACAGTGTTGTATTTGAAGCAAACTGTTTTCTGTTAGTTAAGAAAAGAAAGATGAAAGTTTTCATCTTACCTTCACTTATTCATTCATCGATGATCTTCCTTTCTTTATGCAGACACAAGTTTCTGACATATCATTTTCCTTCTCTTTGAATAAGTCTTTTTAATATTTCTTGCAAGGCAGGTCTACTGGCAAAATTTTCCCTCAATCTTTGTCTGACAAAATCCTTATTTCTCCTTCACTGTTAAAGAGTAATTTTTCAGAGTACCTAACATTAGGTTAGTATTTTTCTTTTTCTCTCTCTCAACACTTTAAATGTTTCAGTCCACTCTCTTCTTACTTGCATGGTTTCTGCATAATTAGATATAATTCTTATCTTTGCTCCTCTGTAGTTAAGGTATTTTTCTCCTTGGCTTCTTTCAAGACTTTTTAAAATTGATCTTTGATTTTCTGAATCGTGAATATAATAAGTCTAGGTGGTTAAGGTTTTTTGTTCTTTAAGGTTTTTTTGTTTTGTTTTGTTTTTTGTTTGTTTGATTGGCTGATTTGTTCTGCTTTGTGTTCTCTGAGCTTCCTGCATCTGCGGTTTGATGTCTGACATTAAACTGGGGAAAGTCTCAGTCATTGTTTCTTCAAATATTGTTCCTGTTCCTTTCTCATTTTCTCTCATTACATCATTTCTAGTTGTTCCGCAGTTCTTGTTTCCGTTCATATTCTGTTCAGTTCATATTCTGTTCTTGTATTTTCATGTTACCTTTCAGTTTTGGAGGTTTCTATTGTCATATCCTTTAGCTCAGAGACTCTTTCCTCAGCCATGTCCAGTCTACTAATGAGGCCATCAAAGGCATTCTTCATCTTGTTACATTTTTATTCTATCTCTAGCACATTTTTTTCTTTTTGTAATTTCACCTTTTACTTTAGATACAAGGAATATATGTACAGGCAATTCTTTCTTAGAATTCTCATCTCTCTGCTGACATTATCTACGTCTTATTGCATGTTGTCCACTATTTCCATTAAAGCCCCTAGCATATATAACCATAGGGTCTTTTAAAATTCCTGGTCCAATAATTCCAACACTACTGCCATATCTGACACAGATTCTGATGCTTTTTCAGTTTCTTCTTTGTTTTTATAATGAGTTATAATCTTTTGTCAAGGGTGGCCACGAGGTACTGGGTAAAAGGAACTGCAGTAAACGGCCTTTAGTGGTAAGATGTCAGGGAAGGAGAAGCATTCCATAGACCTAAGATTAGGTCTCAGGTTTTTGGTGGGCCTGTACCCCATCTCAGTCTTTATCTTGCTTCAGGTGGGACAGAATGGCTAGAGAGGTCTGGCTGGAAGTTGGATTTCCCTGCCCTACGTTAGGCTCTGATAAAACAGTTTCTCCTGAGAACAGGACTGCTAACTTCTGTTAAGAAGAACAGGATGTTCTGATGTATTTCAGAATGGTTTCTTTTCTCCTCCCCATGCCAGAAGCACAAGGGAATTTTTCACTGATCTTCACTGTGAGGACCTGGTAGAGCTCCTAGAAATAAAACTCACAAAGTCTCTCTTTCTTCGTCTTTCTCTCTCTCCTTCTCTCTCTCTCATGCACACACACACACACACAGACACACACACACCCCTGAGTTCCCCTAGTGTTTTTTTAAAATATATATTTTATTGCATTTTAGGTTTTGGGGTACATCCGTGCAGGATTGTTGCATAGGTACATACATGGCAATCTGGTTTGCTGCCTTCCTCCCCATCACCTATATCTGGTATTTCTCCCCATGGTATCCCTCCCCAACTCCCCAACCCCTGCTGTCCCTCCCCTAGTTCCCCCTACAGACCCCAGTGTGTGACTCCCCTCCCTGTGTCCATTTGTTCTCATTTTTCAACACCCTCCTATGAGTGAGAACATGCGGTGTCTGATTTTCTGTTCCTGTGTCAGTTTGCTGAGAATGGTTTCCAGGTTCATCCATGTCCCTACAAAGGACACGAACTCATCAATCTCTTAGGTTTGTCTACGCTGAGCCTCCAGGATAATTTTTCAATTACACTTCAGGTTTTCCTACTCCAGCTTTAGTTCCTGTGGAGGCTTCTACTCACAGCCTTCTGCTCTGGAAGTTGTGATTCTCTGCAGCCACCTTTCTGTTTCTCCAATTTGAGGGGTAGCATTTCATCCTGTATCCACACTTCCCTGACAGATCTAAGAAGAGTTCTTAATGTTTCAGTTTGTTCAGCCTTCTACTTCTCGTTAGGATGAGGTTGTGACTCCTAAGCTCCTCACATCCTGAACTACAAGCCAGAAATTCTGATTCATTACATCTATAATGACAAATATCTTAATTCCAACAAAAGAACCAGGCACTTAGATACTTTGACAGCAATAGCTATTGAAATAGAAATTTTAAGTAAATTCTGGTCTTTGAATACCATCGGTTTAATAAATGTTTAAACAACAAATTGGGAAGAATTTGGGCATCCTTTTCTCCTGAAGAATATATGACTATATTGCAACGGTGGACATTCAATTAGAAGAGACAGAAAAAAAGAAATTTGTGACTTCTGTACTGATGAATGCCAGCATCATCATTTCTTTTATTGCATAAAGCTAATATCTGAGTCTTTGCTCATGGTTTTCATCTCTAAAAAAAAGTGCTATCGATGCCTTCACTCTGACGTGAAGAATATGTACATGGGTGCTTGTACTTCTTACCACTGGGAATGGAATGTGTTATCTTTTAGGGCAAAGCTGCCTTATTGTTGCAGTCATTGTGGCTGGTATTGAATCCTTGGGAGCAGGCAGCATGTGGCACAGCTTGACTTTTCAGATCAGGCAGATTAAGAACATTATATTTTCCTCCCAGTCAATGCAGGGCCTATGGTTAATGATTACTTAGAGCCTAAATCCACAGCTGATTTTCTGTCATTTGGAAATGATCAGAGCCTATGCCCAGCAAAATCTGGCAGTGACATTTTTGGCAAGCTCTTTCAACAGCAGATGCTTTCAGGAAAGAGAAAGAGCAAGTGGGGATGAGGGAAGGAAAATCCTGTATTTCATGTAAAATTTATTTTGCTTCTAGTTCAACCATGCACCTTCATTCTTTCAAAGTGATGTGTTGATACTGGTGACTTTTAGCATAGTAACACCTTACATGTTACTATTAGGATAAAATGGCATTGCCTGTTTGCTTATTCTAGTTTCATAATTGCAAATTCTCTTTCTGTTGAAAAATAGCACTCATTGTCAGAAGTACACTAAAATAACTTCAACATTCCAAGCAACAACCTTTTCATTAACATTCATCAGAATAAATTTCTTAGATCACAAAAAGAGAAACCTAAAAGGCCTATCTTTATTAAAATAGAGAAGAGGTGATAGAGAAGTAGAATCAAGGTGAGGAGTCATATAAACAAAATCGAGTGAATTTCCCTCCCATAGCACTGTCTGGTAAACAATTCCTTCCTTCTGTTCATTGTTTTTGTTGTTGATTCTTTTTTTTTTCCCCTTCCCTCTCATTATCGTTCCTTAAATTCATACTGTAGATTCTGATGTAGGGTAGACAGCATTGTATGTCTATCAGACAAAGGGCCTGGGCTGAGCTGGGGTTGACTAATGTTTCTAGCCTGCAAGATTTTCCTTATGACTCTCATTAGACACTAACCCTTGTGTCACAAAAAGCCAAAAATACGCCTTGGTGACCTATGTTTCCCTATATGTAGGATGTGATACAAAAATGCAATGTATACGAGTAGATCTCTGACCAAAACTGCAAAGGAGCCAAAATTAACTTTTGATCCTGCTAAATTTTCTTTTTCTGGACTTTTGCCTTTTCATTTTTCATTCAATTACACAGAGCTCTGATAATGACCTATTTACAGCTATGTAAATCTACTAATTTCACCTAATGACACTATTAGTCAAGTACTCTATTCTCCAAAACTAAATATCTGCTGCCCATTCAACTCATCCATAGTCTAAATTCTGCCTATTCTGAGCTCTGCTATTGTCAACAATATATTTATTGTGTTCTATCATTATATTCCTAGATATCAGATTATGAATGACTGATAGATAACAATTTCTAAAGTATCCACATGTAAGAGAAGTACCTATTGATCCTTTTGTAGTTTATAAGCAGGATGATAGGGTTTTCACATTTATTATGAGATGTGCTTCCCTCCAACCTTGTTACGACGTTGATGTATTATCCGTCTGATGTGAACTTAGGGGAAAAACAAGAAGTATCTATTGGCATAAATTAGTATTGAAAGATAAAGTTGCTAAATTGGAAGATAAAGAGTACACATATCAGACACTTGATCATTCTTCTCTCTCACCTGCTATCTGGGTTAGTTAAGCAGCTGTATTAAAGTTACCTAAAAATATGAAAGTAGGCCAGGCACAGTAGCTCATGCCTGTAATCCCAGCACTTTGGGAGGCCGAGGTGGGCAGATCATTTGAAGTCAGGAGTTCAAGACCAGCCTGACCACCATGGTGAAACCCCATCTCTACTAAAAATATAAAAATTAGCAAAGCGAGGTGGTGGACACCTGTAATCCCAGCTACTTGGGAGGCTGATGCAGAATTGCTTGAACCTGGGAGGTGGAGGTTGCGGTGAGCCAAGATCATGCCACCGCATTCCACCTTGGGCAACAGTGCAAGACACTGTCTAAAAAAAAAAAAATGAAAATAGACAGTAGAAGGCTGGGATAGAAACTTCTATAATTGACACATGGCTTCCATCAGGTCCAAGGGAACCATTCCACTTGTCATCTCCCAGTAAGTAGGAAGAGAAGGAAAATACACAGATGATTTGACTGTCATCCCATTGACCAGACATAGTCACATGGCCACACAAACTAATAAGGAGGCTGGGAAATATACTTTCTGGCTAAGAAAACATATTACTAAATGAAAGTGTCATACTTTAAAAGAATATGACCATTACATTACCAAAGAATAGGAGAGTGGTTAGTGTTATACAAAGTCACTGGCACACTAATTGGCCAAATGAATAGAGAATTTGGTCCAGAAGACAGTGCCATAAGAGACATTTGAAACAATATTACCTGTAAAGCTTTGATTCATATATTGACTGTAACCTTACATGGCTATTTCTTGAGGTAAGTCCAAGAAAGGCTTCACTTGGCTACTATCTCATACACCACAAAAAGCAAAGATAGAAAATATGTTCTCATCAATTTTGTAGATGACACAAATGTGAGCAGGGAACTGACTTTACAAGAGAAGAGAAGTGAAATTCCATAAAATCTGGGCAGGCTAAAATCGTGAGCTGAAATTAAAAAAAACAGAAATTTAAAAATATTAATGGAAAGTGACTTTAAGCTGAAAAGTACGGTACAAGTATAAAATGACTTAGCAGTTCACATACTAAGGATATATAGATTCCCTTAAGAATAAATCCAATAAGCATTAGCCCTGAGGCATAACTCTCCCAAGAGCTAAATCCATTTAAATAAGGCAAGTCATCCTTTTACTAAATGCTGCATCAGAATGAACACATCTGTGTGGTTGTCATTGGGATAAATGCTACATTTGAAGGGGGAATGCAACAATATGGAATACACAAATATAAGGGCGGTGATTTCACATGTGGAATGATTGAAAGAACTATAAATATTTTTCTTAAGGAAGACAAGTCTTATAAGGGACAATGAGTGATAACAATCTTCACATATTTAAAGAATTGTCAACAGAGTGTAAAGCCCTCTAGGGCCAAACTGGAAAAATTGGGTTATACAGAGATCGATTTTAAACTTAGTGTAGAAATGGAATTTCTAATAATTAGACTATTTTTTAAATGGTTTGTCTTTGAAAGGAGGAAAGTTTCTAATATGTATTCTTTCATGATCTCTAAGGTTTCTTCCATCTCAGAGATTCTATAAAATCATTATGCATTTTTGAACAAAGTGTTTCCTTCAGCGTCACATATGCATACACTCACAGGCACGTATACCAATATGCATAAAAATAGTCCATTAGAAATAAGATAAATAGCACTGATACTGGTTGCCTAGTGGGGTGTACTGCCCAACTACTCCCACCACCAATCTTTCACCTTTGCCATGACTTCTTCTTCTCTAAGGGTGTGGTTAAAACATAATTATGGCTGTTAAAATGTATGTGTCTAACACAGCATAGAATATAAGAGGCCTCTGGATAATGGGGGCTTTTCCTTTTATGAGGCTTTAGGTTTTTTTTTAACCATTTAGAATGCTTAAACAGTTGACATATTTATGTAGCATCAAGGAGTAGGTGGTATGCAGCTCTGAAAACTAAACTACCCACTGCAAGTCATTAGGAAACCAGAATACATTTTTTTCACTGCAATTTCAACATTATAGATATGATCAAATGGTGCTTATTTCATCATTTGGGTGTAATGATATAAGCATGTCCTTGAAATCAGATGACTTGAGTTTAAGTAATTGTCCTTGGACAGTTTTAGTTTTGTGAATTTTGATAAATCACTTAGTCTCTTTTATCCTTGATTTCTTCATTTTTAAATGAGAATAATTGACTGTCTTACAGTATTATCCTAGATGTCAAATTATGTAACCATGCAAAACATTTTATAAATTATATATAAGTAAGATATTATTAATATTATTCCTGGAAATAGTTTCAAAGACTAAATTTTCTCTTATTTTAAAATTTCTTATTTATCCCTGTGGATTATCTGTATCCTCTTTTCAATTGCAGCCTGGCTTCTCTCTGCCACCTGTCATACATCTGGGCCAGTTTTTGCCTTCCCACATTTGTTCCTCCATCCATTTTCATCAATTGCTACTTTTTCAAATTAAAATTTGTTTAAAAAGATGAAAGAAAAGTGGCTGTGAAGTAGTATATAAGCAGGAGTCCAAATACAACTACTCAGTAAGTTAACAGAAAGCATTGGACAAACCCAAATAGCAGAAAGTTAGCTAGAGCTCAAAATTTCAGAAGGGTTTGGAGGATTCAGAAGATCATAACCCGCTTAATATTTAGAAGAGCTGGCAATCCACCAGTAGGAAATAAATTAGTCACTGCAATGCCCCACATATCTTTACTGTTGTCACCACTTCATCTAACTCAGCTCCAGAAACTTTTGTGTTGGACATTATATAATCACTCTCATCTTCTGGGGAGTACGTCTGTCCCAGGGACAGAAGCAGATGGAAATGTGGAAATCTGAGGTAAAGAGAGTTGAGCAATTACTTCTTGCCAATGGTAGCAGTGACCACTGGAGTGATTAAGATGCCCAGGTCCATTCCATTCCTGGCACAGAGAAAGATAATCAAGGAGAAAGACGCTCACCCTGTCCCATCTGAGGTTCAAGTTTAGTCAGCGGAAATGAAAGGTCCAAACCACCTTAATGATGATGAATAAACTTGCTGAGCTGCTATAAAGAAGAGGAGGTCTTTGAATGAAATAGTTAGCATTCTAGGCATCTTGTCTTTAAAATGAGAATTGTGATGAGTAAACTTTTGAACTTAAATTGCAGGCCCAGAAGAACAGCTATTTTCGAAGAAGCTCTCTTTTTCGTTTACCCGTTGGCCATTTGTATATCTTCTTTGGAAAAATGTCTGTTCAGGTCCATTGTTCATTTTTTAATTGGACTATTTGTTTTTTGGTTGGTTTGGGGGTTTTTTGTTTGATTTTTGCTATTGAATTGTATAAATTCTTTACATATCATAGATAGTATATACTTTTTATTTTTTAACTATACTTTAGTAAAACTGAAAAAATAGCAAAATAAAAATAAAAGCTACAAGAAGACTCTATTCTTAAGTATTTTTTTAATTCTCTATGATTTAGAAAGGAAAACTGAAAACTGCCATCCACAATTGCTTACATTAAAGCGTCGTCTCAGTATTCTTGAGGTCAAGTGAAGATTTGGTCCTTAGAGCTCATTACAAATGTAAATTTTGTGCTGAAGTAGACAACCTTTTAAGTCAGCATATTCTGCATCTAATGTGCAATGAGGGCCATAGTCCTTTAAACGCAAATGAAAATTTGCAAAATGAGAATGCATAAATTGAGATTGGCAAAGAAAAGTGACACTTCAAATACTGTTAAAACTGTGGATTTGGGTGGGTGTGGTGGCTTACACCTGTAATCCCAGCATTTTGGGATGTTGAGGCAGGCAGATCATTTGAGGTCAGGAGTTCGAGACTAGCCTGGCCAACATGGTGAAGCCACATCTCTACTAAGTATACAAAAAAATTAGCTGGCATGGTGGCATATGCCTATAATCCCAGCTACTGAGGAGGCTGAGGCAAAAGAATCACTTGAACCCAGGAGACAAAGGTCGCAGTGAGTTGAGATTGTGCCACTGCACTCCAGCCTGGAGGACAGAGTGAGACTCCATCTCAACAAACAAACATACAAAAAAAAAAAAACAAAAAAAACTGCAGATCTTGCTGATATTAGCCTCAAAAGCCATAGTTGACACATTAAGAAAATTTACCTTCCTTGAACTAGAAAGGAAATGCTGGGGTGATATTACATATCTCACTTGTATAGATAGCACTTATAATTTCTCAGAACAGAAATTCAGAAACATCTGAAGCCCCTCTCTATCGGCTTCTCTAAGTTAATTAGTCCTACCTCCATGTTCCTAAATATCTTACACATATGCTAATTATAGTGCTTATCACACTGAATTTAACAAAAAGTAAATGAGCATGTAGTTCGTCCATTATAGATGGCTTTTCATACTGAATGTAAGGAAATTCCATTTCACTGAATGCGACCTACATTTAAATATCCCCTTTATCATTCAGTTCTTCCTTATTCAACAAATTATGCCAAATACTGTTTGGGCTCACAGGAGATATCTGAAGGATAAACATCAAAACACTTCTTTGCAATTCAAAGGGATACATACTATTTTAATAAATCAACTTCAAAGTATGTGAGAATCAAAAGGATCACAGAGAAAGTAGGAGTAGCATGCGACATGAATCTGAGGGAAAGTCAGGGTTTTGCGTGTAGCGTGGAGGCATTATAGACAAACGACTGCAATTACACCATTTCAGATTTACCCACTGGGCTTCACATTCCTCAGAGCCAAAAATAATGTCTTAATCTTGTGTTCATTTGCTAGGGCTACTGTAACAAGGTACTACAATTTGGGTGGCTGAAAACAACAGACATTGTCTCACAGTTCTTGTGGCTAAGAGTTCAAACTGAAGGTTTTGGCCAGGCCAGGTATTCTGTAAAAAAATTAGAGGAGGATCATCACTGCTTCTTCCAGCTTCTGGCAGCCAAGGCTCGCTGCAGCCTAACTCCAGTCTCTGCCTCCAACTTCACATGCTGGCCTCCCTGAGGATGAGGTGACGTCTCTTCATTTACATCTCTGTGTCTGCACGTGGCATTCTCCTCTCTCTGTGCATCTGTGTCCACATTTCCCTTTTCTTATAAGGACACCAATCCTACTGGATAAGGGCTCACCCTAATGATTTCATGTTAACTTGATGACATCTGTAAAGACTCTATTTCCAAATAAGGTCATATTCAAAGATACTCCCAATTAAGACTCCAATATATCTTTTGGGGGGATAGTGTTTAATCCAAAAATTCATAATTATAACCCCAATATTTATCAGAGAATATACAAAATTTTAGGCATTCAATATATGTTAGCTAAATTTTAAAATGTTCATTTTTACATCATATTATAACCCTCACATTGTCATTTAAAGTTGTATAATTTATTCTTGATTCAGGAAAATTGAGAAATAAAGGATTACCATCATCTGAGAAATATTCAACCTACTTGAAAGTTGTTGTCAACCTTAACCATGTCTTTTTTCCAATTAAATTATTAAAATACTTTCACCTTCTATATAAATCCTATTTTACAGTTTTTCAATCATCTTGTTACCAACCCACTGTATCCTAAGATGGAACTTGCAATTTATCCTTTCAGGAATACATTTTGGCTTACTTCAGACCTCTAAAATGTTTATATGCACAATATCACTTTTTCTAAACTCCTGTTTCCTTTGTAACTTATTTTTTCCATGTAGTTCTCATGGAGACAATGAAGGCTTTATAATAAATTTGGATTTGAATTTAATAATTTTTTCATGTGGAATTGTCAAAAACATGGCCAGAAAGTTTTTTTTATGAACTTGCCTACTTTTTGTCCTTTTTACTTTAAAATGAGAAAAGAGTCACATTGAAAACTGCAGAAGTTAAACTGGCATGTTTCGCCTAGTCCCCCCAAGGTAACTTCAGCTGTGTTTTAGTAAATGCCGTGAGTCACAGTGCTCTGTCTCGGTTCAGAGCTCTTTGGTACCTATGGGTCTTATTTCACATCAGAAGCAGCTGGATTTCACACCTACATTTGTCACCCTTCTAGATCCTTCCTTCTGAGCTTATTAACACCATCCAGCAGCTACCTTGAAGATATACTGCCAGGAAAAATAAATGTTTTCTGCAAGGAGCAAAAAGGTTTTCTATTCCCATATGTCAGCACTTCAGTTCAGGCCCATTGCCAATAACTAATAGCATTTAAACAATAGTTCATTCAGGTGAGAGTTATGAAAATGCTCCTCTTCAGAGATGATTCACCAGATATTGTTATTCATAAGTGAGAAGAAAATTCGTTGATTTTTTGTATCTAAAAACTACTGAAGCACATTGGAAATGAAGCTACAGAGCCGGTTCCTATCCATGCTTCACACCAAACTTGCTATTTGACAATGAATTTTTCACATGACGTTTCAACATCTCCCTTTTCTCATATGTAAAATTAAGAGAATACCATCTTTTTACCTACTCATTGTGAGGCTACGGAGATATAATGTGGGAAATCACTCTAAAATTAGAAGGCACTGGGCGTATTTCAGATGTTACTCATATTCCAACTTAGAAGTTTAAAAAAAATAAAATCTATAAATCAAGAAAGGTGACTTAAGAGAATCATTGCTGATTAATGATTACGTACCTGATTTCTTATTTTATTGTTGCATTTTAGGAAATTAGTTATTTATGTTCTACTCGAGTGTTGTTGTATGTACGGAAAGACATAATCACCACCCAATCTTTAAGGCCAAACTTTGATGCTATCTTCAACATGAAGCCTTTACCAAGCCCTTGGTCAACAGGACTAGCATTATCATTGAATCGTAATTGTGTCATACGTATCTTATTTCTCTTACAAACTCAGAAATTGCTTCCACAAATCAATTCAGTAAATATCAAGGTCTGTATTGTGTTTATTTATATGTGTATACCCCAGTGTGCCTGCCACAGCGCCTTGTCACAAATAAATATTTATTGATTTTTTTTGGACAGAGAAGTCATGATGAAAAAACAGTAAATCATTTATACTGACTACAACCATCTGGTATTATTTGACTGCAGAATAAGAAATCTAATATATTAGATGTGAGGCGTATGTTTTTTTTTTTTTTAAGCATTTGAAAATGCATTTTGAAAGAGATGTTAAAAAGAGTGAACAGCCAGTGGAGTTTTTGAGTAGAGGACTGATGTTCTCTATGCATGAATTCAGTTTCAGATAAATACACTTAATTGTCTGATGGAAAATGTCACCATAAAATATTACAACTCAGAGTGAATACAGACGTTCAAATTATTGAGAGATCAATGTGATGAGTACCCTTGAAAAGGTTAAGATTCTCAAAAAACTATTTGAAATTGTCATTAGTAATAGTATTCTGGCGGGAGAAATGTAATTGTGTGATATCTTGAGGTGATAAGTTGTCTTTTCAGGGGTCTGTTAGGGCAAAGGCAGAGTTCATAAGAAAAATGCACTTCTGATTTATGTCCCTAAACTTTACAGGATTTGTTCTGGCATTTAAACAAATATTAAAATACACGGCTGTGGACAGGAGGTCTTTGTTCTCCAGTGATAACCTTTCTGCTTCTTCCACTTCTCCATGGGATATAATGGTTATTTTCTAGAATAAAATTCACTCTCCTGTTCATGCTTCATCACACAGATTGCTGACAATTGGCAGTCTCTGCTCTCCAGCATGGGACACAGGCCCCTGTATGCGACGCTGTGAATTGGTTCTGGTAAGTAGAAGACACAAATCATGTTGTTGGGCTCAGTTAGCTAGCTTTACTTTTTGGATGTGTGACGTATAAGGGAATGCACTTCCCAGATCCTCGATAAAGTACTTGTCCCAGCTACTGAGAGTGCTGTCAGCCCACAGCCTGCATGTGTTTGCCCTTCAGAAGTCACTTACGCTTCAGAGAACCACCTTGGTCAAATTCACACCCTTCAGACCAGGGGTCTATATTAACTGATAGATCGAAGCAAGATTATAAAGGTCAGGCCATTTCAGCCTAATTTAGGAAAATTGTGACTCATTTTAGCTCTAGAATTCCCTGTGGGGTTAGGTGAAGCTGTTGCTGGGCCTGTTTTGCACCTTGACTTCTCCCTTGGCCCAATGCGGCGTCTTTAGCCTGCCTTCTACAAGTATTGATTTCAGGAAATTCCATAATATACATCCTGCGCACTAAACTTCATGCTAAAATTGGCTTTGGAGAACCCTATGGGCAATAAGGTGAAACAGACAAACGTGTAGAGTGACTTTTCTTGAGTACACAGCAAGGATTCAGAGGACATAATAATCCTGCTAGAGAGAATTCTGGGCAGTATAGTTTATAGGATTGTCCTCAGCAGGACAAAGCATGGCATGGGTGAAGCTAGGAAAGGTACACTTGTCAACGTGAGAATGGTACGAAAGGAAGCAGGAGAAACAGGGGACTTTGAAGTTGCAAAGACCACAGCTGACTGTAGCTGACCACTGGCGGTAGGAGGGTGTGATGACCACTAAGAACACTGAATGATAGCAAGAGAAAGGTGGATTTCATTTGGTCATCAAAGAAAAATTAGAGAAGTTTAAAAAAAAAAAAAAGAAACATGAGAATTGTGTTTTAGGAAACTGAAGGAGTCCGTATGTAAAGTGAATTTGAGAGGGAGGAAGGATGGAGAAGCCGAAGATGACGCTAGAAAGCTGTTAAAACAATCCTGCCATGATGAAAGCCAGAATATAAAATTTAAAAATTACATGTATGTTTGTGTATGTGTGCGTATAGAGACAGAAACATAAAATTTGTAAGAGGAGATGGTAGAAAGAACTATATTACAAGAGATGCTATATGGGAATTAAATTTAGCAACAATCCTTCTAAAATCTAAATGCCAACAACCACTTAATGAATACCATTTACTGAACACCAAAATAAACCCAGAATTTTACCAAGAACGTTTAGGTATATTTCATTATTTTAATACCCCCTTTGATGTAGCTATTTCTCTTTATAGTTTGTAAATAAAAAGACTAAATTTAGAATGTTCGAGAACCCAGTCTACTGTTATGCAGTTAATAAATATCAGAATTGGAATTTGAACGCAGGCCTATTTAAATTAATTTTCAGTACTCTTAACTGGTGTACTACCACAGATCTAAAATACAAATATCTTTTATTTTTAAAAAGTTTTCTTTTATTAGTAAGTAATAAAAATTGCAGATCATGCATACATGATTACTTACTGCTGCCAACATGTTTTTGAACTAGTCTAACTCTAAGGCATGATACCACATGAATACAGGAGTCCAAGGGGAATACATGATTTAAAACTAAACCTGCCAGGCAAACACAAGTTACTGCCTCTTCTACTGGCATCACCTGTTAACATATCGCGTGTATTCATTCATAAACGTGTCTTTGTATTTAGGTAGGAGCAGAAGTTCTTCGTCCTCTACTTCAGCAGTTGCATCCTTCAAAGACTCATCGGTCTCTTCACTTTGAAGTTTCATGCCACTGGAAGAAAACCCCTCATGTTCCCAAACTGCTTTGTATTATTTTCTCTGTCCCCAGTGGAAAAGCAACCTTGCAGCAGGTCAATGATGAAAATGGACAAAACGTTTGCAATCTGGAACCTGGAGCTGACATTGGGCCAGTAACAGAGCTGCATAATCATTATAATAAAGATTTACCAAAAAGGACATATAGAACAGTATTCATGTTACATTATCATTTTCATTATAAGTCCCCAATTATATCTAGAAGGAGATACCAAGTCATATCTTCAAATATTACCTCATTCAGAATGACAGTGTATTTAGACAACAGAGCAATTTGTTGAATGATATAAAACCTACTTACACCTTTTGCGCAGCTGTGTCCCAACAAGTCTATTCAAATATCTTTATATATCCACATTAATTTTATAATCTAGAATTAAGTTTATAAAAGGAACCTATTTACAAATTTCTTAAACTCAATTGATGGTATATTTATGTATGCCATATATTTTGCTTTTATAGAAGAGGTTAATGACAAATCTAGAACCTCTTTGTCACATCTGTAACAGGACACTATCAAAACCTGGAAGAGATCTATAAGGTCAGCATGGATTCATCGGAAGTCATCTTGGTCACCTTCCATGGAAAAGCAGCTGCCCTGTCAGGTAATAATGTGTGTCTCAGTACACCCTCTTTGTTTTCAATCTCTTAAGCCCCAAAATCAACCTGGGGCCACAGACAGAACTGCTATTCAAGGCAACATCACACACAAATAATTCATTAATGTGCTGCAGGAGATCACAAATAGTGGAAGGGTGGTCCCACAAAGAACTATGGAACTGTGTTCACTTCCGTGACTATCACCAGGACACCGTTCAGATAACATGCTTCCGATTGTTTAAAATAAAAGATATGATAGTCAATAAGTCTCAACATTCTGAAAGGTGTCATTGTGGTGACAGGTCAATTGCATGGAATAATTATTCCAAGTAGAAAATCAAGCAGGTTAGCAATAATTGCATTTTGTAACACATACATGCAGTATACCCTCACACACACAAGAAAAGTGAGATTCCCCAAGGAAGCATTAGGCTTGTATTTGGGTTTCTTGAGATCGTGAGCTGGATATACGTTGTCTGAGAAATCAGTATCCTGAAGTAGCATACAAATAAGTAATGTATGCTCATTAGGAACTTCCAGAAGTCTTTAAATTGTCCTTTGATGAACACACATGATTATAACGTAGCTAGCTCCGTCTTCTTACTTAGCTTTCGGCTTTCTTATCACTCCTTTGGATATCATGCCTTCAGAAGGCCTTCCTTGACCACCCAGTCTAAAGTAACTCTTTCTTTCTCTTCAACACGTTATGTGCTTTAAAAATTGTCAATAACCCATCACCTCTTGATATGTTCCTTCTGTTTATTTATGTAATTATTTTCTCTATTTCCCAGCTAGAGTTTCAGCTCTATAAAAGTACAATCCGCTTTCATTTTCTTCACCATTATACACTTCATATCTTGATTTCCATGTAACAGTGTTTCTTCATATAAGTATGTGGAAAAATATCTTTAAATTACCTCAAGCCTGGGTGATGTTTCAACTAATGTTTATTAAGAACACATAATGTTCCCCTGACTCTTAGTTAGAACAAATAATTATACCATTTACTCTTCATAGCCATCCTGTGAGGTGAGCATTAACATGGATTCTACAGATGAGAAATCTAAGGTTCAGAACATATTGGAGTTTGTTTTCTTTATACTCCAATGTCCCAGATGGTACATTTCCATACAGTCTATCACTTGATTACACACTTGTTTTTGTTTACAGAGTTTGCCATATTTGGGGCTACATACCCAAGTGTACTTTAAGCTCCTTAATGATAGGGATAGTATTTTCTATTGGTTTTGTCTTCATAGTAGTGTTCATGACAGTTGTGGGCATGTAGATGTTGACAGATGGTTGAAGTGGTTATGCAGGAAGATGGAAAATGCATCCCCATAACTGGGAGTGGAATGTGATCCTTCGTACAGGTCACAGAATCTCTCCTCACATCCTCCAGGGAATGGATCTCTGACTAGGAACTGAGGGTCCACTCACATATCTAGTCTGACTTAATATGGAATCATGCAATTCTCTATTCATTGATATTTCTTGAGGGGAGAAAAGCATGTACGGTTGCACTGTATCCCTACCTTTACATTTGTATATACTTCACTAATTGTTCATATTTCATGCCTTTCCTTGCCCCTACTCCCATTGATATCAAAATCTAAAATAAACATGCAGTTTCTCTCAGAAAGACTGGTGCAGGAGCTATCTCCTGGAAGCAACATTTTGGTTATATTTCTTAGGGATTTTTGTTTGTTTTGAGACAGAGTCTCACTCTGTTGCCCAGGCTGGAGTGCAGTGGCACAGACACAACTCACTGCAACCTCGACCTCCTGGGCTCAAGTGGTCTTCCCGCCACTTGTAGCTGGCACAAATGATGCATGCTGCCATGCCTGGCTAGGTTTCCTTAGTTTTTGTTGAGATGGGGTCTTACCATCCTGCCCAGGCTGGTTTCGAACTCTTGGGCTCAAGTTATCCTCATGCCTTGACCTCACAAAGTACTGGAATTACAGGCAGGAGCCACCATGCTAAGCCTTAAGCAAGACTTACAAATACAGAAGCCTGGTCCTTAATCAGTGGAATGAAAAGTATTACTAATTTTAAGCCTGTGTTGACGATTCTGGCTTTCTTCCAGTAAAACAAGACAGAGAACAATGAAGGCTCCAGCCCCTTCTAAATCCAAGACAGTGTCGTGCACAAGGCTTGGGTGTAAATGTGATGTTAATAAAAAATAGTTATCATTTACTCAAGTATTGAGAATGTATCAGGCACTTTAGGGCATTGAGCTAATCACCCTCCCAAGTATTTTAATGTCTACATTTACAGTCTAGGAAACTGAGGAACAGAGAGGCTGAGTAACTTGTGTAATGTCATGTAGTCAGTTAATGGCTGATACACAATTTTGGCAGGAGATGCTGTAATTGCAATGCCTTAAATCAAGATATGAGCAAGTTCTACTGGGTGTATCTTCCACCTTCAAAATAAATTCAGAATATGTAGATCATATGAATGCAATAAATTTCTTCCCATTTAAACTTGGTCTACATGTGCTTTCTAGCAAATTATGATGAATTAAATATGCTATTGCATGCACTTTGGGTAAGCTTCAAAAGGGAGGTAATTGAGAACAGTTATTACCAGTTGTATAATTCTAGCACATAATGACATTTGAAGACCATGATTGATAAAAAAAAATGAATATTACAGTTTGAATAATACTGTCCTTTAAGATTCCTAAATTAATAATATAGGCTCATTATTTTAGGTGATTCTATTGTCATACATAGCCACGATATATTCCTCTTCCATTACATCTGGTATAAGATATGTATAAGCTACTGAAAATATAGTTTATCTCCATGAAGCAGTTATATATTCAGTATAATTAATGCATTTCGACTAACTTAGGATTCCTAACCAGGAGAAATTTCTTCCTTCTTGCTTTCCTAAAATATAGCTCTAGTTAGCCAGAGGAAATAAGCAGGAGGAAATACAGTCATTAAATTACCCAGGTTAGTAAGGGTACTTTCCTCAAGCTCTGCCTTTTTAATAGACAACTTCTTCCTTACTTAGAATTCATTATTCATTCCTAGTATCTCTAGTTTTCCTTTTTGCCCTTTAATAAGACAATTTTATCAATTCCAGAGCTGATTATTAAAAGATTACATTGTATTTTTTCCAAAGATTTTTGAATGTGTTACAAAAATGTGAAAGAGTTAATTCAAAGTGGGAAATGGATTCTCTTGGCACAAAAACATGGCACTTGTATACAAATTGTTCATTTGAATCACAAAACCCATAAATATAGGCTGGGTAACATATTTACACACCAACCAAAATATAACCTGAAACTATATTATCATACTTCAATTGCTTTATTTAGAACACCGTTTTTAAAATTAGCTATGAAATATCACACTTAAAATTTGTGTCTGTAATAAACTGTATGTATTTGTAATCATGAGACCCTATTTAATAGATGACTTACTTGGAAAAGCAAATTAAGCAAAATCCATTATTTATTTTTCTGGTGAAAGAATAGGAAAATCTGGCAAGGGAGTGAGCTGTCAAATATGTAACTCATTTTAAATTACTACTGGGTTTCCCTTTGTTTACATGACAATAGTAGTCCTCCTCTACAATAGCACAAAATGTTTTTCCCATTTTCAGAATTCCTATTTGAGACTTAGCACTAGCTCCAAAACTACAGTGTGCCTCCCCATGCAACTAAATCTACATCTTCCAATAGACAAAAAGGGAATGAACAGTGCTGTTAAAATCCACACTTTCAGATTCTTTTAGAATAATTTTCTAAAAGATTTGTGTTCATAAGTGTTCAGCATGTGCTTAATATTTATATTTTATGAGTTGATTATTTTATTTATACATCAAGCATGGCACATTCATCAGGAGAGCAAAGCAATGTGGCAAATGGGTCCTTTGTCATTTGGATCTGACGAATTATTAAATCTTATCAATTTGTCCAGTTTCAACTTATCTAGGAATATACGAAAGCCTGATTTCAGAGACATGTTTTTAAATGCATTTATTTTCCATACAGAAAATTGTATCATTTGGTGCTAAAGAAAAGAGATTTTTATTTTAGAAAGGAATAATTTCTAGCTTAGAAATGACCAGAAGAGGTTTTGCACAGTTTGTGTTTATAAAGTCACACTAGAGAGTGTTGATAGAAATAAACAGATAAATCAATTGATTAATCTATGACTTGTAACATAAAGTGGTTGATGCCAGATCAACTTAAAAGGATTTGGTATTCTCTTAGAAAAATTTATGCACAGCTTTCAATTAATGCTACATTATTTTGTATATTCTGACATATTAATTTGTATTACTCCCCAGGAATTTAATGAGGGCAGGTTTTTCCTTTCTCCACAGACCTCGAGGCCTTCAAATCTAAGGAATCCATCTCTTCACTCCCAAGGTATTTAATTCTGTGCTCTTAACACAGTAGGAAATAAATTCTTGTTAAGTAAGGTAAATCTGTATGAATAGACCTTTGACAACTGTTAAGATATTCTCTCATTCATGAAGAGTTCAAGCATTTTCAAGAAATATTTTCCATTCAATATATTCAATATGTTTGTAAAAATCTGTCATTTAGGTTTTCAATGACTGTGCATATGAGAATTTGAGTGTAGTCCTCAAATTGGTGTTAAGATGACAATATTGGTGTAACTATTTTAGAAAAGATAAATTGTAAATGATGCTAATTCCAAAGATTGATGGGGTGCACCTATGTGCCAGGGACAGTACTAGATATGTAAGCAGCTTACAGTGTAATGGTGGGGACAAAATTCCAAAATCAAATTATTCCAATATATTACAGTGTGTCGGCCAAGTTTTCTCCAAAAATTAGAGCCTTGGGTAAAGGTCTGAATATTAGCAAGTTATATGGGAATATGATCCCAGGAAGCAGAAGTATAGAATGGGGAAAGTAAACATGCATGCTGGGATTATCTGAGGAGCCTTACAAAGAGCATTTCAGAACTGAGCCCCAACAGTCAAAAAGGAGAAGTATTTATCTGTCAGCTCCAGTTACACATCAGGCAAGGGTGATTCCCTTGGCATTAATTTCAGAAAAATTCAGGTTGCATGTACATGAGTGTTGTCAGGTTCTCATAGTCATCCCACATTAAGGCAACAGAGAAGCCAGGGGCAGCAAATGGGCAGTGAATGAGAGGTAAGAATTGCTGGCCTAAACTGAAGTACTGTCCAGCTGCACATGCACGACGTCAGACAAATATTTCTTGGGTTCTCTCATTCCTGTTGGAACATGGTCTGAATGACAAGGTGGAGTGAGAGGATATTGAACTGTCCATTACATAAGGTAAATGCTAAGATCAAAGGCAGTGTCAAAGCAAAGAGGAGGAACCTTTTTAGCCAAACCTGAGCTTTAGGGAATACTTCTGAGATGATATTATGCCTCAGTTAAAAATAAAATAAAATAAAATAAAATATAAGATGATATTAGATGCTAAGAATGGAATTGGACCCTAAAGATTGTGGTTGAGAATATAAGGCTTTAAGTACCCGAAGCTACAAATTCAACACCACCAGCTAGCTCTCCATGGGACTTACTGAAATGAAAGCCATTTCACAGTACCAAAGTCACTCCACCCTTTGTCCACGTAAGAGGAATGTGTTACCTCTTGATAAAATATGATGTTCATGAAGAGCGGTCATTTACTCCTTTAAAATCCCTGTGGAAGAGCAGTGCTTTCATCTTCCAAACCAAGAGGAAAGAGCCCAAAAGAGTCACTTGGCTGGGTATGTTTTGGGTCACTGTATCTGAAAAGAGGATTAGGAGAGATTTCATGGTGGGCACTTCTAGAAGTGAAGTCCCGCAAGATGCTCTGGCTCTCAAATGGAACGGCCCTTTGAATTAAGCTTCCTCATTGTGTCTGCCTTTTGAGGACATTCCTTATTTTCCTACTGCCCTAGCAATGCTTTTCAAAAGACTTAAAACAAATCATGAAGAACAACAGCTATGTACATTAAATACAACATCATTTATTTCACCTTCTTAAATACTTCTTTCAGTCCTGACAGAGACAGTAATTAATTTGGAGCTTCTCATTTATTATTTTTTGGACATTTGGTTACAGTACAATAAAAAATAACAAAATTTAACATATTTTTAAAAGATCCCACTTGCTAGAAGTATAAATGCTGATTTTTCTATAAACTAGTTGACCTGTTTCTCCCAGAAATGATCACAATGCAACCACACTAACGATGACAAATCCTTCAGATTAAAGATTTACTGAACATTCCAGGTCATGTTCAGTGACTGATCGTGTTTGTGGTTTTATGTGGATCTGACCTATTCTTTAGATATTATAAATTGTCAAACTACTTTAGATTTTTTTTGTATATTTTATTGCACTTTAAGTTCTGGGGTACATGTGCAGATCATGCAGGATTGTTGCATAGGTACATACATGGCAATGTGGTTTGTTGCCTCCATCCCCCGGTCACCTATATCTGGCATTTCTCCCTATGTTATCCCTTTACAACCTCCTACCTCCTGCTATTCCTCCTCTATTCCCCGCCAACAGACTCCAGTGTGTGATGCTCCCCTCCCTGTGTCCATGTGTTCTCATTGTTCAACACCTGCCTATGAATGAGAACATGCAGTGTTTGATTTTCTGCTCTTGTGTCAGTTTGCTGAGAATTATGGTTTCCAGATTCACCCATGTCCCTACAGAGGACATCATTTTTTATGGCTGCATAGTATTCCATGGTGTATATGTGCCACATTTTCCTTGTCCAGTCTATCCTCGATGGGTGTTTGTGTGGGTTCCAGGTCTTTGCTATTGTAAACAGTGCTGCAGTGAACATACGTGTGCAGTTGTCTTTATAACAGAATGATATATAATTCTTTGGATATATGCCCAGTAATAGGATTCTGGGTCAAATGGAATTTCTATTTCTAGGTCCTTGAGGAATTGCCACACTGTCTTCCACAATGGTTGAACTAATTTACACTCCCACCAACAGTGTAAAAGTGTTCCTATTTCTCCACATCATCTCCAGCATCTGTTGTCTCCAGATTTTTTAATGATAACCATTCTAACTAACTGGCATGAGATGGTATCTCAATGTGGTTTTGATTTGCTTTTCTCTAATGACCAGTGATGATGAGCATTTTTTCATATGTTTGTTGGCCTCATATATGTCTTCTTTTGAAAAGTGTCTGTTCATGTCCTTTGCCTACTTTTGAATGGGTTTGGTTTTTCCTTGTAAGTCTGTTTTAGTTCTTTGTAGATTCTGGATATCAGCCCTTTGTCTGGTGGGTAGATTGCAAAAATTGTTCCCATTCTGTTGGTTGCTGGTTCACTCTAATGATTGATTGTTTCTTTTGCTGTAAAGAAGCTCTGGAGTTTAATTAGATCCCATTTGTCTATTTTGACTTTTGTTGCCAATGCTTTTGGTGTTTTAGTCATGAAGTCCTTGCTTATGCAAATGTCCTGAATGGTTTTGCCTAGGTTTGCTTGTAGAGTTTTTATGGTGTTAGGTCATATGTTTAGATCTTTAATCCATCTGGAGTTAATTTTCTATGTAAGGTGTCAGGAAGGGGTCCAGTTTCTGCTTTCTGCACATGGCTAGCCAGTTTTCCCAACACCATTTATTAAACAGGGAATCCTTTCCCCATTGTTTGTTTTTGTCAGGTTTGTCAAAGATCAGATTGTTGTAGATGTGTGGCATTGCCTCCGAGGCCTCTGTTCTATTCCATTGGTCTATATCTCTGTTTTGGTACCAGCACCATGCTGTTTTGATTACTGTAGCCTTGTAGTATAGTTTGAGGTCAGGTAGATATTTTTAAATAAAATTCTTGAGTAAGAATAATAGTAGATGAATTATAACTTAAAAACAGCTTCTAATTCTGAGAACTGGAAGTAGAAAATGAGGAAAAGTACAGAGTGGGTAAAATTAACATAGTTTATTGAATGTGAAGCTTAATTTGAAAACACTCAAGTTCTGAATATGCTGGTATCCCTTCAATTATGGGGGTGGGATGTATATGCAAGCTGGAAACAAGATAGGTGGTCTTCAAGTAATGTTTATTGATGAAACTTCTTCATGAATTTTCATACTCTTAAGACTGGTCCTCAGAATAGAACCAGTGCCTGAGGAACAGAAAGTAGGAAGGATGACTGAGAAGGAACATCTAAATATATGTCTAACTTTCCTCTTTGGAGAATAGAAAGAAAAGCTCTTGAAGATCAGTCTATAGGGTTTAAAATGAGTTTTCAAGAAAAGAGTAAATAAAACTTTTCTAATTTCTAGAAAAGGGTAAATAGCAAATGGCAATAAGTGTTTTATCTGTTTCATCATATGTTTTACACAAAATAAAGTCAAACTACTGTGATGGAGGGTAGAAAAAAAACAACAAAGTTTGCTTAAAGTTTCCAGACCCAATGCCAACATTAAAACAACAGTATTAAGTAGATATAAATGGAGGCAGTTTGGCCTAGGCAGGCTGGCAAATATAACATTTAAGTGAAAAAGTCACCAAAATGCTTCCTCTTCTATTAAAAACCCAACGAATTTTAATTTAAACTTAATTACAGTTTTAAGTAAAACATTACACATTAATTATACAGTCTCCAAGGACATGCAAAATAATGTCCTCTTGCAGGAAGCTGGTTGAGCATTGACTAGTTGCCAACTGTCAAACTAAAGAATTTTTAAAGAGACCTGTATGCAAAGGTCTAAAAAGTTAAGATAATATATACATGTATGAATAATTAGCATAACCCCCATAATAATTCTCTGTGGAACTATAACTCATAATAAAAGAGAATCACATTACAAAGCAGAAGTTTTATTCTTTTAAAGATGAAAACATGTATTATCATTTTACATAAATGTTCACATTTTTTCTGTTGTAAGGGAAGTAACTTCAATCACAAAAATATTCAAGTTTAGAGATTCATGTCTTTATAACTCACAAATATTTTCTAATTTATTCTAAAATGTATATTTGTATGTTCAAAAGGATAATGAATCTACAAATTAAATATATAAATGATGAGTAATGGGATCTAAATTTAATTTATAGGCTAAATGCAGGAATATCTGACATGCAAAATGTGTCATTTACATTCATTGCCTTCAAATTTTACATGTACCTAATACAAGTAATTGAACTCAAAACACAGGAAATAATCACTCCTAAGGGTCTAATATTGATTATGAGCCTAGACTTTGGCCAGTCTTCAACAAATAAGAAACTTTAATCAAAGGCCATTTGCAAAAGTTCTAGATCACCATTAGCTGTTTGAATAGAAACCAAAGTAAAGCTTCCATTGGGAGAGCTTCATGTTGCCTGACATTCTTGCCCTTAGGAAAGTAATGGAGTTGTAGTCTACCTTTACCTTCCAATGGTAGTTTGCATATGATGCTGTGAACATTATTTTAAAATATAAATGGTTATATGTAACTGGAAAACTACATTTGCATTAAACATTTGTTTAACAAAATATATTTTGTTTCTTAGATTGTCATTCCTATTTCTCATTATCATTCTGCTTCTCTTCCTATACCAGCCATGTTAAAATGTTTGATTCATAATCTTTTGTTGTATGTATTCTTATAAGACATGTATTGTGGTTTTTTGTTTATGTACGTATTTTACATTCATAAAAGTATTTTCTTCTGCTTCATTTTATTTTAACACAATATTTTCAAAATATATCCATTTTTCTGTGTTACATTTAGACTTAGGTAACTAGCGTCTGTAATGGCTACCAATGATCTCCACTGCTTGGTAACCATGTCTGTATGTGATTGCCACCCACAATGAGTCAGAGCTGGCCCTGTGTATAGCAAATAGGATGCAGTAGACATGATGTTGTGTGACTTCTGAGGCTAGGTCAAAAAAGGCAACAAGGCTCCCATCTGACTCTTTCTCTCTTAGGACTTGGGGTCAAGGAAATAAGTTGGGAAGAAATCCAGGCCATAGGGAGAAGCCACGTGTAGGCATTCTAGTCAACAGCCCCAAAGTCTGTTTCAAATGTCAAAGATGGGAGTCAGTCTTCAGATAACTCTACCTAGTCTTTGAGTAGCCCCAGCTGAGGCCAAGTGTAATGAGATGTGCTATCGCCACCAAATTTCAGACCTGTGTGTCAGTTTGGAAGCTATGATAACAGATGTGTTGTGGAAAATGCTTGTGGAAAATAAAGGGTACAAGAGCATAGGAGGAGGGAAGAACCTTCAGACTGCAATGTAGGTATGACACTTTTGAAAAGAGATAAGGAAGAAATGAGGATGGGGTAAGAGCTTCAGACTACATAGCATTCCAGAAAAAATCTTGGCCAGGCTGACGGGGAGCCCCTAAGCAAAAGAGCCTGTAGAGGAGTCCGTCATTAGGCAAAAATGACCTGACACTGGTTCCCTTGCAGTGTTCAGTCACTGGCTGTGAGGAACTCTGGGAGGGCAGCCTTGGCCGGATCACCACAGTCAATGAGAGGTATGACAGCTGGGGGCTATCAGTCATCTATGCTCCACACTGACTCTCTTCACAGCTGCTACAGTCTATTCTTTCAATGCACAAATCTGCTTCTCCAGGTGTCTTTAGGATTCAGGAATCTCATACTTCCTATGGACTTCACCTCCTACGGACCTTCCTTCTTAAAATGTTCTCTTCTATTTGCCCTTTAAGAGGTGATTAGGCCATGAGCAGCACTTTGCCCTCATCAATGGAATAATACAGTAATTGCAAGAGTGCATTAGTTATTACAGGAGTTCCACCCCCCTTTTCTCTCTGTCATACACTCTCACCCTCTCCCAGCCTTCCTTGCCATGTGATGCCTTCTACCATGTTATGAAACAGCAAGATGGCCCTCACCAAATGTGTCCCGTTCATCCTGGACTTCCCAATCTCCAGAACTGGGAGCCAACTAAATCTCTTTTCTTTATAAATTACCCTATCCATGATATTCTTTTCTTTCCTTTTCTTTCCTTCTCTTGTTTGTTTGAGATGGAGTTTCACTCTTGTTGCCCAGGTTGGAGTGCAGTGGCACGATTTTGGCTCACTGTAACCTTTGCCTCCTGGGTTCAACTGAGTCTCCTGCCTCAGCCTCCTGAGTAGCTGGGACTACAGGCAAGCCCCATCACACCTGGCTAATTTTATTTTTTCAGTAGAGATGGGGTTTCACCATGTTGGTCAGGCTGGTCTCAAATTCATGATTCAGGTGATCCACCCATCCTGGCCTCCCAAAATGCTGGGATTACAAGTGTGAGCCACCACACCAAACCCTTTTTTCTTTGTAAATTACCCAGTCTGCTATAATGCAGCAGAAATGGACCAAGACAAGGTGTTTCCTATTATCTGAAATAAATCTACATGATGGCATTCATCTCTAAAGATACTCATTTAATCAATATTGAAATTCTGCTTTGCACATTAACCACATTCATCAATAATTTTCTGCAAGTCACTAAGGGAGACCACTTCAGTTTCAGTAACAGTGGCAACTGACTGGTATATAACCTTCAAACTACATGGTCTTGCATGATTTTCAAATGTTCTGAAGCGGCCCAGACCTGCTCAACCTGAGGTCTTATCTTGAATCACCTCTCTCTTCTATTGCTTTTTATTTAAACTTTGAATATGTATAATGCCTTCTGCAGTACCAGCATGGTTCTCAATGGCATTCACAATGAATGAGGTTTCAAAATATTTTGTGTTCAAATTGTGTGGAAAAGCATTATGGTACCAACAACACTTTTCATAATTTTTTGCTTTTTTAAAAAAATTTCTCACTTGCGGAAAATCATTGCATGCCTGGTAAGTGAAGACAAGAACATAGTCAAAGTGATCTTATGAGTTCTCCTCTCAATTCAAGTTGATACTTATACATTTTCTTCTAATGAATGTTTTTTTTTTCTGAACCTTTAGATAAGCCTAATTTCTTAAACCCACATTTTCACTTAACAATGTAAAAGAAGACAATGAATAATGCACAATAATTTTAAACAATCCTAGAAGAGCTAAGAGATGACTGAAACACAATTTACATCGTCTCACTCAGACTCTTAAGCAACTTATATGCTTTTACTGATAAATTAAACTGTTTTCAAAAAAGATAATGAATGTGGGAGAAATATTACAAGCAGTTATAAAAATATGTGGTTGAGATTTTGTATAGTTATATTCAAATGTATATTTATAATATTAGATTATTCATTGATGACTCATTCACATGAGAGAGTACATGTTTTTATTTAGATCTTTAAACAATTGTGCGTGGGATATGGCTGTCGAGGGGATTTGAATTTCTAGAGTGTGGGTAGAACAATGCTTTCAAAACCAGTAAGAAAATACAATTTACACTAAAAAAGATGAGACAAGTGGAAAAAAGATTGATTTGAAAAATAAAAAGACCAAATGTGCGTCCTGTCATAAAAGCCAAGAAGTGAGACTGTATAACAAATCATGCCAAAAATCTGAGAAAATGTCTACTTTTATTTTCCCATGAAAAGTTAGGACAGCCCTTAATTATCCTAAATTTTTCTTAGCAGTGTAATGTTTACTCCCAGTAAGCTTTACATTCTTGATATCTCTTGAAAATAAGATAAATTATTCAGTTATACTTTGTTAGTAAATAATATTTTCATATAACACATCCAATAATGACTTCAGAAGAATGCCAAAGAGGGAGCAAATAGTTGTCTTTAGATTACTGTTAATAATTTATTTTGAAGTCTGAAGTCTATACTGCCTAATAAGAATGCGTCACCACCTTGTGGAAATTCCTTCAAACTACAGACACATGATCCCAAGAACCAGATGGGAAGAGACTAGCAGATCAACCTATTTCATCTCCATTTCCTTTAGTTTGACTCTTACTCCTAGTAACTCACAGCCAAACCTTAGTCTCTGAAACTAGCCTATAAGTTTAACTCTAGACTTAAATTTTCAACTGCTTAGTTTACTTGCTCACCCGATGCTTTGTTGCCACTTAAAATGCCATAACTTCCAAACCAAATTCTTCCTAATAGTTCTATTTAAATTAGTGGGCATTCATATAGCGATCAGTCACCTAGGCTTAAAGTTTTGATCTTCTTTGATTTATTTTCCCATGAAGATCCACTTCACCTTAAAATTAATCACCAAATTCTGTTAGCTCTAATTCCTTTCTTTCCCACGTATCCTCTCCTTTTTATTGCTACTAACAAGCTAGATTATGCCTTTTAATTCCACACCTAGGCTGTTACAACAATCTTATAACCTGTACTTCCAGCACCTCCTCTTCCACCATTGCCACTGTTCTCTTGTGTGAATCTAACAAAATTTGTTTAGCTTAAATTTGCCTTAGGCTTTATGGCCTCCAATGCCCTTCTCTGTGTCTACATGTTTCTTGCCTTTTTCTTTCACCAGTGCACTAATTATCTGATGTTCCAACCATACTCTACTGACTGTGTCCAAAAATGTTCTGATACCTTTTCACCTCTGCTCTTAAGTTGATACCCCCTCTCTCTGGTATGCTCTTCCATCATATCTGAATGCCAAAATTCTTGGGAAGAGTGTTTTGCAGTGAAATACCATGAACTTAAAGACCATTGATTTAAAAAGTGGTTCTTAATCTGAAAAGATATTTCAGTCTCGTTGTTACAGAGCTACACATGGAGTAATAGTTGTTGACCTGTCAAAGTGGGGAGCTAAATCCACATTGACAATGAATGGCATTGAAAAATGTTGCAATCATATGATCCTTAATGTAGAAATCATGTCTTTCCCAAGAACTAGAGTAAGTTCTTTGTGAATATTTTCCTTGTGTCCCCAACCAGGTAAGATAGATTATTACTTTTTACTCTCATAGTAATTTTGAATTAAACTGATGTGGGTTATTCCCATATCTACTTCAAGAGTATAAGAACTGTATAGAATATAGCCTTCTTTTACCTAAATTGCTATGATATGGAAGCTATGAATTCTCTCCTCACAGTACTAACAAAACATAACTCTGTATCCACACTTAGTTCAACTCTCAACAAAACCAAAGGGTAGGAAATGGTGTCTGCTCATCGTCACCCCTCCTTCCTACAAGACTTCTCCTTATCCTATGAAACTGAAAGGATGGCATGACATGTGAAGGAAGAGAGTGTACTCTAACATATGTTAATTCTGACTCAGTTAGTTTGCTATTTACTTTTGTTCCTTCTGTGTAAAAGTCCTGAACAACTATTCTACTTAGAGTTCAGCAGGGATTTTGATCTTCCAGTTTTATTTACTAGCCCAGATCTCCTTACTGATCAAACTTATACTTTGATAAAATGAATCTTATCATTTTTCAAAGAATAATGCATAGAACTTTAGTTTCCAATAAATGACTTATTCGTATTGCGTAAGAGAGCATAGAGTGAGTTGGTCATTAGGTGGTGGTTCCAGATGACAATTAGAACTGAGCATACGTTTAGAATCACATTGGGTCACAATTGTAACAGGGCTTTTTCCAGAGATTTGGTGAGATTGGAATGAAGCAAGATACATAACCTTTTAAGCAAGATATACTAGAAAGAGATCAGACAAGCATATTCACAAGATCAAACAGAGGAGCGAGTCTTTGGTCAAGTGTTTAAGCAGCACCAGGGAGAGTTCCCTGTGTACATTATTATCAACCTTTAGGAAATGAATGGTCAGCTCTTTTACAACTGGTGGCCAGGAACTTTTTAAACGGACCTAATTCCCAAAAATAGTCTATCAGATAGCATAGGTCTCAGGCCTGTTTAGTCAGATCCCTATCCTCAATGCAAGCGATTCCATTCTCATCTATCTAAAACATACTGGCATATATAACACAGGTTAATTGGGAACTCGGTTAAATGAGCTAAAAAGAATCACCTTACCTTCGGTTATGTTCCCCTTCCCAGAGCAGCCCAAACTCAGTGACTCATTGATTCTGTGTTACAAAGGTCAAGAGCTCTCTTTTCTCAACTCTGGGAAATTCTGAAGGGCCATTAACCCATTTATGCCAGAGGTTGTGGTGATTACCTTGAGCAGTAGGATAAAAATAACTGCCACAAGCTTAGCGTTCCAATAATGGAACACTAGGCATAAATGGGTTTAAAGCTTCAAGCCCCTCATGGGGTCATCTAATACCCTATTGTGACTGCATCCAACTCAGCTCAATCCTGCTTCTCCCAGAAATGTTGATCCAGAGAACATCCACCACCATAGAAAGGACACTGAACAACCAGATACACAGAATTATTCAGCCAGCTGATGTGAGTCAACATCTGTCATCAACCACCACAGTGCTGGTACAATGATTGCATGAATGGAATAGCCAGAGAGGTAGGGATGGTTGCTAAGTAGAGGTTAAGCAAGGTGGCTCCACACTCACCAATGCTAAAACCATTACTGCTGCAAAATTCCAACCTGCTGGCAACAAAGACCAATACTAAGCATCTAATATGGCACGGTTCCTTGAGGAAACAAGCTGGGCACTTGGTGACAACTCTATTACATTTGATCCTTTCATCTCGGGAAGCAGTAGTGATTTATTTTGTTGCTAACTGACACATATTCTAATTGTGGGTGTGACATTCTTATCCACAGAGCCTCAACTAGCCACTGATATCCAGGGACTTAGAAAATATTTGATATGCTGGAACATCATCCCCTATAACCTTTCATCAGACCTATGGGCCCACTTTCCGGCAAAGCTGGTGTGACAGTGAGCACATGACCATAAAATAAACCAATCCTATCACCACAGTAGCTGATGTTCCTACAGAGCATTAAAGGCCTATTCAAGGTACAGCTGAGGTGTTAGCTTAGGTTCCTCCGAAGACAGATGTTATGTTTCAGGACACGTATAAATGATATTATATAGTGCAAAGATCCCAACAGACAGAATACACAGGTCTGGAATGACATGCTACAAGTGGAAGTAGCCCTGCTTACCATCATTCTCAGTGACTCACTTGAGAAATTTGCATTTCCTGGCTCTGCATCCTGTCACTGGGGGACACAGAAAGAGTCTCATTGCACTTTCAGCTACAGTTCTTGCTTGGACACTATGTATTTCTTGTACCAAGGAACCAAGAGGCAAAAGGAAAAATTTTCAGCCTGGAGGGAGCAATTCACCCAGACCATCAAGAGGAGGTAGGGCTGCTGTTACACAGTGGAGACAAGAAGGAATATGTTTGGCACCCAGGTGGTCAACTGGGATGCCATGTCAATGGCAAATGGGCAAGTGCAGTATTCTCAAAAGAGCATGGTAACAAGCAGCGTGGACCCCCTCTGATATGAGGATATTGGTCACCCAGCTAAATAACCATCTAGACTAGCAGTGTTGCTAACTGAACATGAAGCACTCTAGAATAGTTAGTGGAGAAGGGAGATGCTGTTTCAGTGGCAGCCCTGAGACCAGATGCAGCAGCAATGGCTGTGAATCCTCCACTAAACTTTCTCTTATTGGTTTCCCTGAAGAAAAAAGGCCCACTAGAGACCACAAGGAACAAACCAATTCACCACATACATAAAGCAAGTAGAGTAACGTAGCTCAAGGGTTAGATTGTCAGAGATGCTCTGATGTCCTGCCCAAATTCTCCCTTCAGGACCAAGGAAATGATTCTCCTGAGAAGTTGGTTAAAGGCTTTTAGACCTGTGCTCTGCCCTTTTTAGAATTAACACTGGCTGAAGAGAACTGCCTTAGCTCTCACAGAAGCCCACATCCAGTGCCTAGTAAACACCGGGCTGTAAAGGCTAGACCCCTTTTAGAAATTTTTAGTAAAACCTAGAAGGGCCATCTCAGCTTAGAGCCACCAAGAGGTTAGCTGAGTCCTTTGGTGCATTTGTATCACAGCCCCAATTCTCTCCCTACCCAATTCTGCCTCCTTTCATTTCCAAAGGAAACGCTAATGAAATGCCTTCATACTAATCTTCCATTTCAATGTCTACTTCAGAGGGGACTCAAACTGTCACATCTTTGGTTTATTTTCAAATCGGTCCCCTGTCGTGTTCTGCTGTGGCTAGGACCACCAGTGTGGGGTTCTGCTGGGACCTCAGAGAGCCTGCACCCCGGGATGCTGGGTGGCCCTGAAGCCTCCTCCACCTTACCTCCATGACACTGGTAGAAGTTTGTGACAGTTGGGAGCCTCTGGGGCTGTTGAAGTCGCCTTGTGTATTCCAAGTTTCCAAACAACAGAAAATCATTCCTTCTTTTTTAAATGGTGCTTAAGTTCCAGCAGATGCCACATACGGGGTTTGCTCTTTGATAGCCCTGGGGAACATTTCTGTAAATACCATTGACACATCCACCTTTTGTATACGTCCTGGGTAATGAGAGGTGGCTTTTGCAGCCAGTATTAAACTGGAAGTTCATAATTCAGTACTGTAATAATACCTCAATGTTTGAGGAACATGTTTTGTATACAAATACATTGTTAGTCTCTGTTACGTACTATACTAATTCTTACACTGCCTGTGTATCCAAGTATGATGCTGACATTTAACTAAATTTGATGCTTATATTTTCATATGAAAATGAGTTGTAGTTGTGAAAGTTTTGAGTAGATATTACTTTATCACTTTTTGAATTAAGAAACTTTTGTAAAGAAATTTACTATACATATATATGCCTTTTTCTTATCCCGTTTCTTCCTGTTAATGTATTTGTCCATGTTTGGTGCATAGAACTGGGTAAATGAAAAGTTTTGTGTTTAATTTCTTCAAAATGTAGATATTTAGTCCTGCAACTTTTAGCACTTTGAAATACCTCATGTGTATAAAAATAAATAGCAATTAAATGATGCAACTCAAAAAAAAGCTGTAATGTCTACTAAGAGTGAATAAATTCAGTATTTCTGTGGATGATGTAAGCTTTTATCTACAATTAAAAGAGACACAGTCTTCATGATCTGTGAAAGAATTTCATACGATGTTATGTGTATTCAGTTATATCCTCAATGTGTTCAATTGATAGAAAAGTATAAGCTCCCTGAATCTATTCTCATTTTTTTCCAATAGGAATGTAGATATGCTTCTTTTAATATTTTTATTTTTAACTATGGGTACATAATAGTTGTACATAGTTATGAGAAATATGTGAGTCTTTGATACAGGCATATGATGTGTGATGATGAAATCAGGGTAATTGTGGTATACATCACCTCAGGCCTTTTATCGTTTCTTGGTTTTAAGGACATTCCAATTTCACTCCTTTAGTTATTTTTAAATATGCAATAAATTATTAACTACAGTCACCCTACTGTGTTCCTGAACATTAGATCCTATTCATTCTACCTAACTGTATCTTTGTACCATTAACCATCACCACTTTCTCCCCCTCTGTGCTTCTCTCCCACTAGGCATCCCAGCCTCTAGCAACTATCATTGCACTCTCTATCTTCATGGGTTCAATTTTGTATATGAATCCATGGAGCATATATTTCAAAAGGTATATGCTTTGGAGAACATCCTTAAATGTTGAGAAACCTCTTTAATATTAAAGATAATTAAAATTATAAAGCTTTAATACACATATACCATAATTGTAGCCAAAGATTACATCATTTATATAATTTAATTTTTAACTAAAGCATCCCAGATGTTTCAGTTTCAGGAAGCTCATTACTCAAGTAGAGTACACTTTCTGTCATGATCAGGAAAGCAGATGTGTTAGCTAATCATATTCTCCTTAATAGATATTCATACTCACCATGTTTGAATTAACAATTTTCAAATAATTAGAACACATCAATATACATTTAATATCCAATGACTTTGAAAACAATCTAATAGCTTTTTTATGATTCATAAGTAGTTTTAGGATCTTATTACATCAGAGGTTTATCGATACAGACATTGTAATTTAGACTTGCAGGAACAACTGCTAGGCAAGATTGATCTGCTGTTATATCCCAGAATAATTATTATACTGTTACAATATTTTTGAACTACATGTTTTAGATACAAAGACCACTAGAGATGTTCAGGCTATACCTTAATTGTGTCCCACAGTCAAAAAGGAATAGATCGAGTTGTTTGCTTAACTTTCAAGTAGTAAATTAGTTGGTCAGTGTGTGTACTTAAGAAATAACTGGGGGAAAAGAAATGAACAGTAGTAGTAAACAAATGTAAAAATGTAATAGGCCAGTGTTGAGTGTCATGTGTATCTGGCTCCTGGTACCATGGAAACCACCTGCAATGCGAAGCTCCTTCATTAGCATCTTTGCTCACAAAAGAAGACAAGGTTGCTCTGATATATTTCTTCTGAACGACTACAACTCACTTTGTGAATACACCTGACATGTACTCTACATCATTTCAGTACTCACCCTACCTTGTTGTCAAGGAAACAGACATCAGCACCACTTAGAAAGTAGTAAGAAACCTGTAAAAGAACAGAAGTATACTGTATATTGTGGTGGGTTAGAGTCCCTTTCTCTGAGGAACAATTTCATGAGATTTCAGTGTTAATGAATAAAACCCAAGCTCACTGCAAAGCATGAGATCAGAAAATAACAGATAAGATGCTAAAAACGATGTTCACTGATGGCAGAACAATAACAAGGGTAAGCTGCCCTTATGTTTACAGATAAGTTTATTAACTAATATACCCGTTATACACAACATATAGTATGCTAAGTTCATATAGTGAAAACTGTAAAATTGGCTTAATTCAGTTAGTTAATTTTTTTGAAAAAATCAGTAACTAAAATCAAGTATGTAAGCAATTGACTAAATGCAACTAATTTATTTCAAGTTATAAGTTCATTTGCTTGGGGGATATGTTTTTGTTCAAGTCCATATATTGAAGTGATTAAGGGCTTAGGTTCTAAAGTCAATTTTTCTTGTAATCAACTTGCAACTAACTTCCAAAGGGAGAAAGAAAGATGGCACATTCAGAGTAGTTAAACTGGAAATAATTTAAGAAGAAATCATCTTCCAGAGGGAAGACTGACACGAACAACAAGGGATGGTGAAGAACCAAGTGGTCAGCAAAAATGGGAAGCCATTGACCGGGCACGGTGGCTCATGCATGTAATCCCAGCACTTTGGGAGGCCAAGGCACGTGGATCACCTAAGGTCAGGGGTTCAAGACCAGCCTGACCAACATGGCAAAACCCCGTCTCTACCAAAAATACAAAAATTATCCAGGCATGGTAGTATGTTCCTGTAATCCCAGCTACTCAGGAGACTGAGGCAAGAGAACTACTTGAACCTGGCAGGCGGTTCAGTGAGCCAAGATAATGCCATTGCACTTCAACCTGGGCGACAAGAGCAAAACTCTATCTCAAAAAAAAAACAAAAAACAAAAAACAAAAAAACGAGGGCAGGGGAAGCAAGAGTTCAAGAAACAGTGTTACCAGAATGTGATCTAAGTGTGATCTAAGTGGAATGAGCACCAGTAAGACCTATGACTGTAGAGGGAAGCAGATACTCCCTGGCAAGGCAGGAAAGGAACAGGGAGGGGCAGTAGGGAAGGGGAAATTCACTCTTTTTCTTTCATCTTTCACCATTAAGATCCTGTTACTATGTCCCATTGGCTGGAGCCAACCAGAAGCCAGGGGAAAAGAGAATGTGGTTGAGGCAGTGTGAATAGTTCAGCCTCTCACCGGAGGGCAAAGAAGGGTGGAAAGTTGATATAGGGAAAACAAATAGAAAATGATAACATATCCATGCATTACACATTAGTTACACTACCTGAAGCACAATACTTAACTTATGCTTCTACCTCATCATCTTTAAAATACTGCTGGTCAGGCATGGTGGCTCATTCCTGTAATCCCAGTGCTTTGGGAGGCCAAGACAGAAGGAACACTTGAGACCAGGAGATCGATACCAGTCTGCACAACATAGTGAGACCCCATCTCTACAAAAAACAAAAAATAAAACAGCCAGGCACAGTGATGCAAACCTGTAGTTCCAGCTACTCTGGAGCCTGAGGTGGGAGGATTACTTGAGCCCAGGAGTTCGAGGTTGCAGTTAGCTATGATCTCGTCACTACACTCCAGCCTGGATGACAGAGCAATACTTAGTCTCTAAATAATAATAATAGTAGTAGTAGTAATAATAATAAATAAGATAAAATGCTAATTATAGTGTCTGATTTTTATGTATATTGTAGAAATGGCATGCAAAAATGGCTAGAAAATCATAACTCAATAAAACCTAGCTCTTATTATTTTTCCAAGTCAGTTTATGAAAAATGTCAAAGTATTCTTGCCGTGAGATGTGGAGAGGGCAACTTGGAAAGTAGAAACTTTAGGAGGCATTCAAACATAAAGGACTAAATATATATAACAGTTAAAATTCAGTAATTTTTGCATGCTTCAAAAAAGCAAATACTTTTGAAATTGTAAAAAGCAATTCCTTCTTCACTGTACAATGTGTAAACAGTCTCTAGTTTTACACTTCCTACAGCAGAGACATCAACTTCGTATTCATAGCTAGTTGGGATCAGTGGTCTGTACACAGAAAACTTGCTTCCTAAAGATGTTCACCTGCCAATCCTCAGAACCTCTGAATATATTACCAAGCATTTCCATGTATAGGATTAAGTTAAGACTCGTAACATGAAAAGATTACCCAGGTGGGCACAACGAATCACAAGGGTCCTTGTGACAATGGAAGCAGAGGTTGAGTGATTGGAGGAAGGAGTCAAAAGTGAAGCAAAGTATGTAGCCTCTAGAGCTGGGAAAGGCAAGGAAACCAATTTTCCCCTAGAGCTTCCACAAGGAAGGAAGCCCTGCCAGCCTCTTTTTTTTTTTAATGTTTCTTATTTATTTTTTTAATTTATTTTTTTAGATGGAGTCTCCTCTGTCACCCAGTCTGGGGTGCAGTGATGCAATCTGGGCTCACTGCAACCTCTGCCTCCTGGGTTCAAGTGATTCTCCTCCTCAGCCTCCTGAGTGGCTGGGATTACAGGGATGCACCAACCCGCCCGGCTAATATTTTGTATTTGTGTAAGATGGGGTTTTACCATCTTGGTCAGCCTGGTCTCGAATTCCTAACCTCATGTGACCCACCAGTCTCGCCCTCCCAAAGTGCTGGGATTATAGGCGTTAACCACTGTGCCCAGCCTCCTGTCAGCCTCTTGAATGTAGGACTTCCGATCTCAAGAACTGTATGATAATAAAATTGTGTTGATATTAGCCTTTAAGCTTGTGATAATGTGTTACAACAAATATAAAAAAACTAACACTAATTGTTTTCCTCTGATTCAGCAGATCCACTTCCAACCTCGTCTGATTTGGTCTGTTCCACAGGAGGCTGACCTCTGACTTCTAGCTGAGATTAATGAATAGAAGGTACTGGCAGGCAATGGGATGGCTGGAAGAAAGAGGCCAAAGTATTTATCCTTTTGTGACCTTTAGATCACTGCAATTTTGCTGCTGATATTGTTTCCCTACAGCCACCACTGATAACAGCATCTTCTCTTCCCCAGCTTTCACTGTTGCTAGTCTCATGTGCTTCCCTGCCCCTGCTGGATCCCTTAGCCCTGCCCACATTTCCATACATAATCCCTTCATTAATAGTCCTCTAGTTAAACCTTTGGAGTGTGTCATCTCTTTGATGCCAGTCCACTGATTCAACATAAAATATCTTCATAACTATTCATTTAAGTCTCAGTGAGTTGAGTCTGAAAATTCCCTCAAGGTACTCTTAAAGAATACCAAGCTTAAGGAAGTCTGAAACAGCACAATGGTTCATCAGTAATTCGATTTTAAGGTTTTCATCTTTCAAACTGAGTTATAACATAGCTGCTCTTTGGCTGGGTAAGGTGGCTCATGCCTGTAATCTCAGCACTTTGGGAGGCCGAGGTGGGCAGATCTCTTAAGTCCAGGAGTTCGAGACCAGCCTGGGCAACATGGAGAAACTCTACAAAAATTAGTCAGGCATGATGGTACGTGTCTGTAGTCCCAGCTGCTTGGAAGGCTGAGGAAAGGAGGATCATTTGAGCCTGGGATGTAGAGGTTGCAGTGATCCAAGGCTGTGCCATTGCCCTCCAGCCTAGGTGACAGAGCAAGACTCTGTCTCAAAAAATAAAAATAAAATAAAATAAAACAAACCATAGCTGCCTCCACTTCAGAAAAATGGAACCTTCCCATTTAAAAAAGTTATGGTTGTTTATATTTACATACAAAAAATAACATTTATAAAAAAGTTACAAAAATGCTTTCGAAGAACAAAAAATGTATTTAAGGTTCTTTTAAAATTAATTAGCAAAGACATAATGAATAATAGAGACACTTATGAAATTATACAGTTTACTGCAATATGAAGGTCAATCAGGTAAATGGATCATTACAGGAAGGTAAATAGAATATAATTTTTTAAAATTATGTTCCTATCAGTTGCACATTTATTTTGTGTGCAGTCTATCAAAACTATTACTATAGTTGCTTTTAAGAGCTATATCAATGCAATGTAACTATCCGGATTGATCAAAAATATTTAGTCAGCGGGGCATGGTGGCTCATTCCTGTAATCCCAGTAGTTTGGGAGGCCAAGGTGGGAGAATCCCTTGAGAATAGGAATGCTAGAGACCAGCCTGAGCAACCTAGCAAGACCCTGTCTCCTCAAAGTAGTTTTTAAAAATTAGCTGGGCATGGTGGCGTGCACCTGTAGTCCTAGCTACTCGGGAGGATGAAGTGGGAGGATTGCTGGAGCTCAGGAGTTCAAAGCCGAACTGGGTTTTGATTGTATCACTGCACTCCAACCTGGATGACAGAATGAGACCCTGTCTCTTAAAAATAAATGTCTATTTTCTAGAGGTTTTCTCTCATATAAAAATAAATATCAAAAATGACTGTCACTTTACATCTGGCTCTTTTGAAATCATGCATATAGACAGACCAACCTAATTATGCCCTGTAAGAACTGGGTCAAAGTTGCCATGGAAGGAAATATATTGTATTACGTATTTAAATCACAAACATTTACACTTCGTTGAATTGGTGAGTTATAAATCATAATTCTTAAAACTCTTCACCAATCCCTCAAATTGGTTAAATAACTATATTTCATACAAATCGTGGAATTCTCTCTCCATGTCCCAAATATCAAACCCTACAGATTAACTTCTGCTCTAAGACATAAGGTAAAAGATTCTGGAAAATACAGCCAAAGTGGGCTTGAGATTTTTCACATGAATTAAAATTTTTTACGTTACCATTTTGCTACAGCTTCGACCTCAACTCTGAACTCTACTCCCCACTTCCTGCCTTATTCATGGATGGATATCACAAAAGATAACAGGGTGTGCGGATGATTCAATAAACATTATTGCTCTTGGAAATGCTACCAAGTCTTACATAGAGACACAATAGTGTCAGTTCTACATTCTCACTGAAACAAAGGTATAAGAACAGGGTTTACTCTCTAGATAAGGCATATTTTTAAAATGGCTTACCTCAAAGTACTGGGACAATATAAAGCCAATTAAATACGCACATTGAGATTATAATTTTAGCACTTGCATTTACCTATAAAATCGGTTCCTATCTCCACAGGCATATTAAGAGCAAAAAAGATTTATGCTCATATGTCTACAGTAATCATTTGTTTAGACTACCCTGAGCTGCTTTCCTTAGACTTACTGGTGGTACTTGTAAGTAAAATATTATATAGCATGCTTGAAGTGCACAAGTAAACGTGAATGCTTGCCTTTCTAAGGTAAATTTAACATTTTTACACAATATTATAATACGTAATTTGTACTTAGCAAGGGAACTAAAGATAAGTCTCTAATTAAAACATATGATAATGATATATTTGATAAGAGGATTACCTCATATTTTAACTTGATGTGTATTTTATTATAATGTGTGTAGAGTCTACATTATAATGTTGTAATATAATATTACACATTACACCATAGGTGATACTTATACATGTATAACATTAGTGAATATGTGCTCATATTAGTATGTATTTGCATATTATATATAATATAATACAATATTTTATATTATTTCCCTAGTATCACCGAGAAAATAATAAATCTATATATTTCTACAGAGCTAGAATAAATCATCAGCAAGTCATTAACAATTAAATCCACAGTATATTTCCCATTCCCAAGCCTTCTGCCACTTGAGCTATTTCATCCTTCCTAATGCTACTACCATCACTACCACCAGTAGTAGTAACAAGAGTAGCTGGGCACAGAGGCTCCCCCATGTAATTCTAGCACTTTGGGAGGCCAAGGCAAGTGGATTACCTGAAGTCGGGAGTTTGAGACCAGCCTGACCAATTGGAGAAACCCCCATCTCTACTAAGAATACAAAATTAGCTAGCCATGGTGGCGCATGCCTGTAATCCCTCCCAGCCACTCGGGAGGCTGATGCAGGAGAATAGCCTGAATATGGGCGGCAGAGGTTGCAGTGAGCCGAGATTGTGCCATTGCACTTCAGCCTGAGCAACAAGAGCAAAACTCTGTCTCAAAAAAAGAAGATGGAGCAAGAGTAAAATAATAATAATAATGTTATCACTACTATTGTAACTATACTGCCTACAGAACCAACTGCTTTGCATTTACCGATTATTGTCACATCAATTATCTTATTTTTTCACATCAACCATGTATATTAAAATGTAATATTTAATGGTAGAGGAACTTATTGCAGTAGTAGAAAAAGAAAATTTGCTTTGCTTATGTCTCATCTGTATTGCAACTGAGACTTTAACCTTCTTCAGGAGCAGACTTTCCATTTCTGCCTTTGTGAAATCTGAAGCACTTACCTGCAAAATGCTTTTTCTGGTTTGGTGCTGGAAAACCAAGCAAACTTTAAGTGATCTAAGGCTGCGTCAACCCACCTGAGACATTACTTCAACAGCCAGATAGGTGTTGGGATCAAGCCTTAGAAAGACAAATATGGGCTGGGAGAATTTGCCCACCTCCACATTTTAAGCACTTGAGTTCTATTGGAACTAGCATGGTCAAGATAGCTCAGCAGGGTCCTCGGGCATCCTGGCCACAGTACCTGACTGAGCAATAGAGGACATGATAAGAAGTGGAGGATGCTAAAAATCAACTTGCTTCATCATTCTGCCTTCTCAAGAGTCAGCAGGGCCCATTCTCTTTCCTTTTGATTTGCCATGTGAACTGAACATAAAGCAGGGTATTCCAGTTTACAGACTATAGAAGGCAAGTGGATAGAATACCTAAGACCGGAAGAAGGAACAGTGAATTTTGTCCCCTTTTGTCTGCTAAGCTGATCAACCGTAATTTCTTACTAATGTCAAGCAAGGACTAGATGTAAACTGCATGTTCTGTGGCATCTTTCCAGGAATTACAGAGAGGAAAGAAAGGGCAGTATCATGCTTACATTACACCTTTTTGAACCATATTACATGGAAAAATTTGTGGGAAATTTCATCCTTCGAATACTGAAATTCCATACATAGGTAACTTTCACATTCTGAATTTTCTTCCCAAGAAATTACAAGCCAACCTAACTAATGTAGACAAGCAGCCCACATTCTCTTTCAGATAACTCTAATTACTTTGTAGACAAGATTTATAACACTTACTTGAAAGACTAAAAATGTGAGATACATACATTTTCCAGTGGGAGCTTCAGAATAAGCTTGTAAGGGGCTTCTTTCTCCAACAGATGAGGAAAAAATGGTTAGCTGCTGGAGTGGAACATCTCTTGCTCCAATTTTAGGGAGAATATCATTAAAGACAATGTATTTTGGACCAAGAATAATAGATAGTAAGAGAATCTCTCTGTAAATGCCAGAGGAGACTGGAACTATTCTTCATTTTGTTTCTGTTGAAAGTATTTATTTGCCCAGCCAAAAAGATTCCCAAAATATAGCTTATTGAGATTATTTTTAAAAGACAAATATTTAGAAGAACACAACATACTCAACATATTTTTAGAAAATGTTGATATTAGCAGCATCAGCTAGTTGTTTATTTTATACAATTTTGAAACAAAGACTAATGAAGATAAATCCTACAAACTCTAATTTGATACTGATTCAGAACAGGATAGTTGATGCTTTCTCTCTCTTTAAAAAGGATATACATTATGTATGTTATATACATTTTATAGACAGAGTTATGCTTTCTCTTTAAAAGTATATTTATATAATATACATAGAAAACATGTATCATATGTGTACATATGTGTACATTTTCATATATATGAAACACATGTCCTCTGTTGGAAGGAAAATATATGTAGCTCCCACCAGCAAAGGACATTTTTTGCACAACACTGAAATGTAACTAATAAAGTCTGGATTTATCAACCACAGTATGTCCCTACATAATATCAATTACATGTGTAATGGACATTTTATAGTTCTTCTATTCCCAATGCAATGCAATATATCATCTAATTTGTATCATTCTTTTTTGTCATCAGAGATGTTCTTTGGGAAGAAAATAAAAGCAGACCGTGACATATGGGAACTGGTCTGATACTTACAGCTGGGTCTCAGTATTGGCAGGAGTTGACCTGGCTCTCACAGCCAAGGCTTGATGTTCTCCTCTTGGGCCAAAACATTCTCAGGGAATACCAGCTTGGGACAATGTAACTTTGTGACTATGAAGAAGTGATACAAAAAATGAGACCATTCATAATTCTGTCTAAGCACAAGACAAAAACAAGGTCACTGTAGAAACCACAGAAATACCAAACATTTTACACTCCTCACTAATTTAAGTGACTGCTTCTGCTTCACCAATTGCAGTTTTATTTTCCTTCTAGTCTTTCCTCTTTCTGGAAAAGATTTATTAAGGCGTTCATAATAAAATTGTCTCCATTACCTGATAGAATCCAATCCAAAGTGAGCAAACCCCCATTTCCTTGAACTCTCCCCAAATCACCCAAACAAAGCACAAATTCTCTAAATCCTAATACCCTCTTACTAAAAGACTCCACAGTACCCCATGATGTGTAGTCTCCTTTGTGGCAATGAATAAGAAACCCAACTTGTTCAAAAGCAAATGAATTCCTGGTGGTCTTTGGTAGGAGGCATTAACACATGTTAAAACTTTACCAGAATATTATGTATTGTGTGATTTGATTTATAGTACAGAGATGCATATAGGTTTATAAATATACAATTATGTATGTTATCATATATAATACATACCTGTTTGTATTGTAAATGCACACTTTTTGTCCTTTTGGACTAGGTTAATTAAAAAGTGGCTAACAGTATCCACTCTTAAGGAGTGAAGACATATCGGTATATTTGAAGGAAGGCCTTCACTTTTGACTCTACTTTTTTAAATTTTATTTTTAGAAACATGGTCTCAGTCTGTTACCCACGCTAAAGTGCAGTGGCATGATCAGAGCTCACTACAGACTCAACCTCCCAAGCTCAAGTGATCCTCCCACCTCAGCCTCTTGAGTATCTGGGACTACAGGAGTGTGCCACCATGCCCTGCTAATTTAAAAAAAAAAATTTTTTTTAGAGATGGGGTCTCACTATGTTGCCCTGGTTGGTCTCAAATTCCTCGGCTCAAACGATCCTCCCACCTCAGCCTCCCAAAGTGCTGAGATTATAGGTATGAGCCACCACACTTGACCTCAACTTCTTTTTTTTTCTTTTTTTTTTTTTTTATTGAGACAGAGTCTTACTCTGTTGCCCAGGCTAGAGTGCAGTGGTGTGATCTCGGCTCACTGCAGCCTATGCCTCCCAGGTTCAAGTGATTATCCTGCCTCAGCTTCTTGAGTAACTGGAACCACAGGCACCCACCACCATGCCTGGCTCATGTTTGTATTTTTAGTAGAGATGGGGTTTCACTATGTTGGCCAGGCTGGTCTCAAACTCCTGACTTCAAATGATCCACCCACCTCAGCCTCCCAAATTGCTGGGAATACAGGCATGAGCCACTGCACTAGGCCTGAAATCAATTTTTTTACTCAATTTTTTTTTGCATTCCCAGAGTAAAGGAAATAATTTGTAAAATTAAGGAAAATAATAGAGTAAAATATAATTTACATTTCCAGAGCTTGTAACAGGAATTATTTGGCTGCTAGTATTAGAGATATGCCTATCTTGGTGAAACAAATGAAGGGCTTATCATCTTAATGTGCAGGAAGCCCATAGGTAAGAGTTGAAATAGGCAGAATTCTAAGATGGCCTCCAACAGTCTCACTTCCTGTTATACATACATCATTTGAGTATGGACGGGACCTGTGAATATGATAGGATGTCACTCTAATGATTAGGTTACATTACACGGCAAAAGTGACAGGATTGTGCAGACGTGATTAAGGTCCCAACTCAGTTAATGTTGAGTAAATAGAAAGGGAGATTATCCTGGGTTACCTGACTTCATCAGATGAAATCCCTTAAAAGAGGAGAGACATTCTTGAAGAGAGAAATATTCTACCGTTGGCCCTAAAGATGCTAATAGCCATGTTATGAACTATAGATATCAAGTTCCTAAACTAGTTGCTGACAAGTAGTCTCTGACCAACAGCCAACAAGCAAACGAAATGGAGACCTCAGTCATGCAACTGCAAAGAAATGAATTATTCCAACAACCTGAGTGATTTCAGAAGCTGACTCTTTGCCTAGTCAAGCCTCCAGATGAGAATGCTGCCTGGCTGACACCTTAATGACAGCCTTGTTAAACCTCAGGCAAAGGCACTGGTCAAGCCATGCTCAGACTTCTGACCCAAAGAAACAGATAATAAATGGATGTTGTTTTAAGCTACTAAAGTTGAGGTAACTTGTTATGCAGCAATAGATCATTCCACGGTTCAGAGACAATATGATGGTTTTTGAAAACAGTGATCCAGGCAACACCCATTGCATCTGACTTCCATCCCCAGTGTAACCCCAAACTGAAAAGAGGGTGATGGAATTCCAGCCACAATTCCCAGGTTCTAGTCAAGAAGAAAGGAAAGAAAAAGGTGTCAGAGAAGTTTGCGTCTGCCAGTTATCTGTCCCCTTTGTAAGTAGTTTTCCAGAAGACTCACATGGCAATCTCTGCTTATTGGCCACTCCTACCTACAAGAGGGGCTAGAAAATAAGAGTATTTAGCTGGGAATATAGCCAACGGGTAAACAAACACAAACATCAGGATTATATTAGAAAGGAAGAAGGAAGGCAAGAGGACAAGGACATCTTTTAAACAAATAGCAATCTCTTCCTCAGAGAGGAAAAAATAGGAAAAATTTTCATCATATCAATCTTTTAATGTCATTTTTTGGTTTTAAAAGTTTCTAATAAGAAATGTTCAAAGCAGAATGCTTCCAGCAAACGTAGAGCTATGTTAAAAGACATGTCAGCTGTGTGCTTCTGAACAGAGTATAAAGGATTCTCGTCAATATGAGTGCTCTTAATCTAGCTCCATCTCTTCTCCCCTAAATGCATCATACCCATCCCTGTCCTTAATGAAGCTATTTTCTCCCTCACTGGGTACATGTCCTGCCCTGTGGAAAGACTCACAAATATGATCCGCAAAGAAACTGACTGATCTTTGCCCTCATCAGTGATGTTTAAACCCCAAATCCAAAACATGAAAAGAAATAAATATTGTATTTAAACATCACAATTAAATCATTTCCCTTCCCCCTTCCCTCTGCCTCATGGAAAAGTCTGTCTGTGGCTGATTGATTTACAATAGAGCCAGTATGATGACTTGAAAAGCAGAGAATGAAGTCAGCTTACAGCAAATTAAGTTCATGAGGAAAAAGGAGTGGGATAGGGACATGCTGGAGCCTCATCCACAAGGATCAGAAAGAGAAGGTGGTGAACCTGTCTGGAAAGCCTTGGGGTGCAGCCAAGTGTCAGAGGGAGTACCTAGTGGGTGTGAAGAACTCAGATATGTATCAGGCTGACTCCAGGACCCTGTGGGCAAAGAGAACAGGGTACGCAGGAAGTGGTGTATTTGTTCAGGTGAGTATTTGGGTGAACCAGCCGTTGACGTCTGAGGAAGTTCAGCCAAAGGCAGGAGGAACCCAACTATTTGGCTAGGGGACCATTTAATAATTCACCAAAAATTTGTAGAGACAGTAATTTACAGTAATGGCCCAGATATGGACTTTCTCCTCAAAAACTTTTTTTTTTGAGTCTTGGAAGATGGTGGTAAACCCTATATGTAAACAAATTAGAAAGTGATGTGTTAAAAAAATAATTACTCAAAGTGCTAGGAATTATAGAATTAATTTGACTTTGGGGAAAGTAAAATATTAGAGATGTCTTTTGGAAAGCCTATCTTGGGATCCTAAATAGCAGTATTACGAGAAGGGAAAGTGCGTAAAATTGTAGTATTAGGCAATAGAAAATTCAGATTGGTGTTCCTGAGTAACCACTGACCAAACACCAATTAGGTTAAGCTAAACTCCTTTTATTCTCCCTTCTAGTATCTTAACTAAATACACTGCTGCCTATTTGGCCCTTCCCAAACACTTTATTGTAAAAATTATATAATAATAATACTAATTACAATAAAGAAGACAACACAATGTGGTTTCTTTTCTATTTTAACAGCTTTATTGATATTTAAATGATATACAAGAAACTGCCCATATTTAAAATATGTAATTTGGTAAGCTTTGCTATATGCATACTCCTGTTAAACTATCACCATAATCAAAATAAGGAGTATTATCTATCGCTTTAAAAAATTTCCTCCAGTCCTTTTTTAATCTCTACCTTTCACATCTACCCTTCACCTACTCCGTCCCAAAGCCACCACTGATCTGATGTCTGTCACTATCAGTTTGTCAGACATTAGTTTGTATCCTAGAGTTTCCGGTAAGTTGAAGTATAGTGTATCCATTTTTTGTTCTGGCTTCTTTTACTCAGCATATTATTTTGAAACTTACCCATGTTAAAGTATGTATCAATAGTTCTTTACTTTTAATTGCTGAGTAGTATTGCATCGTGTATCACTTATTTTTAGGTCTATCATCTTTTGTTTCCTTTTCAACTCCTTTCTTATTGACATGCTTATTATAAAAATCTTCATAATGTTGCAAATGGGCAAAGAAACAGGAAAAATCAGTTACAGAAAGCTTTAGCATTAAAAACCAACCTACGAAACTAAACAAAACCTCCTGAAAACTAGAGAGTCTTCATGATTGTCAAAGTAGTAAATCTTTCTATTTGAGGTGCTTTGACAGACATAGAGGGGCTACTATTTTAGTCTGGGTGGCCTTGCCTAGAGCCCTCTAAACTGCACAATTCAGTGGCGCCTATTCAGCCTTCCAAAGACTGTCATGTAATCTATTTTGCTTATACAAATGATCTCAATGAGGGGAGATTATGAAATGAGGCAAAATGTTAAATCTAGAAAGACAAGGGGGAATACATTAAAAGTAAGGTCCTGGAAAGCCACAGGCTAATAGCTACCAATAATATTTTTAAAACAGTATTACCCCAAAGTGAATGTCATGAGCACTGATGGGGAATGCAATTTTAATGACATGTGTTTTCAGGAGTATTTCTACTGTTGAAACAAACATTTCTTTTTAAAACAGTGAAAAATCCTTAGGTGTTCTCCATCTGCCATGGGAAACACTCAGCAGCTGCTTCTTTTATCCTAGCAAAGATCAACGTGACCTTGGCCAACCAGCTTGTACTTTGAAGAGTGTATTTTGTGAAACTTGTGAGTAGAGAAGAATTCATGCTTGGCAGAATTTGTTGTCTCTTTTGCTCAGTATCTTACCATGATTAATCCCCAATCCATCTTTCTCTGCTGCTGCTGTTGCTGCTGTCAGTCTCATATTTCTTCTCCATAACACACACTGTTCAAATGTTGCTGGATTCTGGCTGGGTGTGACCTTTTATGGGGCACTGCTGCCTCCTATCAGGCTTTTATGGGCATGTTGGTTTATGCACATGTGCAGGCATTCTGACCTTGTGACCTCCAGAATAGATTCTAAGAGAACAACTGTATCTGACTTTTCTGACATTTTGGGCACCCAAAGTCTTCCCAAGTGCATAGGTGCAAAGAATACTCCCTTGTGGTTTGGATTTACATTCTTCTCACATCAGAAGAACTCATCTCGGAGAATGTGAAGCCAGGTCAGAATTGCTAACATAACAACAGCGTTGCTGGCAGCCTTTCAAGTTGTTTTGCATAAATTTGAGCATGAGGCAGTGTTTTCACAACATCTTTCCCTTTTTATTGTGGTTTGAGCAGTGCAAATATTTGAATTATACTTTTTGATATAACCAAGTCTGCAGAAAGGGCAATAGCTAACAAAACTCTGGAAAACTTTGAAGCCATTTTTTAAAAGTCCTTCTCAGATCTGGTCTTTTTTCCTTTCTGAATCCTGAATCTTATTGTTAGGTAAACCTAACTAATTAAAAAGAGAAATCCATATTATGATATTTCTAGTACTTTTAGTTTGTATTTTCTGTACTGACAGTTTACGGATAGTGAGTAGTTTACAAAGGTGAACATTCTAATATGACTAAAGATGCAACAAAAGTTTTTAAAATTATTGCCAAATAAGCTGCTTTTCTGCCATAAATAAAACCCTAAAATCAGATTTTAAAGTTTTAAATGCCAAGTTAAAATAATTATGAATCTAGTGTTCCCTACTTCCACCCATTTCCTGTTTCGGATCTGGGTTTTGCCCTTGACTGCCTATTCTATCAGGATGAAATGGGGCACCACGCCCCATTTCCTTTTGTTCCTCTTGACATTTACCCGTATTTTCTTTTCCTAAATAAGCTTTCTCTTTCTGTTTTCAAAATTGAATACTTTTCCCATCTTAGTCAAACACCTACTTTCACTCTTTGTTCTGATGGCTGATAAAGTCACCCACACTCAATTCTTTCTCCAATACTATACTCAAAAGTGTGATTTTTTTTCTATCCACTTATATTTTCCCACTTTGAGAGCTCTACTCATGTTTCTTCCCCACTGATGAACCCAAAAGAAAATGTTTGCCCTCACATGGCATATCCAAAGTGACATCAGATCTGCTATGGTTCGGGGATAGGACAATGAGGAGACGCATCACATGACATTATGGACAGCTATACTAAAACTTCAGAATTGGAAGAAACACATCATCAAGACCTAAAAAATATGATTTATACTTTTTTATACATTGTATGAGAATCCAAAGTCAGTGAAACTATATAGAGTGGTTCTCATTATCACTGATGGTTTGTGCAGCTTATAAAATGGAGAGTATCGAGTAAATCCAAAGACTGGGCCAAGAAGATAAAAAAGCACATTGTGCCACATTCTGAAGTGAGATATACAATAATTTGGGTCCTGATATTTAAGTGAAAGTCAGAAAGATTCTATTTATGGATAATGACATAGTTTCTGATTTACTATTTCTATTCAAGATGCAGGGATCTTCCTGGGCTAGTATATGTATCTGGAAAGAAGAGGGAGATTCTTAAAATATAGCATAGCATTAATTTAGCAATATTCAAGTGATGGCACATATCACATGACAGTACAATGCATTTATAACTAGACTGAACTCTCCAATAACAGAGTGACAGCTACATATTTGTTACATATATATGAATCCTATTATTACTATATTTTGGTAATAGATCCTTAAATAGACATTATAGAAAGTAAAGCAGTTTGTTATACTTGCTTTTACTTTTTTTTTTATAAATTAGGTGATAAAATCATCTACTTCATTTCAATATGTTAATATTCACATTTAAAGATTACCACAACATTGTTAAGCTACAAAAGTTAAATCATAGTTATTCCTTACACATTACCTAGGACTTATTCAGGTTTTATTTCCTGCTGAAATGGTGCGACTTAAGATTTTAGAATAAGTGGTAAAATGCACATTCAAATGCACAACTTTAACATGTGTATTTTGTGCACACACAGTTACAAAAACAAGAGTATTTCATGTTATCATTAACCCAAAGTAACCTACTTATGCACCATCTTTGTTGATAGGATTTTAGTTCATGAAGTTTCAGATTTTGTTCTCTTGATCAAAGCACCCTCAAATATCATTTTAAAGCCTGACAATTATTTTCTTGTAAAGAGGGTGTTATATGTATCAAAAATAGACCTTCAAGTTTTTTATAGAATTATCTTGTAATGCTAAATGGTGGCATCATTAGCATATCATTATAACATATATAATTATACATAAATGATATGCTATACACTTTCGACATCTTTTATGTATATGAGTGTCAGGTACAGACTACCTATTAACAAAGCCAGGTAAAATTAAAATAGACCTATTATCATTATTACCTTTTTAACTTACAATTTATTCTTCATTTTTGGACCGAATTTTGTACAATGGAAGCATACCAGAAATAAGTCAACAATAGACGGCTAAGAAGAGGCAACGAGATAATTGTTCCATCTTGCCTGGTGAACCCTTAAATCAACAAAGGAGCCCGCCCCTCTGGCTAATCACCCAGTGTGTGTTCTGTGCCTGACAAGAGAGCACAGAAGTGCATCTTTGCTGCGGGAGTTCTCTCATTTTCTAATTCAAATATTTGCAACACAAAGTGAATAAACCTGAAAAATGCCAAAGAAGAATTTGGGTATCTATACTTTGGGGTGCCATTTAGAACTAAGCTAGTCATGAAAATATTCTGTACCAACAACTGCAGTTATCATTTCTGCACGCTGCCAGCAAGCAAGGCAGACAGATGCAAAGGAAACGTCCTTATAATTTTCTGGAATGTAGACACTAAGCGCAAATTGAACCTCTGGCAGACGGCAGAAAAGGTGACTTGACAATGAGTTTAAAACAATTGAAGTGATATTCTGATTCATTCATTTCCACAATTTTGTTTATTTCATGGAAAGCCCGGAGGATTGGAACATGGACATAAAGGAGGACAACCTAAGACTGCAAGTTTAGTCTTCCGAAAGGTTGCATTTAGGAGCAGGCTGCCTGAGGCTGCCCTTTCTTTCTCACTTTTTGCATCTAGGAGGCTGAAGGGTCTTGCAGCCTACGCAACTCCCATGAGGCAGGGACAGGCCTGCCCCTTGTTTAGTAATCCCTGGTTTTCTGATCACTATCCTCTAGCCAGCGTTTGGATTCACCTTTTCTTTCGTGTCCCTTTGGGCAACCGAGGCTACTGGGGCCCTGGTCCTGAACCCCGAACGGAGGGTAACAAGCGATTCACAGTAAGGAAATAAGTGTGGCTCCTGGGAGCTGCGCTAGCCATCCAGGAGCTGAGAGAGACCTGCAGGATGATTTTCTTCTTTCCTCTGGCAGGAGTCAGGACAAGGGGTGTAGATCCGGCTCAATTTTTCTGCTTTGGTCAATGGGATGATGAAATAGAAAAAAAAAAAAAAATGCCCTTTCACTCAGACTACTGAGACTTAGGAGGCTGTCCAGCTAGAAGGTTGGGAATTGCAAAACGGTAGGGCAGGGGCCCACGGGGACGGGGACGGTTGGGGTCTCTTTGTTTAGCGCTTCTCTCATCCCTTAACTCAGGCTAGGCTAAATTTCTAGCGACGAGCGTGCTTGAACGCAGACAGGTGGGGTTCTTGGAAAGAACACATAGGCAGAGCTTCTGAGCCCCCGAATTATCTTAAGATAGGAGTTCCTGAGCCCTGAACAAGAGGCTACCTGGGGTACAGCGATTGATCTCCGCACCGTGCAGCTGGGAAGGGAAGGCGCTGTTGACCTTTCGGAGAGCAAGTTAATAACTCAGTCGAGTTGATCAAGTGACGTTCTTTCTGAAAGGGATCGTCTCCTGGGCCCCTTTTCTCTCCTCAGTCGGCATTTAGCAGATAGAGAGGCAGGGCAAATTCTTCTCTCAACGTGAAGTCACAAAGAATTGATGAGTTTAAATAGCATGGATCCGAAGTCGTAGATAATTCTAAACACACCCGTGCCAGAGTTCACACGCTAGTTCACCTAAACGGAGTCGGAACAGACAGCAACCTTCAAAATTGTCCTTAAAATCACTCTCAAACGTACTGGGCATTTACTGGGATTTGGGGGGGTTTTCTTCAGCTTTCAAACTACTATTACACGCAGAATATACTGTTAAATACCACCAATGACTGCCCACCTCCCTTTAAAAGTAGCCCCCATCCACGCACCATTCAGCTTACACGAAACTGTCCTGTCGTGCCTTCGCCGTCAGTTTAATTCATAAAGTAGCTGTAACTCTTGACATCACCTCCGCAGCCCACCTGAGGTCTCCTTTCCAGGACACCTTAGGAGGCTGTTATTCAGGCGCTGAATTCTGAGACTTAAAGGAAGGTTACTTGAGGCATCTTGGTAGATTTCCGGGCTTCCAACTCCCTCCCCTGCTTGGCTGGTAATTTTCTGCTGCTCCTCCTCCTCCCCCACTTGACCTCCTCCAAGGTACCTTCGCCTCCCCTCCCCCGCTCGTCCCCAGTAAACCTCCAGCGGGTGGGGGAAATCAACCCTTTGGCGCTAAAGCTAAATTCAGAGCTGCCCGTTGGACAGGTCTGCAGTGGGGGAAAGGCTGTCCATCCTTTCAGAATGATCAACTAGATGGAGGTAACTTGTTCCAGGTTTCCCAAGATCTTGGGTGGACCCGTGAATGTTTTGCTAGATTCAATGCGAATGTAGATTTCAGCTGAACCGCTCAGGACTTGGGAGATAGCTGTTTCACCTCTCCAGACTGCAACCACTTCCGCGAGAACCTGATACATTTAATGAGGCTTTGCCAAATGTATGGGTCAGCGCATCCTTGGGCCAGCACCACTTGGGTCAGCACACTGCACTCACTAGCACCAACCTGGGCTCCACGCAGCAGAACTCGGGTTAAAAATCGTCTGTTCCTGGTCATTTAGGAGTTCTAGGGAGCAGGGAGAAGCAAGAAAAAGGTTTCACTTGACACTGCCAGCCGCTTTTGATAAGTCATAGTAAACACTTTCAGAAGCACAATTTGAAAGGGAGGATGCAAATTTCTGTCCTCGGTTGGCCGAACTCCTCCCTGCAATCAGCTGCGGACCTTCACACGTTGTTCAGGACTGAATTGAGGTTTGTGGCTTCGCAGCTGCCCGGCTGCCGGGAGCATGAAATTCTATCTCGGCTGAGAACCGAGCAACAGACTGCACAAGAACGGTGCCTTCTGGGCTTTCGTCTGCCAAGAAATACCAGAAACGCTGTTGTCTGAAACAACTACCTGAACTAAGTAAGGCTAGGAAGCTCTGCGTGCGGAGAAAATTCTTGCTAATTCACCCAGACTGTTTAACTAGTTAATAAAGCAATTGACACTCAACAAAACCCCAATCGCAGCAGGAGTCCTAGGCATCAGAATAAGAACCACAACTAAAGGTTTGTTGTTGTTGCTAACAACTGCCTTTCTGATCATTGTTTAGTATTTTTTTTTTAAGTTAAAGAAGGAAAGAGAAAATCATTTCATACCCAGTGGTATCTCCTCTTTTTCTCTGAAATTAGAGCAGATTCTCTTAATTGTTCCTCAGTAAGCCACCACCATCAACGGGAAGGGAGGCAAATTGGTTCTAAACACCCACACCCCCTTCCCGGTGGAATATAAATGTTTAATCATAACTCCCTTTAAATGCACATAATTTTATCTGACCCTTGGACATGCTTAAAGATACTGAGGGTTTATATAGCCTTATTCTACATGTAGAGACTACACAGAAAAGATAAAAACTGACAGGAGAAAGGGGATACATATACATCTACTCAATATCAATTTTTAGAGGTAAATAAAATGTTCCTGTTTCATTTTAGCCCTCTAATTATATGATTGTGGACAGAACATAAATCCTTCAGTTATATATGTTTTTTCATCTGAACACCTTACTCAGTGAAACTGGCAGTGTAACTGTTATTCTACTCTTTCAAATCTGATTCTGATGGGAACTAAACATACAGCATCATCTCCCTGGGAATAAATTCCCAAATCTATATCTACATTGGAAAGTTGTTCAAAGCCCCTCTTCCCTTCCCAGTCTTGGTTAGATGAGAATGAATGGCTGTCTTAGGGTTTGTGATTCCCCAAATAACCAACTTGAAATTCATTTATATCTGCCAGGGGTTATTGGGAGATAAATAAATGCTAAATGTTTAATTTTACCTTTCAATTGCAATTAAAACCTATTTAGATTTTTGACATGTAGCTTGAGAGTATGATGTTTGTTCAGGAATCTCTATCTAACATTAAGTTTGATGTGGAATGTTTAAATTTAATTAAAGCAGAGAAAGCAACAGTACACAAAAAGACAGGTTTAAATAGGGTTAAAGCCCACCAGGAGGTTGGGTATAACAGCCACGTTTTGGAAAGTGTATACAAGTGCACCTGGGCAGATGCCACAGACTCCAGAGGAACTTAAATTTCAGTATCCCTTTTATATTGAAAGACACTGTCAGATATTCTGAGGCAGCCTGGAGGTGATGGGGACTATACCTGATAACTCGTATTCCTCTTTTTCTCAGGACAGGAGCTCACACCAGGGATTCACACTATTGCTGTTTTCAAGGACATATTTTTGACCTAACAATATACAAAGGTCAAAACGAGTCAATTTTTTAGAGAAGAGGGTCTGATCCCCTCTCTGAACACAAGAGGTCGCTCCTGTGATCAAGTACTCTGGAAACTGCTAATTGCAGTTTTACATATTCTCTGAAAAACAAAATTTTACAGATATATTTGATGTACTAAATGCACAGATAGCAATCAGCTCTGAGGAAATGAGAATAATCCATGATCAATTTAGAGCTTCAAGGTGAAGTAAAACTACAAAGCCTGCTATTCTAACTTGGATTTTAATGCAAAATGTGTCATTGGTACATTTTAGGGACCTGGTGGGGTCCCTAAAACATCTCCTCTTAATGCGGGTATCTTCTCCACGGATCTTGCTTCTATCAGTTTAGGAACTTATTAAGAAAACACTTGTTTACAAAAATGGTGCAGAATGAAAAGAGGAAAATGTTGTCTACCATTAAGGTGAAATTGCCCATTACTGAAGGTTTCACCCAAGCTACATGCCAGCTTTTCTACTTGGACTTGCTATCATCTGCAATAATTCTTTGTAATAGCTTATTGGTTTAGGGAGTTAAAATACTACACTCTGTGTGGAAGGTGGGGGCTGGTTTGAAAGAGTATGGACAGTGAGGGTGCTTTGTGGCTCTGAAATATAAGTCATCAGGCTTCTGGAAGCTTCTGGTGTTTAATTCTATCTTATAAAAGTGGCATGGTGGAATATGACTGGGTAAAACTCTATTTTCTGGCATTGTGGTGGTATCTTTTTTCACTAGGGTCAATATGTTTATCTATATGGGAAACACGGCCAAATACTGGGAAGATTTGCTTCCTGTTGAGATTATCAGCATCAGTTTTGCAAAAGCGGCTTGAGAAAAGGCTTCATACCTATAATACCGAAGACTTTAGAAACAAATCAAAAAAAAAAAAAAAGGAAAAGAAAAAGAAAAACCTTCACAACTGGGAAACTCATCAACCTAGGTCTATCCTATCCAACTTTCACTTTCATACACGCGCTCCAAAATAATTTATAATGAAATGGAAGGGAAGAGATCCAATTTGAAATCTTCCTTGAGAAAACAAAACGAAACAAAACGGGTTCCTGGGGAAAAAAGCCTCAGCTAGGTCATGGGGAAACTCAGGCATCTTAGATTCCCTTTCCGCTTTGGAGAGGCTTTACCCGCTCAAGCCCAGCCACTGCGCCAGCCAGGGCTTACAGCCCTTATCAAGGGCTAGATCTTGCAAAAGATACAAAGAAAGGAGTTTCCTAACACACCGGGTCTTCTCACAACAACAAAACACCGAAATTAAGCCTTCTATGGTTTGTGTCTGTAGGCCTTTTTAGATAAAACTGGCAGTCCCATTAGATAAGAAATAGCTATTTAGAAGCTTTGGGGGAAGCGCAGCGGTTCTTCGTAGCCTTCCTGCGACTTTGTCTTTGGGAGACTGTCAGAGATGATGGGAACATGTAAGAATTATTGAAAAAGGTTACCGGCGAGTTGCACCCAACAGTCTTCTCTCTCCAAGTAGTTTTCCGAGAGAAAATTATTAGATATCAACGCCTGGTGACGTGAAATAGATCTTTCACTGTTCTGTAATAAATCCCTCCCTACTCGCGCCCTTACATTAATGCGTTTTTAAAAAAACCTCCAGAGACATGAAGACTTGTCCTTGTAACTATCAAAACACCACAGCCTGTTGCACAAGCGTGCTTAAAAACAAAGGGCAAGAGACCAGCAATGAGAGGAACTGGAGAATATATAAAAACCTGACAAACTTTAGACTACTGGAAGATCATTTCGCGCTTTGGCTTCGGGTTAGTGAGCTTCAATTCTAGAGTTAAACTGAAAAGCAGACCTCGCGGGTCTGAAAGCGAAAAAGCCCGTCAGTCCGCGGAGTCAACTTTGTTTTACCTGTACGTTGCAACCAGACTGTCCGCAACAGCAAGAAGCGCCCCTTTCCTCCCACCCCACGTTTTTAGATATCTGAGGTCGGGGGAGACAGAGTAATGGTGTAGCAGTCAGGGAACAATTCCTCTGGGTTTAATCATCCCAGTCCCGATTCTTCTTCCCCTAGCGCATCCAGCGCAGCCAGTTCTGGAGGGAACTCACCCTCCCGAGCAGCCAAAGCGGGCCAGGCCCCGGGGATGTGCGCCCCGGCGTGAGACCAAACCAAGCTAAGCGGCCTGTTCCAAGTTCCCCTCTTTTCCTAGAGCCCGGGAGTGACCTCGTCAACAGGCAGACCTACCCACCAGCCACTCGCCACCGGCGGCAGAAAGTGGGCCCCGCGCGCAACTCGGCCAGCCGGACTGCGGGGACCCCAGGAGCTCAGGGCGGAGGAGCGGCGCGGCGGGAGGCGAGGGCGCAAGCGGCGCGGCCAGGAAGGAGCGCGGGAGGGGGCAGAAGGAAGAAGAGGAGGAGGAGGAAAGGGAGGCCAGAGCCAGAACAGCCCGGCAGCCCGAGCATCGGGGGTGAACGGCCTGAGCCCGGAGTAAGTTGCCTCGGGATCCCTAATCCTCTCCTGCGGGCTCGCCGAGCGGTCAGTGGCGCACGGCTGCGGCAAGGCTGAAATATGATAATCAGCACAGCTGCGCCGCGCGCCCCGCAGCCAATGGGCGCGGCGCTCGCCTGACGTCCCCGCACGTAGCGTCAGACCAATGGCGATGGAGCTGAGTTGGAGCAGAGAAGTTTGAGTAAGAGATAAGGAAGAGAGGTGCCCGAGCCGCGCCGAGTCCGCCGCCGCCGCAGCGCCTCCGCTCCGCCAACTCCGCCGGCTTAAATTGGACTCCCGAATCTGCGAGGGCGCGGCGCAGCCCGGCAGCCGCCCTTTCAGCTTTGGCAACCCCAGGGGCCACTATTTCCCACTTAGCCACAGCTCCAGCATCCTCTCTGTGGGCTGTTGACCAACTGTACAACCACCATTTCACTGTGGACATTACTCCCTCTTACAGATATGGGAGACATGGGAGATCCACCAAAAAGTAAGAAGCTGTTTTACCTTGTGGGGCTCGGTGTGCTGTTCCTGTGCGGGGGTCTCTCTCAGGCACTGGCTCAGGTGCAAAGGGCTCTTTAGAGTTGGAGTCATTGCCTGGAGAAAGAGAAAAGGTGGCTTTTTCTTGTTGCCGCCACGCCTGCATGCTTACTGTTGGTTCTAATCTTTGGGAAACTGATCGTACCTTGTGTTTGAATTCGCCTGTGCATCCTCTAAAACTCTAGCTTTCTGGTGCTGAGCGGTGGTGATTTCCTCGTGGGGAATCCTGAGCTCTCTGAGAAGGTTATATTATGTTGCAAAGGTCTGCCTGCACAGTCAATACCCAGAGATGTGAATTAGCATTAGACTTGCAAAAGAGAACGGGTGACAACTGTATTGATGTCTGCTCTTGCTAACAATATCCAGTCCTATGTGCTATTTAAGAGCGTGCTTCATGGAAAATATAGACATCCCTGCGTTCACTTAACGCTTCTAGTCAAAACCTTTTCTTTGACTTGACTTATCCATAATCTTTCCCAATGATTATAGCAAAGAGAAAGGAGGGGGAAAAAGGAAACACAAAATGAGCGGGTTTGATTGCGTGCTAGGCGTACAAATGCAGACTATTCAAATCTGCATTTTACATATATTCCACCTCCTTTTAAAAATGAGTCAAGGTTTTGATGGCACACTTCAATTACCATCCCAAAGTGCAATACTCTTAAAAAAAAAAAAAAAAAAAAAGGAAAGAAAAAAAAAAGAAACCTCCCAGAGTACGCCCTATAAGAGAACGACACTAAAAGTGTGTTTATCTCTGTAGGAAGTAAACGGTTAGTCAATCATGTATTTATTTTCATTTCAGAAAAACGTCTGATTTCCCTATGTGTTGGTTGCGGCAATCAAATTCACGATCAGTATATTCTGAGGGTTTCTCCGGATTTGGAATGGCATGCGGCATGTTTGAAATGTGCGGAGTGTAATCAGTATTTGGACGAGAGCTGTACATGCTTTGTTAGGGATGGGAAAACCTACTGTAAAAGAGACTATATCAGGTATGGCATTTATACTTCTTCCTTAATTTTGTGAGATTTCCCTGACTCTCCCAACTCCTTATGTATTATTTGGTGTGGCTTTGTCTTTTTGTGAAGTTTGCCTCAGTGGAGTCTAGCAAGCCAGAGTTACCCTGTAAGTGTGTTACAAAAATCAAGCTATGCTGTTCATTTCATTTTTTTTTTTTTTTTAGTTGAGAAAAACAAAAACCCTGAGCAGTGGTATTCATAATTCTGGGGTATTGAAGCTTGTTTAATTACTCTTGGAATTTTTGAAGCACAATTTATTTTCCTCTCTCACCCTTCCCCTTGCAAAACAAATTTTTAAAAAGGTGGAGAAGTTTGGGTTTTTAACTTTACAATACGGTCGATTTTTATTGTATAGCGCAGTGTTCTGTTTATTTGTTTTAGTCTTTTTAAAACTAGTAACTTACAAATCCTTGGGTGGCATCAATGTAGGTGAAATAAAAGTCTGACTGAAGCATGTTTAGAGATGTACTTTGAAAGAGCAAGTACAGGTATTGCTCCTTTTATTTCTTGGGTAAAAACTTCTGAGAAAACTTTAAAACCAACCTACGTATTCCTTGCAAAAAACACCGGAAACTTAATCTTTTTAAATATTAACCCTTTGGTGACATCTGTCTTTTCTTTCTTATCTTATCTGAGCTGATGAATTAGACACAGCAGATCAAATTGCCCATCATCTGTCTACGAACAATTGGTATATTTAGATAATTGAACAGCTTCCTTTCTCACATTAAAATCTGGTAACTGATAAAATGAGTGAATTGTCCATATTGATAAGACTGAAACCACATAGGAACTTTCTGAGTTTGGTTTTGTTGTTTTGGAGGGTTTTTTTTTTCCTCCTCCAATTTATTCTGCATCAGGCTTTATTAAACTGAAGTTTCCTCTGACTTATGTGTATATATCAGAAATTTTGTTTTCTGCCTTAGAAAGCGAGTAGTCTCTAAAGAAAATTGTATTCATTTTATTAACAAACAGAAGAGATATCACCATGCTTATTATGTTAAATAAAAGCAAAATGTCACGTTAAAAATGTCCAATGGCTATTAACAAGTAGTTAATTAGCTTTTGTAAGGCCCCTGGTTTCTGGGGCTTGAGAACTTTTATTAAAGTTTAATAAAGATTTAATATACAGTCACAGATTTCTCCTGCTCACTTAGTATCCAGCATTTTTTTTTTCCTGTTTTTAAAAAATCATGACACTGAGGATATAATCTTGGTAGATAAAATTAACCTGGTGGGGGGAGGTTAATACTTTGGGGAGGGAGTGAAAGGAAGTAAGGGAAGTGGGGGTACAGGAAGGGGGAGGGATTTTCTAAATTGTTTGGTCACTAGCAAAGTCAAGCCTTCACCCTATGAAATGGAAGATCTCACATTGAGTAGGCGGAGGGAGGAAAAACTTTTGAATCCACCTTCTAACCTCTGATAAATGAGCATTTTCATTGTTTACTAGCTTGGTGTGTAAATGCAAGGTTCTTGAGAAGGAGAGCCCGCTTCAGGAGTATCTTTACTTCTATGGAAATAGTATTTTTGCTCAATTGCATACAGGCTTGCATGTGCCTAATTCAGGACCTAATCATTTTTACTTTCTCTCCACTCTCTCTCAACTCTCTCTGTTTCTCTCTCTCTCTCTCTCTTTCTCTCTCTCTCTCTCTGTGTGTGTGTGTGTGTGTGTGTGTGCTTGTGTGTGCATGTGTGTGTAAAATCTTGTAGTCGTAAAAGCAGAACAGACTGAACAGTTAGATTTCCACATCTCTCCTTGGGGAAGCAGGATGCGTCCTCCCATTATGTGGATCTTTTCCTCTCTCTTGCGTTATTTCTGTTTGTAGGAATGCCCTAGCTTCTGTTATTCCTGAAAGATGGAGAAGGGGCCAGGGCAGTGCAGCCTGGATGGAATCTGTAAAGACTGTCCCTTGGTAAGGAAAGGCCAGCAGTGAGAAAGACCTTAGAAGTGGGTCTTTGCATTTTTCAGGCTGGTCTGGGTTTTCAAGCAAATTGGAATAGAGGTAGATGATTCAGCAACTTGAAAAAGACTGAGGAAAGAGATGCAGATTTTTTTAAAAATAATAATACAAGGAAGAATGGAGAGGAAATTTTCTGTTCACATTGCTGCCTGAAGAAAATCTTTAGTTGGAGAAAGACTGGAAAGTACTTGTACAAAAGGGAAATGTGGAAACCCTCAGAAGTTTCCTTTTGTTATTCTGCTTATTTGTGAGTGTTTGCAAATCGAGTGGGGTGGCAATCCCATTCCCTTACCTCCTTTTTTCTTGGAAGAAGGACTTTTTGTTGCAGTTTTAGACATTTCTAGAAGCAGAAATTGGGGGATAGAGAAGTGAAAGTGTAGGTGTCAGTGGCCACCAGAGTCTTTCTGGATTCCTGCCTGCCAAAATCTGCAAGATAACACTGGGACTGATTGCTAGGGCAGCAGCCCGAATTTGGAATCCATCAATACATTTTCTGTGGTACAAGCTAGGTGTTCTGAACTAAGAGTTATCGACTGAGACACAGAGGTTCATCGGGAAGGAAACGGGAGTAAAAGAAAGGGAGGAGGGAGGACGTGGTGGGGGAAGAGAGCTGGGGGAAGGCAGAGAGGCAGGGAGGAAGAGAGCGGGGTTTCATTTCTGTCCTTCTGTTCCCAGCTTCTGTTTGGAAATGCTGTTTTCTCGGAGCGTCTTGCCCGGGATCTTGGGTCAGGGAAGTGATCGCCTGAAGTGACCCCCTCTTCCTGTGCTTCTCTCCCGCTCTGGGCCGCCTCCCCCGCCCCTCCCCCGCACAGGTTGTATGGGATCAAATGCGCCAAGTGCAGCATCGGCTTCAGCAAGAACGACTTCGTGATGCGTGCCCGCTCCAAGGTGTATCACATCGAGTGTTTCCGCTGTGTGGCCTGCAGCCGCCAGCTCATCCCTGGGGACGAATTTGCGCTTCGGGAGGACGGTCTCTTCTGCCGAGCCGACCACGATGTGGTGGAGAGGGCCAGCCTGGGGGCTGGCGACCCGCTCAGTCCCCTGCACCCGGCGCGGCCTCTGCAAATGGCAGGTACTCCTCTGCCCGGCCCGGGTAGGTAGGCGCCAGGTTAAACCAGCCGATGTGCCGGCGGCCACAACAACCCTGGTTAGCTATAGGGGTGGTCATAGTGGTGGCTTGAAGTTAAATGAAGTGTTCTGTACGCAATTTGCGCTGTGTTCTGCTCCTTTGCAGCAAGAGTCAATGTACTCACTATCTCCCTTGATTCTCCGAACACACCTACACGTCTGTGTGTCTCTATAAGGGTACACATAAATGTACACCACTTGTGTACACGTGTATACACACGCCCAAACATCACTTCCAGTTCGCTTTGCCCTCCAAATCTTGGCTTACTGAAAACGGGCTTCAGCTCCCAGCCAGGTATTCCTTTGCTGCCTAATTAAAGGGGCGGAGCCCCGGGTCCCTGGAGCTTCATCCTTTAACCCAATGAAGGAAGCTTAGGTGGCCTGAAGTCATTTCCCCTCCCAAATCCTTTTTTCTTGTAAGTTGCTAAACACTCAAAAATTTTTTAAATTTTTTTATCTTTTTGTGAGATAACAGGACTGAAAAGATACAGTTTTAAAAACTACTGGCCATTGCACAGAGCTGTAATTTAAAACCATCAGCAAGCTAATCTGCAGTAATTGCCTTTTAAAAGGAGCCTGCTTCTTTAAACCATTCATACTATGTGATTTGATGAGAATTTCATCTCCAGGCCTGCAGTTGTAGCTCGAAATTGACCCCATAGGTGTTGGCCTGACCCTAGGGGGTTGCAGAAGGTGCAGGATTTGTATCATATAGATAAGAGGACCCTTTCCCAAGGAAGAGGAGTGGAAACACAGCAGGGTTTGCTAGGACCAAAGCCGTGGGTTAGAAAGTGGACAGTGTTTCCAAACCTGACTTCCTGTCATGACTTCCCCTTTGCAGTTTTAAAGTATCAATTCCCAGTAAACACTGAAGGTGAGGAGACTAGCTCTCCCTTACCCCTCTGCCTTCTGGCAGGTCTAAGAATTCTGTTCAAGGGGATTTGTGACTAGTTTGCACCGGGGCAAAGCCAGGGGTTGTGCTCCTGTTCAGTGGAGCCTGCACTCTGCTTGTGGGGAAGCACAGAGGAAGCTGTAATACCGGGAGGGAGGCGCGGGACATCTCCCAGCCACCGTTTATCTGGAGTCTAGGCAGCTCAACAGACTTTTCATTTCCATTGCTTGGGGTCAGTCTATCTCAGGAACATCCATGTATTACCTTAGATTTAATACTAAGAAAGAGCAGGGACTGGAGATACGGCAGAAAGAGCGAATTTCTTCAGCACCTTGACATGATTGTCCTCTCCGACTGAAGTTCAAGGCGTTCTGGCAGAGCTCTCGGCCTTCCCCTTGCAGAAGTCCCTGCTGGTGTAGTATTTATGGCTGTCACTAAAGTGCTCTGCGTTTCCTTCCCCGGTACACTCTGTGGCCTTGGCCTGGGAGAAAATTCTGAGCCTGGAGAGGGTGGTAATCAATGTAACTGGGGCCCAGTCTGGGTACAAGGAAAGGTGAGAAGGGAGGAAAAACAGTGCTGAAAAATGCCACCCCTGCTGCGAACGGGTGGGGGGGCGGACAGACTTTGAGACCCGTTCCCCTTGGCTAACACTTTGTTGACACGAGGAGGGGCGGTGCTGCGTTCTGGGCCGGGATTATTCAACATTGACCTCTGCAGATTAGAGAGGGAGATTTTATTCTCCCTTTCACCCTCTTCGCCTCTACCGCTGCCGCCCCCTGCTTTGTGTGCCGAGGCTGCAAACACTAGCCATTGTCCTGAAGTGTCTCGGGCCAGCGAGCCAGCCAGCGGGCGGTGGAACAAGTGAGCGGGCGGGTGGGCCGGCGGGCGGGCAGGCCAGCGGGCAAGTGACCCGGCGGGCGAGCAAGGGAAAGAGCGAGCAGACGTGCGACTGAGTGAGTGGGCAACTGGGCGGGTGGGTGGCGATCGGATGTGCGGGCGAGCGAGCAAGCGTGCGAGCGAGCAAGCGGGCTGGTGCTGAGCGGACGGGCGAGCTAGCGGGCGGAGAGCTACCGGGCGGCCCCCCAGCGCTCATGGCGCTCCTTGCTCCGCAGCGGAGCCCATCTCCGCCAGGCAGCCGGCCCTGCGACCCCACGTCCACAAGCAGCCGGAGAAGACCACCCGCGTGCGGACTGTGCTGAACGAGAAGCAGCTGCACACCTTGCGGACCTGCTACGCCGCCAACCCGCGGCCCGATGCGCTCATGAAGGAGCAACTAGTAGAGATGACGGGCCTCAGTCCCCGTGTGATCCGGGTCTGGTTTCAAAACAAGCGGTGCAAGGACAAGAAGCGAAGCATCATGATGAAGCAACTCCAGCAGCAGCAGCCCAATGACAAAACTGTAAGTGGCTCTGGGGCCGGGCAGAGAACCGTGAGGGGGAAGGAGACGTGGCGTGCGAGGTGCGTTCCTGGTACCCAGTCTGACCGGTGTGCGGTTTTCGATCCTGCTCCTGGGCTAGAGTTTGGCCAGGGCTGCCCCTCATCCCCACCCCCACCCCTGCCCCGGGGGAGAGGCTACCCGGTCCCGGCAGGTAGCCGAGGGAGGGCGGGGCAGCTCGGAGGCTTCTTGCGACAGAATAGCTAGCGGCAGCCTGGTCCCAACCTCGTGGATGGGCTTGTGCCCTAACACCTCGCCTGCACCCCTGAACCCGAGAAACGCCGTCCTGCCTTCTGAGGGCAGGCGGCAACAAGGGTTAGCCTGGGTTTTGCCAACATTCAGATCGTCGGTTCCTCACTTACATAAGAGGGAGGGATAACACCTTGGTTCCTGCCTAGATCCAGGAGTTCCGTGGTCAGATCACCCTGTAAGTTCCCAGGGCGCACCACGCTTCTGAGCAAGGCCGGCCGCTGCGTCTTCAGGCCGGCCAGAGAGGTCCCCCAAGGTGACCCACATGCCCAGGGCACCCTCTGCTCCAGGTGAAGCACAGGCCTCCACAGAAGCATCAGGCCCCTCGCAGCACTATCCACTGTTATCATGGTCCCACGGAAGCACCCACTCTACAGGCCTCCTGGTGACATTAAGCTAGAGTTTCTTTTCTTTCTTATTTTTTTCTTTTCCTTTTTACTGCTTCGGCCCTATTTTTAAATGCCATAAAACCTGCTGTCATTAAACTGGGCCAAGGCTGGCCAAGACTGGGCCAGGGCACTTTCTGAGTTGGTTAGTGTATAATAATAGCACAATAGGAGCCAGACCTAAATGCTTTCGGGGGATGGAGTGGGGGGGGGCGGTGCTGGCTCCTCCTTGAGAAGAACTGCTTGGAAAAAAATCTGCAGCTAACTGAAACTGCCTAGAGAACTACCATGTCTAGAGGCTGAAGGGAAGCCCAGCTTGCCTCAGCTTTCTAGTTCTGGGAAGCTATGGCCTGGGAAGGCAGATGGGAGGAATTGGGCTGAGCTGTGAAGGTAAGGGGGAAGAAGAAAATCATAGTAGAATTTGGTTTAATCAGGTCCATGCAGACCTAATAGTCCAGCCCACAGAGGCAGAAAAACAAAACACAATAAAACAAAACTGAATTATAGCTAATATTCGTAGGTACAGTAGATTAACTGAATCAATAAAGGCCACTGTATAGATAAGATAATACCAGGGTATATTTGCTTAGCCTGTGCTGACAATGGAGGCAGGGAATTTGCTCATTAACATCTTGGGATTGGTGTGGGGGGGGGCACCTATTTACAGAATATCCAGGGGATGACAGGAACTCCCATGGTGGCTGCCAGTCCAGAGAGGCACGACGGTGGCTTACAGGCTAACCCAGTGGAGGTACAAAGTTACCAGCCTCCTTGGAAAGTACTGAGTGACTTCGCCTTGCAGAGTGACATAGATCAGCCTGCTTTTCAGCAACTGGTAAGTGTCAGCTCCCAGATGGAAGAGGCTAAATTCCCATCAGGGGATTCTGGTTTAACTGTCACACACTGAAAGATTCTATGGGGAGGGTGTCTTCTTCCCCTCAGGGTTGGGGAGAAACCAAGGAGGCGGGCAATAAAGAGAAGGGAGACAAATGCAAGGAAAACGAACCTCTTGTGTATCTTTTTTCCTTTTTTTAATGAAGCTGCAAAATTTGACCATATAGGTTAAATTTTCCATTAATCAGACCTCCTTTGAAGGATTAATTTCAAGATACCTAACTAGGTAGCATGTGCTGGAAGATGTACAGTGTTCGAGAATCATACATCTTAGATTTTTAGAATTGTCAAGGACTTTGGGAGATCATCTTTGCATTTCAATCAGCAATTAGTAAGTTTACTCCTTCCTGAGCATCTAGAGAATAGGATGTATAAGAAGCCTGATCAAGGTGATTATAGTACATCATCAGTGCTATAATATATAATCAGTGTTGTTTCCATAAACAGTAGGCACATGTCTGGGTGCAATTTTCAAACATATCAATAAAGTTTATTCAAATAAATACGTTTGTTACTGTATCCCTTGCTTGGGACGTCTTCATTCAGAATGTAGGACGGCTCAAATGTTTTCAAGTGTATGGGTTCAAGTGTCACAGAGTCACACACTGTGTACCATGTTTAGCAAAAGGGACATGAGCTCTACCAATCAGAGGTAAAGTGTTTAGTCTGTGAAAATGTGTGTAGCATTAAGATGTTTTCCACATCCAGTGAAGAGCAAATTAATTCACCTTTTGTCTACAAAAGGCTTAAGGGGTCAAGATAAATAAGAACAATAAATATGTGTCCTTTGTCATAAGCTGTATTTATACGTATGATTTTTTTCTTAAAGAGTAATCCGCCCTGTAGAGTCCTGTTTTATAAAATGTAAAGATCTATCCTGAAACCTTGTTCGAACTTTTTTTTTTTTTTTTTTTTTTTGGAAATGAAGCTTTAGTTAGAGGTGAGCTCTTTACCCATATTTACCTGGAGGGCATTTGCTTTCTCAGTGTCAACATTAGGTAATTGGCCAGAGGCAAGTAGTTATAAAGGGGCTTGGCCCCAGGCTGGTGTTTGCAAATGCTAACTGGGTGCAGAGGCTAGATGTGCCTTAATCTCATATTGAAAAAGTTTGCTGTAGAAAGAAATGTGGGCTCTGGAACTAGAAAAAAAAATAACTTATTTTAAGGTCATTAATCTGTTGAGTTCTTTGAGCAAAACCTAAATCACAGAAGGAAGGTATCATGGGGAGGGTTCAGGGCAGCCGAGTGTTTGCACTTTCTGAAACTTTAGTGTCTGATGAGAGCAGTGGAGAGGAAGCAGAGGCAGGGGTGGGCATGGTTAGAGAAGGTTTCCAACAGCAGTACAGTGCTTTTAGGGCTAAAAGAAGGAGCCAGATATTTAAGAAGGAGTCAGATATTAGGGTTAAAAGGAGTCAGAATGGGATGATGTCATAATATATGGGTCTCATTTTGGAAGGAAGAGCCTGATTTAAAGAGAGAGAGAGAAAAAGGCCAAGAGGCAGCAGGACCAACAAGGAAGAATGCCCAAGCAACGAGCCTGCTGAGGAGTTAATCGTTGTTCTGTGGAGCCTCCTCTCACTCTCCCATGGAAGGATCTGAGCCTGTTACGGATTTTCCAACTGAAGAAAAGAGTCTTTGATGCCTAGAGACTGACAGCTCGCCTACTCCCAGGGCAACTTGTAGCCAACAGGATAATTTTATTTTGAGCATGCATAGTAGAGTTGTGATGCCATTTTATGGTGGGAAACACATTTGTTCTTAAATAATTTAATGCAACATAATGTTGGGACTTCAGTTTCGGTTAAAACAGATCTTTTGGAAGATGGGAACATGAGAGGATGTCTTCTCAAGTTATTCTCCTCCAGGCTTTCTCTAAGCCTGTTAAAATTAAGTTATCTATGTGGGTATCTTTACCTACGTATATATCTACACAAACATTTCCACCTACACAATATGATGAGTTTATCGTCTTTTTATGAATACTGTTACAGTGTCCTTTATTTCTCAACCTTCTATGCAGGTCAATTTTTCAGAAGGAGGACCGGGCTCTAATTCCACTGGCAGTGAAGTAGCATCAATGTCCTCTCAACTTCCAGATACACCTAACAGCATGGTAGCCAGTCCTATTGAGGCATGAGGAACATTCATTCTGTATTTTTTTTCCCTGTTGGAAAAAGTGGGAAATTATAATCTTGAACTCCAAAACAAAAGTATTTAACGACCCAGTCAATGAAAACTGAATCAAGAAATGAATGCTCCATGAAATGCACGAAGTCTGTTTTAATGACAAGGTGATATGGTAGCAACACTGTGAAGACAATCATGGGATTTTACTAGAATTAAACAGCAAACAAAGCGCAAAACCCAATATATGCTATTCAATGATCTTAGAAGTGCTGAAAAAAAAAAAAACGTTTTTAAAACGTAGAGGATTTACATTCAAGGATCTCAAAAAAAGCATTTTCATTTCACTGCACATCTAGAGAAACACAAAAATAGAAAATTTTCTAGTCCATCCTAATCTGAATGGTGCTGTTTCTATATTGGTCATTGCCTTGCCAAACAGGAGCTCCAGCAAAAGAGCAGGAAGAGAGACTGGCCTCCTTGGCTGAGAGTCCTTTCAGGAAGGTGGAGCTGCACTGGTTTTCGATGTTTTAAGTTGACTTTACCAAGGGGTAACTTGAAATCCTGGGTCTCTTGGCCTGTCCTGTAGCTGGTTTATTTTTTACTTTGCCTCCTCTCCCCTTTTTTTGAGATCCATCCTCTATCAAGAAGTCTGAAATGACTTTAAAGGTTTTTGAATTGAGATTTAAAAACCAACTTATACCGCATTGCAACAAGGTTACCTCTATTTTGCCACAAGCGTCTCGGGATTGTGTTTGACTCGTGTCTGTCCAAGAACTTTTCCCCCAAAGATGTGTATAGTTATTGGTTAACATGACTGTTTTCTCTCTTTCTGGAAATAAAAAGGAAAAAAAAGGAAACTTTTTTTGTTTGCTCTTGCATTGCAAAAATTATAAAGTAATTTATTATTTAATTACTATTATTTAATCAGAAGACTTGCCACTTTTCATGTCATTTGACATTTTTTTGTTTGCTGAAGTAAAAAAAAAAGCTAAAGGTTGTACGGTGATCTTTGAATTATTTGTCTAATTCTATGTGTTTTGTCTTTTTTCTTAAATATTATGTGAAATCAAAGCGCCATATGTAGAATTATATCTTCAGGACTATTTCACTAATAAACATTTGGCATAGATAAATAAATAAACACAATGATCCAGGTCGCTGTTTTGTGTTTACAAACAAGCTATTCAAATGTCTGAAACTACGGATTGCATGTGAATTGGGATAAGCTGACAAACAGTAGGAGTGATATTGTAATTGCAAGTAGTTAAGGTCGAGTTTGCAAGTTTGGGTTTCAATAGTTGGATCAAGGTTGGTTGGAAGCCCTTAGCTCTCAGCTAGGATAATGCTACTGGTTTTGTGAAAATGAGATGCTGTTCTCTGTCCTGCCCAACTCTCTTTCCTTCCCTCAGTCTCTTTCTGTCGGTTCCCCATCCATTCACCCACCCCAAATAGGAAGAGGGTTTTGCTGAAAATGGTTTTTGATTCAGAGTCAGTATTTTATTTTCTTAGAATAAGTGATTTATACCAAAGTCTCCTGCTTGGGATTGTTGGAATGACACGTATGTCAAATATATAAGCTCTTGGTAAAAGAGAGGCTTTCTGCCTAGCCAGTGAGGGATGACCATCGTTTACCAGTGGCGGCTGTCAGCCGATTGAAAAATGCGGCTCTATTTGTGTAGAAGGAACAGGCCTAGAGAAAGAGTATGCTCTGCATTTCCCAGACTAGTCAGTGTTTGCATTTTCTTGCCTCTTCTCCCCTCTCCCATCTCTTCTTCATCCTTTCCCCAAGTCCAATTTCAAACATCTTGGGAAGGATGACTGGCTATGGGGAGAAACACGCCATGTGTTCTGTTGGGAAACCGCCTTTTATGGGATGGGGTAGCGAGCCGCGCGCTTTGCTGGACCCATCGGCAATCAGAGTTAGGAGCATGCTCTCTGGGACAGACTATTCCCCCGCTGGCATTTAGCAGTAGTTAAAGTGTGAGAGCCAGAACCCCAGAAAAGATAAATGGCACTGCTCGAAATCAGAAGTCTCGGTGCTTCTTCGTTTGCTGGCGTAGAGTTAGGATTTGGGGCTCCACCCTGTTCCCTCTCCTCCCTTCACCCCCACCCCAGGATGATGCTTTCACTCTGGAAACTGGATTCATTTGTATGCCCGAGTGTAATGCCGTTTTCAGTACCTGACGATTCTTAATAAATATGAAAGCTAAATTACCCTAACTGTGTGTCTCGTGGCGTACCCCCTTCGGGTTTGATAGGAGTGAGGTGGGGGCCGAGCCCCTCAGCTCTCAAGTCGCTTTCACCCTCTCCAAACCTGCGCAAGTCTGGAAGCCAGCCTCAATTACGCTTTTGTTTGGCTTGGTTCTACATAACGGGTTAATTACAGGCTCTAACGTGGGGGCAGAGAGAAAACAAACTTTGCATTGAAAATGTTACAGTGCATTAGACATGCCCGTTGATTACTTTGATTGTTGTGTCTAATTCTTGACAGAGGGGTAATAATTTGGCCGGGATAATAATGGCTTGCAGTCTTCTGCTGAGAAAAACAGGAGTTACGTCTTATCTCACACGGATCTTCTCTGGGAAAGGTTCTTTTTTTCTTTCTTTTTACTCAGGTCTCCGTCCTCTAATCTCTTGCCAAGAGACTTTACTCTTTTAGCTTCCCATTCACTATTTCTATTGGTCTCTTTTTTCCTTTTTCCTCACCATCACGGCAGAAATGGCAACAAATATGCATGTGTAAGGGTGGCAGGCTCAACGTGAATATTGGTGTCCTGCCTGCAAAGTTAATCAGAGTCTAAGCCTTCCTTACTTGGAAAACACTGGACCCCCTTCCCCAGCCATAGCCTCTGGTGGTCTCGAAAATGTTAGGAACTGGAGCTGGAAAACACTTTATTTAGGGTTTGAATGCAATAGAAAGACTTAAGTGAGGCACTCACCTTTGTGAAGCTTTTTCCTCCTCGAATTGATTTGTAAGATTAAGAATATGTTTGCATATTTGGGTGTGGGGCAGTGATGTTTTGCATATATAGATGTCAGCCTGTTCTGAAGTCGACCGCTTGAATTTAAGCACAATAATTTAGGGAGGGGCTGATGAATGATTTGCTTTCACTTGCTAGATTCAAGATATTTGTTTCCTGATGGCTGAGAATGGATTGATGGGTCAATAGATTCTAGTTCTTTTATTATTTACATGAAGATGTGTCTTTCCCCTCTAGACTCCTCAGCCTGTACTCTAAAATGTGTAGTTGAAATGTCTTTTTGTTTGCAAATCATTTCTTGCATACTCCTCTTCTCTGTACACCTCTGGAGACTGAGTTTTGAGCTCTGCTCTTATAATGAAATTCTTCCTGTTGGTTATTATCTTTGATCGTCCCTCCCTTATTACTCTGAATTCCTCCTTCTGGACATTATGACTCATTTCCTCCAGCTTCTGCAAGTTAAAATGTAATGCAACTAAAACCATCTAGTATGCTCCCCTTAAATCAGAAAATTCTTATCAATATCTGTAGTCTTAAAGACAGGATTTTCCCCCTATTATTTCAGCACAATACTATCTTCCATTTCAGCCTATTTTCCTTCTATTCCATTCATCAAATGAACTTGGGTTTTCTTACAATCAAAAAAGTTCTTTTCTAAGTTAGAATCATGTTTGGACATTATTTTTATTCTCAATTGAAACAAGGTTTCTGGTTATTTGCAATTCCGTGTGGGTATGTGTACCCACTTGCCCAGTGACAACCTTCTTGGAGTTCAAGATTAAATAGATGATTTTATGATGCTTGGCTGCTATTCACCCTGATCAACTTGTTGAACTCATAATGTTGACCTCTTTTCTGGTGTATCTCATCTTTTTGATACTAGCTAAAAAGACATTGTGCTTTCAGGTTACCTTGGAAGGACTTTGTATTTCCCTAGCACCTTGAATTTTAAGCCACAAGATCGATCTCGTGAAAAATAACTGTTGTAAATCCCATGTGGCTTTACTTAGCCTTTTCTTTTTTCTTTAAAAAAGAAGAAGAAGAAGTTAAAAAGGTTAAAATCAATCTCAGTTCAAACCCTCAGAAGAGCTAAGTTTGCGTGGCACCCAGCCTCTTTGGCTTTCTAATCTCATTCCTAATATGAGTGAACTGTCTAAGCAGAAAGTACTTATTTTCTTATTTGTAAAGTTCAGTTTAGTCAACTTTTGTAAATCAGATTTATCATCCAAATGATGCCTGAGTTCTGTTCCTCTGGGAATATTTACTTCCTTTTTGCTAATCAACAATTAAAGACTTACATTGCAACAGGGCAAAATGTTTCTCTTGGGGGGCGGGAGAAGAAATAGGAGGGGACAATTTTTGTGTATTTATTTTAAGTGTTCTCTTAAGAAATGGCCCCACATCTTGAATTCTCAATAACTGTTTAAAATAAAAAGTAACTTGTACAGTGTGAGTTGGTATTTTTAAAGTAAAATGCAAGTAGTTAATTCAAGGCTCTGGCAGCCTATTTTGTTTACTGATCTTTTCTGATTGTTGTTTTCTTGATAATGGAGCGAGCCACCGAATGGCTGTTTGAGCCTAGGCGCCACAAACATAAACTTCACAGCTTACAATGTCCCAAGCCGTGATGGAGGATCTCTCCACACCTCCCAGAGACTTCTGAAGTGTAGACAGAGAAGTTGGTTCACAGGGAGCAAAGGAGGGGGAGGGGCGGTAGGGAGGGCTGCTGAGTGTTTGCTGTGAGCATTGTTACTATCACGTCCTTTAATTTTTATGGTGCTTAAGCTGTTGCCTCCAAGAAGCCAGTTTCTGTGTTTTGAGGAAGCCAGTCTCTTCTCGGAACTGTACTTAAGACTCCTTGGTTCTAATTTGTAAAAATTTATTTTGCAAATCTTTCTGCTTAATTATCTCTCTGCAATAGTGCTCAGAATCGATAAGCAAAAGGTTCTAAAAACAAAATTATATATATGTATGTGTGGGTACATTCATACAAATATACATATAATATACACATACATATATATAATTTTCTTTATAATTTTCTTTATATCATTTATATGTGTATGAATACACAGACAGACACACACACACACACACACACACACACACACACCCCAAAGGAAACCACCTGGATTTGGAAGAAAGATGTGGGGTAAGACTGCTTTTCTCCAGATGGGAAGGAAAGACAAATTGACCCTCCCTTTCTGAAGCCATGTGCAAGATTCTGCTTAGCCTTAGAACTGCTTATTCCTTGCCTGGAATCCTCTTTCCATTCCATTGATCAAAAGTTAGTGTTCATTTTGAAGTGATGCTATTTGAAGATTTGATCGAGTTAGCTACTTAATTTTGCGGGTCGTCCCAGTGGTTCTACCCCCGGGTTCACCGCCCACGTACAGCGGGCAGGGCAGCGCCTGTGTGGACTCAGGTTAGGGGTGGGACGCGCCTGGAATGGGGGACCCGGACACCGGTCTAACCAGCCCCGCCACTCCCGCGGGCAAGTCAGCCCTTGATCCCTTAAGGAAGGGACAATCGTCGTGGTCCGAGAGAGGAAAATAAGGGTATTTCTGGGCCCATCTCTTTCAGGAGTCGATCAGGTTGGCAGATCTGGAGGACTAATCCAAACAAGGCGCTTGACTTGTGAGGTCGCGAGTCTAGACAGAGCTGGTGGCTCGGCGGCTCCTTATCTTTCCCTGGAATCAGCCGAAGAGGCGCTCCCCGGCCCACTCCGCTAGGCTCGCCCGGGTCCGGAGCCTCCGCTCGACGCAGACTGCACAACAAACACAGCACCTGAGGCTTTTCAGCTCGCTTTATTGTTTAATGGAGAATGCTGCATAACATTCATTTGTCTTCTTGGTTTCGCGACCTGGCGGCTTTGCAGCCACAGACGCTGGGTGTGGGTGTGCGCCAGCGCCCGGCTGTTTGGGTCCCGACGATGAGCAGTGGCGGGCGCTCCACTCCAGCACTGCGCGTGTAAGCGCGCCTGGCTCCGCTGTTCCTGCGCCCTCGGGTCCTTGGAGAGGGCCTTAGGGATACCCAACTGCAGCCCCTTTCATGCTTCCAAAGCCCGGAGGCGGAAAGGTGGAGGAACAGTGGGAGAAAGCGTAGGCGAGGGGTCTTTGGCTAATCCGGTATCTCCTCTTGCTGCCTGGAAATGACAGTTTTGCGCCAATGCCATTTATGGTTGGCAGGGCCAGCGAGCTCTGACTCAAGGGCAATCAATAAAAACATTTAGTTCAATAATAAGCTGTTTATTTTTTCCCCGAATGTACTGAGAAGGGTGTGTCACCGTCTTGGACAAGGTGTCCCTGCGTAGCCGATCACCCGTTTCCCCATGAGTACAAACACATAGCGTGACTTTCCAGTGTTTTCGTGACCACTTCACAGGGCATATCATGGAAGCCTTGGTCCTTCCTAACCGCCTGCCACCACAGACAGACTGAGAGTGTTAGCCACTTGGGAGCAAGGGAACTACTGGGACAGATTTTGCAAAGCCTCTTTTTGGAGGAGCAAATAGCTGGGCTTGGAGATTTATAGTCAAGGATTTTGTGGCTCGAATTCCAAATTAATTGAGATTAAGTTGTTTATCATTTTGGCCTTCCCCATGGGATTTGTTTTTTCTTGTTTCAAGAAAAAGGGGTTTCTAGTTACATCTTAGAACTCACCCTTCTAGTCTGCAAGTGTGTGTGTGTGTGTGTGTGTGTGTGTGTGTGAGAGAGAGAGAGAGAGAGAGAGAGAGAGAGAGAGAGAGAGAGAGAGAGATTGGCATAGTATAGGTAATACTGCCTCTGTCTGAAAACTAACCATAGATGTAGGTGACAGTAATTTCCTTATGTGCTTAACATGGTGTTAATAGAAACACTACATCTCCCAGCTTTGGTGACATGGAAAATCCATACCTTCATGCTTTTCCCTGCCTGTTTTCTGTGTCACAGCTGTGTGTCACCAAGAAAAGAAAAAAAAGAAAAAGAAAAACAAGGCAAAATACAAGTTTTGTGAAATTGAAAAATTTCTGTAGGGAGATTATTTTTTATTATTATTCCTTTCTCCAGGAAACAATCCTTAACAATAACTCAGGCACAGACTTTTCTTTTTCTCATGGGTAAAGGTTACTGTTTATTTTGAGCTGTCACAAATACAATGTGTTGTTTGAAACTTGTTAAAGTTAGCAGGTATGTAGAGATAATACTAGACAGGCCACTGAATATGATAAAGTAAAATATGGTGGGAATTAGCTTTTAAGGGCAATGAAAGATTTTACTTTTTTCTAATAGTTTTTTAATTAATATTTTCTCAAAAAGTATTATCTATTTTCTCAGAGTTCTGTAATAAAAAACAGTAAACTTGTTCAATGCACAGTAAAGCTAAGGTTTGCAAAATCTTACTTGTGCAGGTTCTATTCTGTGGTTATTTTGCTAATTTTAGTTACTCATATTTTCAATAAGATTTAAATAAGTTTCCTTTCCCTCCATAAAAACAAAAATTGCCTACACCTAGGTAAAGACATGTTTTGTCTTAAAATTTTCAATTGTTATTTATTAGAACAACTATTAATTTGGTTTTTAAAGTATAAACAGGAGGTTTACTTTACAAATAGGTTTAACCAAAAATTCTATATCTGATTGTTGGATTAGGAGAAAATAGAAAAAAAAAAGAATTAGATTTTTAAAAAGAATATATACTTTGAAACAGTGTATTTTGAGTATGTAAAGTATTAAAAATCTAATAGTAAACTCTAAAAGTATAACTGCTGGTTATTTAAATTTTTATTTCAGTAGTCCAAAAATTTTTGTTATGGGAGATCAGTTCTCAAAAAGAAATAGTTGAAATAAAAATAGACTGGCAACCTAAAAAACAGTGTTTCATTTACAAAACAAAATGAGTGATTTTTTTTAAAAAACACAGTAATGTACTTTCACAAACATGGAATGGCTGATATCTAAAATGATTACATGTGGAAAATATGGATTAGCAGTTTCCAAAGAATAAAACATTTTAATAAATTCTGAAATAACACTTTTACTTTCCTCAGTAACATATGGAGATATTTTGGAGATTGCTACTTAGAATTCTGTTTTTATATCAAAGCACATTTTATATTTTAAGACTATGATGTATCCTTAAAATCTTTGTGACTTCAAAGGCAGTAGGCATGTTAACAGTTTATACATTGGCAAATTTCTGTCTATTTACTAGAAGTTGAACACTTGGGTGAAGGATGGTTTACTGCCAATAAAAACTTACCTTTTAGTTCTGTTAACCCATCAGGATGGACTCATAAGTCTCATTAATGTTAATGGAAAATGTCCTTGTCTGTCATGTGCAAAAAAGGGCTTGGAGATATTTCAGCCAGCAGTTTCTTTATAGCAAGCATCCTAGGGCTAAAACCACCTAAGAAGTAATTTTGATCCCATCTAGGTCCTGAGAATATGTTAGTCTAATAAGTGAAAATAAGCATATGAAATGGTAGGGTTGGAGTTGACTTTAAAGACAAATGCTTTATAGAAAGGCGGGGGAAAAAGGCATGAAAATATTTTCCACACATTTGAGAGTTTTAGGAGTAACCTCTTACTTAACTGATATTTCAGAAATACTGCTGCTAGGTAGATGGTATAACTTCTCTGCTACTGAGATCTAGAACTACAGTTGTTCTATGCTGCTTGCAGACCACATAGGAAGTTGTTTGTATTGAATTATTTACTGGAATTTGAGTGATGCTTTGTTTATATTTTCATTTTATAGTAGTGATAAATTATATGAAATCAGTCTTGTGGATAAATATATGCATTCCTAACGTGTATTGTGGCAGCCTTTGCCGTGGCCTAGAGTTTTCTCTAGGGCAAAGCTAAGTGACGGGTATTATCCTAGAATTTCTAACATTATAGAACTGAGTGATAGTCCAAGAGTATAAATGATGAATATTGTTCACATGCAATGTTGTGTCGGTTAGTCAAGCTAAAATTTTCTAGAATGGCTACATAGACTATTTTAAGTCTTCTTAAAAGGGAACATCGAGAAAGGAGCTATTTTCTTCTAGAGTAAGAGGTACATAGTGGTTTTCTACCATGGCATAACACTTTTCTATCTGTAAAGTCCTTCACAGTCATCAGTTATGCATGAGAGCCACCAGAGCCCATTTTCCTAATGACCTCTGTACCTGTTGCTTAGAACAGCTGTCAGTTCCCTTGTCTTCTTCATATGTAAAATAGCAGAACATCAAAGAAGTCCTTGGTGACTCGAGGGAGGACTGTGTTAGATCAGATAATGAAAATTATTTTACCAACATTTTCAGTGAGTTCCAGTCTTCATAATTCCAAGAAGTAAGGAAAGAAGCTGAAGGGGGAAGGGATGGGTGCCAAAAAACTGTAGCAAAACTATAATTTATCACCTTAAAGCAGTGGCTCTCAAACCTGCTCTACGCTCTTAGAAATTATTGAGGACCTCCAGGGTTTCATTTATGGGAGTTCTATGAGTAGTTACCATATGACATATTAAAAAATAATTTACAAATATTTATTCATTAAAAATCACACTACATGTTAATTTAAACAATTTTTAAATAAAAAATATAGCTTAGCAAAACAAAAAATTTAATGTGAAGAGTGGAATTGTATCTATTTTTGCAAATCTTTTAAATATCTGGCTCAAATGAAGACAGCTGAATTCTTATATCTGCTTCCTCATTCAATCTACAGTGATTTCATGTAGACTCTGAAACTCCATGTTCACTTGTAAAAGAATGAAAGTAAAAAGACAAATGAGGTAATGAGGTCTTAGCTTTTTTTTTTTTTTTTTCTTTGAGACAGTGTCTCACCCTGTTTCCCAGGCTGGAGTGCAGTGACATGATGTCAGCTCACTGACCCCTCCCGGGTTCAAGCTGTTCTCCTGCCTCAGCCTCCTGAGTAGCTGGGATTACAGGCACCCACCACCATGCTTGACTAAGTTTTGTATTTTTAGTAGAGACAGGATTTTGCCATGTTGGCTAAGGCTGATCTTGCACTCCTGGCCTCAAGTGATCCATTCACCTTGGCCTCCAAAGTGCTGGGATTGCAGGCGTTAGTCACCATGCCTGGCTCAACATTATTCTGAAAAGAGTTTTGACCTCACAGACTCCCTGAAAAGATTTCAGGGTTCCCCAGAACACATATTGAGAACCACTGCCTTAAAAATGGGCTTTTGCAAAATGATTACAGAGAAACTATTGCTTGAGGAAATTTATAATAATTGCTTGTAATAATGCTCTAGTGATATAGGTTTGTTTTTTACATCAAGTCTAGGTTGCAATTTTATGACTTGTCAACTGCATCATCAAACACAGATCCCCCACAGTACCTTGAAGAAAAATATACTGTGATGTCATATATCTGAAAATTTAAGTCTCCTCTGTAGGAAACTCTAGGAGAGAAAGCTACATGAACATTGGCTAGTGTATGTAAAATGTGCTGGACTCTTACAATGTTTTAGAGCCTAACCTGTGAAGTTGTGAAGGATATGAGCACTGAAGAGAACTTTGAAATCCATCCCAACTAATTTGAACTTGTCATAGGTAGGAATTTCTAGCCACAGTATTTTCAGACCAGGAATAAAAAGTCACAGTTATAATTTGGAAAAGTCATTTGGCTTTTGAAATGAGATAGCTGGTAAGGTGAAAGACAGAGGTCAAGGAAAATAACAAGTCAAGGATCCTAGTGGCTCGGGTGTGGGGTGGCATGCAGAGAAAAGAAGAAATTGATCTAAGACAAATTCCAAGAAACTGACTAGTGTGGGGAGTCTGGTAGTTGTGCATCAGAATTTGTTTTTCCCTTCCTTATAAGCATATGGGTAGGCTGCATATGCCAGGCTCCCTTATATTATGCACTGCATATACATATAAGTGCATACTATAATGAAGTTGAGTGGGTCACGTGACTACATGTTTGCCAGTGGAATCTAAACGGAGTACTGTGGGTCATCCTAGGCTTAGACCTTGAGACAGTGAGTATGCTCCCTTTATGCTATCTTTTTCCCATCCAACTAGCTGGTACCCAGAAAGGTATATATATAGAAAAGCAACATGGCAGAAATAACCAATGTCCCAAATCACTCAGAGAGTAGAGCTGCCTGCCAACTTGAAACATTCAGCTCAAACTGTAAAGGAGAAATAAATGTTTTAGTTGTTTTAAGCCACCGAATTACTGTGTCTTATTTGTCGCATTTCCCTAGCCTAGACTAATCTTGATGTAGACTAGGGCATTAAGGTAGCATTGAGAAGTCAAGGACGACTCTGAGGTTCTGAATGTGAATTACAGCATCTGAAGGAAATGCATTTACTCACTCACTTTCATTGATCCATTCAAATTTTTCTCTAGTGTTTACTATGTGTCATGCAGTATTCCATGTGCTAGTTATGTAGAAGTGAACAAAACAAAAAGTTCTTCCTTCATGGAGCTTATGTTTTTGTGGTGTATTCAAAGAATGTACATATAAGTCCATACTATAATGAAGGCAGGGATAGACACCATAAAGAAAAATCACTCAGAGAAAGGGAATGCAGAGATTGATATCAAGTAATGCTTCTTTTGAGGTGACCTTTGAAGAGGTGGTGAGTAATCAAAAAAGTGAAAATGAGACAAATGTGTATGCACCAATTGTATTAAAATTTTGAAGCTGTGTGTTTTGATATACCCTTGTATCTAAGACTGTATGGAAAGAAATAGATCAGTGTTAGGTATCTGGAAGTTATTCCCTTACAAAACTTAGTGAAAACAAAAGAATCTGTGCAGATTTTTAAAAAGCAGGAAGACACAAGTAATATAGAAATTCATCAAAGATACATTGGAAGAAAAGTGACTGGAAGGGCATAAGAAAAAAGAAAAGACATAAATGTGAGGAATAAGTGAAGAGATCAGGGTGGTGATGAGGGAAAATAAAAGACAATAGAAATGTCTCAGGAACTGAAGCCAGAAGTCTTCAAAGGGGCAGGTATGAAAAGCTGTGCCACATACATCAGAAAGATCAAGGAAGATAAGGACAGAGAAAATGCCTTTGAACTTGGCTGAATGGAGGTCATTGGATACCATAAAGAGGCAAAGATGGAAGCCAGATTTAGGAGGGGAATTAGGGGGAAAATATTTTAAATATAGTTCTTCTAACTCTTCACTATTGTTATTGGACATTTATTGAGTGTGGTGATTCTATAGAGCTCTACTCTAATAACCAAACATTCACTGAATCTAGTTACCAGGCTGGTGAAGAATGACTGAGGAAGTACCAGAGGCTGGTGCTTCTATTAACCCTTTCAGATGGGCTCCAGAGGATAGGACTAAAATATTTTTAACTCCTTTGGAGCTCTGACTTTGCTGAGTTCAAGAAGATTCAAGATTCCACTGTCTAAGCAAACAAACCAATTAGACGCTAAACTCCCAGAGGCTAGAACTAAGCTGTCAAGGGAAAGTGAATATGGAGAGGTAATTATCCAATAATTACAACAGACTAGGCAAAAATCTAAGAGAAATGTTTGTTGGCATGTTGTAAAACTGTTTAAGAGGTTAGCAATTTGCTTGGTTTTGTTGCCACTAGGCTAAAACCTGTGGTGTTTCATCAGAAGGTAATATTCCTTGAACACCATACTGTTAGAAAACTCAGCTGCAAAGATTTGAAAACAAGTAAGAGACTTAAAAGCCACAATAAGTTTTTAATTTGTTGAGTCTTTGAGATATCATCCAGCTGATGATACTTTGCAAGCCTGATAACACTGGGCAATCATCATTTGTGTTGCTGAAGTGTCCATGGTAATAGAAAATTAGTAATACTGTATGCCCTAATTTGCCTCTCCTGGAATGGATGCCTACCAAGAATTTATAGTTTCTCTTAGTTCTACTTTGCTTTTTGAAAAATGATAGGGCATATGCAACTGTAGGTGTGCCCTAGAATGCAAGCTCATTGGGGGAAATCAAGATTAAACCTAGTAGCACATACAGTCACACTAGGTTAACTATAATTTGTAATTCAAAATAACTTTAAAAGATTAATGACTCGCCACCCAATACTTTGGAGTATATACAAGAGGATAAATCATAAAGTCTCTAGTAAACGTAAAAATGAAGAGAGGAAGAAAAGACTTATTTGAAGATTTTTGAGGGTCAGTGTAGAGGACACAGAAAGGAAAAACTCATCTGATGGGTAAGGAAATGCTAAGGAGTAGTATAGATAAGTGTGTCAAGATAAAGCGAAATAATTTGATGAGTCTAATTGAAAACATTCATTTTTAAAATATTTAGTTATGGTGACTTCTTTAATGCAATTTCCATCCATAATGATAAGGATTCCATTTTTTTTCTTTTGAGTTCTGATTTTGATCCCGCTAAAATTATACAAAGCAATTAAAATGAAGGTACTTCCATAATTATAAATATTTTAATTATTCCATTCCTTGTAGTATCCAAATTTGACATATAAAATGTTTTCTAATCTAAATCTTGATTTTTTTTCTGAATGAACTATTATTCAGTGTTCACTCATGCTATTTCTAAAATGCATATCATGTATAACGTATATTAATAATGGAAACATAGTTTACCTCTTCTAACTGTATTAATTTGATATTGTGATATTCATTACCTGTTTTCAAATACAAATCTTGATGGTCCAAATGTAGAAAGAAACCCACAATAATTCAAATTACAATTGTTTTCGGCAAACTGTGTTCTTCCAGAAAGAAAAAAAAAGTCTTGAAAATTAGTGATACAAAAAAATCTATTTTTAAAATTGAGAGTTAATGAGGATCATTTTCTTTCTCATCATGCACTATCTCAGGGTGGCAGTCCAAATTATTCATTATAGCTTAGCAAGAATACATAAGCAACCTATCCTGGAAAGTTGTAGAGTTAAGTAAAGGTCTAGGTTTTACAAAGCATAATATAATTAACTGTCTCAGAAGGATATATGCCTAGATAAATTCATGACACTCAGGCTTTCTACAAGAGTCCCCCGACCTCTTGGCTTTGAACTGATTAGCTCTATAGTAAGCCACTCATAAGTCAGATGGGTAGCTGGAAGACAAAGCAGCAAACAAGAACTTTTGGCACACCTTTTGCTAAGCCTAAAAATGTCCTAAATGTCCCTAGAGGCCTTATCTTGAATGTGTCAAGATTTCTGACTTGAAGCTGTTGATCCATAGCACATACTCTTACAAAAACATAAATGGACAGAATGTAGGGAAAAGGCAGGAAGTTTTTGGAATCATTAGCAAAATTGAACTCTGCTGTTAGTAAAATAATCACATATTTGAACAGCCAGTCAGGACTGGGGACCAAGTATGAAGCAGATGAGAAAGTGACTTTTTTTGTTTCTTGTCACTAAATTGAGATGTAAGGACATTGGCTTTCTAAACTTTTCTACTATAGCTACCACCTAATGGTTATCGTGCCAGGCCCCTGGCTAGGTGATAATTTTACATTGTTTCTATTCTTATCTTCAAATTCGTTGCTGTAGTTTGAATGTGTCTCACAAAATTTCATGTGTTAGAAACGTAGTTGCCATTGTAACAGTGTTGAGAGGCAGGACCTTTAGCAGGTGACTAGATGATGAAGGCTCCACCATGATGAATGGATTAATGCTGTTATTGCAAGAGAGCATTGGTAATAGTGAGAGTGAGCTCCTGATAAAAAGAATGGGTGCTGGCCGGGCTCGGCTGCTCACGCCTGTAATCCCAGCGCTTTGGGAGGCCAAGGCGGGAGGATCACGAGGTCAAGAGATCGAGACCATCCTGGCCAACATGGTGAAACCCCATCCTACTAAAAAATACAAAAATTAGCTGGGCATGGTGGCGCATGCCTGTAGTCCCAGCTACTTGGGAGGCTGAGGCAGAAGAATTGCTTGAACCCAGGAGGCAGAGACTGCAGTGAGCTGAGATTGCACCACTGCACTCCAGCCTGGTGCCTGACGACAGAGCAAGAATCTGTCTCAAAAAAAAAAAAAAAAAAAAAAAGAATGGTTGCTGCCCAATTTCCTCTCTCTGTCTCACCACATGATATCTTCAGATATGGGATTGACCATCACCAGATAACAGCTCCATACTCTTGTATTTACCAACCTCCAGAACTGTGAAATTTATAAATTTCCTGTCTTTATAAATTACACAGTCTGTGATGCTCTGTTATAGCAGCAGACAACATACTAAGACATAGGTGTATTCCATTTTGCAGAAGAGGAAAATAATCTCTAGTCAAGAGAACATGCCCAAAGCCTCACAGAATTTGTGGATACAAACAGCAATTATTTAAGTTAATTGCATCAGTAATTTGTATAACAACCCTTAATTTAGATGTGCTTATTCAAAAAGCATTTTTTACTTATTTATTTATTTTTATAAAAAATTGATCAGGTGCAATGGCTCACGCCTGTAATCCCAGCACTCTGGGAGGCCAAAGCAGGCAGAATACTTAAGGCCAGGAGTTTGAGATCAGCCTAGTCAACATGGTGAAATCCCATCTCTACAAAAATACAAAAAGTAACCAGGCATAGTGGCTCATGCCTGTAATCCCAGCTACGTGAGTGGAGAATCCTGAAGGTTGCAGTGAGCCGAGATCTTGCCACTGCACTCCAGCCTGGGCAGCAAAGTGAGACTCCATCTAAAAAAAAAAAAAAATTCTATTTACTTAGGAGCATTCAGAATGTCAACAAAAGAACTGTAAGAACTGCAACTTTCTTTTTTTTGCAATTACAGTGTAGTATTCTGTTAATAGAAAAACAATTATGTCCTAATATAAGCTGCATCAGAGACAATTGAAGATGAAAATACTACCATCCCCATATAAAACTAATTTGTGCTGTGTACCAAGAGGAAGATGCTTTAAATTTCCATGCCAATTTACAACTCGCATACAGTACCAGGCAAAGTTAATGGTATTGAAAATACTACCAGGACAGGTCTATCTAAAGACACATTCAGAAAGTAACCTCTCCCAGTTTCTTTGCAACATCACCTACACATAAACCAGGATGTTATTCTTTGATTTTGGGGTGACAATCAGAACAGAATAAGAAGGCCAAAGAAGGCCTATTGGGTGTGTTGGGATCCTTGACTTCTTGTTTGTTTTCCCTGAGGAGGGATATTTGTTTTCATTTATCTTTTATCAATTGACCTTGTCTGACTTTGCCCTGTTTTCAAATTTTTTCTTTCTGCTTTGAACCCATGGTCTTTCATCTCTCTGAGCATTTCTTAAAAAATTCTGAGAAGTTGACGGAAGCATCTGGATGATGCTTGTTGTGATGTTCCGGGTAAGATTTCATGAAGAATGTATATGATGACATTTTGCCTCTTGGCTTCTGAGGCTCTCCTTTGACCATGTTTGGCTGTTTTTCCTCGGTGAGGGACAGTTGTCCGGGGGGCTGTCCAGTTCTCACTTGCCCTGGCACTTAACTCTATAGAGCTCAATGTATAGCAATGGCTGTCTCACAAAGCAGTTTTATTTTATTTATTTATTTATTTATTTATTCATTTTTGAGACAGAGTTTTGCTCTTGTTGCCTGTGCTGGAGTGCAATGGTGCAATCTTGGGTCATCACAAACTCTGCCTTCCGAGTTCAAGGGATTCTCCTGCCTCAGCCCCCTGAGTAGCTGGGATTACAGGCATGCACCACCACGCTCAGCTAATTTTTTTTGTATTTTTAGTAGAGACAGGGTTTCTCCATTTCAGTCAGGCTGGTCTTGAACTCCCACCCTCAGGTGATCCGTCCACCTCGGCCTCCCAAAATGCTGGGATTACAAGTGTGAGCCACCGTGCCCAGCCTCACAAAGCAGTTTTTACTTTTGGAATGCAATAAGGGAAACCCTAAAAAGTGTTGAGTGTTGATTTTGAGATCTTTAATCATTTCTTTTCTGGAAAAGCAAACCCTCCAGGTCTTTAAAAATGTGTCTGTTTCAGTTACAACAGTTCTTATGGTTATTACTGCACTCTGAGTCTGGCTAGATGGGTCATGTTCAGTTTCTGGAATGTACCATGGTTTTTCCTGTTTCATCCTTTAGTTTCTCCGTTCAGATGCCAGTTCTCAAGAAGCATAGGTCATGTGCTCTTGTATTTGGCTGTTTGCATATTTGTATTTCTCACATGCCTGTAGGTTCTCGACATGTTTATTTTTTTCAGCATTGTATCTCACAATAAGATACTGAAATATTTATTTACTGGATATGAATTAAAGTATGAGTGACTCTCAGACCTTCCAATGCCAGATGAGATCTGTACTGCTTTATTAGGTGCAAAAGTCAAGGGAAGAAACAGAAAAGAGGGCTACTTCAAAATGATGACTGAGACTTAAAGATTCTGAACAGCAGAGAGAACAGAGAGAGAGAGAGAGACACACACACACAGAGAGAGAGAGAGAGAGAGAGAGAGAGAGAGAGAAGCTGTAATAGCGGTTAAGGGCATGGAGTCAGGCAGTCTGGGATATGAATACTTGCTGCTTGACCTTGGGCATGTTACTTGTTTCTTTGAACCATAGTTTCCACATGCAGGAGAAATGCTTGCAGGATAAATCTGATGTGTACCTACTATGCAATAAGCACCGTATGGGGGATTGTTATTAATATTATTAAGAAGGGTGTGAGAAAAGCATTTGTCTCTTGAATGAACTTACTTGGTCTTCTTTGCATCTTTCTTTTTTCTCTCTGTTGAGATGGATGCTACATCTTTATGTTTTTCCCTAAAGATGAAGTGGGAAATACTTTATGCTTTTATGTTTGTTTTCTTTCTTTTGTCACTACTTTCTTCTTGAGAATGCTGGTATACATATATCAATACTTTCGTGATTTCCTTTAACTGAGGAGACTATGCAACATTAAAGGGATTTTAGCAAATAATTAAAGGACAATTTACAAAATCATAGCACCTTACCACAACTCATTTCTTTTATATGTATTACTTGCCACAGGCACAGATTCCTATATAGTTATGATTATTGTATGTATTTCTAGTGTTCTGCTTTTTTTTGCTTAATGTCCCAGAATAAATATTGTCCATGTGCACCTCTAGAATGAAAACCATCTTGGGAAATTGGCTTTGTTACATCATTTGTCCCTTAAGTGTTTCTCACTGGTTTCCATGTTACAGTCTAAACGCAATATTCATCTAACATTATTGTGCATGTTTTATTATATCATCACATTTCTTATGGGATAGATCCCTAACCTTTTAATCATGGTGAAATATTCAAAAGGTTAGTCAAATAACCCCCCAAGGAGCTTCTGGTACAATGTAGTAGCAGAGGCTTATTGTCCCTGGCTTAAAACTGATTATGTGAAAGAATAGTGTGCACCTCCAGCAATTCTGCCATCAGATAAATGATTGCAGCCTTCAGTGGGCTGGCTCTCCCTTTATTTTCACCACTGGTTGTGGAGCTCGGAAACAGAAGCCTGTATGGAGAATGAGTGAGGGTCCAGACTTTTTTTTTTTTTTTTTTTTTTTTTTTTACTGAAATGTCAAGCTATGTGACTATGCTGAGCGGAAGACGACCCCCTACGAGATCTGATAAGCCCCAGGCCTGCTCCACACACTACACTGAAAATGCCGTGGGAGGGCTTCCCAGGCTGATGGAACTAATGACAGTAATAGCTCCGGGTAATTTGTCTTTTTCCTTACTGTGCACATTCTCTCCATGTGGTGCACTTTACACCTACCACCAGGCACACATCTGGAATGCTATGACCCTCTCAGGCCTGATTCAGATAGGTTGAATTCTCCTGTAAAGTAAATCTGACCTCTAATTTTCTTAATAATTCAGGATTATGCTAATGTTACCCAGCAACCATTGTAGAATGGTGCAGGAGCACCGAAGAAAGCTTAAGCCCTTCTACTAGAAGCCTGACCAAGGTTTCTTTGCGTATTTGGCTATAATGTTTCCCCTCTGTCATTCCAGTAGAGAAAATATAAATTTGAAAAGTGTACGATTTACATTGTTTATTCATTGTTTCAAGTTGTAGGACATCCTTTACTTAAGAATAAATTTTCTTGGATCTTTTCTTTGGTGTACAGATTTTCTGCTAAGAATTTATAAGACTACTAATGATAGGTTTGGGTTCTTAATTCTAACTGTAAAAAATACTTAGATAGTTAAAGAGACTGACAAAATAATTTCAGGGATAGATAAAACAGACTTCACAGCAGCTTAATCTCATCAATGCAGAGTGCTCTTACAAAGATTTTAACAATAAAAATCCTATTTTAGTGCTGGCTCCATAGCAAGATTGTACATTTAATATTGTATTTATATCCTGTATTTTCTGTATTTATGTAAAAAATAGCTATATTATTGAAAGTATAAACATCTGAACATATCTTTTAGAAAAACATAAATGATCTTAAGTTTTAAGAAATGTTTGTACTACGTTAAAAAGATAGGCCCTTCAATCCTAGCTCTCTGTGAATAAAAAGAGAATGAAGGTATCTCCATAAATTAGTGTGCGAAAGATTCCCCCAGAGAGAGAAAGATTTTCAGCCATTGTGGAGATATCAGAACCACATGTTTGCCTAGGGAAAAAAAAGTATGCTCATTAGTATGGATTTCTGAATCTTTCTGTCAAAATATTTGTAGCTATTTCTAAGTTACAAATAGACAATTAATTTTGTCACTTTTTTTCTTTAATTCGCATCACTAGGAAGGTGTTAGTGAAACATTTTTCCCCTCCTGCGAACTAAAGATTATACACAGAAATACAACAAATGGCAAATGGTTTATATGGGTCAATAACTTACGTTTCTCACAGGCAACGCAGACATTGTGAACTTCTTTTTACAAGTAATATCTATGGGTATAATTGGGCAATAACAAGGTCATAATTTATCAAGAATGCTGGTCTCTCTTGGTCTTTCTCTTGGCACCTCTGACCACCGACTCAGTTACTCAAACTCCACCCCAGTTCAAAGGCAGAAAAGTTTATGTATCTAAATATTGGGCTATCCTAGAATTTAATGATGGACTCAGACCACTCCAGAAAACTCCCTGTGTACCTGCTGGATAGATGGTACAGATGGATTACAGAACAGATTTTATTGCCCCCTAACTTAGACATCCTAAGAGGTATGTCCTTACTCAGACACACTTATGGAAAAATCAATCCAGTTAGAGGGGGAGCTATGAGGGAGGAATGGCATGCCGAGTATCCCAGCGCCCTCTCGGAATCATTCCTTCTTGTCAAGCCTGAGCCTTTTGGAAGGATTGCTCTAGGAGAGTAAGTAATGACCACCATTATCCCTGGGTGAAGCAAAGCAGGCTGCAGAAGGACTGCTAGACAGGGTAATTGTGACAGGTGTACCGTGTTGACCTTTCCTACGCCATGTTCCTTTGGGCATGATTCGTGCACAGAGTGGATCATTCAGCCTATATGACAGATCGTGTAAAGTATGGTTACTGACAGCTGCTTAGCTCATGGGTCTGGAATTGGATGAAAGTTTCAAACATTTTGAATGTTACACTCTCTTTTATGCGTAATGCTTTACATTATTTGATACAAAATCTCCCCAAAGAACAACAACAAATTAGATGATATCTGCGTGACTTCAGCAGAATCTGCACAGGGTAAAAAATTAGCGCATTTCACTGAATTATATGATAATCTAGGAACAAGAAATCTAGTAACGAGGACATACTGCTCACGACAATGCCAAAGTTGATGACATTGGCTGTTATTACCGATACCTCCAGTTTGTTAAGCCAGGGACCACATGCATCATCTTACACAATCCTTACAATATCTCCAAATGGCCTGTATTGTTACGGAGAAGGAAGTTGAAGATCAGAGAGGCGCATACAGGGACAAGAGTAAGATATGAATCGAGTCTTGCCTGGCAGCCAAGCCTTCAGCTCATTTTGTGCCTCATCCTCTAGTCCACCCTCCTTCCTTCTCCCTACCTACTTCCCAGCTCTTGGTGGTTTTATTCTCAATAGACAGCAGAGTGCCGAGAAGGCGAGGTCTGTAGAAACAATCAGGCATACACGGCCTTGATCCCAGTTCTGCCAGTTAAATGACTGTGCAATTACCCAACTCATCCAGATCTCCCTGTTCCCCTCCATAAACCATGAGCAAGCCCAGCTCATAAGAATTTTGCTGAGAAGACTAAGTAAGAGAATGATGAAAACTGCTGAGCATAGCACCTGGTGTACAGTCAGCACTCAGTAAGGGCTATCCACTAATTTATAATGAAAAACCTCTCTGTCAAAGTTTAAAGTTTTTTTTTTTTTTCTTTAGGAATCTGAAGTAGGGGTCTTTATAAAAATATATCACTTTTCTTTAGAAGCCTTATAAAATTGAAGTACGTTTACACATAAAGGCATATTTATTTACATTTTTATGAAACATAACCTCTTAGGATGCTCGACACTTTTTGGACACAGTTATTATAAGTAAAATAGTACTTTGGAATATTTTTCTTTAAACCAATTTTTTTGATTTGTAAAAATGGTAAGTATGACATTTTGATTTAGAAAGTAGTTAAGGTTTTATAGCTGATTTCGCTGATTCTTGAGAAATGTTGATAGTCATTTATCCTGAGTTGTCTTCCTCTCACTACCATCTCTCCTTGAGAGGGTTTTCCTTGCATATTTAGGGTGGTATGGAGTTACGTTAAGTAACCCTTAAGAGAAGAGCACGTAATAGGCAAGCACTGTATTCTGGACGCCATCCACTGCTATGTTTTCATTGAGCCATAGATTCAGCATATGTCTTAACAATGCCTGAATTACAGAAACATGAAAAAAAAAGGCCCGTTGACCTAAAGCAGCTTATTGCTGAGTAAAGGAGGTGAAGCATTATATATAAACATATAAACCTATGCACAGGGGAAAAAAAACAGAGTTCACCGGAAGAAGAAATCACTTCCCTGAAGGGATTAGGCTTCATGGATGAGTGATTTTTGAACTTGGTTATAGAGCAGGCATGATTTAGTTAAAGATAAGGGGAAGACATTTCAGGTGAAGGGAGGAATAAAATGAACAAAGGCACGGGAGTGATAGGGCCAGGGCTGTGTGCAGGGAACAATGGGAGTCCTGCTCTGGTGAGCACAGAGGGCTGGTTTTCATCTTGAGTTTATGGCAGAATCACCCACAGAGTTTATTAAATGTACATATTCCCAGGATTTACCCCAACCTTCCAAGAGTCTGTTTTAGTCACACTGGGTTGAAGCCCAGGAATCAACATGTTTAACATGGAGCCCAGTTAATTCTGATAGAACCACAGAGAAGCACAAACATTGCTGAGTAGCTGGAAGAAATGGAACGACTGGAGGGTAGGCAAATGGTTCTAGACCCAAACAGTGCATTAGGATCACACACAGAGCCTGCTTGCTCTTTCTCTCCCTCCCTCCCTTCTTTCCTCTGTTCTTCTTTCTTTTCTTCCTTCTTCCTTTCTTCCTTCCTTCCTTTTCTCCACCCTTCCTTTTATCCTTCCTTTCTCTCAGTACCTGAGTCCCAGGCCAATAAAGTTAGAATCTTTGAGGACGGGACCTTTGTGTCAATACATGGTTTTTTAACTTATTATTAAAACTATTAAATATATACAAAAGTAGGCAGAACAGTATAGTGAAGGCCCATGCATCCATCACTCAACTTCAATAATTGCACACTGACGGCCAATCTTGTTTCATTTGTACTGCTACAGCTCCCCCTACCTTCTATATTATTTTGAAGCCAATCTCTGAGGTTATAATACTCCATCCATGAGCTTTTCATATGTATCTCTAAGAACGGACTTTAAAGTGGCACAATACCATTACTACACATTAAAAAACAATAATTTTAAAATATCGTCAAGTGCCCAGTGCTCTAATTCTTTTACTCTTCCATAAATGTGGGTATGTGTATGCCTATATCGAAACTCTCATGTACATCATAAATATGAACACCCACAGTGTGCTCACAACATTTAAAAAAATTCATTCAAAAATTCATACAATACTTTTCATTCAAATTCATCACTATAGGGTTTTATTTTATTTTGGTGTCTCGTTTTTTTCCAAATTTCTCCAGAATCTCAGCTCTCAGTGAAACTAGGAATATTAGAATGAGATTATATAATAAACCATTTTCTTTGTCCTACGATGCACTAATGGAAGTTTTAGATTAACAGTATTAATAATACCTTTTCTAATTATCTCACCACTGGAAATTATTTGTAAAAAATTCTTTTTGTTCCAGTGCATATGCCATTAGAGGAAGACAGCCAGTTTGCTCTGTTTCAAAGTTATTTTGAATAATTCCTTGGTTTGATTACACTAACTGGTAACACATTAGGGCTCGTTTATTTTATTTTGATTTTTGGATATGAATTTATACATTTGATTTTGTTTTCTAACAACATATAGAGCATATACAGGTTTCCAAATTTAAATCTGCAAAACAAATTACTGTCAAAGTAATCAAGCCTGTCCCTCCCATCTGCTTTCTCCCTCACTGTAGATCACCATTAATGATAAACCAATATATGGTTTATCATTTTATTGTTTATTTTCAGTAAGTAATTATAAAGCTCTCCCAGCTTCTTGTAAGAATCTCTCCCTTACAAGAAATCAGTTTGGAGAGTCCTTACAGCAAAAAATGATGAGCTGGAATATTAGTCTTATGGAGCAGGAACTTTTTAACACCATTTATGATTCTATTTTCTACATCTAGATTAGGAGCTGGCACCTTTCAGTGATCACTAAATACTGAATGAATAGATGAATGCTTATTTGAAGTTTGCAGTCAGAAGAGTGAGAGGACCAAAATTCTCCTTTTTTTTTTTGACAAGTTAATCTAATAGCAGTGGTTAAGGGGGTTAGAAAGACTGAAACGTGGATGATCAGTCTGGAGACTTGTTTATTTAGTTAACTTGATGGCAGTAATCTTGAATAAGGAAACAAAAAGCTGAGACGTATGTGTGTGTATGTTTTGTGTGCTTTTGCTCTAAGACAAAACACGTTAAAACTCTAACAATCATTCACTTATTTCACAGTTATGTGGATTGGCGCATTTCTCTGTCTAGGCTGGCTCCACAGGTATCTGTGGGGTTCAATCAGGTGTCCATGGTCAGGTGGCAAGTGCTGGCCTCACATCACGGGCAGTTGGCAGGGTTGTGCCTGGGGGACATCTGACAGTTGTCCGTGTCATCTCTGTTCTCTCCCTTGAGGTCTCTCATCTTTCATCTTCCAGCGGATAGATTGGGTTCTTTTCCATTCGCGGTGGTCTCAGGATGCCAGGTGTAGCAAAAGGCCGGTAAGGTCTAAGTGTTTTTCAAACCTCTGATTGTGTGGTTTGCTGATTGGCCCAAGGACACCACAGTGACAACCTTGATGTAAAAGGTAGAGAGAAACAACCACAGTTAAAATGGCTTGTCTCCAAAAGACAGGCAACAACAAATACTGGCAAGGATGTGGGGAAAAGGGAACTCTTGTACGCTGTTGGTGGGAATGTAAATTAGTACAGCCACTCTGCAGAACAGTTTGGAGGTTCATCGAAACACTGAAAATGGAGATATCTTATGATCCAGTGATCCCACCGCTGGGTATAGATGCATAAGAAAGGAAATCAGTATATTGAAGAGATACCTGCACTCCTATGTTTGTTGCAGCACTGTTTACAATAGCTAAGATTTGGAAGCAACCTAAGTGTCCATCAACAGTTGAATGGATAAAGAAAATGTGGTACATATATACAATGGAGTACTATTGTACTCCATTGAGATCCAGTCATTTGCAACAACATGGACGGAACTGGAAATCATTATGATAAATGAAATAAACCAGGCACAAAAAGAAAACATGACATGTTCTTAATTATTTGTGGGATCTAAAAATCAAAACAATTTAATTCATGAACATGGAGAGTAGAAAGTTGGTTACCAGAGGTTGGAAAAAGTAGTGGGGGGCGGGGGCTGGAGGTAGGTAGGGGTGGTTAATGGGTACAAAAATAAGTAGTTAGAAGAATGAATAAGACCCACTATTTGATAGCACGATAGAGTGACAATAGTCAATAATAACTTAATTGTACATTTTAAAAACTTAAAGAGGGTAATTGGATTCTTTATAACTCAAAGGATAAATGTTTGAGGGGATGGATCCCTTATTCTCCATGATGTGCTTATTTCACATTGCACACCTGTATCAAAACATCTCATGTAAATACATATATCTATTATGTACTGACAAAAATTAAAAAAGAATGAAATAGAGAGAGAGAGAACGAGAGAAAGAGAGAGAGAGAGAGAGAGAGAGACTCTAGCTGTTGATGGAGAGGGAAGAATTTGTAGCCACTTTCAATTTTCCATCATTTGAGATGTATATGAAACAGATATGTGAATAAACTCATTTACTCCTCATAGCTTTTAGTTCCAATACCCTTATGTGATTATTAATTTCTACTTCTGTGTCCTTTCTCATGTTCTTTCCCAAAATGTTTCTCTTCCACATGGTCCATTTTAAGTTCCATACCCTCCACAAAGCATTCTTTTACTAATTTTTTACTTAAACATTTCTTTAATATTTCTGGTTTTTCATTTGGTAATTTTCATTTTATTATGTATTATTTTATATGTTCACATTGTTTTCTAATTTTTTTGTGTATGTGTTTCCTGAGTTCTCATACAATTCATCTTATTTTGCTATTGTAACACACAATACATTTAGAATAATACTAAAATATAACTACCGTATAATAATTGTTACTTGAATTTTGGATTGACTTAGGTAATTCTTCTAAATTTGGATATTTCCAAAACTGTCTTTACTTTGGTTTTTCATGGATCTGTCCAATTGTGATTTTGCCATGCCTACGTTAAAAACATCTGGTTGAATTCAGTAGAATACCTGATTTTAAGCATTTCAGCAACTGGATTGAATCTGTTAAAAAGAACATACTTGTGACTGCTCACGTATAATTGGTTTTGGTTTGTAATAAAACCAATTAAAAGTAAGACATATACAATACTCTTGCTAAGCTGTGTATGGCTGTGACAGGGTCTAGCAGTTGTCCAGAATGGTTTTAAAAAATGCACACACACACACACACACACACACACACACACACACACACGGAAGTAGCAGAGACTGTAATGACCTGTGGTTTGTATTATTGGAAGACCTCCTTTAATTTCTTTTAGGGCTAGACCATACTGGGGGTGGGGTGGCTCTCAAGAAAGGCTGGTGGTATTTTTGTGAGGTAGAGAATAAAGATGAAGACTGAGAGAAAATGAGAAAAGTAAGAAGAAAAGAGAAAAATAGTGCAGTGCTTAGGACATCATTATAAACTTATATGTGGCTCTGATTTAGCTTCCTGTGGTCTGGGAAAGAATACTCAATAATTCTCAGAGGAGAAAGGACTAAAGAAGTCCTTTCCTTCTCATCCTTACTGAAAATTTTAGACAAGAGTGAAACAAGGGGAGATGTTGCTGAGAGAGGTGAGGCAGAGATCTTTATAGGTCTTACAAGAGAGCAAGAAGGGGAGGTGAAAGGAAATTTGTGTGAAACTCTTCTCATAAACCATTAGAGCTCTTTGCACCATGATTGAGATCTGTACCCAATTGGGGTGAAGTAAATTCAGTTGACAATTGCCCATGAGGTCTGGCTTTTATAGGTTATCTGTTAAATGCCCAACCATTTGGAGGGTGGGTTGGTGGGTATATTGTAAATTGTGCAATTTTTCTGAATAATGAAAGATATATAGGAAGTTCATTTTGTGTGTCTGGAGACTGTCAACCTAGACTGAAGTGAACCCCAAAAGTCTACATTAATCTCCCATAAAGGAAAAGGACCATAAAGAAATTAGTATGTATATATGGAAAGAAATTAAACATAACAAAATGCATAGCAATGCATCAGTGAGAGCTGCATTAGAGTGCAGAGTGCACAGAATGTAATGGATGCTACCATTGTCAATAATTGTTGGAGATTGTCAGTGGATTGGATTGTTTATCATATATGCTGACAAACTATAGCATAAGAACCTTGAACTTGTTACATATGTTTTAAATGTAAATATATGTTTTTGAGACTAAACTTTTTATGCAATATAAAATTTCAGAATTTGTGTAATAAGGCTTAAAATATTTTTACTAAATGAAAACTTATCACAACATTTACATACTCTATCATCTGATCATCTTGGTTTTAATGAAAATATTTGTTCTAAATATTTTGAAAGTAAAGCGCATTCATCGAATCAAAACTGACATTTTAATTTGAAGTTTCCACTCTGAAAAGAATTTGCAGTCCAAACTTGTCATGAAGAAAACTCAATGAAATGAAAAATAATGATAGGCTGGATTGCTCTAAAAATATTCAGAATAGAATTCTAGTAATAGTATAGTTTAATATTAAGTTGGCTTCTTTTACCACCATGCAGAGATTAAGTGTAAGCCAACTTTCAGTATAGCGGGAAGGGCCATAGACTTTAAGAAGAATTACATTTATGACAGAGCTGTCTCCTTTATTAGTGAAATGACTTTGTTCAAGTAACTTGGTCTTAAGGCAATATTTTTTGGAAAATTACAAATAACATGTAAATATAGGATTATTGAAGATTTACTCTATACACTTTCTAATAAATGGTACTGTTTACAAGCAGGTTATATACAAATCAATATCCATTCACTTCCATTATATTTTCTAGACTATACAGTTAATATAAAGAATGCAGAAAATTAAAATAAGCAAAAAGAAGAAATCGAGAATCACCCAAAATAATTCCAAATAATTGTTATCACATCTATATGATTTTCATCTAAATTTTTGTATGTGTATGTAGCTTTTTAAAGTATACTTTCTTCCTTATCTACTGTTATTGTGATGTACAATATTCAATACATGGTTTGTTGCCTTTCCCTTAATGTTATATTATGATCATGGTTCTTGGACCATGTGTGTACATTATTGAATTGCATAAATTAATATATACTACTTTATGTGAATGAGCTATAATTTACAATTCACTTAACCATTTCCATATTAATCAAACACATTGATATTTCCATCTATAAGAGGTGAATATTCTTTTGTATTAACTCTTGAATATGTTCTTTAGTATTACTGGATGAAAGAATAAACGTTTTGAAGCTTTTGATATAAATTGAGAACTTGTCTTACAGGCAGACTAGCAGTGTGTAAAGATGCTTGTTTCACCACATCCTAGTCAATGTGGATGTGTATATAGCAGTTGTCATTCATTCTACTTTTGTTCCACAATGTTTTTGTATTAACTCTTAGGGTAGTTTTATATATTAAGTTCATGAATCCTTTGTCGTATATGTTTTTCTATATTTTAATTTGCCCAGCTTTACTGAGGTGGAATTGACTATTAAAATTGTATATACTTAAGGTGTACCTCTTGATGATTATTTATATATGTATATATAATATAGTGAAATAATCATGAAAATCCAGTATTTGCCTTTAACTTGTGTTTATAATGTTTTTTTAAAAATGGTGTATGTGTTTCTAATTCATAGAGAGTAATGCTTTGTCTAACATCGTCTAAAAATGAAGAATTCTATCTGAATAAAGTCTATGGATCATTGAGGCTTCTAGTTTTTAATGCAAAACCTTAAAAATAGAACACCTTCAAGTGAAAAAATAAATTGTTCTAAATTGTATTATCCATCTCTTTATCATCTTATACAACATGTACTGAATACACATATATGCCAGGTACTTCACACATATGTTTGGTCTTCAAAACCACCTTTCAAAGTAGTGATCGTATCTCCCTTTATTTGCTGGGGCCACTGAGGTTATAGAGCAAATAAACAATTTTCTGAGGCTCATACAACTTATGAGAGGAAGACCTTGATTGGTGACTAAACCTAGATCCATTGCTTTTTATATACTCAACACACTCTTATCGTGTGTTAATATTCTGAGCCCTCAAAGTCAGAATGTTTAGGGCTAAACATAAATGTTTAGGGCTATATTTGCATGATACCAGCTTTTGAGGTTCATGATTACTTCTTTAAAATTTGTTTTTTATATGTGCCTCCTCTAGCACCTGACTGAGGCAAGGGGACTCTAAATGTCCTGCTCTTAGCTGACAATGGAAATGATAACAAATAAATATTTATAGAAGAGCCACTGTGTGCCAGCCAAAGTGATGGGTGCTCTGAACTTTCCCCTGCCAATGTTTCACTTTGCTAATCTTAGTCTCTTGTATGGTGGAAAGTAGATAACAAGCTTTGTAAGAGCTATGTACAAAAAAAAGAATAAAAAATTATTTTAGCGAAAGTCTGAGACTTTTGTAAAGCCTATGAATTTGTTTTGTCTCAAACTGCTTCTCTCAAATATATCGGTGCTTGTGTCACTATCTGCACTAAACATTTTAGTGACTTTATCTCATTTAGTCCTTAGTGCAATACTGTAGATTAGAATTATTATCCATTTTCATTTTACAACTAAGGGCACTGAAGTTTGAAGAAAATATAGAACTTATCTGAGATTCTGTTTCGTAGAGTTTATGGTTTCTGCTTGGAACTATTTGTCTGATGATTTTTAGCTGGGTTGTCAAATAAGTAACTTTAACCTATGAGTTACTGTAACAAAGCATTCAATGGTAGGGGTCTTCCTAGAGAATGTCAAAGATGGGAATATGGTCAAACTTTTGTTTATGTATGTCAAGCTATAAAGAAAATCTATGTATTTTAAAATAAGGTTGGATTTAATGCAATGGCTGATAGCCAGACTGAGATTGTGTATTCCTTGCTGAAAGACAAGTATCCACTCCTTTGCTGAACATACTACTAGTGTACCAAAAAGTAAGTTTCCTAATATGATGAGAATGTTTATATAGAATGAAGTGCATAGAATTTACAATAGTAGAATAGTGATAGTGATGCTTCAATTCAATATTAATTTGTTGAATGCTTATTATTAAATCCAGAACCATATTATATGATAGAGCTGGGGGAGATGTAAATATAATTGGACGAAAGCACTAAAATATTGGATAACTATGCATTACACATTACAGAATGAAGTTAGCATGCATATCTGTAGTATAAATCGCTGTCATTTCAAATTTATTCCTAATAAAGGAAATTCCAAATCAACAATCTTAAATACAAAATCCAAAAAGTAATATTTACTAATTTTTAATGAGGATTTTATAAAGAAAGGGGAGTGGAATGAGAGATAACTTTTCTCAGTTTAGGTGGGACCAATATTATACTGGTTGAAGGTGTTTTGTGACAACAAACAAATCTGAATTTTGATAACCAGGATTAAACAGATACTGAGTAGAAGTCAAAACGAAAGCAGAGTTTAAAAACTGTTCTCTGGAAGAAAGGAGCTAGAGTAGAATTGAGGGTATAGGAAGTAGGAATTACTATCACCAGTGCAATAATTCAGCTCCAACTGTTTACTGTCTTTGTTTCATTTTGCCAAAGTAAAATTATCTTGATGTGTTAAAATAATTGTGAGGTGGTTAGAGAACTTATTTGTGTCTTCCTCAGTCAGAAGCTCAATTTATAAATGATTTTAGTTATTTGTATCATAATCAGTACTTGTGATCAGAAAGTCAAATCAAAGGGCTTATCGAAAGTGTAAGAATCATTGATTTATTCTGTACATCATCTTGACTGCTCTTGCTGATTTTTCCATTCTGACTGTCCTGGCCATCCTAAACCATGTGCACCCACCTGTCTGTCATATTGGCTTTGACCACACACCAGTCGAGACCTGCGGTGGCGTCTGGGGTCTGCCAGCTGACTCCTAGTTATGGTTTCTCTTGGATGACCCTCCTTATTTTTCCAGCAATTTTCCAAACTTAGTCAAATATGTTTGGCTTGGGGTTTAATCTGGTACTTCACTGAAGAGAGAATATTATTGGTAACCCCCATTTCTCCTCTCCTTCTGAAGAAAAAGGCGCAAATATTATTCACATATTTATACTGCTCTAATTTTTACACATGTTCTGATCAGTAAAAGAGGGAGGCAATGTACTATTGTGGCTAAGAGCATGGAATCTGGAGCCAGTCTGCCAGGTTCAATTCTTATGTCCACCTCATACTCTTTGACCTTGGGCAAGTCACTTACTCTCTTCAGATCTTAATTTTATTGTGTATAAAACAGCCTAACCTTTAGGATTGCCATAAGTATTAAAGTAATTCCTCCACATGAAATTCTTACGTCTGTATTCATGAAACACGTAGTTCCATATGTACATTAACTGTCATTATTAGTGAAAAATTCAAATGAATCCTGCTCAGTATCAGAGAATCTTAGGCTCATTCAAAATAGATGGAATCATATTTCTAATAGAAACTAATCATTTAAATAATTATGAATGTCTTAATATTTAAAATTTCAAATCAAAATTCTTAAATACAAAATCTAAAAAGTACTATTTACTCATTTTAAATTTTATTCTAATTTGTCAAAGTTATTAATTGTCCTTTATCAAAGTATAATACTAATTTGAAGTATTCAAAAATGTTCCTCTGAATATTATGGGATTTCTACCTTTAAATCATTAGCCACAACCACTCATTGTAAAAAACTAGTGAATATTACATACATATTTCTTCTATCATAGTATTGTAAAATCTATACATATTTTCAAACAGTAATTCCATAAAACCATGGCCATGGCAGGAAAAATGAGCAACTAATATGGTTATAAGAAGCCTAAAAGGGTAACTTATATGATACAAATAGGCCTAGCTTTCTCTTTTCACCAAGTCAGACCACCCATTCCATGTTAGAGTCAGATGGCCCACTTCCATTTTGCTCAAATGTAGAGAAACGTATTTTAAACTTTAGCACTGTACTAATGTATAAAAGGTGTTGTGGGGGTCTACTTTACATGGCATAACTCTTTCCATCTTGACCTGAGGTATGGTATGGTATGGTGTCACACTTGTACTTCCCTTCAGTGGAGCTCTGTGACCTACAGGATAAAGATTCAACCCTTATCTCACATACCCAGCCCTGTTGGAATTCTTAAAAGGGGGCATGCTTTTTTTTTGTTGTTATACATGCTTCCACCTGGAATGCCTTTATGCTTCTTGTTTGCCTGGGAAAATCTTACCATTAGCTCTTAACTCAAATGTCATACCTTCAGGGAGCCTTTGCAGATAACCTGTTAAAGCTAAATGCTTCTGATATGGAAGCACCTCTTCATCTTCTTGAGACATTTATCTCATTGCTAAAGATATTGGTTTACATGTCCCCTCTGAAACTTCAAACTTCATGAGATAATCATATAATCTATAGTATTTGGTGAACTTCCCGGCTGTATTAACAACAGCAATAATATAAGCCATCATTTACTGGTTATTTATTACATAGTAGGTAAGCACTGTGCTGTTTTACCTAAATTATCTGGTTTAGATGATCTCCATTTGAAAATGAGGAAATTAAGCCAAAGAGGGGCTAAGTCTGCTCATAATGGTTGCATAACTCGTGAGGACTGAGATTTGGTTATTCAGCAGTTAACAAACACCCTCCCACTGCTCAGTGGTTTACAATCACCAGCGTTCATTCCTTGCCCATACTCCATGTTCACGGCAGACTGGCTGTCTGACTCCACATTCTCTTCACCAGGGAACCCAAGCTCAAAGAACTGATGTTTTATCTGAAATATTTTCAGATATATGACAGAGATAAGAAGACATCCTGATAAACCATGGTGTACTGGCTCTTAAACTTTCCACCCAGAAGTGGAAAATGTCACAGGGTGACATGCTATCACAGGGTGGAGAAGCTTTATCCTTTTCCAGAGAGTAGCAGGGAAGATCTTGAACAAAAATATAGCCCACCACAGATACTAATTCAGACTTTCCAGACTGTAGGGCCCATATTTAACCCCTATGGTATACATTCTCTTACTATGTATCTATTTGTGAATAAATACTACCAAATACATTTCACCTTTCTGACTTTCTGATATTCTACTAATAAGAGAATGAATAGCAAAACAAATAGAAGAAAGGTACATGTAAATAATGAAATAAAAACCATCCAGATCAAGAAAATAGCCTATACTGCTATTTAAGCAGTACTTAAATGCCATCTTTTCAAGCCCATTTTCTGGTACATTCATTGGCCAATAGAAATGCAATGAGTTATGTCCAAGTTGGTTGGCAGAAAGGACCTGTATTGTCACTATTTACTCTCAAAGTGAGACAAAACTTATTTCATTCAGAATTTGATAACAAAGCTATCAATCACTCTGTCTGAAGATGAAGGAGGAATATCCATTTGTTCTCCAGATATAAAACAAATATTTTTTTTGCTTGTAATTTACAAGGATTCTAATGAAGAATAAAGGTTGCTCCTTGGAAAGAAGAAAATATACAAATTCCTTAAATAAAATCCATAAAAAGCAAAAAGAAAGAGATAAGAATTATATACTAGCATACTGGTATAGAATTCTTCCAATAGAAGACCTCAGTTATCTGTGGCATGTACTTGGACCATACAGTAATTAGTCTATTGAGAATATTAATGATTATTGGATCCTGAATTTTTGTGAATTCTTATTGCCATTGAATTTAGAATATATTCCAGTACTTGTAAGTGATATAACAAAGTTAAATAGACAGATTTTATTTACTTAAAATAACATGTATTTTACAGTATCTTCAAAAATGGCCTTTGAGTCCCTTAGGATTACAAATAGGATTTTAATTTTATTTTTATCAATATTTATTAGACACAATAATTAATAGTTTATAAAAATATTATTCTGATATACACAAAAATACTCTGATAATGTTGATTAAGAACAGCTATATCCACCTTCTTTGTGTCCATGTCAATATTTAATCTAGGCTTAATCTTGAAGTGTAATTCAGTAACACTGAAAACCAGACACTTCCTGGTCATGAACAAGATATAGAATATTATTAAGCCTTCTGGATCTTTGGATTGCTTAATATCAAGGAAACCAATATTGGATGTTGTAAAAGAAGCGTGTTCATGTCCAGTGACGATTTCAAGCTCCTCCTAGTCCGGAGGAGGCCACAGATCCTCATACTCTTTGGTAATTTCGCTGCCATCAATTACGCTCTTCGGTTCCTCCATCACACTTGTATGTACATATGCCTCTTTTCTGATCATGACACCGTCCTTGTAATTACTGTTGTTGGCATATCTCAGTGTCTTATCTGGTTGGCATTCAATCTTCAGGAACTCGTGGTTGAATTTGTCCTTTTGACTCATGTAGTGATGTAGATAAAAGAAAAAAGTTACTCTCCGTGGCTTGGAATAGGCACCCAAGATCAAAAAGTGAACTGTACCTCTGTCGTCTGTGCCCTTTTCAAATAGGTTTTTGTTTTTATTGTACTTCTGTGGCCTGTGCCTTACTCAAATAATTTTTTTTTTGTTTGTTTGTTTTTGTTTTTGTTTTTGTTTTAACAGAGTCTTGCTCTGTCACCAGGCTGGAGTGCAGTGACACGATCTCGGCTCACTGAAACCTCCACCTCTTCAGTTCAAGCAATTCTCCTGTTTCAGCCTCCCAAGTAGCTGGGATTACAGGCGCCTGCCACCACACCTGGTTACTTTTCTTTTTTGTATTTTTAGTAGAGAGGGCGTTTTGCCATGTTGGCCGGGGTGGTCTCAAAACTCCTGATCTCAGGTGATCTGCCTCGGCCTCCCAAAGTGCTGGAATTATAGGCATGAACAACGGTGTCGTCTCAAATAGGTTTTTAGAAGATTTGTTATGATATATTGAAAACAAGGATAAAAGATTTTATTCCTATAAGAATAGGATTCTCCATTTTCCTAAAGTGTATTAAATTATACCTCCTTGATGGAGTGGTTACTAAGAAGTATAAAATTCTGGTTTAGGAACCTCTTCCAAAAGGAGGATCAATTTGAAATTACAATGAGAAAAATATACCCACATTGACAAAAATCGCATTAGGTAGCATATCTCAGAACACATGTTTATCAAATGAAGTTGGTTTTATCTGAACTGTCTAACATAGATGGAGAGGTCAGGGGAAAGGAGTTAAGGGGAAACTCTGGTGACCGTAAGTCAGCAAATGACCATATGCTCTTTCCAAATGAGTTCTTTCTTTCTTTCTTTCTTTCTTTTTTTTTAATTGAGCTCTCTGTAAATAAAGCTTTTGGGGGCTTATAATCTCTTCTGAGGCATCTATTTTGTCTGCCATCTCACCATCAAATCACTGTTCTGTAAAACTGCAGAACCATCATTCTTAATGTCCTCTTTAGCTCACACAAATCACTGCTTAAATCTTTTGTTTAACTCTTCAAATGTATGAAGTACATGAAAAATTAAATTATATATATGCACATTTACATGCATATATGGATATCAGTGTCATTTCACAAAGTGCCAAGAATTGGATAATAACTGCCTGAAATGGAAACACTATCATCAAAAGGGTAGCAATTTATCCTGATTGACAATTTTTAAGCATTATAGTACTCCTTACCCTTCACCCTGCTCTGCTGTCTTAGGCTAGTTTAGTTTACTTGCAGTGTTACTACTACTTCTGATAATGAATTTTCTGTGACATAACCTGCTGCTAAGTACATCCTTCTTGTGAATAAAGATTTGGTTTTCAGTGGGGCCTGATACCAAGCTCTGTGCATCTCCAGTGACGATAATGAAAACCAAAACCAAAACCAAAACGTGGTCTTCTGAAAGTACAAAGCTCTTGCTTTGTTCATACTCTAAATCCTTCAGGTTAGTCAGATCACTGCACAACTCCTAAGATGTTGCCTTGGTATCTCTGCAGAGACAAACCTTGTTGTACGACTGCTGAGCAAAGGCTTTCTGTTTAGAGTTACTGCTAGTGAGCCAGCATTTACTGGGCCCACCGTGTGCCCAGAACTCTGTTCTGCCTCTTTAGGGTGAGAGCGAGAGTGAGATCCAGTTGCAATAGCTTTAAGTACTGTTTACATTGTTTCCTCCCTACTTAAGTGTATAGATTTTCATCATTTTTAATAGTTACATAGTATTTCACACACTGATTAGCCACTGATTTACCCGACCTGTTTCTTATTGTTGGGACATCTTTATACATAAATTTCTGCAAAGAGCTGTATTACTTTCTTGGAATATTACTTTCTTGGAAATTGGCATCTTTTCCAGATGTCTATTTGCTGAGTTAAAGTATATGTGTAGTTGTAAAGCCATATTGTCAAATTGCCTTCTAGAAATGTACTAATTTCTACTTGTACTAGTCACGTGTAATCAGCCAGTGTCCTGCATCTTCTCCCAAAATTGGTGATATTTTTAACATTCAGTCTTAACACTTCATAGAGGAAACTATATTGCATTTGTTAAGATAATAGTTTCTGAGTTCAATCTTGAAATTCTGTTGCCTTATATTTTTCCAGTGCATGCTTATTATTAAAAATTCAGATTTTAAGAATAATGATTCCTTTTCTTCATCAAATAGTGAAAATGACTGAAGACAAATGAAGAGTAATTTCTCTTCTGTAAGTGATTAATTGATTTCTATATTAGAAAGGCTTTCATATTGTGGGAACTTTAGCACACTGAAAGAAACTTTTACTTCACTTTGGTTTTAATGTCTGTGAAAGGCTAAGCAACCATTTGTGAAGATTATATAACAAGATCTTAACTAATTTAAATTATTTATTCAAATGTCTTTAACCTATAATAGGGAAAATAAAACCCATATATTTACAGTAGCCTTATAAGAAAATGAATGATAAGGTCTGTGCTTTTTTATTTTTAATAGTGATATGTTCTGATTTTACAGGGTGGAGAAAAATAGGGGTATGAGAAAGGAACACTGGGCGGGTGCTCACACCCATAATCCCAGAACTTTGAGAAGCTGAGACAGGCGTATCATGAGTTCAGGACTAGCTTGGCCAACGTGGCGAAACCCTGTCTCTACTAAAAATACAAAAATTAGCCAGGTGTGGTGGCGGGCTTCTATAATCCCTGCTTGGGAGGCTGAGGGAGGAGAATTGCTTGAACCCAGGAGGCAGAGGTTGCAATGAGCCAAGATCACACCACTGCACTCCAGCCTGGGTGACCGAGCAAGACTTCATCTTGGGAAAAAAAAATAAAGAATAAAAATAAAAAAGGAACACTGACTTGTGGAAATTATCCTTTTTGTATATTTAGTTTTAGATTCTCTGAGATCATTGTCTCAACTTTTGTACCACAGAATAATTGTATAATTGAGTTTAATAGCCAGTAAATATGTGGCATATATCACTGAAACAGGAACAGCATTAAAATCAATGACATGGTGTGGTTTTTCTTTAAGAATTTTAAGTTAGAACAGATGTTCAGGTTTTTAATTAATTTTATTAATTTTGTGTTAATTATTTCAAGTAGTACTTTGCTTGAGAACATTATAATCTTTTTATATTAATTTCTGCCAATCTTAGTGGCCTATCATTTTACTGAAGTAAATGCCATGCCTCCAAGTAATATGAATATGTAAATCATAGCCTTCAAGGATGACTCTCTGTCGTGTTAAAGTCAAAGTTTCTTATTAGATGTGTAATAGAAAAAAAAATACATTCTCAGGTGCTTCCTTCTGGATGCACAGTTACCATGAATATAATTGGAAACCTCACTTCTGACAAATAGCAAGTAAACATCTTGGGTCAAACTGCATGTAAGAAAGACAAAGTGAAAGTTTGGACAATTACATGTGACTGCACTGTGTAGAGGATCCAGTGAGACACGTGTTTTAATACCCTCTTTCTTTTTACAACATCTTACAGGGTTATGTCAATGTCCTCTTATTATCATTATTTTATGTTGTTATAATTTCATGATGCTGGATGACAGGTGCTGTAAAATATACCCTTCTGAATGGCAGGGAGCTGAAGAGACACAGCAGACAGGTACAGGGATGAGACTTCTGAAACACACCTTGCCTGGCTGAGTCCCAGGTTGCTAGGAAGCAGCACAGCAAACAAACCACACTCAAACTGAAGAAAAATATTGTGCCTCTCTCTGTATGTGTGTATGTGTGTGTGTGAGAGAGAGAGCAGGAGAGAAAGACACTCTATGCAGTTACAATTGATAGCAAAATATACATTCATCCTGAAAAAACTGCCACAATTCTTGTGTTAGATTTGTTTTTGGCAGACACAAACAGTAGGATCAGTTCCCTCCACTATCATTTTTTGACAGGAGATGCAATTTTATAAATTCAATACTTTTGCCTAATGCTAACAATTTACAGTGAGTTTTATTTTCCAAACGTGAACAGCTTTAAAGAGCATTTCCCATTTATAGTATATTATTTAAATATTCAATGTTTTATGTATTTTAACATCTATGCCGTATAAAATCAAAACTGTTAGGTTCTTTCTGTTTAATTGTACTTTCCATTTTCTATGAAAATATCCCACCAATGTCACTGTACCTGGAACCAAAGCCCAGTGCTTGTATGGTGTATGAGAGCCACGAGAAGTATGTGAGGGCACCCAGTATCAGAGGCTGGGCACCATTATAATCTGTTTGACATAAGATTTCACTGTAAAATAAGAAGTATTCAAGAATAATTGAAAATCATGGAATTAGAAAAGCTGGAAAGTCTATATTCGTTTTATCATGTCGTAATTTCAATGTTTGCCTGGATTTCAGACCCTTGTCCTTGGTTCAGGATCCCTGGGTCTTGGAGGTGGTTTCAGGAGGTTGCAGAGAGAAGGCCATTTTGAAAACTGGGTTGGTTAAGTCCTTGATTGATGACATGATTATACATGAGACATGTGCTTTTTATTTTGACATGACCTCTTATCTACACTGCTCACATCACAGATGTTTGCAGTATTGTGTCATCTGGGTGGATTCAACTAGATAATAATAAAAATGTGTGTTTTCTTCAATTAATATATGAGACAGGTTACTATAACAGGTTTGTGCCCTAACCTGCTCTAAGTGTCTGTTGCATAAAGAAGGAAAAGTATGTGGTGTTCTGTTAGCCCCATAAATTTCTTTAGAAGAAATTCAGATGTTTGAACATATTGATTGTGACTCATGTATTTATTTCCTGTAAAGATAATAGTTTCTTTGTACTCAGAGTCAGTCTTCCAGGGAATGACCATAGTAGAGGATGAATGCTATATTTAAGGTGTGTTTTATCTGTTCCTTCGGGCAACCTTCCAGGTTAGGATGGGTTAAATATTAACTCTAAAACTTTTTAGAAGAATTGAACTGATAATGTAGAAAAAATCATTAGACACCAATTTCTAATCTTTCTTTCTCCAGACTTAAAACTTACCGATGCTAATATCTGAGTTCTCCTCCCTTACTTCTTTCTGTCACAATGGAAAAAACGTTTCTCTTCCCACCAAAGATCTGTGGCTTTCTTCTCAAGTTCCTTATTTCTTCGATGACCGTATGTTTCTTGCATCATGTTCCATCACTTCCTTCTGGATTATTACCGCTAGCATCATCAATCATGTTGTACCGCTTTCCATCTTTAAAAAATCAAAATCTTCTTCCTGGTCTGAGAAAGCTCGAGAACTGTCTACACATATCCTCATCTTCTTTCTCCTCATTCAGTTCTCACAGATGTAGCTTCACTACACCATGTACGCTGCTCTTGTCAAGGTCACCTATAACTGGCACATGCCCTATGTAGGCAACTCTTTTTCCTCAATTTAATACTCTTTATTTTTCAAATATTCTTTATTCTTCAAAACCATGCCTCTTCCCTAATTTTCCTTTTTCGTAACTAACCCTCGCTATCAGTCTCCTTGGCCGGTTTCTACTTTCCTATGCTGACAAATGTTGGTATTCTTCCAGGCTTTCTAGTGGGCTCACTTTTCTGCACTACACATAAACTTCTTGTGTCCAAAATTTCCAAAGAATGGAATTTTGATTCTTTATTTCCACCAAGCACATTTGCTTCTAGTTGCCTGTGACTCAGTAAATAGTACCATCATCGACTTTGCTGTGGAAAACAGATCCTAGGAGCCAACGCTGATTTCGAAACTTCTATGCTCTATTCTATTTACAGCAATTCTGCTTATAGTCTCTACAAAATAGATATAACCCCATTCTCTGTCCCAGCTCCACCACTATCACCTTAACCCAAGCCATCATGATTTCTCTCCTGAATGACTACAATAATCGTCTGATACTAGACTTCCTAACCAACTTTTGCTCTCATACAACACAATTTACACACTGCAGGGAAAATAGCCTTATCAAAATGTTAACAGAACGACATCACTGCCCTTGTAAAGGCCCTTTAATGATTTCCCACTGCACTTTGAATGAATTTAAAAACCTTTCCCAGGCCTAAAAATCCCTATGTAATGTGACCCTTGCCTAACACCACTATCTTCCCTTTTTGCTGGGCTCTAGCCCTGCCAACTCTTACTTTCTCAAGAGGCCTGACCTTTTTCTCTCTAGAATCTTTGCAGACCTCACCTCTGCCTGGAAAATTCATCCCAATGCATATCTAAGTAAGTTTTTCTTTTTGGGGTTTCTCTGATTAAATGATGTCGTTTCTAGAAGGCCTTCTCTGATTACCATTCATTATCCTTTTCCTCAGGCCCTTGCTTATTTTCCCTCCTATCACTTATTACAATTTATTTATTTATTCGTGTTTGCTCCAATCAGGTAAGCTTTATGGGAACAGAGAAGATGTATATATAGTGTATTGTTTCGTCTTCAATGAGTAGCTATATTTCCCAGCACATAGTAGGTGCTTAATAAATATTTGAATCAACGAATATTTTATTTTATTTTGGGGTACAAAAACGTTGTATGCAATTATGCCAATTTTTTTTAGGAATAAAAAAGTAGAATGCTTCTGATAGAATTAAGTAAAATGCAAAGTAGAATAAACACTTGGCTGATTCCGAAAAAGAAATTCCAATTTTAGTCTATTTATCTTTTGCTATGAAGGTAATGAACAATACCATGATTTGAGGCACTTCGAGGGTATAAACACTTCAACTGCAATTTATTACCATAAATATTTTATAATCTAGTTTTCTTCAATTATCTAAACCAATTATATAAGAATAATAATTTTTGCTTGAATTGACTAAGGAATTATTTCAATAGTCCAATGACAACATTCATAGATAACTTTGTTCATTGACTTTAGTTTCTCTTTTGTGCTGATGGTTTCACACTCTGCTAAGCAGAGGGTAAAGGAAATTTTACTCATTTAACCTAGAATACTCTACAGTCAGGCATTTTCATGTTCTATTTCAATTAAAAATGCCCTAACGACCCAAAATCAATGGGATATGGATTTCAAGTTTTATTCAGGTAGGTGTTAGGAATTAATATTATCTTACGATTTCCATCTGTCCCTTGATATGTATAGGGGAGATGATCATTGGAGATAATTTCCCACCAAAGGCTGTTGCTGCTGCAATTTTCTCTCTGTGAAAATAAATGTGTTTTCAACCATAGCACTGACTGTGTTGCTGATATCCTCTCATGAACTGCTCTAAAACCACCTACATAAATTCCCTCTTATCCTGTGTCTCATCCTGGCATAAAGCCTCTGCTGGTGTTCCTTTATTTTTTTTGTTTGTTTTATTTTTCTGAGACGAAGTCTCACTCTGTCACCAAGCTGGAGTGCAGTGGTGCAATCTTGGCTCACTGCAACCTCCACCTCCCAGGTTCAAGCAATTCTTCTGCCTCAGCCTCCCAAGTAGCTGGAACTACAGGCATGTGCTACCATGCCCGGCTAATCTTTGTATTTTTAGTGGAGATGGGGTTTCACCATGTTGGCCAGGATAGTCTCCATCTCTTGACCTTGTGATCTCTCTGCCTCAGCCTCCCAAAGTGCTGGGATTACACACATCAGCCACCGCTCCTGCCCTGGTATTCCTTTTTAAGCACCTGAAATGAAAGTGTGAGTTCCTGCTTTCATGGAAAAGACAGAATGATGTGTTTCTTTCAAAAGTTAGGATTAAAAAATATGTATAATTGTGGACTTTATTCATCTTTTTTACATAAGGAATTTCTGTGGCATTCCCTTCTTCACTCTCCCTAAATTCTAAGAGCTAAGTGTTGATGGTTTCAACTGTTGCTTTGAACATAAAATTGTTAATGATATCACAATGATAAAACATTCTACATGATCATATACCACCAGTTTAATGTATGAACAAATATAAATGGGTAATCTATTTTTATATTATTTATCTTCTACATTTTTGAACAACAAATCTCTTGAATTTTCTATATTTATGAAAACGAAAACTTTGGAAAATATTATTTCATAAAACTCTGGTTCACTTAAACGTATCGACCTCTTGTGATATAATTTACACACAATAAAATACACAATAAAATGTTATCAGTTTTTAAAATACAATTCGATGTTTTTTTTAAAAAGTGTATTTACCCTCACAGCAACCACTACATCCAGGTATAGAACATAATCATCTCAAAATGTTTCTCCAGCCCCTTTGCAGCAACCTCTGATTGGTTTTCTGTCACTATAGATTGGTTTACCTTTTCTGAAATTCCAGATAAATAGAATCGTATTTTACACAATCTCTTGAGTCTGGTTTCTATTTCTCAATCTATGTTTTTGTGTTCATTCATGGTGTTATGTGTACCCATAGTTAATTTTGTTTTATTTCTGAGTAGTATTGCATTTTATAAGTATACCATTTTATGTATTCACTCACCTGTTGTATTATTTTAATTTTTAGTTCTTAACTAATATGAACTAAATAATATGAATGCTGTATACCTTTGCATCTAGAGAGTAAAGGATAAAAAAATAAAATTAGTTCCATGTCACACTCAAGATATGGAACGATATTAATAAAAACTGACAATAAGATAAACTGGTAAATTCTATAACAGAAGAATCAATGAAGTGTTGGAGAACAGAGTGGGAAGCTATTCAAGCAAAGATTTTGCGTGGACATGTGTTTTCATTTCTTTTGGATATATACCCATGATTGAAATTATTCTGTTGTAGTTGCTTGAAAAAGTGCTACTCATACTACTTGCTGTGGCGACCATAGTGACAGACAGCTCCAGGTTTTGCCCCTGTGTATCCACCACCAAGTCTGCACAGAGGCCACGCTAGCCACCATCTTTCCATGCTTCCCAGCCAATGATTTAGCACAGCAGGGAACAAGAGTGGGTCCATGCCTGCAAGATTTGGAATTGAATTCCTCCAAAGGGTGATTATTTTTTTGTACAAATTTGTACAAAAAAGTTTTCTTACATGTATATAATGTGTACTAATCAAGTCAGGTTATTTAGGGTGTCCATCATCCAAGTAAAATATGTTTTTGTTAAGTATAGTCACCCTATTCTGGATTAAACACTGGGTTTATTCATTCTGTTCTACTGTATGTTTGTACCCTTTAATCCACTCTTCCTCATTCTCCCCTCTATCTTCAATTCACCCTTATAAGTCTCTGTTATCTATTTCTTCCATTGTCCACCTCCATGTGATCAAACTTTTTAGCTCCCACCTAGAATTGAAAATATGTGGTATTAATCTATTTGTGCCTGGTTTATTTCACTTAAGAAAATGACCTCCAGCTCCATCCATCTTGCTGCAAATGACATTATTTTAATTCTTTTTTATGACAGAATAGTATTCCATTTGTGTATATATACCACATTTTGTTTATCCAGTGGATGAGTTTTGATTAAGGACTCCTTACTGAACCTTTCTTGGAATTGTATGACTCTTCCTACTAATCCTTTTTTCCTTTCCCCTGTCCTTCAAAAGTGTCGGACCTGCATTGTGGTTTGAAGTCCCTCCTTACCTTTTCTGGGTTCCACCCATGTATTTCAAAGGTGTTTCCACCTCCCACCCCCAAAATCTTCTGTATTTTTAATACCAGCCATAGCATCTTCTTCTTAGAGGACCTGAACTAATAACACATGGGCCATATTGAAAGTGTATGTTTAAATATAAACTGCCAAACTCATTTCCAAAGTTGTTGTACCGTCTTATATTCTTACCAGAAATGTATGAGGGTTCAAATTGTTCCATGGCTTCCCCATCACTGGACACTGTCAGTGCTTCTTCTTCACTTTAGCAGCTGTGTGATGGTATCTTATTATAGCTTTGAATTTACACGTGCCTGATAACTGAAGATGCCAAATGTTCTTTTCATCTCTTTGAATTTGATGTCATATGTAGTATCTATGTCTCTGAAATGCTTTCCTGAGAGGCAACGGATGGAAACAATGGGAGGCTGAATGACTGTGAAGTCCAAAAGATAGCAAGAGGTAGGGCGATGGTGAAAAAAAAATGAAGAAAAAGAAATAGTTAAGATATCGATGGAATTTGTGTCTTTTGTTTTCCTGTTCTTGTATTAGGAAATCCAGTAATGGTTCTAGATGTTAGCATTTTGATGTTTATGAATAAATGTATAAAGATGAGAAAGTGGTGCATGGTGTGTATGTGTATAAATATATATATAATGATATTTCAATATAATGGAAGCGGATAAACCAGTGCATATTATTTATTATAAGAATATAAATGGATATAAGAAAGAAAGAACAGACTTCTGGGTCAGATTTTTCCTACTTCTCTTTATAATGTAAATTTTCAGAGAAAACTTGCTAGTAGATATACTGGCTCTGAGATCAGATATAGACAGAGTGACTTTGACTTCATTTAATCCAGGTTCCTGATCACACTGAGCTTGTTCTATTTTAATTTCTGTTAATTATGAATTAAATAGATATTAAATAATGAGATCCATGTTTTAAGGTGATGTAAAAGCTTGAAGGAAAACAAGAAAGCCATATTGAGTTATAGGCATAAGATTTCAACAATTTTTTTTGTAGCAAAATGCAGGCACAAATGTGGATGACAACATCAATGAATTGTAAAAATGTCAGGTTTTCATTTTCTCTTCCTCAAAGAAGCAAATGGAGTGAGAATCAATGGATGCATTTTGGTTGCAGCATATCTCTTGGGAAGCTTTCATATGTAAATCAATACAAAGAATTTCTCTCTATATGCTAGCGTGACATGGTGTAGTTTTAGACACTGCGTTTTACTGATTAGCACATAACCCAACTGCCACATAAATTATCTTTATAAATAAAACTTTGCATACATAGGCAACATCCAGAATGGAGCAATAAATTGGTCATGACTTCTTGTCTCCAGTGGCGCCACTTCATTGCTTCCTCTAGCAAGTTGGAACTGAGGGCACATTGGTGAACACGTCCGACTAATCTCCTATCATGATGCACCTCATATTTCAATATACAACTGGCACAGTTGGCATCTGGAGGAAAGAAAAGTTCACTTTCCTGTACTGCCAGTCTTTTTACCTTCCTGCCTACAGCAAACTTAAAAAAAATTACTTGGGAGAAATGTTAAGCAACCCAACCTTTTATAAAACATGTCAAGATTAATTGCTAGTTTCACTCATGAGCTGTGTAGATTGTTTCCTAAGATTCTCAACTTATTAGGTACAATGATTCATATTCCCTTTCTTGGCAAAACATCTGCTTCTTTTCAGATATCCCCATCAATAATGTAGGCAGTGATGGGGTTCTGCCAACCCTGAACTCACTCAAAAATGCAAAGAATAAAATCCTTTCAAGCTACCTCTTTGGTCTTTGGTGTCTCAGACTTTGAATATTTGATGCTTTGGTACATTCGCACTTTCATTTTAGTTAACTACATTACAGGAATGCTCTGAATGCTAAACATGTCTTTTATTTAACCCAAACTGGAAAGGTGTTAGTATGAGTTACTGAGCATTCTTATTCTTTCCTGTGATCTTGCAGTGTTAACTCTAAAGCTTCTATGTTTCCAAATAATTTCTTCACCTTATCTCTGTGTAGTGTCACTATGGCAGACCCTGAGACTGACGGTGTTAACATCAATTCCCAACTCCCCTGCCCCTCACCCTTTTTAAAAATATGTGTTCCACTAAACTACTTGCTTTCCTGGCTTCTCTTATATCAAAGGTAGGTTGTGTGATATAGTCTTGGCTAATTAGAAATCAGTGAAATTCTGTTATGGGGCTTCTAAAACGTATTTGCTTTATTTATACAAAGGAAATACTTGGCTGGAATCACTCTGTATCCTGTCTTCCCCTCTTGTAAGTGGATATGATCATGTGAGGTGCAACAGCAAACTTGTGGCAATGAGGTGACACGCTTGAGAATCAGAGACTTACTGGCCTTAGCAGAGATGGCCCTCTGAACCACTGCCAACAGCCTTCTAACGCCAGACTTTTGTCTGACGAGAAAAATAGGCCCCTAGTTATTCAAGCCACTCTGCGACAGGTTCTCTTTCCTTAGAAGCTGAAAATAAACTGATATAATTACCATTGCATATAGTGATAGAAGTCAGCTTTACATTTGGTCCCCAAGTGTCCCATTGAATTGACAGGAGATCTTTCATCTAAGCCTAAGATCTAAAGAGCAGTGAAACAATAAAATAGGTTTTATTTGTAACTTCCTTTAGACATATTGTATGATAGCTGATACTGGGTTGGCACTAAAACCAGGCTTCGTATCTGCAGCTGTGATGAAAGCTTATTAAAATTCAAACTCTTTAGACAGACTCTTCTCCCCTACAAGGATTGTCTATTCATAGTTTCTGAAAAAAGGAGAAAGCAAGATGGATTCTGACCTCCGCTTTCTTCTCATGCCCTCCTCAAAATGACACACCCTTTTAGTTGCTTTACTCGCATTTCTTCCTTTCACTCAAAACCACCCAAGTCTTGCCTTACCTATGTATAGGACTTACCTGACCACACAAACTCACAATGACCATTCCCTCCCTTGATATAGACCTTAATTACGTGGCCATTCATTTAGCGTTTTTCATATTGTGTCTCTTTATTCTATATTTTGATTGTCAGCTAAGATCACATGCTTCTTGGGAGCAGAGAATGTTTTATACTGCATATCCATGAATAGTGCCTTTCTTGTACCAAACTTTGCTGAAATTATGTGCATTAGTATAGATACTTCTAATTTCTATTTATTCAGGCTTTTTGTACAGCTACCACAATGCTACATATTTGCCTGCTTTTGAAATACAAACCGTTGAAGAAAAATCAACCACTCTTAGAATGCTCAATACAAAACCACTAAAGTCTAAGTAGAAAAGGGCAAAAGAGCTTGATTAGATAGTTCACAAATAAATTCAAATGACCAAAAATTCAAATAAAAAATCAACCATACTAATATTGAGAAAATACAACTTGAAATAACAAGATGCCATTTTTCACCTGTCAAGTTAAAAACAATTTTTACTTCTAAGGTAACTTTGGCTGTGGTGTGATAAGGGGGCCACCCTTATACACTGCATTGGGAGTGTCGTTCTCACCTCTGGAAAGCATTTTGGCAATACACTTAAGAGTTTTAAAAGAGTTTGTAGTGTGTGGCCTGTTTTAAGGTATATGCCCATGGAAAATAATGAAAGAGGAGTAAAAATGCACTGAAACTTTCTTTCTGGTAAAGATGAATGATTGAGACAACCCTACCTCTTGAACAATAGGTAAATTGTTAACCTGAGGAAAATGTTCACCTTGAGAAAGCGGTCAAATATTTTCTAGGACATCTAGAAAAGGGAGGGATGAGAGATGAACGCTTCATAAAGTCTGATACTAAAAAAAGGAAAAAGGGATAGAAGAAAATAAATTAATATCCTGGTGCTAAAGAAACTAAAGATAGTGTTAACCTTTATCTGACTATCTCATAACCATGTTTGTTAGAAATGAAAAATTTAACCTAAGTTAGATTGATAATAAAAACATTTGGATCAGATGTGACTACTAATGTAACTGTGTTTTGGTAAAAATAATGATAAACATAATAATACCTAATGTTTATTGAGTGTGTGTGGATTCAGAGTCCTGTACTGAGCTCTCTCTCCCTCCCTATATATATTTCTCATTTAATTCTCTCCATAGCCCTATGAAGTAGATATGTTCATTCTAATATTACCATTTTACAAATGAAAAAACTGAAGCTTCAGAAATTAAATAACTCTGCCAAAGTAACACAGTTATCAAGGAATGGTGCCAGAATTTGAATGTATCTCTATCTGACTCCAGACTTTTAAGTTTGCAACCACTGTTTTGTAATCTATTTTCACATGTACCTATATACGTCTTAGAGTCATATGACAGGACTAGTTAATTATATGACTAGTCATATAATAGGACCAAGGTGCATATTTATTCATATGGGGGGCTTCTTATGAAGCAGAGAATGTAGAATTTCTTTGACTGTCACTTCTAGCTCATGGTTTTGGGCAAGTTACTTAACCTCTCTAACTCCTGGATTTTCCTATTAAATGTAGATCATAATTTCTACCTTGGAAGATTACTGCAAAAGTTTAAGTTGTAAAATATCCATCACAGTCCGCAGCATATACAAATAGTAATCTTTAATGTTGTCATGCCACCTACATAGTGCTTTGGTTCAAAAATACTGGGAAGATACGTCATTGGTTATAAAGTACACATAGATGGGAATAAACTTTTAAAAATAAAGATTTGGTGTGCAAATTGCACTACCAATATATGCATGTAGGGGTTCTGGTCATGGCTTTCCAAAAATGAGATAATAAAATAAATACTTTTCTTATTGTCTTCGTTAATCAATGTCTTCTGGAAATATTTCCAGGTCAACTGAGGCAGTGTCAATGTGCTTTTTTAGGGCTGCATACTATTCCATGCTAGTACTGAGGGAATGTATCCTCTTCCTGGGTCCACAAGGGGATGTAATTTCAAGGGCAAAAACTTCTCAGTACCATAAATTTTCCCCCTCCTCTCTCTCTCCATCTGGGGACTAGAGGTCTCTGTTTTAATTTTCCAGAGTGGAGAAAGGAGCAAAGGTCAATCACTCTAGCAGAAGTTTAAAGGAACTTTCTTCATTGGCCAGGGAGCTTGGATAAGGTGGGAATTCACCCCAGGTTAAAAGTTCCCTTCTTCCACACCTCCTTGAATTCCATACTTGGGTCCCCTTTCACTCAGTATGGAAGCTGCTTTCCTCTCCTGGATTCCATCTTTCTGGATTCTCTCACTCAGTGTGAGATCAGCTTTCCTTCTTGGTTTCCCCCTCTGGGAACCCTTCTCACTCAGTGTGAGAGAGCCTTCCCTTCCCTGGATTTCGTCCTCTGGGGTCCCCTTCCACTCCGTATGGAAGCTGCTTTCCTCTCCGGGATTGCATACTTGAGTCCCCTTCCACAATCCTCGTGGAAGCTTTCTCTTTCTCATCTTTTTCTCTCTCTTTCTCTCTGCCTAAATAAACCACTTTCTGCAAAACTTTTTGGGGTTCGATATTTAGTGCACCATGCTGTGCTCCCCTCATGAGAGACCAAGTGCTTGGAAAAACATCCTCTCAGGGGAGCTGAGCACTCCCCTGCACCCCAAAATCTGGAAACAGTACTTTGAAACTAAACAATTAATTTTTAAATGATCCTTTCTCTATATATTTACATAGTGGTACTTTAGCTCCTTTGTGATATATTCTTTTTTATTTTCATTTTTTTGAGACAGAGTCTGACAGTGTCACCCAGGCTATAGTGCAGTGGCACAGTCTCGACTCACTGCAATCTCCACCTCCTGGGTTCAAGCAATTCTCCTGCCTCAGCCTCCGGAGTAGCTGGGACTACAGGCGTGCGCCACCACGCCTAGCTAATTTTTTTTGTATTTTTAGTAGAGACGGGGTTTCACCATGTTGGCCAGGATGGTCTTGATCTCCTGACCTCATGATCTGCCCTCCTTTGCTTCCCAAAGTGCTGGGATTACAGGCATGAGTCACCGCGCCTGGTCCTATGATATATTTTTAAAAGTAGGAATGCTGGGTGGAAGGGCCTTTGTACTTTTAATTTTAGGAGTCTTTGATTACTTTCTACAAAGTCCGTGAAAATGTGCATTTCACTAGCAACATATAAAACATACTTTTCTGAAAAACTCCCCTATTGTTCATATATGTCAAAACACAGCAAAGCAAGACAGCAGAAAAATGCACACAGGAAATTAATATTTTGAAGTATATTGCAAAGATTTTCCTTTTCCAAAAACACTAGGAAAGAAAATTAAATGACAATATGTTATAACTTTGTAACCAATAGATTGACAAACTTATCCCAGGAATTGCTCATTTTGAATCCTGTGGACTTTATTTTGCTGATCTTCACAAGGGCTCAGAGGGCAGGAAGCACCACCCTGCCTCCGTGGTCTCTGACTTCTCCTCCGGTGCCTTTCTCCTCATTCCAGCCCATGCTTAGTGAGGCTGATGAGGGTGGAGTTAGATTAGGGAGAAGAGAGTGGCCGTGTTAACAAGTTTTTCTTGGCCCAGAATCCCCTGCCTATCTTAAAGAAGTTCATGAAACTTAGAATTTTATGAAGACAATAAAATGTTCATTGAAATGACTGAATTCATATTAGAGAGTAAAACTATATGCTTTTTTTTTTTTTTTTTTTTTTTTTGAGGCGGAGTTTCGCTCTTTTTACCCAGGCTGGAGTGCAATGGCCCGATCTCGGCTCACCGCAACCTCCGTCTCCTGGGTTCAAGCAATTCTCCTGCCTCAGCTTCCTGAGTAGCTGGGATTACAGGCATGCGTCACCATGCCCAGCTGATTTTTTGTATTTTTAGTAGATACAGGGTTTCACCATGTTGACCAGGATGGTCTCGATCTCTTGACCTCGTGATCCACCACCTCGGCCTCCCAAAGTGCTGGGATTACAGGCGTGAGCCACCGCGCCTGGCAAACTATATGCTTTTTACTACATGAGGATATCTCACATATTTATGCTACCTTCCAGGCCTGTGAAAAACATTACGTTTGGAACCCTGCGTCTATCAGTAGCGGAGTTATCTGATGCTCATCACCACCTATTTGTGATCCTTACAGCTGGACTATCTAACTAGTTTTGGCTGATAGTGGACATCTGCACATGTGACACTTCCGTGGTGACACAAGGCTCCCCTCACCCCTCTCCCGCTACCTCCCCCGACAGTCTTCATGGTCTTTCTGCCTGGAAGCCATGTGTTGAGAATACGGGGACATAGGATGGAGGTAACACTGGATCCTTGAGGATTAGCTCCTGGATGGAAGCTCCTGTGGACGACTTCCAGATCCACAGAAGACTTCGAAGGAACTAAGAGTTAAATTAAACTGAATTCTTATGTGCTAAGCCACTGAGATTTTGGTGTTTGTTATTACAGCTTAGCTTAGCCTTCCCTGACTAATACGCTATCATATTATACTATTAGACCTGTGCTGGGAACAAGTCCTGCATGTAATTAAGGTCTGAAGGATCAACAGTCATTTTAGACTTCAGTTACCAGTGGCATACGTAAGTCTAGATATCACAACTGGGAATCCCTTGGTGACTGCTAAACAAAAAGGAATTTGGATGTTTCCGCCCTAATATAAGCTAACATATCTTAGAGGGCTGCTTCCTGATTATCAGGGTTAAGATGGCACAAGCTGCATAGAGGCAGACAAAGGGCTGGGAAATACGAAGTCCAGTCTAGGGTGACTGCAAATTTGTACCAGCTCTTCAGTGCTCAAGTGAAGATACATTAATTTTTTGTAAGCCAGACAGGTTTATTACCTTTACGATTTGTATTTCTATCTTATTTTCTCCTAATATTCAGTAAGATGCTTGTGACAATGTCAGCCAGTATGTTAGTAGTAGTCAAAAGAGGAGTTTTGTCAACACTGGGAAAAGAACTATAACGGGAGATTGATACAACCCTAGTGTCAGGTGTCTGGTGAGAGTGGTGAGGGCAGTGCGAGAATCCGAAGAGGGTGTCATTCACGGGAACAGAATTCTTCCAGTGCTGACCTTAGATAGAGGTTCTAGACATTCACCTGGTTGCTGAAACACAGATGGAATTTCCAAAGATTGAGCTGGGGTTGGGAATTCTAGATGAAGGATACAGAGTGAGCGGACAGGCAAGAGCATGACTGCTGGGTTTTCATGGGTGAGGTGCCCAGGGAAAATCCTTCTCCTACCCTCTTCTTTCCTCAATACAAAAAAGAAGAACTACCCATCTACCTCTTTCTGATGTAGCGCCTCTAATTGAGTTCTGTTTAGCAGGGAACCAGATCACTGCTGGGAAACGGCCACTCACATGCCACACACCTTTCCTGAAGCTGATGCGGAAAGCTGCTCCCCTGTCTTCTCCCCGAGCTGCCCAGTCTACTTCGGCATCTACCCTCTCTCTGCTTCCCCCAGTGAGCTAAGGCACACACTCCTCTTTTCAGCTCCAAGCAGCAGGCTGATGGGGAAGTTTTTGGTTCAATAAAAGGAGACAGGTGGTTAGGCTCAGGGAGCCAGAGGCCTCTGCACTGAGCATAACAGGCACGATTACGATTAGGAATGAAATGACTATGTGTTCCATTTACTATATTCTTTAGGGAACTTCTGAAGAGAGGAAGACAAAGAAGCTGGGCATTCCTTGTCTCTGGCTAGCCACTGTCAAAAACCAACACAACTCAATGAAAAATTCTTAAAAAGTGATGTCAGACTCTGAACCTAGTAAATAAGGATATTGATGATTTAATCACCTCTTGTGAGAGTGGTGAGAGTGATTACATGATAAACGATTGAAAATATGTCATCATTTTAATATATGTATACACTTTTTATTCAACTTTGAATTAACATGGATGAGGGTTTGAATCAGATAAGCCTTTCACAATTCTACAAAGTGGTGAATCTTATTTTTAGATTATTTTTTATGGTGTGATGAAAATAACTTGAAGATATAATGAAATGCTCTCAGTTTTCTAATTCTTAAATATATGTGGATACTCAAGATAGGGGTCACAGATTCACATCAGTAATCATATGTCATCCACTTAAATTCAGTAAAGGCTTTTCAAGTAAAAATCCAACTTTCATGACTTCATTCTATTACTGGTGTACTAGCTTCTGAGATTTTTAGGAAAGAGATGAGCATGAAAATGTAAAAGTGGAACAAATTCCCATTTTTACTCTAAGAGGGCACTAGGCATGGACAAGCCTCCCACTGCTCAGTACATATCTGTGAACAGTAGGACAGAAATGAATACTTTAAAGATGCTCTTCCAGATGAATTCTTTAGAGTTCAGCGATATTCCTCCATGTGCAAAGCAATCAGGGGGTAAAGAAAGTATCCTTTTCTTTTTCAAAGAAATACAATGGACTTTGTATTTTTGGAGACCGCTTTCTAAAGTTTTTTTTTTTTATCTCAAGTTTTTCTTTAGATATTTGAGACCCTCAACTGACGTTTTCCAGGTACTTAGAGCTTTGTCTTTCTTCAGAGGATATGGATGCATGATAGTTAAATTATTCTTTTCTAGTGTCTGCAGTTACTGACTTATTCAATGCTTATTGCAAAGTACTTTCCCAATGAATATGTTTCCAATTAATATATATTCCAATTAATAATAAAAATGCTAGTATGTAATATGTAAAGGCTACCTCTATTTAAAACAGTATTTAAATACTATTTAAAATATTCATTCTATTTACTTCTAAAAATGACTTATTTTTTTTTTTGCTTTGAAAAGTGATTTGTGGCAGGCAATATAGTAATAAAAACATGGTCTTTAAAGTCAGCAAGATTATGAGAAGTTAGGTGTTTTAATGTCCCCAAAGATAAGTTTTGCCATTTGTAAAATTAGAAATAATTCACACTTCATCAGTTTTTTAAATGAGGAATAATACTTTTTATCAAAGTCATTAGCGACCTAAAACTTGTACATGCGTGGTCCTCACTTTCCTCAATACCTCAGCAGTGTTTAGTGGAATTGACTACTCCTTGGTTCTTCCTCTCTAGGTCCTGGGATAGCTGGTGCCTTATTTTGGTGTTCCTGCTGTCTCACTGGCCACTTACTCTAGCCAGCTCCTGTTCTAGGAGAGTACAAGCAGGCTCATCAGCTCTTGTAGAACTTCACACGCTATCTCAAGGTTGGCTGTATGTGGATGAGACTCTGATTTCTATCACCAGCCAAGACAATTCTTTTAAGTTCCAGAATCATATGTATGTCAAACTCCCCACCTCACACCTGGGTATCTAATAGACATCACAGCCTTAACATGACCAAGTCAGAACTGTTGATAAACCCTAAGCCTTTTTCATTCCAGTAAATTATTCATCCAGTTGCTCAGACCAATAACTTAGGAGTCATCGTTAATTTTTTTCTCACACCCCATACTTCTGTGAGTTCAGTTAGCTTGATCTCCAGAGTATATATTTGATCTGTCCCTTTCTTACCAATTTTACTGCTGCAATCCTAGTCCAAGGCATCTTTGTCACATTCCTGTAAAACTTCAAGAGTCTTCTAACTTATTCTTTTATCTTCACATTTGCTCAGTTGCAGTCCATTTTCTACTTAACGCCTAAGATGATCTTAAAGCATCAGATATCACGTTACACCCTTCGTGAAGCCTTGGAGTGATTTACCATTACAAGTAGACTTACACGCAAATTTGTCACAAGGTTTCTCATGATCCAACCCCTGCCTACCTGACAGACCTCCTCTCCCTGCTTTCTGTCCTTCCACGTTAGAACTCTGGTCTTTGTTTTGTCTTCCCAACAGGCCAAGTTTGTTCCTTTTCAGGAGCTTTTACCAAGTGCTTCAAAGTTGCTTCCCAGATCTGATATGGCTGCCTTCTCATTCATTCAGGTGTTAATTGCAAGACTGACTTCCAAATGAAGTCTTAAGTACCCTAATCAAAGCAATTCTCCAACTCACTCTCTCCGTGCTATTTTATTTGTATAGAACACTTATCAATACGTGAAATTGTTTAGTTATGTATTTCTTTATTGCCTGTGTCTCCTACCCCTACCACTATATTGTAAACATCTCACAGTTAAAATTTGGTTTTCCTGAATAGTGCTGTAAGCCCAGTGGCCAGCACTACCTCGGCACATTGTAAGGGCTGCATAAATGGCTACTGAAGTTGTGTTGCTATTTCAGTTTAAGCTAAACACTCCCTAATGCATTCATTAGTGGAAGTTGTCTATTAATAGTTTTTACCTTTGCAAGTCTGTTTATTTTCAAAAAAGGGTATTTCATCTAGATTAGGGTTGATACTATGTGGAAATATTGGTTAACCTTGACTGCATTAGAAAAGGAAAAGACTTCTAACTATAGGATTGTGTGTTATTTACACACCTGCAGTTACCATCAGTATATATTACTGTAAAGCCACAGAAATGCAAAGATCTTGGAGATCACCTAGTTGAATCACTTTGTATTGAAGGATGTAACCTAAGTAGAACCTTATCCCTAAATAAATAACTTGATTAAATAATTGGAAATAGAATTAATTTTGTGACTAATTATTTTTCCCTGCTGTCGGCATGAATAAGGTTTTGTTCTTTAGTTAATGCCTTTTCCTTGCTCCCTTCTTTCCAGGTTCATCTGTTCATTTTTATAAAATGTTTGATTAATTTTAGTCATTTGAGGTTTGGGTTCTTGACAGTGTTATTGAAAATTGTGTAGCTATATTCCATTGATTTCGTATCATCTATACCGGCTCAGATTTCACTTTTACTCAGAGTATTGTAGTTCAAATGTGGATGTTATATTTCTCTATAATATCAAAATGTATTAAAATGAACTTCGGGTTAAATATTTTGATTAAAATTAACAGAATTGTAGTTTAAAATTTAGTTTCAGTAAAATGTAAGCCACCTTGTTTGCCAAATTGAATCCAGATAGATTGTGAACCTGGATTTTTCTTTTGTAATTTGTTATGCAATAGTTCTTTCCAGGTATTTAATTGTCTGCACTAGATACTCTGCATCTATGGAGCCCCTGCATATACTATAGTCGATTGAGAATTTGGCTATTCATGCCATACTGCTTTTAATCCATCTTGTTTTTACATTTGTATCAGACTAAATTAGTAAGTGGACCCATATATTAATATAAATGCAGCTAATGAAACTAAAAATTCATATTTTACATATATATATATTGATATGTATTCCATTTTAAACATCTATTGAATGTATCTTTTCAAGAATTCTCTTTTTAGAAATGGGAATATTCAAAGATAGAAAAAAATCAGCTATAGAAAAAAGGTACAAGGGATGTCAAACCAGTGAGAAAAAAATAAAGTTGTTCTTGATTCCCACTTGGATTAACTGTATGAGAATGAGGAATAAAGTGTTAGGAACATCTGCTACTGGCTCCTAAGATGGTAGGAAAGGAAGAATAAAATAAGAATTGCTGGATCAACTGCTCAGGAATTTGAAACCACAGGATATTGTAGTCCTTTGGGATTCTAAATATTCAGGCATCTGTTAGGTAGCAGATTCAGCTAAACATGGATCATCAAAGGAATTCCAGAGTTATGTTGAGGACAAGTTTATAATCCATAAAGAAGAAAATCAGCCACTGGGGAAGTTATTCTGGAAGAATGTAACTATTTGAAGTAATAGTGCTACTAAGTAGTTGTTCTTGGAAAAAAATATTTCCAAAAATTTAACCCCTTCACTTCTTCCCATCCTCACCTTGACAAAAAAGAATGCTAGCTAGCAGGGAGGAGGCTGATTTGAGAAAACCAGTTGGGATATGTAGAAAGAAAATAAAGTCCATCATTAGGTGCTAATGGACTATCCCAAATAAACCATAATCTAGGATCGTTGGCTCAGTTATATTCCAGCTACATTTTATAGTCACAAAGAGTAAGTGATTTCCTTGTTCTTCATAAGTGTTTTATTCTCTTAAATTATTCTTTAAGACATAGATTTCTAGAAGCAGCAATTGAAATGAGAAGCCCAGCTTTTCAAGCATGATGGAATAGAGATTGAAATCTCAAACTATAGAATCCTAAAATGGTGTGGAACCTCTCACATGATTCTCACTTTCTCATCTCAGTGATGTTAGTAATTCATTCTTTCATTCAACCAATACTTGTCAAGCACCTACTGTGTTAGGTTTTAAGAGTACATTACCGAAGAGAAATAGACAAGAATTTCTATTACTATGGAAATTTCCTTCTTTCTCATAGGAAAAAGTGTTTGGAAGTTTGCAGAGGGAAAAGTCTTCCAGAAAAGGGTGATGATAATGTTGCAGCACATCAGCCAATCTACCCCTCTTTTCTTCCCTTCAATGGTAGGAATTCTCTCAGGAAAACACTGTTTTGAGGTACTTTTAAATATGTTTCTTCTTTGTTTTAATTTATTTTTTATTGTATTTAAGGTTGTATGTTTTGATATACATCATGATCCATGTGCTAAACCCTCAAATGTATGTTCATATACATTTGGAAGTATGCTCAGTGTTTTTCCCCAAATAATGAACCAACAATAAACATGTGAACCTTCACACATTTGATTAAATGGAAAACAACTGGAAAATGATATGCAGCTACCTTTTTATGTGCCTGATTGCAGGCTTGTGTGATCACTGATTTTTAGTCCATTCACTACTGGTAGGTCCATGTATCCAGGGCATACCTTTGGGGTACACGATGCAGATGCTTTGGTGAAGGATCAGAAGGAAGACAAAAGTGACTTATAAGTCAGCTTTACAAAATACATCATGGGTTAGGACTTTAACTTATCCTTTTTCCAAGATTCTTCTCATTAATGTCCATAAGCCCTGTCTCTCCTCTCTTTCTTGTACCCCCTTTGTCTGCTTTGACACACTTAATCTCTTAGCCTATAGAGTCATTTGAAAAGTTTACTCCCATATAAGAGAAATGTCTTGTATGTTGGAAACCAAAATATGGCTCTGACACACAGTTGATTTACCTGTAGATGATGCACCTTTCAGTCTTTGAAAACATTGTAGACTTAGTGTTATTGTCATTTAAGAAACATTCTCTTGGCCATACTCATTTTTCGCCACCAATTGCTAATGTGTATAGTTGAGCAATATTTAGATTCTTTGGTTTTCCTCTCCTCAATTGGCATTGTCACATCCTGGTCATTTTATTCCTCACTGACAGCTCTATTAGCTATTCCTCATATGAATCAATTTTGATAGTTTTCTGATTAAGTTTGGTGTGGGGAGAAAGTTTAAAACATTTGCTGACATAGGTTCAGTGGCCTATCTATAATTTTGATACTAGGAACTAGCAGTATATTTAGCACAGGTAAAAGACATTAAAGCTCTAACCCTTCTGAAACTTCCCAGGGCTTATTTTAATGGGCTAGGCATAGTCTCACCATATAGCTCAGATGGAGCCTTCATATTTACTTTTACAGCGCACCTCTTTAAGAGAGAACATTCACAATGGAAAACAGCGGCAAGATTTAGAAGACTTTTAAAAGGAAGCCGTTAGTGCAGCAGTAAAATTTGGCCAGGTAATTTTTTTTTCTCTCTCTCATTAGGTTTCAATCTTCTTTAGTATTATGACTTATCCAAAACAGACTAGCATTGAATCAGAGCTTTCAGTTTTTCAAAAATTATGACATGTTTGTCTAAGCTCTATTTTAACTTGCCTAACTGTACTCTGGGCTGGAACCTCAATAATTCTTTTATTAACATTTTCAGAATAAGAACTTCAGAAGTAAATGCTTGAGCTATGTCACTAGTTAGGCCTTCTAAAGATTTATTGAACTTAAAATTATTTGAATCTCTTTAATAGCTCCATCAGTATGGAAACATGAGCTCTTCTGTTTATGTATTTTTCTTTAAAAAAACTTTTTTATTATGAAACTTTCCAAACATAACCCAAGGTAGAAAGTACAATAAACCCCCATGTATCCATTCCCTGGCTTAAACAACCATCAACATTTTGCCATTTATGTTTATGTTTTAATAATAATGATTACTAGGTATTAAGAGGAAGGATCATGTGCTATTTTTTTTAAATGCTAGTAATAATCCTTAGTTTGTAAAGAACTGTGATTTTTGGTAAATTATATTTTAACAAGTAGAATTTATGAATTGTAGTATGCTAATTACATACACTGTATTAAATTTTAAAAATTAGTTCTTATTTCTGATTTTTTTGTAAATATCAGTGAAAATATTGTTGGAGTTGGAAGTTTTGTTTTTCAAATGTCAGCTGTTCTTTTCTCTATTCCTGGTTCAAAGCCAACATTATCAGAACAGAGACAAGTTGGCAAGTAGCCTAAATACCAGTGGGGATACAGGGTTTCTTCTGGACTTATATTCTTAAATAACACCTTAAAAATCTGTAGATAATTAGTGTAGCAATCTTGAAAATATTAATTAAGAAAAGAGCTAATAATTACTATGCTTGACACTGAAAGTGATATAATTAGACTTAAACTGTGAGGTTTTTATTTGAAATTCATTAAGACCTTCAATGACTTACTTGGCAAAGAGAAATTCTCCATTTCCATTATTAAGTCTTTACTAGTTAATAGAAACATAAACAGGTTCAAATGTCTGTGTACTTATAGATTCTCTTGCCTAATTTCATCCTCTTTTTAATTACCTGTAGATAATTTTTTTTTTTTTTACAATAATGGAATTTAGCAGAGATGGTCACATTTTGACAAAAAGTGAAGAAATTTGATCATGCCAAAAAGTAGCATACTTTAGGCACACAGATATTTTAACTAAAATTTTGAAATATTTTCTATGGGTATACATTAAGTTTTTCCCAAATCATTATTTATATACATTAAACAATGCTTTGAATTTATTTCCTCCCCACCCCCGCTCAAAACAAAGAAGCCTGTAATGGTACAGTAGAAAAAAGGAAGAACTTTCTCTCTCGAGCTGAATGATGCCAGTTTGAACAGCTTGGTGCTGACAGGCTGGGTGAGAGTTGAGGAGCTTTGATTGCTGACACTACCCTTGCTCTTATGGATGATGATATCCCTGTGAAATACATTGCCCCAGTCTGCCTGCAGAGAACTTAACCGCATCAGTCAGCCTCTCTTGCCTGAACCTATGAGGTCATCATTATTACTTCATTTTTTATTCCTACATAATCCAGGCTGAACTTTAGAAGGCTTTCTGCTTTTCCCATCATAAGTTATTACTCTGAAATATAGAAATAACCTGAGAGATCTTTTATGAAATGTATCCTCTTCTGTTTATTGTAAGTATGCAGTTGAAGTAATGAACTAATTTTCTGGGCAACAGATTCACCAACTGTAAATTAATTTCAGGTGAATCAAATAGCTTCTTTCAATGCAGATAATCCTTTGGATAAAAAAGAGACATAATGTTAACAGAACAAGAGTGATAGTGCAGTGGAAAAGGAAGACGGAGTTTGGTAAAAATGAAAAATTTCTTTTGAAAGAAAACAATTGCCAAACTGATGAAAGGATGCTAGAGATGCTTAACATCACTAACTCAAACAAGTTATTCAAGAAATAGTAAATTTTATAAATTTCTAAAAAATGGTTAAAAGGCGAATGAAAAATTTACTAGACTGTATATTTTAAATATATGCAGTTTATTGTTGGTCAAGTATACCTCAATAAGGCTGTTTGAAAAAAGAAATAGTGAATTTTATCATCTTATGACAAGGGTAAAGAATACGGGCTTTACAATTCGATGTGGCTATGAACCCCAGCACCACCACTTGTAATTATAGTATCTTAGATCTTGCTTCCATCTATGACAGGAGTTAACTATTTTTTTTTTCCTGTGAAATGCCGTATAGTAAATACAGTAAATAGCTTAGGCTTTCAGGGCTGTGCTATCTTTTTTGCAACTCTCTATTCTGCCATTGTTTGTGAAAGCTGCCATAGACAATAAATAAATAAGCATGCTGTATTTCAACAAAATCTTATTTATGGATACTAAATTTTGACTTTCACATAGTATTTATGTGTCACAACTTATTATGTGAAATGCTTTCCACTATTTAAAAGTAAAACCCAATCTTAGTTTGCAAACAAAAAAAGCCACTGGAGTGGATTTGGCCTCTGGGCCATGGTTTTCTAAAACGCGATTTAAGATATTGGCTTTCATAGTGGTGCCAACAACGTCAGTATTGCCCGCGAAAGCCTTCAGAGGCATATCATTAGCCCTTATCTCAGACTTACTGAAAAATCAGTTGGGTGCAACAAGGGTTTTAACAAGCTCTCCAGTTGATTCTGATGTACATTAAAGTTTAAGAACCATAGATCTGTAGATAATGCTACATAGCTGCTTTGAGTTCTTGTAAGAATTAATGAGATAATGAGTTGCCAGTGCATCTCCTGATGCTTCACCACGTCAGCTGTGCTAAATACCTTTTAGCTGTTTATAATAGCTAAAAATAAATTCGTTACATTTTGATCAAATTTTCCCTTCTTCTTAAACTGGTGATTGTGTAAAATAAGTTTCTTTGCAAGAATTCCATAACTAAAATGGTGTGAAAAAAAATGAAAAGTAGATTATTTTAACCTTCTTTTAACTAGATTGATAAAACATGAGAATTAAGAAAAATCAAGTCTCAACCATGTGATAGAAAATGAGTGTCTTGGAAAACAGAACCTCTTTAATTCTAACACTTCCTTTGGCCTGATAGTAATTAGAAAATAGCAGAAATAGAGCTTTGATGTCAAAAATATTATAGCAGAATATATTCTTGCTAAAAGAGCAAAATAGAAATTTAAATTCATAGAACAGGCTGAACGCTGTGGCTCACGACTGTAATCCCAGCACTTTGGGAGGCTGAAGCAGGCGGATCACCTGACGCTGGAAGTTTGAGACCAGCCTGATGAACATGGAGAAACCTCGTCTCTACTAAAAATACAAAATTAGCAGGGCATGGTGGCACATGCCTGTAGTCCCCGCTACTTGGGAGGCTGAGGCAGGAGAATCTCTTGAACCCAGGAGATGGAGGTTGCAGTGAGCTGAGATTGAGCCATTGCACTCCAGCTTGGGCAGCAAGTGAATCTCCATCTCAAAATAAATAAATAAATATATATATATATACACATACACATATAGAACAAACATCGAGTAGCACCTGCTATTCAATGTTTCTTGTCTTTCCTTTCTCCATGAATGTGTGGGAACATGAAATATATTGGGCCATGCTCAGCCAGTTTAACAGTCAGCGGCTGACAACCCATCCTGGGTCTGCTTCAGGTAGGACTGATGCGAATGACAATGGCTGACAAGGTATTACTCTGTACAATAATTTATCTGTGCTTTTGTAGAACTGATGTCATGGGAGCCTGCTTTCTTATGGAAACCATCATTATTGATTTAGGTATTTTGAAATATAAATAACTAAAGGAAAATGAAAAAAGAAGGTACTTGCAGAAAAAGACCATTTACATTTCTTTGACTTTGAGTTTTAACACTGAGTGTAAAAGTTCCCAAACAGTCACAATGATCAGAAAACATAATGAATTTAAGAGCGGACATTTTTCATGAATATGAACTTCATAGCAAGCCTTACCTATCCCAATGGAGGGAAGAAAAAGAGATTCTACTTTTCTCGCAATTATCTAGATCAACACCAATTGAAAGCTTTTGCTATGATTTATCTGGATACTTTTGACAACATAGGTCTTTTAAAATGTTTCATACGAAGCACTCTGAGTTTTATTTTGTTTTTATATTTATGTATTTCTTTCAGATGCTTCCAAAATGTCTTGGTTAACAGCTGGCCTCATAATGTCCTAATCATGACCATGAGCCTGGAAAAGCAGATGAAATTTTTCCATAAATTCAAGTGAGCTAGAAATTTTTTTTTTTTTTAAAAAAAGCTTCTACAAGTCCTTAAGTCCTACAAGTTTTCCTATGTTTTGGTATTTTAATAAAAACCACATGATATGAGACTCTTTTCTCAGTTATATTCACTCTGATTGCCATTTCTGTGACCATCTTAGTAAATAAAGTTCAGATTTTTTTTTTCAGATTTTTTTTCATCATTTTAGCCATGAACCACAAGAAACGCAACAGGAATGCTGTCACAATGTTCCCTTTTGTAGCATATTAGTGCATTTTTGATGGCTGAATTTTTCGGATGAAGAGAATATTTAGATTTCATTTTTGTATCTCATATAACATTTGGAACTTTAGAATATGTCTTTATTCAGTAAGCCATGAGTTTTGGATGTAAAATAGCCCTGATAGAAAATTATGAAAACTATTGTCAAGACTTTGCTTGGATCAGAGTGAACATTAAATAGTAATAACCATCAAATAGTACGATGCTGGCTTGAACCTCCAATATAAACAATACAATCAAGATGTTTCCTACTTTCATATCTGCAAATTTCCTATGGTCATCCATAACTTTAATAACTAAATTAAATGCCCTGAACTCTACTGTGGGAAGACCCACATTCCCCCATTATCTGTGGATTTTCTGGAGTTCACGAGCTTCTGAGCAAGTGCACCTACGTACTGATGCTCACTCCAAGCTACCACCTTCTGCGCTATGGGTGCTTGCTGCCTGGGCTGACCCAGCGCACAGTGCTACCCCTCTTATTTCACCCAGCAGAGAACCACAAACTGAGGTTTCATATGAATGGCAACGCTTTATTATGGATTTGTGAGTTGCAGAAAGTAGTTAGGGATCAGAAAACACTTCAGCGTTAATGTCAGGTACAGATATGTTCCAAGCAATTTGTCAGCCATCCCCCTCCATAAGGAGTTTTTCCTCTCTAGGTGTTCTTGTCAGCTCCATTCTCCAGCTACACACCAGAAGTCCTCCTGCATTTTTTCCTGGCTCTTTCTTGCAACTACCCTTTCTTCTTAATACTGGGTCCCTCTCTTAGGTTGCCTGTAGCAAAGTCAAATTCTTATCCCTTTAATAATAAAACAGAGTAACAGTTCAGCTTTGTTTTTTTATCTCATACTACCCATCCAGCCCTGCCAGGGACCTGACCTTTCTTAACCAAAAGAAACAGCATACATCATTAAGGCGTTTTTTTCTTAAAAAAGAAAAAAGTCATCTTTTCAGGGGTGAATTATATCGCTTCTCTGGAAGGCAGAATCAGCTGTGGCTTTTCCTTCCAGTTACCATTGCTCTTTTTCTGATGTAAAGGGGCATTTCTCTCCAAGAAAGCCACTATGCTGTCTCGTAGACACATTATTTTTTACCCGCTTCGGTACATTCTCCACACTGCTGTCGAATGATCTTTCTAAAGGGATTATTTGACCATGCTGGTCTTTTGGTTAAGCCATGAGTAACATCTCCCCGCTCTCAGGACAAAGTTTCAAATCTCTGACAGATCCGACAGAGCTTTGTGAACCCCTGGCCCCTGCCCGAGCACCTGCCTTGCAGTAGGATTAACTTGCAAGACTCTTTTCTCTCCTTTTTCTCAAGGTGCAGGGACTTTTGGCTTCTGCAACAGAGCATGCTCCTTGCTATCTACTACTGGTTCTCTGCGACTGTTATTTCTCTGTCTCAAAGACCCTCCCTAGTTCATGTAGAGATGTCTTAGTCATCTTTCAGATCTCAGCTTCAAGGTTTCTTAAGTTTGGGGCTCCTATGTGTCTCTGTTGGGATTCTATACATCTCCTTCAAGCCTTCATCGAAATCGTAATTCATTCATTTTGAAAGCAGGGTGTCAGGTTGCTGTGGCAACTCCACACCGGGTTGCCTAGGGATTGTCTGTGTACCTCTACTGAAGGTTTCTATGATGAAGTTTTCATTTTCTGTTTTGTTTACTGCCTCCTTCCAACATTGCCCTTCCAAATTTAGGGTAGCGATGCCTCCCTTCTGTTGACCTATGTAGGGTGATTCACCATGTTGCTCAAAACTCTCAAGCACTCTTCATCTCGTCTCTATGCCTTCGTGCTATTCTCTACCTGTTCAGATTCTGATAACATACTCCTAAACTTTTACTGTTTTTTCTAAGGTCTTGCATAAGTGCTTAATCATTTGGGTTTTTCTTTTGTCACCATCTTCTTATGCTCGTAATCTCAGCTCCAAACATTTTCGATTTTTTTCTTACATCTTCCTATGGACCATGGTCTCCTTCACTCCTGGGGCCTCACACATGCTGTTTCTACAGTCAGAAAGGAGCAAACCACTCTTAGACTGCTACGTTCCTCCTTTATCTACAGAAACCCTGCTTATCCTTCAAGCTTCATTTTGCATTTCAATTCCTCTGAGAAGCCTGTTCTCACTTTTTGTCTTCCTTTCCCCTAGTCTAGGTAGGTACTTAGGTAGAGTAATGGCCCTCAAAGATGACTACATCCTAATTCCTGGAATCTGTGAATATGTTAGGTTACATGGCCAGGAAGAATTAAGGCTGTACATAGATTTGAGGTTGTGAATCAGGCGACCTTGAGATGGAGGATGATTCTAGATTATCTAGGTGGGCCCAGTACAATCACAAGGGTCCTTATGGGTGAAATAGGGAGGCAGGAGAGTCAATGTCAGAGAAACCACTGGTCATTGATGGCTTTGAAGACAGGAAGGGGCCACAAGCTAAGGAATGCAAGTGGCCTCTAGAAGCTGGAAAAGATAAGGAAATGGACTGATTCTCCCCTAGAGCCTCCAGAAGAAACAGCCCTACTGAAAGTGGATTTTAGCCCATTGGGACTCATTTCAGACTTTGACCTTCAGAACTCTGATATACTAAATTTGCGGTTTTCTGTGTTTTATTTTTATTTTTATTTTTTTGTCTCAGATTAAGATGCTAAAATGTGTGTTGTTCTATGTGGTAATTTGTTACAGCAGCAGAAACTATTACTGTATTTTTTTTTTCAGAAGCTTCCATAGTCTATACTTCTTATTTGGTTTTTAATCATTCTGTATTATAATTGCCTATTGGTTTGTCTGGCCCTTTTAGTAGACTCTAAAGCCCACAAGACAAGACAATCACTGTTTTATTTACTCTCATTTAGCGCATGCTAACTGCAATGCCTGGAAGGTAATAGCCTTTTCGTAAATAATTGCTGAGTAAATTCATGGCAGCTCCAGAATTCAAACATGACCTCTTTGATACAGTACAATAGCCCGGTGGCTCTGAAGCAGATACTACTTGAGATTTTTTTTCTCTTGAAATTCTGCCTAAGGTCATCTGAAATCAGATATAGCTTAGCCAACTTTAGTTATTCGAGAATAATTTTCCAAATATATATTGATCCACTGTGCTATGACATCTTGGTTTTTATCTGGTCAGAAACACAATATGAATGAATTTATTGGGTCCCCTTACCTTCTTCAAGCAGGACAATGGCAAATTTCTCATTTGCCATTAAGATCAGTTATATGTGTTTCCATGACACATTGCTCAGAAATGGCCAGAGCAGCTGGGTAGTACAAGGAATGGCTGCCTATGGGTGGGACTGAGTGTTTCAGATCCCCAGTTCTTCACTCTTTCTGGGGCAAATGGTCTCATTGGAAGGTCATTTTCTCAGGTGAAATAGACACAGTTTCATCTGTTTCAGCCACTTACACAGAAAGACTGGAATGTCCTAGGATTCCTAGAGCAAATGCCACGGCAAAGTGTGTTCAGGGTCTCTGCATACTGAAAGTTCCTAGTTACTACCTACATAACAAAACAGAACAAATCATAGGTTTTAATATGACTAAAATCTAGACTTTTTTTTCTTTTCTTTTTAGTATTTCTCTCTAATGAACAATTTGATGGGTGAATATCAAAAGCTATTAGAATTTGGTACATTATCACCCTCCTTATATTTTTAAGATGCAATGAAAGGAAGAAAAAATACCTCCTAGTTGATTCTTTTTTATCTTTGCCAAATACAGTAACTCTTATCAACTAAAATCACTAAGAAATTAAAGCTGATTAGGGAACATTAGGAAAGCTGTCAATGGATTTTTAAAAATCAGGGAAAAAGTTTCAGCATTCATTAAGCCCTCAGGGGAAAAAAGATGTATTCTAGCAAATCATAACAATTGAAATATATTTCTATTATTTTTTTCTGAAGACTCTTCAAGCACTTATACTGAATTCCAGAATGCTTCAACTTCCAACTGACAGAGTGTTAAACACTGAAAAAAGCTAGTGTGGGAGACTGAGAAACAATAGTATTTTTGATTTCCGTTCAGTCAACGAGTTATTTTGCAGAAAATAATTTTGATAATGTTTATATGACCTTGAACATTTACAGCTATGTGATGGGGAGTTTAGAAGTAAACATTTTGATATAATATTGGGGTTAAAGTTTAATAAAAGGGGAATTTATTTCTTTCAAAAAGAGCCTAATAACAGAAAATTAGGAGATTCAAAGAGTAGTCAATAGAACAGCTTTTAGATCATGGGGAAGTTTCACCAGATAGTTTTCTACTTCAGTTTCTGCAAGGATGGTTTTGTGAGAGGAAGCAAATACTCTGGGCTGCTTACTGAAGTGTGAAAACCAAAACCAATGCATCAAACAGGCTACTTTAACTCATCTCAGGCCATCCTGAATTCATTTGGAGTGTGGGTAGGAACCTAAAATCTGGCTTCAGAGCACAACCCACATGGAAAGATTTATCAGAAAGAAAATTTCTTTCTGTATATATCAGCAACTTAAGATCAGTAAGATGAAAGATTTTGGAAAATAGTATGGGAAGCAAAACAGAGGAAAATAGGAATGTAAGTGAGCCACCTCAAAACTTTTATGTAAGAAGTGAAAAGGCAAATCCCCTTGAAAAATATATCTTGTATCTAATATAATCTACCCTCCTTTGAATCAGGGTGTCTAGAGATTGATAAACATATACCAAAATAAACCCAATGCCCTCATTTCACATTTATCCAACTAACCAGTACTTCTTTATCTTTTAGTTGTTCTATGGCAGAAAATAGAACTTAGGGTTGCTGATGCCCAGATTTCGATGCTATGAAGCAGTAGCGTGTTTGCAGTGTCGGATCTTCCATTTGTGCAAGGAATCCCTTTGCACTGTCCTCTCTTTCTGTCGTGTCAGAACTGCCTACCTTCCACAGCGTGTTTTGCCATGTTTCGCTGGGTCCAGCTAACTCTCTGTGTCAAATCGCTCTCCCAAGCAGTTCCCTGTAGAAATACAATGTCGTAATAATGCAGAAATAATTTAACTTTTAGTGCTTTTAAAAGCAGATAACTTATATTTGCTTTGATCATGCTAGTATAGTAAAAATGAACAAAATTTGTGTAAGAAGGACATACACTGTCTGTAGAAAAGACAAGAAATGCACAGCTTATACTTTAAGCTCACCAGAATTTACATTTATTATTAAATATGATGCATTATTTTGGAAGCTAATTTTCTTGGAAAATAAAGGCTTGTTTTTGAAAATGATAAAAAGTATAAGATAAACCTACATTAGAGATATGTAACAAGAAAGTCTACTACAACAAGAAAAATCTTGCAATAAATTAAATATTATATCTACAAATAGGCATCTTGTCAAAGAAACTCCTTACCATACACAGTGGCTGTGTTACTAAATATTGGCTGAGTTTGGTGATCCTTTGTTTATCTGGCCTTTTTGCTGGCCAAGAAAGTATTTTTCACATTAAGAAATTTCCTAGTTAATTAAAGCTCACGTTAATGAAGAATGTAAAATTGCTCCCCTTTCTAAAACCACAGACTGTCAGGTATGAAGTTCTTGCCTTTTCTCTTCCATGCTCTGATGTCAGAATGATTGTTTTTGACAATACCCTTTACAGTGGCATAGCTATTACTTGCTTTTTTGGATTTGCTATGAGCTATTTGAATTTTAATCAATGCTGTTAATAGTGTGCCTTAACATTAGTACTGCATTTTTTTTTTAACTTGGAATTTTGTTATTTTCCTTGGAATGCATTTTTTTTTTTTTGGTTTATAGATGATATTGGTCACAAAGAAGAAATCTAAATTGGTAGAAACTCAGAGGTTTTTTTTTTCATGAGAGGAGGGGACAAAGAGGCTAAATTCCTAGACCAGTCTATTTCCCAGACTATTCAAACACTTCTTCAATTGTAACTCCAATAGTATTAATCAAGGCACAAAGTTCAAACTGGTAGAGCTGCTGGGGTTATTCTAGGCCTTCAGTCCTATCCTTGAAATTTTGCTTTCTTCTTGTTGAGCTCCTCGAATTTGAGGAAGGCGGAGTGTGAGAGAGGATGGTGAAGAAAGGGTAAAAGTTGCTTGTAGCTGGGCATGAGAAGCTCCGAAGCCACCACAGAGAAAAGTCTCCACCAGCTTAGGGGCTGGGAGAGGGCCCTGGTGGAGGAGAACTGGCAGAAGGAAATCAGCAGCTCTGTAATATACTTACAGCCTGTGACAGGAAACATTTGTCATTGGCTATTTATGAATTAAATCTTAGTAAAATCCCTAGTCTTCCCTAGCCAAGCACAAATGTCTGAAGAGGTCACCTATAACTTTGAACTTCCTTTCAGCGTATTTTCAGCAGAGATGTTGTGGGCAGTTGCGTCTAGGCACAGGAGAGATTTACATCTGCATCAATATTTGAGGCACTGTGTATGGCACAGAGACCCCGTTAGTCAGTGAAAATATGGCCTATTCAAGGAGATGAAAGTTTAGTGAGAATCTTAACTAGGAAGACAACAAAGTTATTCTTTCAGAGAAACAATTTAAATGACTTTGAAGAGAAAATAAGAATTATTTTTTAAATGGAAAATTTATTTTCCAAACTACAAGATAGTTAAATAATTAGCATATCTCTTAAGCCCTCAATTTTAATTTAGCACTCAGAGCGATGTCAATGATAGTCTCTAGCTCCTGATAAATGCAGTTTTCTCCTGTGTCAGTTTTCCCATATTAAATGTTAATTACGGCTGGGTGCTGTGGCTTAACCTGTAAGCCCAGCACTTTGGGAGGCCGAGGTGGGCAGATCACAAGGTCAAGAGATTGAGACCAGCCTGAGCCTGCCAACATGGTGAAACCCCATCTCTACTAAAAATACAAAAAATAGCCAGGCATGGTGGTGCACACCTATAATCTCAGCTACTCGGGAGGCTGAGGCAGGAGAATTGCTTGAACTCAGAAGGCAGAAGTTGCAGTGAGCCGTGCCTGCACTCCAGCCTGGGCAACAGAGCAAGGCTCTGTCAAAAAAAAAAAAAAATCAGTCAGAGACAGTTAAATCAGATTTTTTTTTTTTTTTTTTTGTTAGATGGTCTCACTCTAGCCTGGCTGTAGCACAGTGGTGTGATCTCGGCTCACTGCAACCTCCGCCTCCAGGGTTCAAGTGATTCTCCTGCCCTAGCCTCCCAAGTAGCTGGGACTACAGGCATGCACCACCACGCCCACTATTTTTTGTATTTTTAGTAGAGATGAGTTTCACCATGTTGACAGGCTGGTCTTGAACTCCTGACTTGAAGCAACCCATCCACTTCAACCTCCCGAAGTGCTGGGATTACAGGTGTGAGCCACCACACCCACCTCTAAATGATTTATAGCATAATAGTAACACATTTGATGATACATGAACAACTACAGGTAGAGCTAGAGGTAGAAAAAAATGAAGTGGAATTATTTCCCTGACTTTTCCTGGGTTGTAACAAATTCCCAGAACATTTAACCCGCCACTTAATCTAGGTTTATGATATGTAATTGAAGGGTAGACAAGGACATCTTCGGAACAAAAGAACAAAGAAGAAAGGGATACTTCAAATTGGTGAGTGAGCAGAAATAACAACATCCAGAAGGAATTTTCTTCCCTGACTCTTATTTTGAGGAACCCTTTCTACTCCTCCTCCCTGACTTCTGCCTTCCATCTTAAGCCTTAGCTTATCATCAACACTAAATGTAAGATTGGTTTGGAGACCAGGGGAAGTGAAATATAATTTATTCAGCCAAAATTACAGAGATGCTTTAAGGAAGGTAAAAGTAATTTCACAATTTGGAATTTGGCCAGCAAATAAAAACTAATATCCAACTCCTTTTCCCGTTTCTATAAAAACATTTACAGTGAAGAAGTCTTCAGCATGACTAGCAGTGAGAATCATGATTTCATATCTCCTGTGAATTGCAACAATTGCAACAATATTGTTGAACACTGGAACAATTTTCCAGTCCTGCAGGGATATGTAAGAGTTTTTAAAAGGAGAAAAAAAAAGACATCTAGATTCAAGGTCAGACAAGAAAATAACATTTTAAGGGGTCACTAATAATTTTTGAAAGCCCATTTGAAATTTATAAACTGATCATTTAATGGTTTTAGCTTTTATAAATATGACATGTATTGTTGCATTTTTTCATTTCTATAATCAAATGATAAAATATAATATGATATCAAGAGCAGCAGATAATTTTGGAAGTGATCATCAAATGAAGTTTTCTAACTGAAAAATTGAAGCGGATGCAAATATACAAAGGAAGTTTATGCAAGATTTTAGACTATAGAACAATCCATTTAACCAAAAGACATCTTATTATTTGTAATAGATGACTTCAATTGCAAAGTTGTCATTTGATATTATATATGTGTATATATGTGTATATATATATGTATATATATATATACACATATATACACTATGCAAATATACTTGATTTAAAGAAAACTCTTGCAAAAACCATGGTTAGAATTCACTGTAGCAACGAAGTGCAATGATTACACGGCCGCTATAAGTCAAATGATTCTATGATGAACTACACAATCAGATATAAGAATAAACTGTGATAGCTAAAGAACTTAAAGTAAAACTTTAAAATACATTAACCAGTATATACACTTGATTTTAATCTATCAAAAATTATGTCCATGTTAATGTCAGTTACATATTACTTAGAGTGGTCTATCAAATCACAACATGTGCGTTTGCAAATTTTAAAGTCATTTGAATTGTCGTTTTTGTGCTTGTATTCTCTCCTCACACTATTTTTGGAAGTTGCCAAATTAGTTGTCTGTTTAGTAGTAAGTATAAGGTGGAGAAAAAGCATATTGCTAAAATGTAACTATAGCAGTAGTAAGTATAAGGTGGAAAAAAAGCATATTGCTAAAATGTAACTATAGCAGTAGTAAGTATAAGGTGGAAAAAAAGCATATTGCTAAAATATATTTCATCAGAATTTATATTTGTACCCCTCTATAGCACATACATTGAGGTATTTTCTTGATTGTGATATTAAAATTAAGTATCATATTCAGCATACACCAAAACTAAAAAATATGAGAATCATAAACAATAAAGCCCTTGTAAGATTGTTATTGATCAAAAGATTGAATCATTTTGGCTTTCAATCTGCTGAAAGTACGCACTGAAAAGATATTTTGAGCTTCAGAAAATTTGTTAAATCCAATTTAATGTATAATAACTTAATTGTAAATGATAAAAATCTATACCAGTAATTTTTGGTAGAAACTTTATTTTCCAGTGTATATAAGTCACTTTTATCTACAGTAACTTTTGCTAATTCACCATAGTTTTAAACTGAATATGTTTAAACAAGTGACTTTAAATCTTAATTTTTGAATTATAATAATGGCATCTCTAGTAAATCTTAATGCCAGTTATTTCTGCCTGACTTAAATTGCAATCTTTATTGACACATAGAAAGGGAGGGGGGTTTCTTTCCTTGCTGAGAACTATATTGTTCTGGTTGTTAAAATTATAGTGTCACTGCTTTGTTCAAGGCTGATCAGGGCAAGTTTTGAACTTGGATTTATTACCACTTACTCATCTTAGTTCTACCAGAACCTCAAAAGTTGTGACAGAGACTCTTCAACTTACATCTTAGCATATTAAAAGGACAGGAACATCAACAGGGACTCTTGGTACAAACAAGATTTAGGAATATTTATTTGTGCAAGAGAAAATATGCTTTGTGGCTCTGTGCCACTTAAAAAAAAGTAGTCTTGCTTTAGGTTTCAATTTTCTTAAATGGAAGAAATAGACAGAATATGTTCCCTGGATCTCGTGTTTATATTATGCCAAAGCAAATGAGCCAATGCATCTTAGTGAATAAGAATTAAAGTATTTTTGAGCAATATTTTTTTCCTGGAATCGGCTTTTTTCCTGTAATCTTTAAATCTATACTTCTTTTTTTAAGCTGCATTGATAGTTTCTATTGTGACTTTACCTGTCTCCTCCACCCCCACCTTTCTCTTTCAAAGCATTTTTTCAATCAGCACATGAGGTTCTGAAAGAATATTTAGTCTTGGCTTTTCCCTCAACTTTATTCAGCAAAGCTACTGACTTGAACAAAAGCAGTACTGTACCTGCTCCTGGCCGCCAGAAACAATGACGAGCGCCTTGATAAGATTAGATGTAATTTTAAATGCAGCGGGGACAAAGACTCCCTCCCACTCGCCCCACTCCTAACCCCCTACTGTAATTCCACCACAGAGAGCAGTTGAAAAATCCCGGGCCAGAGCCAGACTGCTTGGTAAGCGCCACCTAACAGACATAGAAACATGATCTGCATCATTTTCAGGCTTGGCAGACATTTTGTGCATAAAAACTAGAAGAAAAGAAAAGAAAAAAAAAAAAGGCCATCTTTGTAACCAGACACAGGCAAACTTTATGCCTTCCCAGTTTTATAGTTTCAAGAAGGACTTTAAATTTGAAATAATCAAACAAAAAAGAAATTACGTTGAAAACGTATAAAATCAATTTAATTTTTTTTGAGCAGAAATATTCTCAGTATATCTAAGTTAAAGTTTGCTATGGATTGCTTAGTGTTTTCATCTTTTGGGGTAGGCATAAATATTTGTGGTTTCTTTATTAATCTAAGAAGCTAGGTGTCCAATGTGCATTTTTTTAAAACTGGCGAACATTTATTCTTTAATTTTGTGAGAATATCAATGAAATGTCCTTGTGCTTTCCTTTTGCTTCTATTTTTCGGATAAGAAGCTTGGCCTAATAGATGTCTTTACATTTATGTGTTTATTTGTTCTCATCAGAGAACTTTACGCTTTCATTTATGAATATTGAAATAATAATTTAATCTCTCTCTTCCTCTATCTCCCTTTCTACCTAGCTATCTCAAAAACTAAACACTGATTTTTAGATTTTAAGAGAAGAAATTTTATTAACAAGGAAAATGTATGTATTTGTTTATTTAATTATGCAGATACAACTCACTTTGCCCACACAAAGGCTTTCATGGCATTATATTGTTTGAATTTCTGTGAAACAAATCATCTAAACTGTGCTACATAAACTGTTTTTAATCTAAGGCAAGTCTTTTATTAGGTGGATAAGATCCCCTTAATCTGTCAGTTCTAAGATGCTTTTTTGGTATCCAGTGTTCTTTACAGGGGGCATGACAGCATGCAGAAGAAAAGTCAGATGTTGAAACTGGATAAAGAGTCTTAACTGACCACATTTGAGAGGCTTACTAATCTCTGACCTTCTGATCCCATGGTAGTAGGTATTTTTGAGTTAATACAAGAGGACAAATCTCTATACTTGCCTAGTTATGGAAATTAGTGGCTTTCAGAGCTTACCCATTAACCTGACAAATATGCTGCATACATGTGCTGTTATTACCCTTACTTCTTCTCAGAAAACTTCAGAAAGTTGAGAAAATACCTTTAGGATCTTAATCCCTATTCCGACTCACCCTAAATTTATATAGGTTTTTCCTCTGAGAAATGACAGAGGGCTAAACAGTAAGAATTTCAGTTAATTGGATGCCACTAAGCATTACTGAAACGTATTATCTTTGAAACTAGTGAACTATATTGATTTGTAAATTGTTTTGGTGGGATAGAAAGGTTTTTAAAATTCCTTCTTTCTCCCTTTCTCCTTGTTTTTGTTTGTTTTTCAACCTGTCAGTAGTGTCACCAAAGATCTCCAGTGCTCTTCTTTCTCTCTTTTGTTTCCTCTTCTGTCTGTTCCTGGAAAGATGTGGATAGGTCCTTCTGACTGCCTGTTCCCAGGTGCTCAGCAGCCTCTGGAAGTTTATAGAACTTAATTTTCCTGGGCAGTTCCCCTGTCTCCTCTCTTCCCTCCTTTCCTCCCTCCCTCCCTCCCTCCCTTCCTTCCTTCCTTCCCTCCTTCCTTCCTTCCTTCCCCTCCTTCTCCCTTCCTTTCTTCTTCCTTCTTCTTTGCTCCATTCTTTGCTTCCTTCTTTCTACAATGTACCAGACACTGTCTTAGGGGCTGTGGATTAAAGAAGAGGTGACTACAATGTAGTTTCTCGTCTCAAGGAGCTCATCATCTTGTATCAAGGGAGTCATGAAAAGAAGCAATCTCTGCTTCTGACCTTTCCCTTACACTTTGTGCCCTGATCAAACCAAAGCTTCCCATTTTCCCATTCCTTCTACCTACTAGAAACATGAGAAATAAATGCAAGCTAAAATAACTGATAATTTTTAAAGTATTTCTCATCTCTGCATTTAAATTTTAACTCTTGGCCTTTCAAAGTGGAATAAGCAGTAAGGGTTTTTGTCCATAAAGAACACAGATGAAGAGGACAGATATTTTATATTAGAGGAATTTTCTCAGAATCTCTCAATCATGATAAAAATGTATTATACTTAAGATTGGCCTCATCCTTTTGGTCCAGAATTTTCGTTAGTCCATCTGGATTCAAACTGGGAGAAATTCATTATAATTTTCCAAATTTACTATTTGTTTTTTACATTTATCATTTTCAGTATATATTTTGTATGAAAGAAAACTAGGTCAAATAACTACTTACATGACAATAAATACTTATCATTTAACAATGAAACTTAGACATCTATTGAAATAATTATTTTCTGTGTTACCAATATATCCTTGTAAAAATCAAAGCTAATATCCAGATTCAGAAAATCTGTGCCTGGAAACTCACCTCTTTTTAGTCTATTTCTGCTAACATTATTTAAATCCAGAATGAATACATATTTGTCATGCTAATATTACAAGATCCACAAAAACAAAAAAACAAAATAAGAAAAAAGAATAAAATTTTATTATATTCCTAGCATTCAGAGAGATAAATTCTTAACATCTGCTTTCAAGTTTTTCTATCCAAATATTTTCATATTTTTATGCAAGTGAGATCATAGTGAACATAGCCATTTCTAGCCATTTTAATGTACCAATGTATATTACAAGTGTTTAAAATGCTCTAGAAAGTTGATACTTCAGATGTGTAAATATGTTTCTACTTTTTAAATGATACATTGTGTGGATGTAGAATGTATTAAGATCATCCCTTTTGTTTCTTGTCTTCCTCGTTCTCCATTTTCTATAAGATTAACGTCTGTTGTTTTGGATCTTTACTCTCTGTCCTCCATTGTGTTTTTTGGCCCAGCCCTGTCTAAATGGAAAGCCCTTTCCTCCTTTAACTGCCGGTCTGGAAATTGTGTTCACTCTATAAGACCAAGCTGATAGGGCTCTTTCTCAAAAGAACCTCAAATTCAGCTTCATCCTCTGCATTCCTATCATGCCTTTGAGGTGCTTTCTTTATGGAATGTATCACACTCTGCTTATGAAAGGACATCAGCTGGAGCAGAATCAGATTGTGCAAGGCTGGCAATGTCCTAGGGGTCCATCTTGCATGCTCTGGGCAGAGCAGCCTCTAGATGGCATAGAATGTTTTAGGAACTTCTTACTTGTCATGGAAAGCAGAGGACCCTGGAGCTGCTGCCTGGCTAAGTTGTGTAATTTGCATCAGCCCAAGGAGCCCTGTTGGAGAGGATGTGAATCCTGATAATAACTGAGGTCCTGGATGAAGCAAACCTGATTGCAGTACTGTGAGTTCCTCCAAAGAGATTCAACTGGAGGACATCACAGCTCCCCAAAAGAACATCGCTGGTATGTTGAGAGAACCTGACTAATAACGGTTGAAATTATAGAGAAACCAGTGGCTACTGTTGTATCGAGACTGTGCCCGACTTGGCCATGCCTGGCCATCCCTGCTACATCCTGGGAAGGAGACCGCCACCAAGTAAACACAAAGACTTGTGCCACAAGGGACCTGCAGGCTTTGCTGTGGGAGCCACCCTGAAAGAGTAAGTCAGGCTCCAGACAGAAGTGCAAGTCTGGAATGCAGCCTGCGTTCTGTTGAGGTCCCTGTGCAGATTACTCTGGTCACTAGCAGCATGGAGAGCAGCTCGGGTAGGAAAATGCTGGTGGCTGTGTGCTGAGCTCCAGGGAGCAGAAGGACTGAGCAAGTGCAAAACCTGAGCAGAGGGATCCTCTTGAAGAAAACCCTTCCTCAGCGACCCCAATTGGCCCACTTAGGACTCTTGGCAGGGGTGGGTCCCAAGCAAAGATCGCACCTCCTCCAGGCAGAGTGGTAGGATTTAGGATATGGCTTTCGGTGTGATACACAGATACACACAGAAATTACATCTTTTTCACTCTTACATGTCCTGTGGCAATTTAGTATGACGTCTTACATATACCCAACAGATTCACTTATTTATTATACTCACAAATATTGCTGAGGCCTAAAATAATCTGGCATTATTTTAGGTACTGGGACAAAAATGGCTAGCAAAAATCAGACATAGGTTTTGCCCTCGTGGAGCTAAATGTTCACTGAGCTATAATTCATGCAAATAGATGTACATTTCGTTATTCTCCCATTTCTCCATGCAGGCTATTTTGAAATATAGCAACACATGTTTCATTTAACTTTTATATTATACTCTTAAAAATGTGGAGAAACAAGCAATGCTAAATAAACTAACAGGTAACAAACATTCCTTTATAGCTGTTGTTAGGTAAGTTAACCCTTCAGAAGCTATGTTAATTTTTCCATGTCACCAGGCCAATTACTTGCTTTAGAACCTGAAATTGTCACAGGCATATGGGAAAATGCACATTTTGTGTATATGCAGTGGAATTTATTTGGAACTGTAATCCTAAATCTCTTTTCTTTGATCTGACCATGAAACATAAAATGAACATTGACAAATTACTTTGAATTAATTACTTAATAAATATTATTAATTGCTTAATGTATTCAAGATCCTATGCTTAATTCTGGCAGAAAACAAAGAGTGAATAAAAGAGAGTTTCTACTGTCAATATGGTATAAAAACTAGTAGGTTTGGCCAAAGACACAGTCTTTTGAAATTAATGAGCTGCAAAGTGCTACTTTCCCCCACTGTTGACAGATCAGAGCCTTCATCCACAGTGCTCAGCCTGAATGGGAGAGAGGATGAGAAGGATGTGCTGGACACAGCAGGAAACAGTGTTGTCCAGATAACCACAAAGTAGTCTCAGGATGCCTGGGCATTCGTTTGTGCATAATAAATGTATCCAAGGTGTTTCTATTTCTCACTTGAGTTCTGTTATTTCAAAAATCATAAAATAGAGAAATTTTCTATAAAGATAATTAAGAAAACAAAAGCAAACAGTTATTAGAAAAAGAACAAGAGCCATCTCTTTTCCAAAGCTCTATTTACTCCTGCAGATAATCACAAAAATAACTAACGTGTACAGCATTTCATGTTTCATAAAGAGTGATCACACATTTAATCTTTGTAGCAATTCTGTGAGCCTGGTATTATACCTTGATTTTATAGATGACAAAACTGGGCTGTAGATATTAAGCAATTTGCCAAATTTGACTAAGACTGATAAGAATTTGGTCAGTAAGCAGAAAGCAAACATATAAACAGTAACCACTTATTTTTCTCCAACTTTGGACAAAACACAATACTTCTAGGTGTTTGAGGGAGATGCTCATGTTATGGATGCCATGACCTCTGTCCACAAAGACTTTGTATTTGAATAGGGGTAAACGAAACCACATATGTAAAAGACATAGATCATCATATTAAAAAGTGTAAAATAATACAGTGCAAGTTACAGTCATAAATTCTGAGGTCATATGGAGTAATACTATAGCTCAGTGAGGTTAATGCCATTAATACTGGGGATATTGCTTTCTGAATGTGTAGGAGAGGTGTGGGGTGACTACCTTTGAGTCACTAGAAGTTTATCACAAAATAATAGGAGAGAAACTAGGAAATGTGGATGTCTCTGAGCAGTGGGAGGGCTTTGTGGAGAGGCAATCTCTTTTATAACTTCAAATTTCGTTACTAGTGAAATGAAAAAGACAGGAAGTAGAATGCCATCACATTTTTTTTTATTTTTTACCAAGTAGATGATATTTTCCATACGAAAAAGATCCGTGTAAATATTTACAAATAAGTATGAAAGTTTATTTAAACTCATCAGATTTAAAGGAGAATATTCTTTAGTCTGAATTTTTTGAGCCAGGGTAGAAAAACGGATCCTCCTACCACTTCTTCTCTCTTCTCTCAGTGGGTGCTTGAACTAAATTGTAGAGGGATACATATTCCCTTGTAGAAAAGCCTTGAAGAAAAAGAGAATGCAATACCTCACCTCCATGTAATGCAAGGTGATACTTCTTAAAGTACAGGTTTTATTTTACAGCAGACCTACAGCATATATTCCCACAGGTGTAACGCTGATCTACACCCAGAGCTTCTGAAATATAAACTAATTAGGTAGGGAAGTTTTTAAAGAGAAAAAGATTTGAAAAGGGGGAAAAATGTTACCTGTATCTACCAAGCCCCAGGACAGCTACTATTGACATGGACAGTAATGAGTTATGCAGGTCAAGGCATCGCAGCTTGCTGTTCTTGAAGAAATAATGCAAGCAGGTTTTGCTGAAATAATTTTTTCCCGTTAGATTCCTATCTTTCAGCTTTGACTGAAAACAAAATATTTATGAAGGTGTTAAATTAGGAAGTATGTTTAAATGTAGACGGTTGAGTGTGACTTTTTTTCTTTCATTTATTTTTCTAGGCGATGGTTTCATAGACTGATATTCCTTAAAATTTCTATTTAATGATTCGTTCTTCAGATATTTTGCTTAGATGCTGGCTGATAAGGCCCAGGGTCATAATCTAACACTTGAAATAATATTTGCTTAAATCCCACCAGCATCCTGAATTATAAGCACAAAGTTCAAATATTTTGGATGATGTCATTTGCTGAGTATTTTTTGTTTAATTTATTCATTATTTTTCAGAAACAGGGTCTCACTTTGTTGTCCAGGCCTGGTGCTGGTGTGCTCACTGTAATCTTAAACCCCTGGGCTCAAGCGTTCCTCCTGCCTGGGCTTCCCAAAGTGCTGGGATTACAGGCAGGAACTATGGCACTTGGTCCCAAGTTTTGTTGAATTGTAATGTTCTCAATAAACACTGCTTTTGTGAATAATGTTAAGATCTCATGATAATTCACATTATTTAGAGCTATCATTTTGTCCTGAAAAAATGTTAGCTACCATGTTATGTGGAAGTCAATAGGGAGTCTCAGTCTGACCTTCTCATTAATTTAGCCTATATGCGACTTTACCCAGGCCACCTAGTTTCTTTGCATCTTGGTTTCCTTCAGGTGTCCAACAATGCAAATAAAAGCCCTTCTCTAAGTTGTAAGATGTGGGAAACATATGCGATATTATTTGTAAATGGAATCTGAAAAAGGCGAAGCATTCACATACAAGTGATATAGTGTAAAATATTCAGTTTAGCTCTTTGTATTAATGAGAGTATAATACACAGTGTTATTGATACTATTCCCAATGCCTTAAGATTTATTTAAAAGCAAAAATATACTTTGGTCCTGTGGAGGTCTTCAGAAGCAATGTGGTATAGTATAAAATGCATAGCTTTCGATGTCAGGGAGAACAAGCTGAAACCCTATCTTTGCAACTTAATAGTGAAGTGATCTTGGCAGGCTGTTTATCTTAATTGAGTCCCAATTTTCCTATCTGCAAAAGAGAGATAGTGATGTCTCTGTAACTGGGTTTTCACATAGATTATACGAGGCTCAGTGTTGGCCATAAAAAGTATTGCCTACATACAGGATAGGCACTTTGAGGAAGTTGATTAATACATGACCACAGCATCTATTAATCATTAATTAGACATTAACCAATTACCGATAAACTTTTTCATTGTTTTAAAATATGTGATCAGCATTGTAGTCTGAACAAATCCATGTTCTTCAAAATGTCTGAAAGTAGCAGTATTTAGTTTTTAATTCCCTAAGAAAGAACGATTTTAGAATTGATATATGTAGATATTAGCCATGTTGCAAAGAGTTTTTTTTAAAATCAGGCATTTTGCTAGACACAGAGTATATGCAATAATGGCAATATCTACCTAGAGATAAATAAAACAAGTTCTTCTATTCCATGCTGATTTCTACACAGGTTACATTTTTAGTCTCTTAATTTTTTTGTTGTTTGTTTGTTTTTTGTTTTTTGAGACTGAGTCTCGCCTCCCTATGGCCCAGGCTGGAGTGCAATGGCATGATCTCGGCTCACTGCAACCTCCGCCTCCCAGCTTCAAGTGATTCTTCTGCCTCAGCCTCCCGAGTAGCTGAGATTACAGGTGCAAGCCACTGTGCCTAGCTAATTTTTTGTATCTTTAATCGAGACAGGGTTTCACCATGTTGGCCAGGCTGGTCTCAAACTTCTGACTTCAGATGATCCACCTGCCTCAGCCTCCCAAAGTGCTGGGATTATAGGTGTGGGCCACTGCACCTGACCTTGTAAGCTTTTAAGGATAAGATTCTTTATGCATTTACCTTTTATACAAATGAGTAAAATTATAAGCCGATCTTAAATTATTAGCTGTCATTACTTTATAAGTAGTTGGTATTACTCATCACTTAGTAACTTAAAAATTGTAAAAATTGTAAGAGTTTTATGTGCTTCCTTATTAGGTTTCTGAGGAAAAAAGAAAAGTTTTATTACAATAATAATAATTTGGTATGATATATACCATTGTCATAATGATGATAGAATTCTGAAATATTTTTATTACTTTGAAAGATTTTTTTGGAACTTTTCTGGTTCATTTCTATCCTTCCAATCATGAACCAAGAGTCACATTAGTAACTGTAGTTAATTTTTTTTTTTTTTTTTTTGAGACAGAGTTTCACTCTTGTTGCCCAGGCTGGAGTGCAATGGTGTGATCTCAGCTCACCGTAACTTCTGCCTCCTGGGTTCAAGTGATTCTCCTGCCTCAGCCTCCTGAGTAGCTGGGACTACAGGCATGCACCACCACACCTGGCTAAATTTCTATTTTTAGTAAAGATGAGGTTTCTCCATGTTGGTCAGGCTGGTCTCAAACTCCAAGCCTTGGTGATCTGCAGGCCTCAGCCTCCCAAAGTGCTGGGATACAGGTGTGAGCCACCACACCCTGCCTAAATTTTAAAAAATGGAATGAAAATTGTGCATCTTTGTGGACACTAGAATAAGACACTTGGGGTATCATAGTTGCTCTTGACTGTTTATAATTTATTTAATTTTTGAAGAAGCTAATAGGTCAATGCTAGTTTTAAACAAGATATAAAACAAACTCATTATTTTTTAAAACAGTAATTCAGCTATAAAAGCTAATTTGAATGTATAATCACACAGTAATTTTGGTTATTGTGGGTGAAGTTTTAAAAAAGAATATGGTAACTAAACACTTTGAGAAATCATTTTATACATCTGTCAATACGACTACATCTCAAAATTAATTAAGAAATAATGATAATATCGATATAAGCTTCTTTAGGATATTCATTAGAGACAGAAAAATAACAGCACTTATTTAAGAATCATGATAATAGAGCTAGGGTTAAAAACGAAAAGATTTTTCTTCAGTTGGCAATAACATCGTACCACATCTCCTTTGCCAGTGGCAGAGTGACATGCTGTTGGTGAATTGTTTTCTTCACTCCTGGGCAAGCTGAGAGAAGAGGTTTAATACCAACTCAAAAGGATATATTATTACAAAAAGTAATGATAATGTGCCTGGGTATCTAAAAAGGCTGCTTAACATTTCTTCCAATATTTTTCTTGGTCATGTTAATATTTTGGGCAGAATCTCTGAAAAAAGAACTTTTCATGTGTAGACACTTGAAAATCTCTCTCGAATGAACACTCAATGGGAGTAGATAATTAAGAAGAATGTCAGGACTCTAAATTATTTTTCCTCTGATAAAGCATTAATTTTCAGACTCTACCCAGCCTTTCTGTAGTGAATTGCTGAGGTACTCAAACATTTGACCAGGAAATGTTAACACTTCCTGCTAAAGCTAACTTCAAATAGCAAAGACGGTGTTTGTGTTAAACAACTGTGGTTCAAGTTGAAGCCATTGGGAATAGAGTCAAATTACCTTTTTTTTAAAAAAAGAATATCATTTTAATAATGAATATGCCTAATTTAGAAAAGTGACTGATACAGAAAAAGTGAATAACGCTTATGTGCTTTCTTAGTAATTCTAATTGAGTTTTTAAATATTTTAATTCATTAATGAAAGTAGACAAGGTGAAATACTGACGTGTTTTATCTCTCTACTTATTCATATAATATTCTTTTCAATAAAATGACTACAGCAAACTTTAGGGTTTTTTTGAAAAAATGTATTCTTATAAAATAAACTTAGTCCTCATCTATTGAAAATATAAAGTTTGTTTTTATTAAAAATTCAAGCAATTTATATTTTAAAATCATGAGAGATTAACAGGTTAGGTAAATGTCTATAATTCATGATGGAAGATTTGAGGATCAAAACCTTCAAATGTAAATCAGGCATTACAATATTTTGATACATAATATAGTTTACTTCACTTCAGTTTTCAGATATTAAAGAAATAGCACCAAGCAGTAAAAACATTTTGAGTATACAAAGAAAAATAGAGAGACACGTTAACAACTGTCTGGATAAAAATCTACATACACACACAGACACACACCCCTTTGATTAATTATGTATATATATTAGGCATTAATCATTCCTTTTTAACCTGTTCATGAGCATTAGCTTTGTACAGTATTTCAAAGTTCCACTAAGGTTGCTAGTTGTGACACAGTTACTAAATTAAAACCACCTGTTTGTTTTAGAACTATCACTAAATATCTTGTAAGTGATAATGACCTCCAAATACAAACTGGCATCTCAAATGAAAATGGTAGGCCCAAGACCAAAGAGGAATATATAATTTAAGACAACTAAGCTAGTATGTCCTTTTAATAAATACTTTTACCTCAACATTGCTGAAGTCTAAACAATATATTACGTATTTTTTATATAGGTAATGTGCTTATTCTGTGAATATGTAATCCTCTACCTTACTGATAAAGTGGTCTTGCGCATAAATGATACACGGCAGCAGTTTTAAGATTTAAAGTGGCCAGAGAAATTAACAGTGCTGATAGTGCTAAGCTACACATTTAAAAGTGACACCTTTGTCCTTTGATATCATTTTCCAACAAGGTTATCACAGAAACTTCTTCCATTCCTTAGAATTGTATTTCTCAGTCAGCTAAAGTAGCTGACAACACAGTGTGAGTTGACGTGCAGCTCTAGATCCTTCCCTCTTTTTTTTTTTTTTTTCCTTTTTGGAGTTCTCGTAAAAGATTTCAGTTATCTGTCATCAGGCCCCAGTTTAGATTCTCCCAAGCCAAAGCAGCTTGGAATGTGTTGGTGAAGAGGACACTCCAGACAGGACAATACGCTTGTCTACAGGGTGAGCGTGAAGAAGAATGCTAAGAGCTTGTAGTAATGTTGCATTGGCTGGTGTAAGCCACAGAGAGGGGAACGGATCAGCTGGAAACGAATCCTGGTGCTGAAAGGGTACACTTCAACCTTTCAGTTTGTACACAGGCCTCAGAGCAACAGCATTATCTGGCAATTGGCCTTCTTATGCCGAAATTTCAACCCACAAGTAGGAGTGAGGTTGTTGAGGATATCCTCACCCTTAGAGTTATTCACTTTGCATAATGACTCTACTTAGCACCTTAGGAGGGAGTGCTGATGTCTAAGTGCTCCATAGTCATGACTGTGTACCCTTCAATTAAGCAGTCCAGATATGAGTTCTTTTAAGATAAAACTGAAAGTGATTATGGTGGTAGTTACAAGGGTATGTTCCTTTGTCAAAACTCATCTAACACTTAAAATAGGTGAATTTTATTGTAAGTAAATTATACCGCAATAGAGCTGATAAGAAGCAAGTTGAGCAATCTTGAAGCAGGAAGAACTGTTAGCTAAAGCAAGAAAGCTGCTGTCATCTGCAACATACTAATTTTAGTTATTATCGTAAGAATAGCCTTTTCTGAGTAGAGGATACATTAATCATTTTAAGTTTTTTTGAAAATATATTTATTTTCTAATGGACATATTGTAATTGTACTTATCCATGGGGTACAATTTGATGTTTCCATACACATTTGTGTTGTATATTGATCCAATCATGGTATTTAGTATGTCCATCACCTCATGCATTTATCATTTTTTTGTGGTGAGAGCATTCATAAACTTCTTTTCTAGCTATTTTGTAATATGCAATATTTTGCTGTTAACCATAGTCACTCTGCTGTGCAATACAACATCAAAATTTATTTCTTCTAATAATAACTTTACACCTCTTGATCAACCTCTCATCATGCTCCCTCTCTCCTTCCTATTATTTATAATAAACAATAAAACAATTCCATAACTGACTTATTTTACAATGATTATATTAATTTAAAAAGCATGTCTTCCTTTTTAACCATTGTTTTCCCGGGGATTTGTCTGATCTATGGCATATAGTAGTTACTTAATAAATATTGGTGGAATAGTTGATGTCTAAAATTGTAATCACTAGCATATAAAATGTTATTACTTTTTTTTTTTTTTAAGAGATGGGGGCTCACTATGTTGCCCAGGCTGGTCTCAGACTATTGGGCTGAAGTGATCCTCCTGCCTTGGCCTCCCAAAGTGCTGAGATTACAGGCATGAACAACTGCACCCATCCTCATTATGCATTGCTGACTTAAAATACATTATAGATAAAAATATATAAAATATATTATAAAATATGTAAAGCAAATGGAAATAACTGAAAGTTAATTAGAACTGCTTTGCTAAATATCCTTTAACACTGTCCTAGTTTACTGATTATATGGTAGAGTTTCTCATGTTGGATTTTGGTACAGTAACTTGATGGTCAACATTACAAGTAACAACCCCAGCTCTTTATATTATGCTTGATTCTGATGTGTCCTCATGAGAGAATCAAGAGATTTTCTGTCTATTTCACTTTGTGTATATGACACTTTCTATAACCTGATGCACAGGAATGTGCCAACTTTAGGAAGTGGGTTAGAAAAATAACAATATTTGAAATTGTCAGTCTCTGCTTCTTAAGAAGGTGGTAGTAGGAATGAATGAGAGTGAGAAGCTTTGCTGTTTACACTTAGTTGCAATGCTCTGTGCGGCGTCGTAGAATCGCAGGCATTTTCAATATTTGGGGAGCATGCTGAAAGAAGAATTAGGCGTTGATTTCTGAAGAATTCTTTGCCAGTTTTATTGCTTTCAGAAAACATTTATGTCATTTTGGAGTCTAAAGAAACCAAAAAAAAAAAAAAAAAGGGATAGTGAAAGAAATAGGTGAATCTTCTTTTTGGTTGAGGGGTGATAGCCGATAGTCATCACAATGTTTGGAGAAAATAAAGTATTTTAGGATGAAATGTACAACTGGGGACTTGCCTTACTTTGCTGCTCAAAGCAATAGTTAAGGTTAGCACTGACTTGAGTATCCCACAATTCAGAACACAAACTTGAAGAATATGGGAATGGAGAAGAGACACCTACTTCCTTCTGCTGTGTTTAACTCTTACCAGTATAGGGCAAGGAACTAGAAACATAATTTTGAAGTGGTGTATTTGAGACCATGCATCAACAGTACTAAATATTTAAGAGAAATAACTGAAAAGAGCTTCTCAAAATATTTATGAATTAAGATTTCTTCCTAGAATGTTTCCAACCAGATTTGGTTACAAATACAAATATCTTGTAATAAGTTCTTATTTGGGTAAGTAAAATCACTTTACTTAATTTTTATGTGAATATTTGTAGATGGGAGATAAATGAATACACATAGTGTTGCAGTCATCGTGAATCCTCTGTGGACTAGAGTTTGGACCTAATGTTCCCTTACCAATTATGATTACTTTCATCATAGACTCATTACATTTTCATATTATTTCCCATTACACTATAAGCAGTTTTATGACTGGGACAAGTTTGCATCACAGGCAGTATCTAGCATGTTTGTGATACTCATTGATAATTTATGGAATTGTTGAGTGGATAAATTAAAAAACAAATGAACACATGTATGTAAACACCTGTGGTAAAAACTATCAATTGCTCTCTGGTTTTTCTTTCCCTTCCTTTCTTTTATTACTAGAATCATCCAAGCATAAGCTGAGCACGTGACTGCTCAGTTTCCATTTTCAATTTTTTTTTTGCAGCTAATTTTGATCATATATTCTCTAAGTATTATAATTTGTTAAGGTCCTTTGGATTCTATTCTTTGGATTCAGTAAGTTTGGGCCATTATGATATCATCAGAAAAGATATCTGCAAATTTGTGATTTCCAACTGAAGACAATCTACGAGCCCTGGGTTTCCACTCTTTTCCCTCATGAACTGGACACTGAATTGATTGTGAGTCAGCTCCAAGTATACAGAGGAAGACAACCCTAAGAGATGACAGAGCATGAACATGGGAGCAATTTGGACCTCTGAGTGATGGCTTGTAGCACAATCACTGCTCCAGCCTGGACTACTCAAACTGGAATAAAAGAGAAAAGTAAGCATCTACTTAATTTAAACTATTTTATTTGAGAATCTTTGTTAAAGCAGCTTAACGTATCCTCTACTACTACATGCAGATGAGTATATGGTATATTATGCAATCACATATGTATGTGTTGAGCTATAAGGTGGAGGAAGAGAGTGATCTCATTAAAAAATTTTTAAGAGCTCCTTTGCTATTATTCACTTTATATGTGAACACATAATGCTTATGTAGTAATTCACCAGTTTTCAGACTTATAAAGTGACTGTTATAGAATCAACGCCTTAACTTTGAACTTGGGACTTAATCTCTGTGGGCCCCATTTTCAAAATTGAAGATTTAAGCAATAAAATTTTATTTATCTTGAAATTTTAGAAATCCTTCTTAATGTTGTAGTCATATACATTTTTAAGAATTCCAGCTAGGTAATTTCCCGTTGATTTCATATATACCTATAGTATTTCTAAACTTAACCACAGGGCTCATTAAAAAAATTTACAAGCTTTCTAAGATGTTTCATCCACATTCAATTATAGACACATAGCCTTATATTTTAAGTAATAATAGAATATAAGTTTCTATGTATATTTTAAATAATTTATTTAGATTCTAAGTAATAGAGTATAATGTTCTATTTATATTCTAAATAATAAAATTTATTTATACTCTAAGTATTGTAATTTGTTAAGGTCCTTTGGATTCTGTTCTTTGGATTTTCATCTGTCTGTCTGTAAGGACAACCTGACAGGCTTTACACTAGTGTAGATCTAAGAGTGGTAGGAAGTAAACATTTTATTGTTTTCTTCTAAATTTTGCTATATGAACAATTTTCACATCTGAATTGAGAATATGTATTTCACTTAAGAGAGTATTAAATACTTATCTTCTTAGTTTTCAGTTCTCCCAATATTTGTCACTCTGAAATTGTTGAAAACATCTATAAATGTTGTAATAATGTAATGCAAGGCAACCGTGGTAGTTCAATGAGGAATACAAAGAGATTTCAAATATGCTTTCTGTTTTAAGCATTCTTGAAGACTCATGAGAAAATAGAATACACACCTACACACACAAATACAAATAAAAGTAGTGTTACAGATCTTTGTACAGCACTTGGGCAGCTCATATGTGAGAGAGATATGAGTGAAATGGGGAACCAAAAATTCCATAGTCTACTAGTCAATGGGAAATTGAAATGGAACTCGAGGTTCTCAGTAGGCACTAACGAAGAGCCTGGAAATATATTTCAGTCAGATGGGGACAAGATGGGAATGTACATCATATTTGCAAAGCTAGGAGTAGCCTGGTTTAACTGAAGTAGTAGGCTTGAGTGGGGTATATGGGAAATACAGGCTTTGGGGCTAATTTTGGACCAAATCACATCAGTTCTTGGCGATAAACATGAGGAACATGAATTTTATTCTTTTTTTTTTTTTGAGACGGAGTTTCGCTCTTGTTACCCAGGCTGGAGTGCAATGGCGCGATCTCGGCTCACCGCAACCTCCGCCTCCTGGGTTCAGGCAATTCTCCTGCCTCAGCCTCCTGAGTAGCTGGGATTACAGGCACGCACCACCATGCCCAGCTAATTTTTTGTAGTTTTAGTAGAGACGGGGTTTCACTGTGTTGACCAGGATGGTCTTGATCTCTTGACCTCGTGATCCACCCGCCTCGGCCTCCCAAAGTGCTGGGATTACAGGCTTGAGCCACCGCGCCCGGCCTCATTTTTTTAAGAATACAAGGGGACATGAAAATCAGCTTTTTAGAAAGATAAATTTGAGAGAATTATGTGAAAGGGATTAGAGAAAACAAACTGAAGGGAGATAATTAAATTGGGAGTAAGTTACAGTTCCCCAGGCAGGCGGGGATGTTGGTTTGAACAAGATAAAAAGGCTGTGTGAATTTTAGAACCTTATTGTATTGACAAAGAATTTAATGAAATGTGTTTGTTGGTGATTTTTATTATATTTTCTCTATTGCCTTGCCTTAATTGAGATCTGTCTTCTCGTTGTTAATTCTGAAGCTCTTATGACTCTTCCACGTTAAGAATTTTTATTTTATTAATTGTAGCAGCACTAGCAGTAATAATAGTAGTAGCTATCCATTCATAATAACTTTAGTTGATCACTTACTATGTGCCATGCTCTATCTTAAACAATGTACATGTATTTTTAGGTTGAACCACATAAAATTGCTATTCTTACAGGTCAAAAATGATTGAAGAGCAGCAATTTCATGTGGTTGACTTAATCCTCACAACCACCATGAGTTGGTTACTACTGTTATCTCCATTTTCATGCAAGAAAATTGAAGCACAGAGAGATTAATATTTGCCTAAGCTTGTAAAACCGGCAAGCGGCACAGCTGGGATTCAAACACAAGCAGCGTTTCTCCAGTGTCCATGCTCCAAACCACCTGCTCTCATCTTACACTGTACTAAACTGTTTGATCTCATGTAATCTTCCCAACAACCTTAGGAAGCAGGCACATTCCTGTTTGACAGATAAGAAAAGTAAGGCACAGAAAACTAGTTTGCCTGTGGTTATGCAAGCTAGCAACCCTATGATAACACGTTGTTTCTCTTTACCTACATAAGGACAAACAGTCATGATTTGAACCTAGCTATGTCTGATTCCAGAATGGTAACATTCACCCTTTGTCCTGTGATCTGAAAGAGCAGGCAGGATGAGGATTCTCCTGGCTGCCTTTCAATGTTTTCAAGAGACTGTTCTACAAATTCCTTTTCATTATTCCACTTTCCTTTTTAATTTATGGACTTTATCAGCATCCCAAAGTATTCCATATCTGTAATATTGTGAAATTTTCTTGAAACTACAGCGTGCTACCATTCCCTCTCCCATGTTTATTAAACATTGCTTTCGACCTCACACTTACTTCAGTATCTTAACCCAATTTGATTTTACAAGTCCCTCTCTTGTTTCACTTCATATGCAAACCAGAATGGATGCCATGCTCAAATATTTCATCTCTATCTTCCTTATCATTTTCAATTTCCTAACCCTAGAAAACTGACACATTTATTTCAGTTTGTCAGTTAATTTCCCAAACCTGGCTCAACCAAACTATCAATTTTCTCTAATTCTGCTTCACAAGCAATTTGGGTAGAGCTGGAGAAAATACAGAAGTGGATTAAGTTCAACGTAAATGTGTGATCTAAGTTGGACCCTTGATACTATCCAGCAATCTTAATTTAAGAAAACCTCATTTATCTCATGTATTTTTTATTCTAGTTTCCAAATACCTGCAGAAGTTATTTTAAACTGTTTCTTCTTTTGTCAAACCGCCAATTCTTTTTCTATCTTTTTTATTCTCAATTCCTAATTTAATGGAAAAATCTTGCATTCCCTGTCTGTCTTACAACCATGCTTCTTCACCTCTTTCCCCAACCTAGTAGTGTCTCATCCTACTCCGAAAAAAATATCGTTCCCCTTTGTCCCCTCCTTCACAAAGTTAGTTCCACCAGAGTTTCACCCCTTTCTGGGAGTTTGAACATTAGGTTATCTTTTATTTTAGGAATCATCATATCCCACTTATTTGTGATTGAATCTCTTGTTGCTGCTTAAAAAATATGCCCAAAGTGGTGTTTGGTTTTCGATGATGTTTTCCAGCTTTATCCACATCCCTGCAAAGTGGAAGTTGAGCAATGAGAACACATAGACACAAAGAGGGGACATCACAAACTGGGGCCTGTGGGAGAATGAGGGGCAAGGAAAGGGAGAGCATTAGGACAAATACCTAATGCATGTGGCGCTTAAAACCTAGACGACGGGTTGATAGGCGCAGCAAACCACCGTGGCATGCGTATACCTAGGTAACAAACCTGCATGTTCAGCACATGTATCCTAGAACTTAAAGTAAAATTAATAAAATAAAATAAAACAGGAAACAAACAAAAAATACCCAAAGCTTCAGCCACTCCTTCCTAAGAAGAAAACAGATCTTTCCTTAATCTGGATTCCACGAAGGCTTCCATAGTTACCTAAAGTGGCCGTCTCTGACCCAGTGCTGGAAAGTGGCAGCATAATTCTCAAACCATTTGTCTGCCTTACTTCTCCTCGCAAAATGCTTCCTAAACTTCTCCACATCTTTCCCAGTTCTCATCGCATGCTCTATTTGCCATTTATAGCCTCATCTTGCTCCTTATCTCATGAGCTTAGCATTGTCTCTACTTAAATATGCTGCTTTTTGCTAAATACAAACGCAAACCAGTTCAGAGTAGACTTTCTGCTGGATGATTTTCTAGCCATATGACTGGAATGCAAGCAATTTTTCTTTTACTCTCTGCCACTCTTATGCCTTTCTTACGTCAACTTTCAAATCTATCTCAAGAGTGGCCTACCCGTACGACGTACTATAAAACGGCATTTGATGTTTTAATCTCTTGAAATCTGGCTTTATTCTCACCACTCTACTTAAACTATTCTTGCGATCATCATCAATAACCTTCAAGCTGAATTTTCAAATCAAATGCATGAAATAGTAACTCTAGAAGTAGCAAAGTCAAAATAATTTAACTTTCTTTGTTTCTCCCTTTTCCTTCCTTTCCTTTTCTTTGAAGGTGTGGTGGGGTGGGGAAGGGAGCACCTATTATGTTCATGGGTGAATAGAAAGTAGATACCATAGAAGAGAAGGGTGAAATTGGCAATTGAATGAACCAAATGGAATGGAGAGCTAGTTTGGAAAATGCTTTTCAGTTGAACGTAACCCACCCAATTGATGTTCATTAAGTTCCTTCATAACACCAAGCTGCAAATTGTTTTTTCTCCAGGGCATAATGCTACTTTGGTGGCCTGAGTCCAGGATCCTAAGACATTTTTTTTTTTCTTTCTTAAGTTGGGGATGTTCAAGCATGTAGAAATCTAATCCTACCTCTGACCTTTACATACCTTACTTTGTGGTTTTAAGAAAAATGGGCCAAGATGATGAATGGAGAAGGGGGATTCACAGTTCAGAGGCTGGTTATGCATATAGGAGATACAATTAACAACCATGATTATTTTAACATTTTATTTGCTAACAATTTTTCAGGGTAACGCAAAGTTAGTATTTGCTTCAGTGTATCCCATAGGGATTTTATCATTTGTAATAAAATAAAAACATTAAAACCTTTTGTAGAAATGAAAGGAATTACATTTATGTTTTACTGTAAGTTACCTTTGTGAATACTAATTCATTGATGTGTTATTTACTTTTCTGTGGAACTTCTCCTTACAAAACAGGTGATTGACTGGTGTTACTGTGTTTCATCACGCTGGTAGCACTCCTGTATTTATGTGGTATTCTTTATTTAGGAGAAAAAATTTTAAACCTGCAACATATATTAATGTGTATTTTTTCAATAATTCAATAAATTCATTCCAGAATTTACATTTATTTGTTAAGCTGGTGCAAAAGTAATTGCAATTTTGGCCATAATCCCATTTTAAAAAATTACAGTTTTGTTTTCTGACTTCCCTAATTACCACAGGTAAAACATATGTGAGTTCCAGGATTCAAGTGTATAAAATGCCTATGATTGATTTAAGCTGTTTCCCAGAAAAAGTTAACATGATATCACTAATGAAATACTTTTATGCTTAAAATGTAATACTTTGGTATAGTCAAATTAGATTGTAAATAAATCACAAGTTTTTTTTATTAGTTAGAAGTATATGTGTATATTTCTGATCTAGAAAAATGCCTATAACTTCATAAAAATATTCAATTCTTAAAGAAAAAGTGATTCTTTCTCAGTGCTGTCATCATTTGTAAAGAGATTAATGGGAGTTGACAACACGTGCCATTTATGTGTCAGGCTGGTTAGCAAAACGTTTTGATATGCAGAATTATTTGTCAGGTAACACATTTCTAGTTCTCCACCTTTAAGTGGCTCTATCTACTTTGGGTCATTCCTATCTGTATCGGATAGTGTGGCTTTAGCACAAATCAGCTCCATGAATTTTTTGTTCCTCAATTATTCTCCTTTCTTATAAACACTCAACAAATCTTACTTTTCAATTACTTACTATACTTTTCTCAGCAGTAGCACAGCACAAATGCAGTAAAAACACAGATGGTAGGTTCTAGCGACTAACTTGAACATTTGGGGAGTTAACCTCAATTATTTGAATAATTATTTTAGTTTGATCTAGTTCATATTTCAATTTACATATATATAGTATCTAAAATTTTAAAACTGACTCAAAGTGATGTTAAAAATAGTTTTCAATTTTACACAAGTATCTAATCTTAAGATAGTTTATAACTTCAGCATTTGAGAATCTAAACAATTGAACAAAAAACAAAACAACCCTATTTTTTCACTAATTCCAATACTCTCACTTGCTATATTTTCATTTTCTTGAACATTTTTATGATTGTGCAATTTTGATAGTAGAAAATGAATACATGAACTCAAGTAAAAGTAATTTCTTCAGATATCATTTCTTTTTGGAATATTATCAGTAAATTCAATCCTAATGATGTTTTCTTGGATTTGTAATATTTGACACAATTCCTTTTTTATCAAAGTCACTATACTTATATTGTCATGAGGTGTAAAGTTAATAAATCACTCGCTTTAGAAGTCTATACTGACTGGTATAAGAAGCCAGGAGCAGGAAGAAAATATATTTTTGGACCATATTTCATTGGCATGCTATTCATTTAGAAAACTGTGTCTCTATTGTAATTGGATAAGTAAATAATTAGTTCTTTTTGATTTTTTGGTAAAATGAACAATTTATTATATATTTAGGAGTTACTGCTTGTTAATATTTTTATAACAATGGGTCATGCAATAGGTTTTTTCTTCACTATGTAAAAATTAAATTGTATTCATATGCTTTCAAACTCAAATTTAACAGTTCCTAAAACAGAGTGCAAATTTTTATATGTAAAGGAAAATACATTTCCAGTGTGTTATTGCAATATTTAGAGTAGTCTAGATATTTCAGGAAAAAAAACCCTGTATATCTTTTATAGGGATTAAATGTATTTTCTAACTTCTCAAATTCAACTTTCAATTCTTGTTATAATTTCAACTAATTTTGCCTTAAATTTGATTTTGATATATTGTGTAAGATACAGCTCATCTTTTAAAAGTTTTATATTTCTAACATACGGAACATGCTTTTATGTCACATTTTCTAAAGGTTACATCTTCATGAACTGGCAATTAAAGGGTTATTTAATTGAAAAAGTTCAGAGTTGAATCAGCATTTCCCAGTGGCACGTATCTTTAGCAGTAAGTGTGGAAGCAAACTCGGAAGAAACACGTTTGAAGTGGCAGAACTAATCATGCAGAAGCAATTTGTATTTTCTCTCAGCCTAGAGAAAGCAGAGCATTATGACATTGGCTGTGCTGAACAAGGTCAATTTGCTGTGAAAAGCCAGCTATAGACCACAACTTCAAATAGACTTTTATCCTGCATAGCTAAAAACAGGATTTACCCTATTGCTTACACTGAAGAATGGGCAAAATGAAGTGGACAATTCAATTAGGATGCACCGTATTTGTCACTAGCTTTTTTTTTTTTTTTTAAACTGTTTCAGATAATCAGCTTGTAACTGGATCCAAAGATTTCTCCCACCCATGGGAATAAAGTCTAAATGCTTGGTTGTTCATGTTCTCTGCAAGAAAGTATATTTTTTAGTGTTATAAATGTAATCAGTAAGAATCCACCAATTATGTATAAACAAATTTTAACATTCATTTTCTTTTCTTCCATTTAATTTACTTTTGACTTTAAAATGCAAGCTTTCTCTCAGAAATAGATACAAACTGTCTTCACAAATTAGATATTAAAAACATGAAATAACTTTTTGAATTTAGCATTTACGTGATGTGTTATATGAATATTTAATTATTATCCCTAATGTAGAAGATATTTCATAATGATGATCCTGCCTCTTCTGTTGGACTGATGTAAAATTCTCATTAATTTTTCAAAATGATTATATTTATGGGAGTAATCATGTAAATTGTTTGGCTAATCACAGTGAATAAACAGTCTTCTCTCTTAGCAATGGTGAAAAAACTCTCCTACCTTGTTTTCTGGCTGATGTCCAGACTAGATTATTCTTATGAAAAATGAAATAAGAGTGTACCTTAATTATCTGTTCAAGGATTCAGCCATCTGGGATAGTCATGTTTTAGTGCATTTAACTTTATTAGATGTATCTAATTGACTTCTTTTGGCCACAATTTATATTGATAATGGTGTCAATAATCAATTATATTCAAAATATCATGAAAACTGATGATACTTATTCCTGGAAGCAGAGCTAGAAAGTTAATGAAGATATGATTAAATGTCATTGTTAGTATAGTTTGCAATAAAAATATACATTCATGCCTAAAGCATAATATCTCTAAAATTTAATGTACCAGTCAACAGTTTGTGGATCATAATCTGCTGCTGCTATAAAAGTTTGGTAGGTGATGGAACTCCATGGTGTTGACATTCACTCCTGGAAGATCGTAGAAGTTAGTCTTTTAATGTTTTCATTGGCTCATGGAGATGCTGAGGTCATGTATCTCAGTAAGACAAGCATCACTAGGGTCTGATTTTGCTGATCCAATGATTGACAGTAACATACCATTCTTTTAGAGTTTATGACTCTGGGTAAAGGACAGAGTAAAATATGTGACTCAGGTCAAAAATAAGGATGAAGGAAATCAGGGATGAAGTAGTCATTTTAAACAGAACGGTACAATTGCTGTTACTATTGCATTTTAAAACTGAAACTCCAGATAATTGAAATCAGATATATTTTTCCCACAAAGGCTAATGTTTGTACTTAGTATCAACCAAACATATATTTAAAAAATAAAACATATATGTGTAAATTAATTTTGTCTTTAGTTTTTCAAATTTAGGCATTTCATATCACTTGTATGTATAGTTACTTCTTTTGTTTTGTGAGACATTACCACTTAAATAATCCTCCAAAATTCAGTGTCCATTGTGAGTTTATAATAGTTAGGGCTAGTAGATTGTAAACTCTGTATTTCTGTTGTACTATAGCATAACTACAGTATGTTATGTTATGTATTCACACAAGTAATATTTTAGATAAAAATAGAGAATTTTTTAGATATAAAAAGTATTTTGAATACACTTTTAATATATGCATATTATTCTGTAACTGTGATAGTGGTACACTAAAATAAATTATGTAAAGACTGCTACATTACCAGACCACATCACAGTTCTCAGCCCTCATTGGAATCACCTGGATACCTTCAAAATGAAATACGGTTGGTCCCAATCCATGAAATTATGATTTAGTTGACCTGGTATATTGTCTGACAGCACTATTTAGAAAGCAAAACATGCTAACCAATTTTTTAATGTCTAGATAATGACAATTCAACTGGCTAGTTCATTACAAATTTTGAGAGTAAACAGGTTTTAAATATTTTTTTCAATTTTTTTACTCAGACCATTTCTTCAGTTGTCCACTTTGATGAAGTAGAGCCTGAATTACAGTGTTTTGTGCGTGTGTCTATGTGGGGAGTAGACTAATTTCTGAGAAATCAGTTTTAATACAGCATTCCAGTGTTGCATATACTAAAGAAATTCAAATGTACTACTTAAAATGCACCTATACAGATTGTTTCTTTATTTTTAATTTAACAATCACTACAATGGCAATTTTATATTGAAAAAAATTACATACAAAATGATATAATAGATATGAAAGTGCTTTTAAAAACTAAAAAAGCTAAACACATATGAAGTATTGGTATTAAGGTACTATTCTGTATCAACAAATTCACTTAATTGAAAAGTCTTTATATTCATATTCAACTATAATCCAATCTTTCTCATGGTAAAGAATTTTTAAGTACCTGCTTGCACAAACTTGACATTTTACATTTTATCTAACATTAGTGAAACTTCATAAGGCTTTAAATTTCAGAATTTTTGTGTTCTTATATTTGTGTCTTTATCTTCAAAGCAATCTCTAGTGTGCACATATTTTGCATTTAGGTAATCCAACCATGATAAGTTAATACTCCTGATTTAGTGCCTGAAGAAGATACATCTTTACACTTAGTGATTATCAAACAAGTTATGAAATTATTTCACTTTTTAACCTGCCATGACCAAGATAGTTGACTTGCATAATATAGTTTAATTACTCTTAAAATTGCACATAGTCCTTCAAAAAGAAATGAGAATCTGTGACAGAGTCAACTTTCAGCCTCTCATTTACCAACCAACCAACATCAATATTCTTTACATTTTGAATTACGGAATCCCAAATTTCTTACAATTTGATTGACAACATACTGTCTGTTAACAATACAATGCAGCAAATAAACAAAAATAAACAAAGTCACCACCACCTCTACTCCTACTGTCATCACAGGAAATTATCTTGTCATTCTGGAAAATGTAAAAACTATTGGAATAAGCCCCGGTCAATATACTTCTGTTGAACACAAACATGCGATAATTTTTAAAAATTAAACCCTAAAGTATCCTTATTAAATGCGTCATATAACATTTTTAACATTAGGTATAAAATTAACAATCCTGGATAATCAAAGGAAAAAAAGAGAATAGCTATTTTGAGGGATATTATGTTTGTCTAACCCCCAAATATTCAAGAATAGAAATATCCAGTATGAAATAATGAGAACATGAGGGGTGAGTTCTGTACAGAAATATAGAAAAGGAAAGTGACATAGTCATGTGAATCTGTAGAAAAGTATAAAAAATGAGCACAGGAGCTGGCATTGACACTATGCCACAACCTATGTATTGAAACTTTGTAGACTTACTTTTTCCCTTCTGATATTCAGCTAAGTGCGTATTCTTTTGTGTGTGAGAGAATAGGGGGTGGAGAGATTGGGGTGGGAGGGAGTGGGGGGGAGAGACAGAAGGGGAGGAGAGAGAGAGAGAGAGAGAAAGAGAGAATGTTCTGGGGGAGTACAAAATAGCAATTGTTGTTTTTTTTTTTTTTCTGTAAGAGTTATAACCAGAATAAAAAGTAAGATGAATATAAGAATGGTTAATTAAACCTGTAGAAAAGTTGTAGTAGAAAAGAATTTTTGACCAAGATAGTTAGAATCATGTACCAGGCTTATGAAACTACAATGTTTTCCCTAATTTCTGAATTCCAATTTTAAATAGGTGTGAATGGAAGATGCGTACGGGTGAATAGCGATTTTAAATATTCAGGTGTCTTTGAATTGAGATGATCCAGAATGATACAGAGAAACAAACCAGAAAATGAATAAATAAGCAAGCAGACAGTCCTCCTTTAGTTCGTCTTCAGAGATCTCCATCTTTTTTTTTTTGGTCTATTTACAAATAGGTCCTAGAATTATTCCCCTTCATGGGAGTTTGAAAATCATGACAGTCCCATGACCAGATTGGAACCCTGTCTGCTTTAAGTATATTGAAAACCAGGAGAGCCAGTGTGTTTTGGCTCATTCTTAAATGGCAGTAGATTCCATTGATGTGTTCTTTTAAAACTCCTTTCTACTGCTACTTTGCTGCTGTTATTCTAGAAAGCTAGCATGTAACTTCTGAGAACTTCTTATGGTTAACTCTTTACCTAAAAGTATTTCAAGGCTTTCTCCTCATTCTTCCTTATAAAGGATACTGTGAGCACAAGGACAATGGTGACAGGAGAATGCAGGCACCAGTAAACTGGCTACCGAGGGAACAAGAGTTCATTAATTTCAAGAGTCTTGTTACTATGAGATAGAAATGGTACTGGCCTTGATGGATTGAAAAACACTGAGTCTGACTTTCCTACTATAAAATGACACAGCCTTAAGTGTTAAGAATGATCTGTCTTGGAATAATTGGTGTTTATTTTTGAAAAACATTAACTCTGAGACTATAAAGGAATGAGAAAGTTAGAAAACAGCATAGCCTAGTGGGAAGGTACGTGATAGAGTGTTAGAACATCTGGATTCTGGCTTTCACTCTGTAATATTACACAAACCAGCGGATTGTGCCAAGTCTGCTGTTCCTCTTTGCAGAATGAGATTTTGTTCTTTTACCTACCACTAAGAAGTGCTATGAATGTATGTGATCTTAAGGACCGAAGATGTTTTGCTCCTGCAGATGGAACGTTAGACAGCTCTGCATACTCCTCGACCTATTAAGCCGAGTTTCTCCTCCTCCCCTCCTTTCCTCTCTTCCTTCATCTTCTGAGATCCTCTTTCTACAGAGTGCCAACCAGGACTCCTGTGGTTGTTTGTGATAGGTGTAGTTCAAGGAGCACCATTTTTGCTGGATATTTATTTAAACAAACTTCAGGCAGATGGCAGTAAAGTGTTTTGTTCCAAAAAATATCGATTACAACAATATTCTGACATGAGGAATTAAATTGTTTTGACAAAGGGCAATATTTTTTTTCTAATTATCCCAAAGTCATTTGGCGTTATTCTAGTTGGATATATAGGTCTGTCTTCCTCATTAGAGAGTGGGCAATAAGAGGCATATAAAAACTTAATGAAACATTGTAGAGGAGACCTCTGCCTCTAGTTAAAAGAGGGCTGAGGGAAGTAGGAAGGGATGATCAATTTTAAAGTTCTGGGTCTTGTGAAAGCTTTTACATAAATTTAAGATTCTGTTGTTACTAGTTTTAACAGTTCTGAAGTCTCCAGTAGCTCCTAGACTGTTATAATTAAATGCTATTAATTGTATTTTGTAGACTTTCATGGAAAAAACCTGGAATTTTTTTCTTTTAATATCCCTAACTCCCCTACTTCCACAAATATATTACAGAAATTCTTTCTTAAGTTTTTTTAGCAAGTTCATTCATACTTGGAGTTGATCATATATGTAGTATGTGGGGAGGGTGTAACAGAGGGGTCTTCTGAGAATTAGAAAATAAATTTACTCTCTGAGATTAAACCACAAATCAAGATATGAGGAATCAAAGCAGATATTTTCAAAAGCAGATATTTAAAATGAGCCCACCAAGATCTGACTTTACCCTGACAAAAGACATTAATAGATCCAAAGATGGAATAGGTCAATCAGAGGGGTGCCTGGTCACCTGTATAAGGTTAGAAAAAAGAAGATTTCCACAAACTTTTGCCTCTCTCAGAAGAGTCCATGCCACGTTTCTCCCTTTAAATTTGTCTTCTAGACCCCAATGTCCTGTCCCCTAAAATCCAGAGTACTCATTTAAAATAAAATATAATTATGTTGTGTTCATGTTAAAACTCACACAGCTTTCTCTTGTGCTGAGAATCTCTTACCCTGACATACAAAGCCTTCTGGGATGTTTTCCCTGTCTCTACCCAGTTCTCTACCCACTGCCAGACATTCTGGCCTTCTTGTGTTTCTCGGACTTGCCACCAATTTTCACTAGGGGCCTTTGTACTCACTTTCTCCCCTGCCTAGAAGAATCCTCCAAGGCAAACTCATTCTTAATCTGTCAGTTTAAAAGTCATTTCCTCAAGGATGTTTTCCCCACACCATCTGAATAGAAACACAGCAACTCTCTGTAACATTAATGTACTGTAATTATCTCCATAATTAGCAGACACCTATCCCTATCTGATTATTTGTTGGCGACAAATACTCCCAAGCTAGTTGCCAACATTTGTTTACTTTTCTTTCTGGGGACACAGTTAGAAGGGTGTTCACAGTGCCTACTGCCTGGTTGTAGAGACAGACATACTGAGGCCTCTCTGAAAATCAGAACCATGGGCAAAAGCTGGGGTGTGGGGATCCAAGGAACACGTGGGATTCATGCAGAGGCCACCGAGGGTATTTGGTTCCAGGCATTTGGTTTCCATGGCAGAGTTAGGTAAACTGCCAAGCCACACCGTTGGGCCTGCACTAGGCAGGCAGGCAGCTAGACCCTAGGAAAGCCACAGAACTTGGAAGAGGAGGTCGAAGCGCTGAACTTGGCAGGTGGCCTGAGCAAAGGACATAGGATTCCAACTTCAAAGTACTTTTCCTCTGAGGTACATTTCAGCTCTCAAACGTTTCCTAAGAAGACAAAAGTAAATCCCAGAATGCAGGCTGACTTTGGCTAGTAGCTCAACAGTGTGCGAAGGGCCCCGATTACACACTCTGGCTCTATCATGTTCGCATTTGGCCATATAATGAGCCAAATTGTACAAGCTTTACTCTGGGTCTCCAGGTACTGAGGCAGAATTCCAAACAGATTCGAACCCAATCTAAACTACTTCACTTTGCCTGCATTCTCCTCCAACAATTCTTCCAATGCCCCCACTAAGTCGTCGTCTATTAATTGCAACATTGTAGTTGTTGTGGAAAAGTAAAGTAGGATTTAAGGATTTTTGTATGTTTGCATGTTTATTCACCCTCACAGTCTCTAAAATACTTGTGTTTTACAAGTCTACATGTTTTTCAAATATGGTTCAAAACCTGTCTTGTTTTGTTTTCCATTTTGACGGCTGTGAATTTCATCTTAACTGAGATTAAAGATAGGAGAGCAATAGGAAAAGGTTAAAATAAGTCAGTTGACTTAATCAGGAACCTACACAGAAGAAAGTTTGTAATTGCTGCCTGATAATCCCCATGGCATGTATAACTAGAGCACACCAGAGCGCTGCGAGGGAATTGTCAGAATGAGAATCAAGGACTTCAGCTTCAGGCTAAAAAGTCAGGATTAGCTTGTGACTTACGTTGCCACCCATGACTCAAAGAACATCTATTCTTTCAAATGACAGGTTTTCTAGTTTAAACCATACGAGTGAAAAGAAACATGCCTTTCACTGATGCATCATTGTTACTGTGGTTTAACTTCTTAACCTCTCTTCCTGTTGAAGATTCCTTCAATCTGAAGAGTGTCTACAGCTTCAGTCACTAATTATGTTTCTACCTACTAGAATCAAAAAAATAATTTAGGAAAGCATTCTCTTTTAAGGTGTGCATTAAAATTATTTTAAACAAATTCATATTTTAATTGATTCTGCATAGGGAAAAGCTCTTTCTGACAATCTATGTAATTAATAAATAATGGGGTTTGGTGAGATTTAATTTGTAAAAACTAAGACATATTTTAAAAACACAACTGCTGTATTTATGGATCCATAAACTTGTTCATTTGAATAATTTTATATTATACACCAGGAAAGTATTAAATTGTTCAGAAAAAGTTGTGTTAGGATTTACAAATTAATTTCATTTATCATATTAGAATTAGTAAGGTGTTATTGCTGCCTTCAAGAGAAACTTTATTCTGTTTGATTTTATATATTTTCACACAGATAAGAAAGTTCTTAATATCCTGGCCTCATTTACTTAATATTACTTAATATATCCCATAGCTTATTGTCTACACCTTCTCTTAGCTGCCCCTGATGTTCATCTTATGCTACAGAACATGTATCAAAACTAAGAAATTATCATCGGGAAAATACTGCAGATTTTGTTTGGATTTCATCAGTTTTTCCACTATGTTCCATTTCTGTTTCAGTATTCAGTGTACAGTGAATTTAGTTTTCTTGTCCCTTTGATCTCCAATCTATGAAAATTCCTCAGGCTTTCCTTGTCTTTAATGACTTTCACTCTTTTGAAGAGTCAGGTAATTTGCAGAATATTCATCATTTTAGATTTGACTGGTGATTTCTGATGAGGTTTTGTATGTTCAATAAGAAACCAAAGAGGTAGCATGCTCTTATTTCATTGCATGTTGGAGGTACGGTATGTCAATATGTCTTATTACTAGTGATACTAATCTTGATCTTTTATTAATTAATCTTATTACTAGTGATACTAATCTTGATACTAATCTTGAATTTTTGAGGATGGTATCTGCCAGATTTCTCCACCACATTGTTACATTTCCCTTTCTATATGCTATTCTTCTAATAAGTTCCCCCACATTCAGTGGGAGGTGATTAAGCTCCTCTTCCTCAAGGTAGGTATATCAAAGAATTAAGATTCACTTTCTTAAGTGTCATATATTAAAAACCATTACCATAATTAATAAAGATTTTAGGGGAGAGTATAATTTTGTAATTCTCTCATGTGAGTTATCTTTTCGTCCTCATTTATCTGTTTAATCAATCAGCTTATGACTTATGAATATTTGTTTCTTTTCTTGGAGCAGAAGTGATAATCCAATACTATCATTATTTATTTTGTTTTTCAAATTGTCCCATATTTTGCTACGAGAGCCCTTTCTTTCAGGTTAGGCACTACTTATTTTTGAAAAGCCATCTTCCTGCCCACCCCTCCCTAAACGTTTTCTGAGCACTTTGTAACTTGCTGATATCCCAAGATACTCCACATTCCTGCAGCATGTACTTTTTGTGCCCCAGTCCTAGATCCAGTCATTTCTCCAGGATGCCTTGGCTCCTTTAATTGGAGTATGGAATTAGAAACCAAGATCTAGGCGTCAGTGGGATGTTGCTGTCAACACACACTACTGTATTTACCTATCTGAATACACACATACACACACACACACACAAATTTATCCAACTTCAATCCATCACTACGTGGTTCATCCTAGACATTACTCCTTTGCTTATTTGTAATGTTATTCTTACAATGAGCATTCTGGCATTTCTTACCTACAATACACTTCTTTGTGGTAAGTTCACCTGTAGTATACATCTCAAGTAGTTTCAGAATTGCGACAACATCTCACCCTTAAAAGACACAAATTGACCAACTAGAGCACAGTGTTCATGTACAGTTCCATTTCTAGCCTTACAACAAAACAGTTTTACAAACTTACTTAGGTCAGCTCCTTCCCTCCCTTTTCCTCTTTATTGTGGTGATATCATACATGTATAATACAGTTAGATTCGCTTGTCATTGTCTGCAATCAAATTTGGCTTTCTCATTTTATTGATTTTGTGTTTAAATTTTTTTTTACAATAATATTTGTTTCTTATGCTGTATAGTTCTATGGGTTTTAACAAATGAATCAAGTCACGCATCAGACAGAATGATCACAGAATCATAGAGAACAATTCTATCTTTCCAGATATTTCCCATGCTGCATCCCCACTCCAAAAACCCAGTAATCACTCATCTCTCCTTTGTCTATAGTTTCATCATTTCCAGAAGGTCATGTAAATGGAATAACATAATATGTAGGCCTATGGATCCCTTAGTAAAATAGGTTTATAATTCATTCATATTGTGTAAATTAATAGTTTATTCCTTTTTATGGCTGAGTAGTATTCCATTGTATGGATGTACCACAGTTTGTGTATTCAATTCCTGGTTTAAGGAAATCTGGCTTGTATCCAGTTTTTGTTAAATACAAATAAAACTGCTATACATATGAGTGTTTACATTTTTATGTAAACATAGGTTTTTAATGCACTTGAGTAAGTATCTAAAAATGAGAATACAAGGTCATGGGGTAAGTGTATACTTCATTTTAAAATAAATTGCAAAACTGCTATTGTATTTTGAATTCTACCAGGAATGTACAGATTCTTCTTGACTTATGGTGGGGTTATATCCCCCAAATCTCTTATAAGTCAAAAATGTATTTAATAGCACAAAATCCCACTGCAAAGTTGAAAAATAATAAGTCAAACCATCATAAATTGGGGACCATCTGTATACGAATTATAGTTGCTCTTAATCCTTGTTAGTGCTTTGCATTGTGAGTTTTTGGTTTTGATTTTAACCATTCTAATACATGTATTATAATAGATATAGAGTAGCATATCATTGTGCTTTTAATTCATCCATTTTCCTAAGGGCTAATTCATTCATCTCTCTCTTACTTGTGCTTATTTCTCATTCATATATCTTCTTTGGTGAAGTGTAGTTTTTTCTTTTGCCTGTTTAAAAAATCAGATTTTTTTGTTATTTATTTTTAAGAGTGTTTATATATTCAGAGTACAAGTACTTTACCGGAAAACTTGCAAATATGTTTTCCCAGTTTTGTCTTGTCTTCTCATTCTTTGTCTTTTGCAGAGAAAAATAATTAAAATAATTAATTTGAAAAAGTCTGATTTACTAATTCTTCTTGTATGAATTGTGTTTTTGGTGTTATACCTACAATTTTACAAAAACCAAGGTCCTGCAGAACTTCTGTGATTATAGCTTTACATTTTACATTTAGGCTTATAATTTATTTTGAGTTATTTTAAAAATAAGGTAGTAGATATCTCTTTTTTCATATGTATAACCAATTGTTCCTGAACCTTTTTACTGTCCTTTCCCTATAAGTTGCCTTTGTAGTTTTGTCAAAAATTACTTAACTATATTCATATGTGTCCAATTTCAAGTTCCCTGTAATATCCCATTGATATATGAGTCTATCTTTTCACCAGTAGCACACTATCTTCATTACTAAAGTTTCATAGTACATCTTGAAATTGTGTAATGTGAGGTTTCCAATTTTATTTATCTTTTTCAGAATTGTTTTGTTTGTTTTAGATCCTTCCCATTGCTATAGAAAATTTTAAACCAGCTATTCAGTATCTGCAAAAATATCTGCTGGCATTTCATTTGAGAGTGCATTAACCTTATGGATTAAGTTAGGGAAAACCGACTTCTTAAAAACGTTGATTCTTCCAATCTGGCTGTCACCCATGCCATATCTGAGTCTGATTCTGATGATTGAATGTTCTCTTGAGTTGTTTTCTGTTGACTTTTTTAATACTGTGCTTTTATTGCTGAAATCTGGGCATCTTGCTCAATGCAGTAAATACCGAGATAAATAAGTTTTAGATGCTTAAAGATGAGCACACCTCTTTTTTTTTTTTTCTGCCATGGATTAGTGTGGGAGTTTTATTAATCTAGACAGGAGTTGGGCTGACTTGAATATTTGTGTTGCTATGGTTTCTCTTAGAACAGCACCGTCTACATTCTTCTAGTAGTAAGGTGTGTTTAAGGTGTGGACTGGATTATTAGCTGCTATTTTCTCATTGCCATCTCCTCCTTCTCTTTGGGTGTTCTCTTACTGTTGCTTTCCAGAGAGTCTGTCTTTTGTGGCCTTCCCAGCTACATCCCATTAGTATTTTCACTTGATGCTTATTAGCCTGATGATAGAAGGCAGGGAAGGAGGGTACTCTCAGATGCTGTGGTTAAGCCTCAGTCTTTTGTCGGTGCTGTACCCTGTTTTAAAGTATGGCCTTTACAAGTACTCTTGCCACTCCCCCACCTGTAGTGCTGGGCCTAGGATGTATTCCTGCCTCTCCTCTATACATAATGCATTTTCTCCTTTGGTTCCTTCCCTAGCTACTTTTTCTAGTATCCTAAGGCAACAATTTTTTCGTTCTTTCTCCCTCACATCAAGGCTTTTCTTCCCTAGGACAGGGGTCTAATTCTAGTTTCTGCAGTGGTTACTGGTCCTCTCCTCTAGTCAGTAGCAAGATAATCTATTTTTCAGGATTCTCCCTGATCCTCCTTGTGAGTGCCTGGTAAGGTTTATGGAGAAAAGCTTGCAAAGGGTACACATTACCTTATGTCTCTGATCCCCAGGGCTGTATATCTACCCATAGCCTACAACTGGTATTAAGCATTAAAAAATTTAACTGTACGTTCTTACCATATAAAGCATAAGTTAGCGTCTTCCTCAGATATGGAAGTAATCAGATCCTATCTTCACCTGTGGAGACCGATCTCTTCTTAGATTTGGGGTTACATTTTTGCGGTGCAGTCTCAGTTTTCGGGTGGTGTCAAGAAGTCATTAATTTGCAGTTTGCGTGGCACTTTCTTTGTTGGAAAGGTAGGAGCAGTGCTCCTGCCAGCTCTCTAAACCACTGTGCTAGAACCAGAACAATTACTTAATTGTTACTGATTCTGAAAATGAGAGGTTCAAAGTCTACAGTGTAAATATGATTAAAGATTGCCTCCTAACTTTCCTAAATCTATTTCCAATAACAATGACTTTCATTTTGTACTGTTGAGTATGAGTTGGTTTTTAAATTGACAAGAGTTTATTTTACCGACCAACATCCATTTAGGGTTCAAGTAGCAGAAGTTCTATGGTATCAGTGTCTTGTTTTCCTACAACACCATTAATGTGCTATATAAATCAATTCTCTCTGCAGAGATTTCTTGCTGCTCTTTACACTGTCCTCCATGGCTGTGCAGGTGTTTCTGTGTCTTTACGTAGTATAATCTTGTTAGCAGTACCTGTGTAACACTTCACACATTTACCAGTTCTTTTTAGGTATAGAACTCATTAATAACAACAGAAATCTGAAAATTTAGGCATTATTGTTGTTATTATTATTGTCTCTATTTTACTGATCAAAGAACTAGAGATTATATGAGGGGAATTACCTCTGGTCATAAGCAAGAATCAAGTAGAACTGGACCCCAGACTCGTGGCTCCCATTTTATTTGTCTAAGTTGTGCTGTAAAGTTCTCACATGATTCATTCACTTGTTCATTAATTCAACACACACTTATTTGACATCGTCTCTGTTTATGGCACATACTTAGACTGTGAAACAAAATTAGGCAGACTCAAGTCTTAAGCTCCTTGGAATTTGTAACATGGTGAAAGAAACAGCATGACAAGTAAAACATCATAATGGTATCAGTGTTAGTCCGTTTTCACACTGCTGTAAACAGCTTCCCAAGACTGGATAATTTATAAAGAAAGGAGGTTTAATTGATTCACAGTTTTGCATGACTGGAGAGAATCTTACGATCATGGTGAAAGAGAAGCGGGCACCTTCTTGACAAGGCAGCAGGAGAGAAATGAGGTGAGTGAAGGAGGAACTTGGCAAACACTTATAAAACCATATCTGATCTGGTGAGAAATCACCCATTATCATAAGAACAACCTGGGGGAAATACCCCCATAATCCAATCACCCCCCACCAGTTTCCTCCATTAATATCAGAGGGTTACATACAATTCAAGATGAAATTTCTGTGGGGACACTAAGCCTAACCATATCAGTATCTGATGTTAAGAGGAAGAACAATACCTAAAACAGAAAATTACAAAAGTTGTTCAGATTCCTATTTTGCTACTTTCTAGTTAGATGAGCTTAGAAAATTTGTTTAATTTTTAAAGTTTTTATTCAAATGAAACACCAATTAGTTTTGCAAGATCTTTACTAGCGCTGGGAATATACCCTTCCTTGCACAGATCAGAACAGAGAGAGAGAGATGACCTCTTCCTTCAATTGTCTAAGAAAAAAACTAAGGTTTGTTCTGATTGGACCATCTCTGAAACAATCACTGTAGTAGAGGAAAAAGGTCAGTCCCTCATAAAAATGCATGGTTGTTGTCCCATTGGGAAGGAGTAGAGTGAATGCTTGGAGACTCCACTGTTGTTCTTCCTAATGTTTTCATCATGAGCAGCAGGGCTTCTTCATTTCCTTTCTGCTATTTCTTTTCCTTCATTTAATATTGTTGATGTTTCAGTTTTTCATTTCTAAGAATTAGATAGCCTATATATGTTTGGTGTGTGTGTGTGTGTGTATGTGTGTGTGTTCCCATTTTGGTGGAACGTGGTAGAGCAGAACTGATTCTCCATTAAGAAAAAATACTCATCGAGCTTCAGTGAATACACCCATAATAATCTGTTCTCATGCTGCTAATAGAGACATACCTGAGACTAGGTAATTTAGGGAAAGGAGTTTAATAGACTCACAGCTCCACATGGCTGGGGAGGCTTCACAATCATGGTGGAAGCCAAAGCAGAAGGAAAGGCATGTCTTACATGGCAGCAGGCAGGAGAGCTTGTGCAGGGGAACCCCCCTTTATAAAACCATCAGATCTTGTGAGACCCACTCACTACCACAAAAACAGCATGGGGGAAACTGCCCCCATGATTCAGTCATCTCCATCTAGCCCTGCCCTTGACATATGGGGATTATTACAGTTAAAGGTGAGATTTGGGTGGGGACACAGCCAAACCGTATCAACACCTGAATTCTGTAATAATATTAATGATGATAATATGTAAAAATGTGACTCCTTTCAGGTTTATTTGCTTTCTAAGTGTGTTTAGATTCATGGTCCTATACTGATCTTTATACATTATGAAAGTAGATTTTTTTACCACCTATTTTGTTCAGCCTTAGGTGAGACAAGAAGACCAGTGGGGGCTGGAGTTGAGTATTTCCTGTCCCTTAGGTTGGTGAAGCCCTGGCAAAAACTGTGAGGTAGGTTCTGATAAAATAGTTTTCTTTGAGAACAGGACTTGTTAAGAACAGAATTCTCTGAGCATATTTCACAGTGGTTACTTTTCCCCTTCCCCTGCCAGCAATGAGGAGATTTTTCTCTCATCTTCCCTGTGAGAACCTGGTGGTATTCCTGAGAAGTCCAAGATCAAGGCATAGCGAGGGCTGCATGTTCTGGAAGAGAGGAACACTGTGTGTTGACATGCCTCATCAGAAAGCAGAAGAGCAAAAGGAGCCTTAACTCCCTGAGGCAAGCTTGAGGGCACTTAATCACATTCTTGAAGACAGTGCCTTCATGATTCAACCACCTCTCAAAGGCCAAATCTCCCAATATTATTGTACTGGAGATTAAGTTTCAGCATGAATTTTGGAAGAGATGAAAACATTCAAATCATAGCAGCTCCTAACATTAACCCTCCAACCCCCTTCCCCACAATAATTTCTGACTCTCAAACTTGCCTACCCTGAACTTCCAGTAAATTGTAAATTACACAGTTGAAGTCCTCGCTCCCCCCTGCCCCGCCCCCTGTACTGACTCTAGCAGAAATTTTTCTCCTGGGCTTCTGCTTCAGTAAATAATGATTCTTTGTATCCACCTGTCTCGTGAATTTTGAGGGCAGTGGTTTTCCCTGTGACCTCAATTATGACGGACCTAAGAAAAGTTGTTAATTTTCAGTTTGTTCAAGATTTTTTCTTGTTGTAAGGATGAGAGTTATAACTTCTCAGCTCCTTATAAGCTGGACAGGAAACTGGAAATCAAATTAAGTAATTTTGCAAAAGATAAATAACTAGCAAGTGATTCTGATGTTGATCTCTTATATAATCAAAAGGAAAACTTTTCTCTAGTTTTGGTAAATGCATAGCCTTCCTTGTTTTGAACTTGACATAAAGCTGTCTTATACCTTCACTTGAAGTACATGCTACCACACTCTTTACGGCACTTTAAGACATTAGTGAATTCAGTATCCAACTAGCAAACTTCACCAGTATACACAATGTGTATATAGATGTTGCAAAAATTAATTTTCCTTCAAATTTGTTGGCACAAACGTTGTTTTGGTTGCAGTTCAGGAACACATGTGCAGTTAGTAGAAATTCAGAATCAGAAGGATAGCTGTTTGGACTCCATACTTTTTAAAGTGCTAAGATTTGCAATAAAATTGACTCATTCTTTAATTTCACTGTATATCCTGGGGCTGGTCTCTTAACTCCTATCAGCTTCAGTTTTTTACTTGGGAAATGGGGATAATAATATCTAACTCAGAGAGTTATGTTGAAGATTAAATAAGATGTTATGTAAAGGGGTAAGCACCATGCCCAGCACACAGGGTGCCCCAAATTATCATTGCTATTCTGTGTGGATCTGAGATGGATCTCAGAACAGGATAAGAAAGATTATTTCATTTTGGCAATCTGTAGTGCGGCATGGGCATATTAAAGGACAAATCACCTCACAGATCCTGGAAATATTTAAGGAAGAATATTCTCCTCTGAGGATGTAGGAAAGGAGATTTTGCATTGGGTAAGAGTTAACTAGATGACCTGTAAGAGCCCATACAACTTTGAGTGTCTGATTTAATTAGAAAATGCCATCATTAGTGTTCTGTTTATATTTGAGATGTCAAATTTAATTACTGGTTTCAAGAATGGTTTTCTTACCTCATTAAAGTTATTAGTGCCTATTATGCCTTTCAGGGATTATTAATTGATTTGAATTTTTCAAGTAACATTCAGAGACTTATAAGATCATTGACTGGGCTCTGAATTTTTTTGAAACATAAAGTGCTTTTGATTCAGAGGTCTCAGGAATATTTTGTGCTGCCAGCACAGGGTTTTTTTTCTTCTAATTAAAATTAGTTTCAGCATGTAAGGACTGTACACATAGTGGTTTGGAATTGATATTACTAAAGTTAATTGTTTGAAATTAAGTGGTAACAGGACTCTTGATAGAATGTATGCTCTCCAGTAAGCCACTGTCCTCTACGACTCCCTAATGCTCTTCACAGAGCCTGCTTAATTTGTTTTTTATTGCTTGTTTGTTTTCTCTGGGAATTTGAGTTTGCAGCTTCCACCCTTTTTTTTTGTTTGTTTGTTCTCATTAATTCTTTTCAGTTACATAGATTGAACCCTTAATTTTTAAACTTAGTGTGAATATTCAGGACAGGGAAAAATTGGATTATATAAAAAGCTGTTGAACTTTTAGTGACGTATTTGATGTAACTTTGTAAAGACGGGTGAGATTTTTTAAAAAGGAGAGATTCTATGTTCTCAAAGAGGAAAGGGCAGCAGTTACATTGTCAAAAGGAGCTATATATACACATACATATATATATATACACATATATAGGAGCTATATGCATACATACATATGGACATGTATGTATGTATGTATATAGCTCCTTTTGACAATGTAGTATGTATGTATATACATACATACATGTATATACATATATACAAGTATATACATACATGTATATATAGTTGTATGTATATATACAATTAGTATGTGTACACATATACAAGTATATACACATATACATGTATGTATATATGCATGTAACATACATGTATACAAGTATATACTTACATGCATATACATGTATGTATGCATATACATGTATATATACACATGCTAATTGTATATAGTATATACACACATGTATATACATACATTATATATGTATGTATATACATATATATGTATATACATATACATATATACTGCATGTATATACTTGTATGTATGCATATACATGTATATATACACATACTAATTGTATATAGAGTATACACACATGTATATAAATACATGTATATACATACATTATATATGTATGTATGTATATACATATATACAAGTATATACATATATAATGTATGTGTGTATAATATACATACATGTATGTATATACATGTATATATGTATGTACATATATACATGTATATATATACACACACATACTAATCATGAGTCAATAAAATCTCAGAGAAAGTTTAAAAAGAAAAAAATAGAACTAGCCTGAAAAGTTAGATCTATCCGTAGTTATATAGATAAAACTGGCAGAATTTGGCATTACAATGATGCAATTGAAGAGAAATATACTTAGATAAGCTGTCAGTTAACTTCATGCATCTGAATGTGAAAAGATGAGCTAAAAATTGCAGAATGAATACAAAAACATCTGGCTTTGGGGTTGTGTTACAAATTAAGCATATTGATTTGCACATTTAAAAAATGTCTTAAAAAATGTATTTAGACGCAGGCCTTAAAACCAAAACAGTATTGTTAGGAATAAAAGATTTTTTGAAAAAAAAAACACACACACAATATGGTCAAGCTTATCTACCTTGCTATGTTTTAAATGCAAACATTCTATAATATCAGGTACTATTCTTTGTTCACTCACTTGACATCTGGATTAATTAATAGTGAACACAATATCCATTATATATTTTTTCAGTAACAGATATAAGTACACACTAAATATAGATATTTTAAAATATTGATGCAGATCTGGAATAATATTTTAACTGTAATGTAATTCTTAAGTTATGTAAAAAATAATTGACTCGTGACTTTTGTAAGTAAATTTTACACAAAATATATATAGGATACAAAATGATACAAATATGGTTTTGCTGTTATAAGAACTGTACTTTTCATCTATACATAGTATTCTATCAATAGCTACATTAAATCCTATTTACGAGGCCAGGTCTAGTGTATACGCTTTATTATTTATTTATTTATTTTAGATGTAGTTTCGTTCTTGTCCCCCAGGCTGGAGTGCAATGGCGTGATCACGGCTCACTGCAACTTCTGCCTCCTGGCTTCAAACAATTCTCCTGCCTCAGACTTCCAAGTAGTTGGGATTACAGGTGCCTCCAATCATACCCAGCTAATTTTGTATTTTTAGTAGATATGGGGTTTTACTGTGTTGGCTAGGCTGGTCTCGAACTCCTGACTTCAGGTGATCCGCCTTCTCAGCCTCCCAAAATGCTGGGATTACAGGTGTGGGCCACTGCTCCTGGCTGTATACACCTATTTTAAATGTAATTTCTTACAATTTTATAGGCAAAATCCTTCAATGAGCAATGAAAAGATGATTTTAAAAAGGTTGAATAGAAAAACAGCTGGCAACAGTAATTCATTTTGGATACAATTTTGCTTTTTATGAATAAGTCTGTGAAATATCAACATAAAGAGTGTAGTTTTTTAATGAACACAGCCACAATACTGAAAGCCAGTTGAAATAGTGAACATTTTACAATTCTTACGACATGGGGTTACACCGTTGTGGTTCACGCAGCATATGTTGCGTTGGTTTGATTTTACAACTCAAAGAAGAGGAGAAATACAAAGTAAATCTTTTTTTTTTTTAATTTGTTATTGCATTTTTGTATGCTATTTAGAAAATTGAACACAAAAGTGATATCTGGATATTTATGAGTATTTCAAATTTCTTGTGTATTAAAATACCATTATCATTAATAAATGCTCACTTTATATGAGGTAGTATCCAGAACCACCAGAACAAGAACTTTGTGATTAAAGCAGGAACAGTGTAAGGGATATTTACTAGCTCATATAAACATTTTACCAGCTCATTCTTTCCCATGGAACTATAGTGAAAAGAATTGGCATTTGTGACTGCTGTCCAGTATCAATGGTTATAGACCAGTGAAGCAGGCAATAACTTTCATGTCTCTTAGCTTGAGGAAATGGTAAATAAATTAAACACATCAGAATTCTGCTCTTTCTAACATCCACAGGCCACAGACACATAAAGTGGGACAGAGTCCTTCTTTGTACTATTGACTAGCTGATCAAATAAACATGAAATCTTAAAGCTATTCTTTTTTCAAAATACATTCTGCAGTTTCGTCTATGAAGAAATTCCAGAGCAATCACTCTTCTCAGAAGGGAGTAAAAAAGAAATAGAATCAGAATGATCTGCCCAGAAAAAATGAGTTCTGAAGTATAGGTATATTCATACATGTAAAGTAAGATCTTACCAAAGGAAGATCATACTGAAACGTTTGTTAAAGCTGACCCTAAAGAGTTGTTACCGTAAAAGTTATGTAATTGAAATTATTACCAAATTCTTATTAAGTTTTTTATCTAGACCAAGCTTGTTCAACTCCTGTCCTGTGGACTGTCCGTAGCCCAGGATGGCTTTGAATGCAGCCCAACACAAATTTTTGAACTTTCCCAAAGGTTTCATCAGGAATTTATGTTTAAAAATGCTTATTTTTGTGTAGAGGTATTCATAAGAGTAACATAATGGAAACAATGTTCATGAATAGGAAAATAAATAAAATTTATCTACAAATCTGAAATACTACATGGCTATTAATTGTTTAAACTAATATTTAATTATATTAGACAATTGTTAACAATACTGTATGAGACCGTATGAGACAATACTGTAAAACATTATGAGATTTATATTATACATGGACATTATTATTATTATTATTATTTTTTTTTTTTCTCGTTGGCTATTGTTAGTGATAGCGTATTTTATGTGTGACCCAAGACAATTTTTCTTCTTCCGGTATGGCCCAGGGAAGCCAAAATATTGGACACCCCCAATCTAGGCTAAAACAAGCAAGAGAGAAAATACATTGATTGTTCATTAACATAATTATCTTAGGGAAGACGGTGACAGGGAGATTCTTTGCTGAGAAAACTCAAATTCTGATTACATTTTTGAATATATTTAAATCTGGTTAATAACATTTCAATATTTGCATATACTTAACTTATAATAGGCAGTATTTCCTTGCGGAATTCCTGTTTCCCTAAATGTGTTTAAATTAAGGCCAGGCATAACAAGCTTCAGCCAGTATAAATAAAGATAGTCAGAGGATTCACTTAAAATAATGGCAGCCTGGGGTTGGCTTATCTTTTATTTATAGTTTTACAAAAACAGCAATATGAATTAACTGTAGTGAAGAAATGGAAAAGCCCACAAATATATAAAAAATTTAAGAATACTTGCAATTTCAGCTCCCAGAAAGAAGTTTGTTCAAAGGTTAGCCTATTCCTTCCCATAATTTAAAAGTATATATTTATGGAAACATTAAAGCTATATATTAATTATTTAATGGCTGAGATCATATTATATATACAGTATTGTTAACAATTATCTAATATAATTAAATATTAGTTTAAAGAATTAATGGCCCCATAATACTTCAGATTGTAGATAAATTTTATTCATTTTCCTATTCTTGAACATTAAGGTCCTTTCCATTATCTTACTTTTATGAATAGCTCTACACAAAAAATAAGCATTCTTAAACATAAATTCCTGATGAAACCTTTTTGGAATGTTCATGAGAAAAATTTCTCTGAGTTAATGTATTAAATACTGTACTATTTCAAGTGGCTTTATCTCTATTTCCCAATTATTTCCCAGAAACTTTGCTGCGTTTAAAACACCTCCATAGTGTATGAAAGTGTTCGTTTCATCTCACTGTTACCAGAATTATTATCAATTTTGTATTTGCCTTTTAAAAATGTCAATAAAATAATTATTACTTTATTATTTTATGTATATTAAATAGTTATCTCTGTGAATTGTTCAAATTGCTAAATCTTTGTTATACTTGGAACAATTTTAAAACTGAGTTTGTGGTTTGATTTTAATGTTGTTCATAGTGGAGTTTTTTTTTTTTTTAAACACAAACCTAAAAATAACAACACATTTAAATAGATTTTTGTCTTTGTAATTTTTCCATTGTTTTATATTTAAAAACTCTTTCTGTAAGCTAAACACAGTATATAATTAATATAGCTATGAATCCACCAGGAAAGTATTTAGAAGGAAGATTGAAAATGGAAATATATGCTATATCAGAGATTAAAATAAACTTTTAATATTACATTTAAAGATAGAATTATATCTAAAATAATTGTAACCAAAATAATGCTATCTTTAAATATATTATAAAGTAGCTAATACATTTGGAATTTATTTTAACATATTATGTGGTGCGGGGGAATCTAGTTTAATCTATTCACTCATTCAGCGACTCTTTAATACCAGGCACTACTTTAAGTGCTGAGAGTAGAGCTGGGACTAAAACAGACACAAATTTCACACTCGTGGTTTATATATTTTACGAATATCTAATTTTTTAACAAAGCGTTTAATCAGTTTTCCAGCATCATTTCTTTACTATGCCTTTCTTTCTCCATTCATTTCCAGAGATTTTTCTCAATCATTATAAAAAGTAAGATCTGCTTATGGGTAAACTTTTCCTTTTATTGATTGAACTATTGATACTTACATAAATACAATTGCACATTTATAGTACAACCTAATTTATGATATGGGTCTATATTCCCTTCGGCAATCTTTCTTTTTTAAAAATAAAATTCCTGGCCTTTTTATAGCCATTTGTTTTCACCGAATAAAATTTAGACTCCCTGATAATTTTCACATATACTAAAATGTTAGTGCTGAAATTTGGATTAGAATTCAAGTTATTTCGAAAAGACTAGGAATATTTACATTACTCATCCAGGAACTTGGAAAGTATTTTTCTTATTGAAAAACCTTAGTGAAGTTTTATATCCCTTAGTAAAGTTTTAACAAATTTTCTTCTTTTAGGTTTTATATGTTTCTTGTTAAAGTTTTGCTTTATATTTTAATTGCTCTTATGAATAGAATATTTTTACACATCTAGCAATTGTTACTATATGAGAAATGCTATCTATACTTTTTCATTGTGTCTTGTCAATATGCTGATCTACCTTATTAATTCTAACACTTTTTCAGTTCAATTTGTAAGATTTTCTAGACAATTTTGTATCAGCAATAATTGTAATTTTTGTTTTTTCTTGCCAGTAACTATACTCCTTTGTGTTTTATGTTTACTAACTGACTAAAATATCCAAACTTTTAATATCTAATCACATTTCTAAATTTATTCTTAAAAACCTTGAATGTTTTTCCATTAAACATGAAATTGGCTATTAGATTAGGTTAGGTGTTCTTGATCATGGTGAAGAAATGGTTATTTTTCCCAATGTTATTTTGAGTTCCTGTGTTTTGGTTTTGTTCTTGGGCAGAAATTAATGGTAAAGTCATAGCTTTTTTCTCTTAACCTCTATTGAGTTTTGTTTCCTTAACTTGTTAATGTTATACATAAATTTCTTCTACTCTTGTTACAAATTCTACTTCATTATTCTGAATAACTTTAAAAATTCACTCCTACATTAACTTTAAAAATCTTTGTATATATATCTCTATGTCTGTATCTATATCTGTATCTATATCTCTCTATATATCTCTCTCTATATATAGGCAAGAAGTTAGAGTGATCTATAGTATTAATTATTTTTCCATCTGGGTAATATTTTGGATCTATAACTATAATTAAAGTAACTCAAAAACTTTTAAATGTGTTTGTGTGTATGTGTGTATGTGTGTGTGTGTGTGTGTGTGTGTACTCTAAAATTATTATTATAGCATAAAATATGCTCAGTTACAGAAATTTGGAAAGAATTCCACTGTGAAACTATTTTAGAGAAAGTCTCTTAGGAAGACAATTCTTCAGCAGTTTTTTCATTTTTTTTCCAGTTTTGTTTTACTTTAGCAAGTGCTTTTGGATGGAAATTAATGAGAACAGACTCAAAAGATAAGTGAAACAAATGAATGGAAAGCTCTTCTCTGGAAGATCATTTCAGTAGTTATATCTAAAATTATGAACAGTTGGGTTAGGTAATTTCTTTCAGAACTTTTCTCTATAAACCTTGTGCAGGTAAGCAAGGAAAAACACAGCAATTAACTCACGCTGACAAGAACTAAAGGAAAGGTTGAATTGATTTTGATGGGACTTATAAGCCGTGGGAACATGAAGCCATGCTTTTCCTGTGAACGGCCTAGTTTCAGGAGTTTGCAGAGCTAACTAGTGAGAGCTAATAAAATAGAATGAGAACCGCACAGTAACTGGGGAAAATGAGAAGCAACACCAAAACAGCAAGTGCGGTCTGAACAGCAACAACTTTCCAATTCTATTTGTGTTACATTCAATATCTAATTCACATATATTATGTGCCCTCTACTTTACTGTCATTATCATTATCATTACTATCATGCTCATAATATTGTAGGGACAATCTGTTTAGTATTACAGATACTGTATGCTAATTAATGTTCCATCTATTGAATGACTATTACTCTGCTTACATTTCTATATAAGACATGGAGAATACCAAGGAAAATGATAATCACAATAATATATAAAGTGCATGTAAAGTATATAGTATTGTGATTATCATTTTCCTTGGTATTCCTTTTCATTCATTACTGCAATATAATTTGAGGATATAATATAACTATTTATCGAGGGGTTGGGTTGAAAAATAAGTCCTAAGGACATGCCACTTTCAGCTTCTGAGGCCAAGGAAGGCATCATGGAGCAAGTATAATGTGAATAAGCCTTTGAGAATAGACCATCCTACTTGGAAGGACAGTCTTTCTTTGACACAAGATGTGGGGAAAAACAGAGTGTTGTGATAAAATGAATGCTTAGGACTATTAATCTAAAAGTCATATGTGAAAATGAAGTATAGTAAAAGAAAGATCAGGGAAAGGCAAACCAATTGAGAAGCTGCTTTAATAATCTGGAGCAGTGGTTAAGTGCCATATACAGAAATCTTGTGTTAAAGGAGAATATCACTGATTTGTTGCATCAGAATATTTAATCAGTTCTATAGTGTCTACTGTTTCACCATTTATAAAATGTAGAGTTTGGATTATTTAGAAACTGTTTTTACATCTAAAACATGGTGATACAATGGGTCAGCTTGTAGTTTTCCTCCTCATCCTCCACTCGAAAGCAAGTAAGGGAAACAGTTATTTTTAGTGTTTTTGCCCTCTCAGAGTTGGGAATAGACCTTTGGGATAGGTCTTAGTATTTATTAACAAGATAGCAAAGCCTTTAGTTATTACCTTCACTTCAGTCAACGTCAAGCAGTCAAGCTGATGAATAACCAAAAAGCTGTTTATCATCCACCTGGTCATGGAATTTAACATAATACAGAGAAAGTTTTAAACACGTCTGAGAATGCCTAGAAATACTATATTTATAAAAGAATTTATACATCTCAAGGAACTAGGTATCAGAGGAACATATCTCAAAATAATAAAAGCTATTTACAACAAACCTACAGCCAATATCATACTGAACGGGCAAAAACTGGGAGCATTCCCTTTGAAATCCGGCACTAGACAAGGATGCCCTCTGTCACTACCCCTATTCAATATAGTATTGGAAGTTCTAGCCAGAGCAATTTGGCAAGAAAAAAAAAAAAAATAAAGGGTATTCAATTAGGAAAAGAGGAAATCAAGTTGTCTCTATTTGCAGATGACATGATTATATATTTAGAAGATCCCATTGTCTCCCCAAAATCTCCTGAAACTGATAAGGAACTTCAGCAAAGTCTCAGGATAAAAAATCAATGTGCAGAAATCACAAGCATTTCTATACACCAGTAACAGACTAACAGAGAGCCAAATCATGAGCGAACTCCCATTAACAATTGCTACAAAGAGATTAAAATACCTAGGAATACAACTAACAGAGGATGTAAAGGACCTCTTCAAGGAGAACTACAAACCACTGCTCAAGGAAATAAGAGAAGACACAAACAAATGGAGAAACATTCTATGCTCATGGTTTGGAAGAATCAATATTGTGAAAATGGCTATACTGCCCAAAGTAATTTATAGATTCAGTGCTATCCCCATCAAGCTACCACTGACCTTTTTCACAGAACTGGAAAAAGCCACCTTAAACTTCATGTGGAGCCAAAAGAGAGCCCACATAGCCAGACAATCCTAAGCAAAAAGAAGAAAGCCAGAGGCATCATGCTGCCTGATTTCAAACTTTACTATAAGGTAATAGTAATCAAAACAGTATGGTACTGGTACCAAAACAGAGATATAGTCCAATGGAACAGAACAGAGGCCTTGGAGGCAATGCCACACATCTACAACCATCTGATCTTTGACAAATGTGACAAAAACAAGCAATAGGGAAAGGATTCCCTGTTTAATAAATGGTGTTGGGAAAACTGGCTAACCACGTGCAGAAAGCAGAAACTGGACCCCTTCCTGACATGTTACACTAAAATTAACTCCAGATGAATTAAAGACTTAAAAATAAGACCTAACACCATAAAAACCCTAGAAGAAAACCTAGGCAAAACCATTCAGGACATAGGCGTAGGCAAGGACTTCATCACTAAAACACCAAAAGCAATGTCAACAAACACCAAAATAGACAAATGGGACCCATTTAAACTCCAGAGCTTCTGTACAGCAAAAGAAACAATCATTAGAGTTAACTGGCACCCAGCAGAATGGGAAAAAGTTTTTGCAATCTACCCATCTGACAAAGTGCTAATATCCAGAATCTACAAAGAACTAAAACAGATGTATAAGAAAAAAACGAACAAACCCATCCAAAAGTGGGCGAAGGATATGAACAGACACTTTTCAAAAGAAGACATCTATGAGGCCAACAGACGTATGAAAAAATGCTCATCATCACTGATTATTAGAGAAATGCAAATCAAAACCACATTGAGATACCACCTCATCATTCTAACTGGCAATCATTAATAAATCTGGAGACAATAGATGCTAGAGAGCATGTGGAGAAACAGGATCACTTTTACAATGTTGGTGGGAGTGTAAATTAGTTCAACCACTGTGGAAGACAGTGTGTCGATTCCTCAGGGACCTAGAAATAGAAATTCCATTTGGCCCAGCCATCCCATTACTGGGTATATACCCAAAGGATTATAAATCATTCTATTATAAAGACACATGCACACGTATGTTCATAGCACACTGTTTGCAAAAGCAAGGACCTGGAACCAACCCAAATGCCCAACGACGATAGACTGGGCAAGGAAAATGTGGCACATATACACCATGGAATACTATGCACCCATAAAAAACAATGAGTTTGTGTCCTTTGTAGGGACATGGATGAACCTGGGAACCATCATTCTCAGTTGACACAAGAACAGAAAGTCAAACACTGCATGTTCTCACCCATAGGTGGGTGTTAATGAGAACACATGGACACGGGGAGGGGAGCATCACATACTGGGATCTGTTGTTGGGGGGTCTATGAACGGACAGTGGAGTGTGGGGAGGTCAGGGAGGGATAACATGGGGCCAGATGTAGATGACTGGGGGATGGAGGCAGCAAACCATATTGCCATTTGTGTACCTATGCAACAATCCTGCATGATCTGCACATGTACCCCAGAACCTAAAGTACAATTAAAATAAATAAATAAATAAGAATTTATCCATTTGGATTCCAAAAAGTTTTATTCTTATATAAGATATTAAAAAAGATTTAGACAATAAAAATTTGGATTTCAAATCTAAAGGTATACAACAATGATATATCTATATTTTTAATTTAGGCTCATTGTTCCTCCCTCTACTGGGAATCCCACCCCTCATGCCTATCTCAGGTGGCCATAGAAAGTAGGAAATAAAAGCAGTTGAGGATGGAACCTTGTTTTCTGGGAAATAGATCCAAACAACATACCCTATAAAATAAATGGCTGTAGAAACAAAAGATGTTACATTAAACTAATTTTTGTTCCCCTTTCTTGGACTCCTTATCCCTTCCTTCATTTCCCTGTCATTACACTTTCTATCCAAAACACAAGAAGTATTTCCATAATGAAAACATAAATCAATTTTTGAAGACCTTTTAAAAATTAAAATGCATCCAGCCTGTGAGAGTCAGAACGAATGACAAAGCTTTCCAGGAGTATTTAGGAAGTTCCAGGAAATACTACAAACTTCAGGCAGAAGTATCAGGCCATACTCTTCAGAGAGAAAAGAAGTTCAGGGTCCATAAAAGTTAGAAGAAAGTAAATTTTTTCCATGGACAAAGTGGTTGGAAAATATCAAGAATAACTTTTAAGCTTAAATTCCAGGCTACATTTTACTTTTTTAAAAAAGTTATGACATTTTATAATTTCTCCTCTTAAATCTTGGTACTTGGCAGAAACAGAACTCATAGGTGTCCTTAATTTAGAGATATTCCAGAGCCTGGATTTAGATGGGTGCAATGAAGTCTTTAGTTTCACTGACAGAGAGACGTAATAAAGATTTGAAGGTTCTGCACATGTACCCCAGAACGTAAAGCGCCATAAAAAATATATATTTATATAAATAAATAAATAATATGTAAATTACATATATAATTTATAAATATATATTTGCATATATAATATATGAACATATATATAAAAATCTTTATATATATATATATATATATATATATATATATATATATATAAAGAATTGA
>NW_022436941.1:86536516-86570704 GCF_009761245.1 Sapajus apella | reverse complement strand
ATTGACGGTAGCAGCTGGTTTCTTGGGAAAAATAGACCTCAGGCAAAGAGATACAGGGTAAGTATTCTCAGGTCAAAAGAATGATGGTAGTGTTCCAATTATGTTAAGATATTTTATGAGGCTTTTATGTAGACAATTATACGTGGGAAGCTTAACTTTAAAGAAAGACACACTTGGAAACAATGATAAAATGCAATTAATTATGACAGGTTTTGTCACATTGTTTTTCTAAAGGTTAAATTTAATCCAAAAATATCACACTTGATATTTTGAAATTCTTTTGTCATCAAAATCAGTGATACTTACAGTATGAGTCAATATACATAGAGCTAATATTTTAGAATATTTTCCTTATATGTGTTTCTCTTAGATGTGTATTATGTTATCAATACAATTATTCAGCTCCCCCTATAAGTACTTAGATGTTATTGGATGCAAAATTTACATGACAAAATATTTCAGTAGGCATTTGATTGTATTTTTAATGTGGGCACTTTTTTTTGCTCACTTTTTCATATGAAATTTTAATAATGTAGAATTCATTCTTCCTCTAAAACATTGCTAGTTCAAAGGTTTCGGAAAACTGAAGTGTTCTTTGAAGTGCTTTGAAATATTTTAAAAACATCTTTCACAAACAAATTTGTTTTTTACAGTCTGCTCTGCTCATTGACACACCAAGACACCACTTCAAACGTTACAGCAGAGCTGTGGACAGGCAGGCAGCCACAACAGAGGACAGGACAGTCTTGAGACAGACAAGCTGCAATCATGGGGAGAGGGACTTAAAAAAAAATCTCAGGAGTCTCAGACTGGAGGTTGAAAAGTCACTCACCAGTACACCAGGTTCAGTAACTAGTCCTGTAGACCCAGGAAGGTACTGGGGATATTATGAGATATGATGCTAGACCCAATGTTTTCTGCAGCTAACCAGATTCTCCAGGCAGACTATTATTTCTTGCAGCAGCGTCTTCGAACTTGGAGATTAGCAATAACAGCTCTACTTATCAGTTAAAAGCTATTTTCAGGTATATTTGCAGTATTAACAATAGGAAATTAAATGAATCATTCTGATACTTTCCAAATAAAAAGACCTCTTAAAAAAATGTTTTTAGAAATCCTAAGAAGCTCTCAATGCGTATTGATTGGGAAAATATTTATTTAAAAAAATAAAGCTATTAAAAATGTGTAATACCTTCAATAAATTTCAATTTTATTAATCATGAAAATATTTATGGTTCTTTGAACTTGGCACATACATATTGATAACCTAGCTTATTTAAACATTTCTTGTAGCACTGGATATCCTGCAATAGCTCTGAGGTCCAGATTATGGGAAAAAAATGTCCTACTCTGTTCCCTAGAATTTTCTTTTTGGCTTTTATATTTAATCTTACCTGTTTGGAATTTTTAACTATGGATATGATAACATTACAAGTTTCTGACAAGAGATTTTATAAAACAAGTTATGTTTAAATGCATTCAGTAGTTTAAGGAAATTTAGTTGTAAAATCTTTGGAAAATAAATAAATATTTTATAAAGTAAAGAATATTTCCCTAGGTTGGATTCTCACATATCGAGTAGCAATTTAAAAACTAGTTTGTATACAAAGATAGACACTTAGAATATGAGAGAAAGGTCTTTAATACCAGTACTGCAATAACTTACTATCTGGCTGGTAGAAAAGTAAATGGTATAGATTTAGGAGAATATGATCAAAGATTAAATGCCAGTTTAGATATTGTTACCACGCTTATAAGTACCCCTCTGAAAAAAAAGAAAGCCCTATTATTTGGGATAAAAAACACTGGGAATCAGAAGTAGGAATTGGATCACAGAACTGGTTCTATCAGAAGAGCGTAAACTGTGAAATATATTGACAACTTAAAAAGGTGGATGAGAAAAGAGAGGCAGCCACTGCATTCGTACATTCGAGTCACAAGGGGATACATAATGTTCAATTTTAAAATTATTCATTGGGAAGAAAAATATTATTGGGGTATTGAAGATATTTACAGTAAAAATTATCCATACTATCCAACATACGCATAAAAATGATGAATCTAGTTATGTCCTCCTAAAATCTAAGAAAGGCTATGAATCTACCAATGGGAAATTTATTTAGTTAACTCAATGACATTGTTTAATAAGTATGACAAAATTAAATGATATAAGATAGAAAAATTTAATTATTCAAAATTATTCTAGAAAAAATTGATTCATAAAAAAAGATACATAAACAGCTATCAAAGTAGCTATCAAAACTCAGCCACAGAAACTAAGAATTAACAAATCATTGACGTTAAAACTCAGGGAGAAGACAAAATATGCTGTACATTACATGCCAAAAAATGCCAAATATTTGAGGTGATGGATAAATTAATTAGCTTGATTTAATTATTATGTATTGCATTCAAAAATCATAACATCATTTTGTAGCCCATAAATATTTACAACTATAGCTTTTCAATATATAATAATTTTTTTAACTGAATGTTACATTTATGCTCAGAGTATGAAGACCTTCTTTCTTGGTGTTAATTTTTTTAAATGTTATTACAGTTCTTAGATGCTCAAGAGCTAAAATAAAAATACGTCTGAACATCCTATCATTATTAATTATGACAGTGAATGTAATGAAGAGACATTTTAAAATTAACACCCTTCTTAGCCTCCATCCACCAAATGCCCAGCAAATTAAAGAACAGTCTTTGGTGTTGTTGATACAGTTGGTAATCAAGATAAAGCAACTCCGCAGAACGCTGCTGCTCTTAATGTAGCTTTATCTTTGATAACTGAAGCAGAATTGCTTGAAGAAATCACCCTCCATTTCTGCTTACTTTATTCCTGAAAAACACTGTCCCTGTGTTTTCAGGAAAAGAATATCAACATATTGTTAATATTAAATACATGACAATGTGAGAATATAGGATGTTCTCTTTCTATGTTAAATTGCTTATTTGCATTTTTTCTCGTCCTAAAATTGATACAATCTCTGTTTAGCTTTTTTTTTTTTGCCATTTATTCAGTTTATTCTATTGCAATCCAAATTAAGAACATGAGAAGAAAAAGATAAAATACTATGGAATTATAGTTAAGGAACCCATTAGGTGTTAAGAGTATACCAGGTACTTCATTTTTAAATAAAGAAGCATAGGCAAAGAGAAAACGTGATATTTTCTAAGCTGTATATTACAAATTATTTGAATCTTGTACATTCTAAGGAAGAAAGGAGTAACTTTCTTTAACATAGAAGCTGTTGCTCACAAGCTCCCATCTTCCTAGTAGTTGATGGATTGGGTTTTTCCACTTCCATTGTGAACAATGGCTGTCAGAAAAAAAATCAGTCTTTGAGACTCTGCAAAAGGATTTTTGTTTGTTTTCGTTACCAGAGAGAGAGAGAAAAAAAGCATGCATGTATATAAACAGGAAAACTTCGGCTGAACTTGAGGTCTTAGATAAAATTTACACCAGACATCAAAATGCAGGGACAGGTAGGAAAAATATTTTGTGAAGAAAAAGCAGAGGACTTTTATATTGCTGAAAATGTACATAGAATTTTCTATGTGAAGATTGGGCTTATAAGGAAAAGTCTGGGTAAAATTTCAGGATTTAAGAGAATACCAATAAAGTGAAGATTGACATTAACCAGACCAGGCTATAAATACCACACAAAGAGACCAAACAAGTCCTCCCCTGACAGGTCTGACCGCCTCTCCCCTTCAGTAATGAACAACACTGGAAAGAAAACTGTTGTTCTTTCTGGATCAGCGAAACTTAGTATGTTAGTTGGAGAACTTTTGTTTTTGAACTATTCTGCATTTGCATATTTACCTAATACTGTCTTCTGTTACATATAGGTTAAATAATGCAGTGTAATGGTAAAGTCAAGTCCCTGCAAGTGTCATCATTTAATTATCTCTATTGTCTTCCTTATCACTCAAACTAATATGGTTTCTCAGTATCAGTTTAGTCTGGAGGAGGAAGCTACTTTCATGTTTAAGAAAAAGCTTTAATTACCTGTACTGTAAAAAAGAAAAACATTAACATGGAAGTAAACATACCTTTTCTCTGCTCTATTTTATGTGCTTGAAATATTAGTTCACAGATATTGTTTTATATTAATAGCATTGATTTATGTATATATATTTTATTCTTTTTTAGTCTTTAAAATATGCATTATATTCTAATAAGACTACTAGAGCTTTAACAAAGGTTGGCTAATTATATACTATTAACTGTGAAAATATTTTATTATTTAGTGTTTATTATTCCAATAATTTTAAGGGTATATATTCTGATTGCATTCTTAAAATAATCTTCCAGAATATTTTTTGTAAATGATCAATATAAATGTGAGCAATAAAATGGCCATGTGTGGTGTCTCATGCCTGTAATCCCAGCACTCTGGGAGTCTGAGGTGGGTGGATTATGAGATCAGGAGTTCAAGACTAGCCTGGCCAACGTGGTGAAACCCTGTCTCTACTAAAAGTACAAAAATTATCTGGTTGTGGTGGCGCGTGCCTGTAATCCTAGCTACTCAGGAGGCTGTGGCAGGAGAATTGCTTGAACACAGGAGGCCGAGGTTGCAGTGAGCTGAGATCATGCCACTGCACTCCACCCTGGGCAACAGAGCGAGACTCCATCTCAGGAAAAAAAAAAGCAATATAAAAAGGCATTGATATTTCATTATTTACCATTTTTGAATAATTATTATCTAAAATATGTTTTGGTTGAAAGTTCTAAATGCCATTTTAAATTATTCTCTGATGAAGGAAATATCCAACAAATATTAATTGAAGATTTGCCACATATACTTGTTATGGAAGTTTCAAAATTAAATCTCATATGGTAAGCAAAAGGAAGTGATGTTGACATAAGTAACTTTCCAAATTTAAATGTTGTATGAAAGGAACATTAGAAATAATATATAAAGTGCATATGTTAATCTTACTAGTGGGTCAAACTGCAAATGTTTTGCAAAGAAATACACTTCATTGCAGATAACTGATTAATAAAATTAAAATGATCTCTGATACCACCTTCAAAGTATTGTCTCCTCTATAGAACAGGACTAATTCACTGTATTTAACTAACTGTGGTCTAAGCATAGCCAAAGCCCCATTTATATTCCTTAAAAATGATGATGAAAATGGGAGTCTGTGTAACATAAAATTTGAACTGCATCTTATGAAGTTAAGACAAATGTGTGGCTCCAACATGAATGAAATACATTATTCATCAAGATTTCTTTCTTCCTCTAGTAATTCATCAACTGCTACTCGTTTAATTTCTGATCGCATTTGATGCTGATAAGATTCAAAGTTTTCACCAGAGAATGTCAATGACATCCGTATTCTTGTTATCATTTTCTAAAATGGCACTGAAACTATTTATCCAATTCAGATTGGAATACTAAATTTTACTATATCTTTATTATTGCACATTTTCATTTTCTGTCTGCATCTTCTAAGCAACTTGAGTTCAGAGATTATTGCTTATCTGCCTTTGCTTAGCTTAGCTGTTGTGCTATAGTAAGTATTCAATAAATACTAATGAACAAATGAATAAATGTATTATGCTGCAGAGGCATTTGTTTCAAAGAGACATTTAGTGTCTTTCCTGGAATGTTGTTTGATACACTGCTTTTTTTTTAATTGTACTTTAGGTTGTGGGGTACATGTGCAGATCATGCAGAATTGTTGCATAGGTACACACATGGCAATGCGGTTTGCTGCCTCCATCCCCCGTCGCCTACATCTGGCATTTCTCCCCATGTTATCGATACTGTTTTCTAAAATAGATGAGAAAGTCCAAATCAAGTGTAGATGAGACAAGATATCCAAAGTGGTAATTTTCCTTATTTTTCTAAAATTTAAGTTTAATTTTTTAATTTAATTTTTTATGGATGCATAATAATTATACAAACTTATGGTTTACACATTATATTCTAATACAAACATACAACATATAATCAAATCAGATTAATTGGGATATCTGTCATCTTAAACATTAATCATTTCTTTATGTTAAGAACATTCCAATTTCACTCTTTTATTTATTTCACAATATACAATAAATTATTGTTAACTATAGTCACCCTATTGTGCTATTTAACACTAAATGTTATTTGTCCTATTTAATTGTATTTTTGTATCCATTCATCAAAGCAGTGATTTTCAAATGGTGTTCCATAAGTTTCTAGTGTGTTTTAGAATGTTGCTTAAAAGGTAAAAAGGTCAAAGGAGAGATATTAGGTAGCAAATATAATTTACATATTGGCATTAATAGAACATTCTTTGAAGAAAGAGCTGTGCAATTAAAGAGTAGTTTGAAAAATCCTGTTTAATAATCTCTACAGATAGTTTGGAGGTAAAACAAATGTTTGACTTTATCATGATGAGAGCTTGGACTGTTTTTGTGCCCTATTGTATCTCCAGTAAGAAGCATAGCCCTTGCACATTATAGTTGTCCAATAAATACTTATTTTTGTCAGGGATGACAGTAAGAAGTTAGTTAACATTCTGTTTATATACCATGATATTTAATCCCAATAAGCTCAGTAAGCAATAGTACAAAATTTACTTATATTTGTTTATTCTCTTTCTTTGTTCATGATAAAGTCTGGTGCATTTCTGTGCTCAGTTTTAAATTTGTAAATTTTTACATGGGTTCAACATAAAGTGAAACAGTATTCCTTGAAACTGCATATATAAAAAGGGAAAATTTAAAAGAGTAAATTTAACAATGAAACTGAGACTGTTCAGGCTCAAAAAGAAATGACTGGTGGAAACATATTCACACTCATCAATTAATTATGCACCTATTATTAGCCATCCGATAAGTATACATCCAATGAAATCAATATTCTAAAAACTCACACAAAAGCCACTGGTCATCTGGCCTCACTTTTTAGAGGATATAATTTCTGCAGTTTTTCCATAAATCTTACATAGTAGAATTTTACAAAATTGTTCTGTGTTTCCTGACAAATCATTTTCAAGCACAAATAAACAAGAATAAAAATGAGATTGTCAATTTATTTCAGCATAAATTGAACAACGTAATGTCATAAAAAATGTATGCCTCAAAATTTAAATGACAATTGAAATGAGTTTATAAAGTTTGTTTTTTTTTAAACTAAATGTATTAGATGTGAGGAAGAATCACATAATATTAGGAAAAATGCTTTAAATCTTCTTTTATAGATATTGCAACAACCATGTGAAATGGACAGGTAGCGATGAAAATACAATTAGTCTTATTGTCTCATGGTGTAATCTAGAAATAGCCTGAGAGAGTGCATATCCTACATGTTATTAAATTAAAATCTGATCTAATGTGAAATCTAACAATTCAACTAGGCAAGAGAAGGGTGTTACAGATATTCACATACTTTATGAACAATACATTCTACAGTCCAATTAAAAGAAGGTCTAGTACTTGTAAATCATTGGAAAAATACGTAACATTAAAACAATATTTGAAGTTTTTATTACATAATTAAATAAGTCGGTCAATGTCTAGCGATGGTTGTAACAACTGAGAACAATAATAAAGAATATAGAAGCTGTAGTTTTTCCAAAAGTTGTTGCAGAAAAATATGTTCAGGTTTTCTATTATTGTATGTTGCATAGATAAATATAGTAGTTTTACGACCCATCAACTTTCATTACAGTGTTAGATAAATGTCATACAAATTATATATTTTGTTAAGGTCTGATCTTTCCATTGCAGATTTTTCACAGCTATTTGAAATGATACAGCAATGAGTTTTAAAACTTCCATTGTTTTTATGGTAGAGTTTGTTGACAGCTCCAAGGCAAGGAGTTAGTACAGATATTTCAAATGAAACAAGAAATGCTCCTGTATTTTAATAAAGAGACTTCATTAATTAAAATAGTCTCAGATACTACATGGCTTTCCTCCATACATATCTTGCTAATATTCGGAGTAAGCCAAAGAAGCTCCGTGTAGTCATGTATTATTGCAACATCTTTCTTCTTACTTAAAACTGCAGATGAAGTGTCAGCAATCAAAACAGAGCTTTAAAGTTTTGATTTGAAATGCAAGTAACATATATTTACTGTTTGGAAACTTTGATAGGGCGATTTAGCTAATTTTAGACATTGACATTGTTGAACACAGAATGACTAAACGATACATTCGAAAATTATTTTCCAAAGAATGATAATTTAAAGTGGTTGAGGAACTATTCATCAACCAATTCCAACTTGAAAATTTAACAATTAAGGTTTGAGAGCAGATGTTAGATAATGTTAGTAATTCAACCTCGAAACAATTTTCTGCTACTTCTCCTTTAGTCTTCCAGATGAGTTAAATTGAAGAGCATCAGGAAATTGCAGGATGAGCTGTTAAAAAACTGTTATCGTTTGCAATCGTTCTATGTAATACAGAAATAGCTTTTGTATGACGCAACCAAAAATAAAACAGAAATAATTTGGATGTTGAAGTTGATATAAGACACTAACTTGCATTTACCATCTCTACATAGAAATTTTTGTTTTGAAAATAACCTTTGGGTTATCCTTGATTGTCATGGCTATTATATATTAATAAATAAGAAATAAATGCATACAAATAAATTACCACTTTATTTTCTCTATTTTCTCTTTGTGATTGTATGTTAACTTTCAATTGACAAAGAAAATTCACCTGCTAAAACTATTGGAAAATAATGTTTTAGAGGTCCTATTCAAGTATTAAGTATGAAGACACACCTCTAGTTTCTCCTTTAAAATATGATGACTGTAATAGCTAATTTCCAGGGTTGTTGTAAGAATTAAAGATAATATGTGAAATGTTTACAGAGAATTTATGAAGCATTATTGAAGCACTTAGCAAAGTGTCTGTCCTCAAATAATCATGCCATAAATTCTGTTATTATTATTACTCCAGGAAGTATCCTCCTTGCGAATGAATGAAAAAAATTCACTGAGAACGCACTGGACAGTTCTGGCTTTTCTTGTCTTGATATGATAGCTCAGCTACTAAAATTTCTTAATATAATTTATTACAATTCCATCTGAGAAGATGACAGAAACTACAGACTTGCTTCTACTCATGTCAATTTTCGCATTTTTCCGTGATGCTCACAGTTTTCTAGGGGTTGAGTCTCTCCAGAGACTCCAGATTAAGATCCCTACCTCAAGTTTGATCTTTAGAGATATCAGTAATGCAACCAGTTACTCAATAAAATAAGCCCAGGATTTTAAAATTTCCAGCACATACTTAACAATCACCACAACAACAAGATTCCAGAACTCAGCTCATTGGCAGTTTCATTTTGTTGTTTGTTAAGAACATTCTTACAGCCATTAAACTGGCTATTCAGAGATCCAAGTTCAGATGTCTGACAGTTTTGTTTCTTGTCTTAAAATAGAGAAGACAGCTGTGAAAAAAGAACATGGCAACTGGCTCTCTTTCTTTTAGCAGTAAACCTGTACTTTTTCAAGACTTCTTTCCTCAAGTTATGATTTGATACAAAAATTAGAAATGTGTATCATTGATGTGTGAAAAATAAATGAGGAATGCAAATGTGCTGAAATGTTGTAACTGCCATTAATAATTTATATTTACCAAAATTATACATTTTGTGAGGTGCACCACAGAGTATGTCACTCATTCCTTTTATATTTTAAATGTTTTAAAAGATTTTCAGAGAAGAACACAAAAACTTTCCCTCTTCTTTCAAGAAATAAAAGATGTGGATGATTAGCATTACAGCACATCAGTTAGTGCCTCTGTTCTCTTATAATATATCATATGTCAAAACTTCTGTCTTTGGAATAACAAAAATGACCTTTCGGTGCCATAAGCTCTGGCTGACCTTTTAGTAGCCATAACAGTGGCAGAGAAACAATAAAGATACATCAAGCAAGAGTTACTTCTTGCCACTGGGATTCTCAGGGAATGAACCAGGATACTATAAAGAACTTGCTCTACTTAAGTTGTAAGTGAAAATTAACAAAAAGACTTTTTATTATGAGAATCAACTTCATGACCCTGAAGTGGTATTTAAATATTTCAGTTAACATAAAGCTTACAGCAGTGTGCACTTTATAGAAAGTGCAATTTTCAGAATATACTTAGTGAGTGATGTAAATATCAACATTTTGAAAGCTACCTATCTAGCTTAAAGTAAATTTATTAATGGAAAATATAATTTAAACACAAGAATAGTATAGTTTAATTTAGAAAAATGTAATAGAGAATGATAATTTTTTTTATTTGACTTCCTCTCATCAATTACAATGTTAACATCAGCTTGTCACAGAGAAACCATTTCTTTTCAAAGAGCTTGGAACCACACACTGGGCTGATGTTTGAAATCTGTATCTATATGATTTATCTATAGGGCACCATTTGAACATTTATTATCTTTGCTGTCCAGAGTGTCTAATTTTGTTTATGTTTTTCATGAAGCGTGGAATCACAATTATGAATTTATATAAACCCAAGCTCCATAGTTAAATAAGATGAAAGACCTGAATTACTTCAGTACATTCCAGTGTGAGCAAATTGGGATTCTGGTTACAATGAGCCTCCAGCTTCTAGTGAAGTTGTGGGAAGAAGGAGTCAGGGGTGAGGAGTAGGGAGGCAGATAACTTCATCAAAGGAAGCTGGGTTTGCGTGAGAATTTGACCTGCTAAAGAACAATGTGTTCGGCTCTTCAAGTATGGTTTTTTTCATGATGTTATTTGTTATCTGATGGACGCCTGTGATCACTTCTGTGTTGGTTAACTTTGCTGTAATCTTTTAGTATATATATTTTTAATGCTCTGTCTTTTTTTAAAAAAACATAAACAATCTCAAAGTCTATAGCAAAATACTCTTAAAATCGTGGAATCATTATTCAATTCACTTGCACATTTGTATTTAATTCATTTTGAAAGCAACGTGTTCTTATTCTGTTATTTTCTTTGTTGGACTAAAACTTAGACTTAAAGTCGCTTTTATTATAAGAGTTCTTATAAATAACTCTTAGCTTCATTCATTTATTCAATGGGCATGCTATTAAATATCAGCTATTCTGGACTCTGTGCTAAGACTTGGGAGAAAAAAAGGAATAAAACAAAGACAATGCTCAGAAAGAGTAAAACTTGTTGAATTGTGCTTCTCCTCTACAGTTCAGCTACATCATGCTAAAATAATTGGTGGATTCACAAAATCTGTTCTTTAAAACATTCAGCATTTGCAGCTGGGGTGGGGAGATGGGGAAGAGAATGGAATAGACAATATATTCAGTAGTTTTTAATAGAAATAATTTTAAAGACATCACTAGTTTCCAGACTGCCTCTTCTCACAGTCACCCTAAGTAGAAACTCCCTTTCTTTTCTTGACTTGTCTTCTTTCCAAGGTTCAGGTCATACAACCTGTTCCAAGCAGCCACCCTCTTCTCGAGTCTTTGTTGAGCATGCAGAAGATCCTTGCAAGACCCTTATTGATTGTACACTCAACTAACGTTAGAACATGTTACTATGAATAATTTATCTTTATTTACTGTTTTCCCTAAATTTGCAACCAAGATTTAAATCCTGCTAGGAAGGATCCCTATCTTCTGGGGTTTCATATCCCCAGTGATGTGCTTTATTCAAAACGTATACTCTAGAAGTGGTTGTAATGATATTTTTTATTAGATGTAACAAATACAGCACCTACTTTTTTACTGGCGGTAACAATATATTCTTTTATCCTACCGAATAATACACATGACCATAGGAGGGAGTGAAATGACCTAAGTCTCATCAAGCCTCAAGTGACACAAATAATCATAGGTTCAATTTCCACAGTGGTCACTGAAAGGATGATACCTAGTCTGAAGTAATGAATTTGTAGTTAGGAAGGAATTTTAAAGGGCATCCAAGTAAGGAACTGTTTTCTTCCTACAAAAATTTAGGAAGGTTTAAGACATCTTCATCATGCGGTAATTGCAACCTTTCTATCCAATCTGTTTTCCAGGTGACAACCTCTTTAGTTCAGAAATATGAGACTCACATCCTTCTATTTAAAATTCGTTCAGTTACCCCCTCACTATGAAGTGCAAACTCCTTAACATATCATGTAGAAGTCTTCTCATGATTGGGTCCTGACTAACTGTGGTTTCATGGTTAGTATTGGTTCTCATGCTCTCCATTCCGTTTGATTATCAAGTTGAACTCCTCACCCCCTATAAAAGCATTTCTTCCTCTTAACCTTTGTAAGTGATACTTTCTTTTGGCATAATATTCCTCCGTCTCTTTCATTGGATAAATACTTCCTCAGGTCTCTTTAATATTACCTCTTTTGTGAAAACGTCCCTTCCCTTCTGTTGGTGTCCCTCTCTTTTTCCTTGGCACCTTAGGCAAAGCCATGCATAGTACTGCTTAGCTGCTCAACTCCAGGGCCACTGTTCACATTTTAGTCTATTCATATTGCACTGTGAAAAGTCATTTATCTAGAATAAAGTGTGAATTTTCTACCACTCTGAGGCCCTATCTGTGTCATAATTTTCACTCTCTACCTACTTTGTTATTACCTTGTGACTTATTTTCACTTCCTCTTCCCCGGAATCAGTGTTTCTGGAATTGTAGTCTGAGGCATCAGAGACACTTAAGGTGAACTTATAAAAACTTCAGATTGCCTTAATTAGCCCTATAGAGTCAGAGTTGCTGTTTATGAGATCTGAACATCTCTTTTTTAAACAAGGTGCCCAGGGGATAACTTTGCCTCCTATAGTTTGAGAACTATTGCAGTTGACTTAGAACTCCTTGAGGGCACCAGCTGTGTCCTACTCACGTTTGTATCCTCAGCACATATTCTAGCATGCAGCAGTACTGCATACATATGCCCAAATATGAATTATTGTGACTATATGTGAATGGAAAAACCTCTCAACTATAAGACTGTGATTCTTGAATGTTTTAAGAATCACTGTGCAGGGGATGGAGCTGAAAGCCATTATCTTAAGCAAAATAACGCAATAACAGAAAACCAAATACTGCCTGTTCTCACTTTAAAGTGGGAGCTAAACAGTGAGAACACATAGACACAAAAGAGGGAACAATAGTCACTGGGGCCTACTTGGAGGTGGAGAATGGGATGAAAGAGAGGATCAACAAACTACATATCAGATACTATGCTTATTACCTTGGCAGCAAACAAAATAAACTGTACGCCAAACCCCCATGACATGCAATTTACCTACATAACAAATATGCACATGTATCCCTGAACCTAAAATAAAAGTTAAAAAAAATATTCAAGATATCAACTATGCTGGGCAAGATATCAGTATACCTCTCATCCTGCCTCCAGCTACCCTTCGCTGAAGCTTAAGTTCAGGCAAGGGTGGTAAGGAGGTAAGGGCTCCTTTCTCCTGCTCAGCCCCAACTGATAAGACACAGACTCTTTCTTGGACACAGCAACACAGAGTACTGGGAAACGTTTACTTTTGCTCTGGCTCATAAAGCAGTAATTTCACTGGGAGAGATAAGTTGAGAAGACCTGAGGCTACTGCATCCCCTTCCTTTTAGCACATGACTCCTAAAGCAAGGATGTCTGTCTTAGAGAAGCCTATTGTTTCTACCCTAACACCAGAGCCATAGCTCAGGGATTTTGCTCAGGAGAAGCTGCAGGTTGGAGAACAGAGAGCTCCAAATCGCTCTTCTTCCAATCTTATTTCATTTGCAATAAAGCATGAAGAAGTTCAAGCCTAAGGATGCTCTCAACAACAGTGCGTGTGATTATGGTGAAAGGTAGTTGAAAGGAAATTGGTAGACTCACTGGACAAGTAGGCTAAACTGCAGCTGGTTAGTTTATAAGACAGAACCAGAACAAGAACCTGCTTGGGGTCATTAGAAATCTAAAATACTAACCTGCAGTCTGAATTTTATTGGTTTAGTTTGTGGGGCAATTTATGCACCAATACAATTTTGAAAACGATAGAACACAACCGGCCAGTGATTAGCGGATTTTTGCCATTAGTGTTTTGAATATTTTTATGCTTTTTTCTCTCTCTCCTCTTTTGATAATCACATGGCAATGGCATATGTGTGATCAATAGTATCCCATGTTTCTCTAAGGGTCTGTTCCTTTTTCTTAATTATTTTTTTGGAGAATAATTTTTTATTCAGTTGGGATTGAACAGGGAAAGAAACGACTAATGAGAGTCCCAATAAAATCACTTTCATTGAGGATGACTGTGGGCATATACAAGGCTGCAGCTTTTGAGGAATATCAGAGGCTTACTACTGCAGAGATAAGTAGACACCACTAAAATAATTAACTAATTACTGTTTATTATAAACTTAACAAATAATCAAATAATCATAATAAGCCTGGGAAGATGGTGCTTACCAGCAGTCAGTATTACAACAATATATTGATTAAAATATCTATTCTACAAAAAATTATAGAAAATGCAAAGAAACAGAAAAGTATGACAATATGCCAGAAAAAAAAAAACAGGTAATAGAAACTATCTCTGAGAGTAATCAGATGTTACATTTAAAAGAAAAAAAATCTTCAAAGTAGCCATTATAAATATGTTCAGATAGATTAGTTCTTGTTGAAATAAGAGAAGGTATGATGCCAATGTCATATCAGATAGAAAATATCAATGACAAGAAATTATAATAACCAAATGGAAATTTTAAATTTGAGAAATGCAAAACTAAAATTAAACATTTATTATTACATTTTAAGAAATGCAAAACTAAAATAAAACATTTATTATTATTACACTCTAAATTTGAGAAATGCAAAACTAAAATGAAATATTTAATTTTTAAAATGTTTTAAAATATTATTAAATAAAATATTTAAAAATATTATGGGAGCTAAACAGTTTTAAACTGGCAGAAGAAAAAACTAAACTTGAAGATAGATTTATAGAAATGATGCAATACAAAGGACGAAGATAAAAAAATAAGAAAAAAGAACAGAGCCTTAGAGAAACACGGGATACTACTGATCACACATGTGCCACTGCCGTGTGGTTATCAAAAGAGGAGAGAGAAAAAAAAGCATAAAAATATTCAAAACACTGATGGCAAAAATCTTTCCAATTTATTGAAAAACATTGAAATATGCATCCACGATTCTCAACAGACTCCAAGAAGAGTAAACACAAAGAGGTATAGAAATAGAGACGTTACAGTAAAAATTCTGAAAGTCAAAAGACAAAAAGTAACTGTCAAATGGAGCTAAGTCTTTAAAACAGAACCCCAGTAATAATACAAGCTGACTTCTCTGCAGAAACAGCAAGGGCAGGAAAACAGTGAGATAACATGTTCCAAGTGCTCTGAGGAACACACACTCACAAACACAACGAAAGCTGTCAACCAAGAATCCTCTATCTATGAGAGCTATTTTCAAAAGTAATAGCAAAATGAATATTTCCACAAAAAATGAAAGAACTTATTTTCAGCAGAAACTCAATATAAAAAATACTAAAGGAAATTTTTTAGGCAGAAAGCAAGTGATCCCAGAAGGTAACTCAAATGGACACACAAAATGAAAAGCACCAGTAAAGAAAATTATGTAATTATAAAACATAGGAATGCATATTCATCTCTGTTTAAAAATGATTTGTATAAAATAATATGTATGTAATGTACTATTTGACCTATAACATACAATCATGTATCACATCACAACGTTTCAGTAAAGGACAGATGGCATATACAACAGTGGTCCAATAAGATTATAATGGAGCTGAAAATTTTTTTTGCCTAGTGACATTGCAGCCATGTGTACAGTTGTAATGCGATGCATGACCCACATGTTTGTGGTGATGCTGGTGTATGTAAGCAAACCTACTGCATTGCAAGTCATATGAAGAGTATAGCACATGCAATTATACACATATATAAAACTTGATAATAAACAAATCTGTTAAAGGTCTATGTGTGTATTACACTATACTTTTTGTTATTATCTTAGAGTGTACTCTTACTTATTTTTTAAAATGTTACTGTAAAGCAGCGTAAGGAAGATCCCTCCCAATAATACTTCCTCTGGAACTATTCCAGAAAAAGGCATAGTTTTCACAGGAGATGAAAACTCCATGCTTATTATGGCCCCTGAAGATCTTCCCAGTTGGGCAAGATGTGGAGGTGGAAGACAGGGGTACTGATGACCCTGATCCTGTGTAGGCCTAGGCTAATGTGCCTGTTCGTGTCTTAGTTTTTAACAAAGATGTTTAAAAGGGAAAAACATGAAATAAAAAGATTCAAAAATAGAAAAAACACGTATAGCATTAGGATATAAAGATTTTTTTACTGATGTACAATGTATTTGTGTTATAAGCTAAGTGTTCTTGCAACAAAGTCAAAAACTTAATAAAATTAAAAAATTTGGAAAGTAAGAAAGGTTATAGTAGGCCAATGTTAATTTATTATTTAAGAAAAAATTTAAAAATAATTTAATATAGTCTGAGTACAGTGTTTACAAAATCTATAGTAGCACCTTGTAAACGCCGTAGACTTTCACATTTACTCACCACTTATTTACTGACTCACTCAAAGCAACTTTTATTCCTGCAAGCTCTATTCGTGATAAATGCTGTATACAGGTGGAGCATTTTTTATCTTCTCTTCTGTCTTTTTATTGTACATTTTCTATGGTTAGCCATGTTTAGATCCACAAATACTTACCACTGTGTTACAACTGCCTACAGTATTTAGTACAGTAACATTCTGTACAGGTTTGCAGCTTAGGAGCAATGGGTTGTACAATATAACCTAGGTGTGTAGAAGGCTATATCATCTAGGTTTGTATAAGTACATTCTATGATGTTGCACAGTGACAAAATGACCTACTGGCACTGTTCTCAGAATATATCTCCATCATTAAGTAATGGATGAATGTATAAACATACGATATATCTATCCATATGTTTGCCAATAATAGCACAAAGAAAATGGGAGCAAAGCAGTATAGCACAAATGGAAATGATTAAAAGTGGTTAAAGTAAAAATTATACCAATGTAATATTACGTTTATTACATTAATATATGTAATATCATAATAACAGTAATACCACAAAAGAAGGGAAGAGGGAATAGAGCTTCGTAAGGGTAATTTTTAAATATCTTCCTGTAATTAAGCTATTATAAGCCTGAAGCTCATTCTAATAGGTTGAGATGTGTAAGTCTTAGAGCAACCACTAAAAATAAAATTAAAAACATTGTGAAAAATTACTAAAGAAATGTATATACTTTATTAGAAAAATGTTCACTTAAAAGGAAGTAATAGAGTAGAAATAGAAAAATGATAAAGACATGAGGCACAGAAACAAAAAGTGAAATGGAAGACATAAATCCAAGTCTATTAATAACAACATTAGATGTGACTGGACTAAATAATCCTGTAATCCAATCAAAAGGTAGAAATTATCAGATTAGATAAAAACAAGATCTAATTATAGGTAGTCTATAAAAGACATACTTTAGGTTAAAAGACAAAAGTAGATTAAAAGAAAAAGAATTAAAAAACGTGTCGTGCAAACAGCAGTCAAAAGAAAGGTGGAGTGGCTATGCTAACAGTGGACAAAAAAATTAAAACAGATCTGAAAGGATGTTGAATTTTGCCAGTTACATTACTTGCATCTAATGAGATGATCATATGATTTTTGTTCTTCATTCTGTTAAAGTGATGTGTCACATTTCAAGATTTTGCATATGTTGAATTCCTGCAATAAATCCCACTTGATCACAGTGAATTATTTTTTCACTGTGCGTTTTAATCTGGTTTGCTGGTATTTTGGTGAGGATTTCTCCACCTATATTCATCAGTAATACTGGCCTATATTTTTCTTTCCTTGTAATGTCATCTTCTGGTGTTGGTATTGAGGTAATGCTCCCACTTTGAGTTTTTGGATGAGTTTGAGAATAATTAGTATTAGTTCTAAGTGTTTGGTGGATTTCACTGGTGAAGCCATTGGATTCCATTTACTGATGAAAAAATTTTATTACTGATTCAATCTTCTTCCTCAATATTGCTTTGTTCAGATTTTCTATTTCTTCTTGATTCAGTTTTAGTAGGTTATGTGTGCTTAGGGATTTATCTATTTCTTCTAGTTTGTTTTATTTATTTGACATAAAATTCTACATAACAATCTCTTATAATCCTTTTTATTTCTATGGTATCAGCTGTAATGTCTTATCTTTCATTTATGATCTTATTTATTAGTCTCTCATTTCTCTTAGTCTAGATAAGGGTTTATCAATTTTATCTTTTCAGAAAACTTACTCTTGATTTTGTTGATTTAATTTTTTTAAGCCTCTATTGTATCTATTTTTGTTCTGATCTGTGATATTTTCTTCCTTCTGCTAACTTTGGACTTAGTTTTTTTGTTTTTGTTTTTGTTTTTTTTATTTCTAGCTCCTTGAGGTGTAATGTTAGGTTGTTTATTTGAGATCTTTCTTTTTTGATATAGGCAATTATTGGCATAAATTTTCCTCTTAAAATGGATTTTGGTAGATGCCATAGGTTTTGATATGTTTTGTTTCCATTTTCATTTGTCTCAATATAATTCTGAATTTCCCTTGTGATTTCTTTTGACCCATTGCTTGTCCAATTTTCACATATTTGTGAATTTTCCAACATTTCTCCTTTTATTCATTTCTAGTTTTATGTCATTGTGATCATAAAAAATTCTTGATATGATTTCAACTCTCTAATTGTTCAGACTTGTTTTGTGGCCCGAACTGTTATCTATCTTTGAAGAAATTTCTGCGTGTGCTTGAGACGAATGTGAATTCTGTTGCTGTTGGATAACATATTATACATATATATATATAAATATATATATAATCTCAGGTTATTAGTTTAAAGTACAGTTCAGATCTAATGTTTTCAGAAAGATTTTCTGTTTGGATGACCTGTTTATTGTTAAAAGTGGAGTATTGAAGTTCCCTACTATCATTGTATTACACAGTCTGTCTCTCCCTTCACATCTATTAACACTTGCTTTATATACTTAGGTTTTCTGACTGTTAGTGCCTCTGTATTTACAATTATTATACTCAACAAATTTATCTTTATCAATATATAATCACTTTCTTTGTTTCATTTTACAATTTTTGACTTAAAGTCCATATTGTATTATATAAGTATAGCTATATCTGCTTTTATTTTCCATTTGTATAGGCTATCTTTTTTCATTCCTTCATTTTCAGCCTATGTGCATCCTTAAGGGTGAGGTGAGCCTACTGTAGGCAGCATGTAGTTGGGTCTTTTTTTAAAAAAAGCGATTCAACAACTATATATCTAATTACTGAAAAATTTAATCCATAATCCATTTACATGCAATGTAATTATTGATAGGTAAAGACTTAACTATTGCCATTTCATAATTTTTGTCTGCTTTTTAAAAGTATACTTTGTTTCTTCCTCTCTTGCTTCCTTCTTCTGCGGCTTCATGGTTTTCTGTGGTGATGTGCTTTGAATCCTATTTGTTTTGTTGATCTACTATAGATTTTTTGCTTTCTGGTTACCATGAGGCATACATAAAATATCTTGTTCTTATAACAGTCTATTTCAAACAGACAACAACTTAACTTCGATTGCATACAACCCCATACTTTTATTCATCTCTCATATGTTAAAATTTTGTGGTGTTAAAATTTACATCATTTTGTATTTGTGTTCCTTTACAATTTATTTTAGCTTTAGTTTTAAATAGTTTTGTCCTTTAACCATCATACTAGAGTTAAAATTGCTTTTAGCACTGCAATTACAATCCTAAAGTATTCTGAATATGACTCCGTGTTACTTAGACAATTTAGATTTGCATTTTTGTATATCTTATGTAATTAATTAACAGGTTTTTGTTTTAGTGCAGACAACTCCCTTTGCTAATTCCTATAAAGCAGTCCAAGGGATGAGGAACTCTCTTAGCTTTGTTTTTCTGGGAAAATTTTCATTTCTTACGTTTGAAGAGTAGTTTTGCAGGGTAAATGGTTGGTGAGTTTTTTTGTCTTTTTCGATCTTTTTTTTCCTTCAGCACTTTGAATATATCATTTCTTTCTGCCTTGACTTGCAGGTTTTCTGCTAAACCATGTTGCGACTTTTTTGTGTGTGATATGTTTCTTAATTCTTGCTGCTTCAGAATTTTTTTTTGCCTTTGATTTTTTATATTGTGATTATTAATGGATCTTGGTGAACTCTTCTTTTAGTTGAATTTAATTCGAGAACTCTGTGATTCCTGAACCTGGATAGTAGGCATCTTTCCTTAAATTTTTTAGAAATTTTCAGTCATTATTTCCTTAAATATATTTTCTGGATTTTTTTTCCTTTTCCTTTGGGAGATCCTATTATGCAAAATGTTAGATCTCTGTATAGTGTCCCATAGTTCCAGCAGGCTTTCTTCATTCTTTATCATTCCTTAATTCTTTTTGCTCCTTTGACTTAATAATTTCAAATTTTCCATTTTTGAACTCACTGATTATTTCTTCTGCATGATTGATACAGCTATTGAAGCTTTCTATTAATTTTTCCAGTTAGCTTATTGTGATCTTCATATCTGAAATTTCTGTTTTTTTTGTTCATTGTTTTTTGTTTCTTTCGTAAAACTTCTAACTTCGCGTGATGTTTTCCAAATTTCTTTTAATTTTCTATCCAAATATTCTTGTAATTCACTGAACTCCATTAAAAGAACTATTCTGAATTCTTTTGTCATTTACTTTACAGATTTCCATTTCCCTAGGGTTCATTGTTGGAACTTTATTCATTTCTTTTGGAGGTGTCATAATTATCTGATTCTTTGTTATTCTTGTGTGTTGGTTTCTTTGTATTTGAGAAGGCAGCCAACTTTTCTGGCCTTTATAGGGATTCTTTGACGGAACTTCTTTGATAGAACTTCACTAGTAAGTCTAACCTGTAATTCTGGACAGACTAGCTGGGAATAACACCAGACAGATAGTGCTTTCTTGCAGGTTATCTAGGTTGCTGAGATAATTGCCTTTGCTCTAAGGTTGAATGGGGCTGCTCCCTGGGCTTTACTGTTCAGTGAGACCACTGGCTGAGCTCTGCTGCCTGGATGCTATGATTGCTTCTGAACAGGTAGCAACATAAGGTGTATCCCCTGACTGGGTAATAGGGTTATTTCAGTTCTGCAACTGGACAGGGCTAAAGTTTGCCACCCAAGGTTACGCAGAGTTACTGCTTGAGTTGGTAGAGATGAGCTGCTGTAGTCAGAAATACATGACTGAAGTTTGCCTCCCTACCTCGGGTGGGCTTAGAGGTTAAGTTGAGCCACTGTTTAAATGCCTATGTAGTACAAGTCTAGCTCATGTGCTTTGGTGAAATCCTCTGTGGTGATAGTCTCCCTCCATGGGCAGGCATTTGAGATGGGATCTGAGGCTGGGCATGGAGGTTGGCCATTTGGGGACTCAAGTCAGACCAAATTTTCCACTGTGCTTCTAAGAACAACCAGCTCATCTTTGCTGACAAGCTATGCTACTGGTAACTTTGACTGGGTGCCTCTGCTAGCAGTAACACCAAACCATCAAATCTGTACACAGGTCACTATGAGCAACCCCTGATTTCTGTGTTTCTTTCTGACCTCGGGTGGTCTAGCTGTGCCATTACCTACTATGTTTCCTATGAGGTCATACCAGAGTGGGTTTCCTGAGAGGAATCTCAGAGTGCTAGGGAATATGAATATCCACACTGGATTCTTTCTTCCCCCTGTAGAAATTATGGGCCCAGAGGATGCTCTCTGTATGGCATCATGCCATCTTGGGGAGAGGGAGGGGTGACGCCAACAAGGTGACTCTGTTACTGTCACTCTTTTAATCTGGTTTTATTTGGTTCTGTTGTCCACATGGGTGTCTCAGGCTTAGTCTCAAGTTTTGTGGTTTTCATCAAGGTGTTTTCGTTTGTGGTTTGTTGCTAGTTGAACTTTCTGCAAGAGAGAGAAAAGCCTGGAAAAGCCTATTTGGCCATCTTTCTGATGTCACCCTGTACGTGTTGTTTATCAAGTTAAGGAAGTTGCTCTCTATTTCTAGCTTACTGAGAGTTGTTTAATTATGTGTTGGAATTTGTCAAAAGCTTTCTATACATACATTGTCATAATTATATTATTTTTCTTTCTTGGAATGTTGATGTCAGGGATTACATTAACTGGTTTCAATGTTGACATAGTCTTCAATACCTGGAATACATCCCACTTGGTCATGGAGTATAATTAATTTTATACATTGTTGGATTCAGTTTGCTAACATTTTGTTGAGGTTTTACATCCATATTTAAAAGGTATATTGGTCTTTAGTTTTCGTATTTTAAAATGATCCCATGTTCTTTGTCTGGTTCTGGTATTAAGATAATGTATTCCTCATTAATAAGTTAAGTAGTCTTGCCTCTGCTTCTGTTTTCTGAAATATTTCGTCTGATTTTCCATAAATAGTTGGTGGAATTCACTGGGAAACTCTCTGCACTTTTTTTTTTCTATTTTGGAAGCTTATTAATTATTTAATTTTCTTAACTAGATATAGACCTATTCATGTAGTCTGTTTCTCCTTGAATGAATTTTGGTAGATTATTTTTCTCAAGGAATTGGTTCTTTCATCTAGGTTATCAAATCTGTGGGCATAGAATTGTTAATAATATTTCTATATTATTCTTTTAATGTCCAAGGATTAATAAAGATGACATCATTTCTTATATTTGTAATTGGTTTCTTCTTTCTTTTTTCTCTTAGCTAGACTGATAACATTTTATCAATTTTTTTTATCTCTCCAAAGAATCAGCTCTTGATTTTATTGATTTTTCTCTAATTATTTTCTCCAATTTTATTGCATTGTGCTTGAATTTTTATTATCTCATCTCTTCTGCTTACTTTAGATTTAATTTGCTTTTCTAGTTTACTAAGATGGAAGCTAATGTTATCATTTTTAGACATAGCCAATGCTATAAATTTATCTTTAAGCACAGCTTTAACTCCATCCCATAAATTTTGATAAGCTGTATTTTCATTTGAAAAAATTTCAAAATATTTAAAATTTTTTCTTGAGACTTCTTTTTTTTAATTTTTTTTATTGTATTTTAGATTCTGGGGTACACGTGCAGATCATGCAGGATTGCTGCATAGGTACTTACATGGCAAGGTGTTTTGCTGCCTCCATCCCCCAGTCACTTATATCTGGCATTTCTCCCCATGTTATCCCTCCCAAACCTCCCAACCCCCACTGTCCCTCCCCTGTCCCCCCCAACAAACCCCAGTTTGTGATGCTCCCCTTCCTGTGTCCATGTGTTCTCATTGTTCAACACCCGCCTATGAGTGAGAACATGTGGTGTTGGATTTTCTGTTCTTGTGTCTGCTGAGAATGATGATTTCCAGATTCATCCATGTCCCTTTTACCCATTCACTATTTAGAAGTGTGTTGTTTAATTCCAAAGTATTTTGGGATTTTCCAATTATCTTTCTGTTACTGATTTCTGGTTTAATTCCATAGGGTCTGAGAGTATATACTGTATTATTTCCATTCTTTTATATCTGTGAAGGTGTTTTATAATCTAGAATATGTTCTATCTTAGTGTATATTCCATGTGAGCTTTTGAAGAATGTGTGTATCCTACTGGTCTGCCTGAATTTATAATTGTTAAGTAGATCCAGTTAGTTGATGGTGCTATTTCACTCAACTATAGCCTTACTGATTTTCTGCCAGCTGAGTCTGTCAATTACTGATTGTGTTGAAATATCCAACTATATTAGGAGACATGCCTTTCTCTTTTCAGTTCTTGTACTATTGCCTTCTTTGTTCCTGATAATGTTCCCTTCTGTGAAGTCTACTTTGTCAAAAACATTGTACCTACTTCAGCTTTCTTTTGATTAGTGTTAATATGATATATCTTTATCATTTGAATTTTAATATACCTGATTATTTAAAGTGAGTTTCTTGTAGACAGTACATGGTTGGGTCTTGTTTTATTACGCCCTCTGGCAGGCTCTCTCTTTTAATTAGTATATTTAGATAATTCATATGCGAAATGATGATTGATATATTTGGATTCATATCTACTATGTTTTTAATTGTTTCCTATTTACTATGTTCTTCATTTTTGTCTTTTACCTTTTTTCTGTACTTTCTGGTTTTATTTGAGCATTTTATTTAAATGTATTTTATGTAATGTCATTCCTGCTTTTTAGAAGACTTTTTTCAGCGGTTACTCTGGAGTTTGCAGTATACATTTACAGCTAATTTAAGTCCACTCTCAAAAAATATTATACCACTTCATGGATAGTGTAGATACCTTATAGTAGAGTACTCCAAATTCTTCCCTCTCATTCTTTACTGCAACGTGGTCATCCATTTCACTTATCCATCAACTGTATAAATGAATACATTATTGCTATAATTATTTCAATCAAGTCTATTAGGTTAATTAAAAACAGTGCTGTTAGAAATATTACCTTACCTTTATTTATCCTTTCTAAAATGCTCTTCTCTTCAGTAAGTCTGAATCTCTATCATTATACTTGTCTCTTAAATAGTTTCTAACATTTCTTGCAAGGCAGGTTCTTTGGTGACAAATTCTATCAATTTTTGTTTTTTTCTGAGAAAGTTTTTATTTCTCCTTTATTCCTGATGAATAACTTCCTTGGATGCATAATTCTAGGCCTAGTTTGTAGCTTCTGCTTTCAAGGCTAAATATTTCTATCCAACTTCTTCTTGCTTGTGTGCTTTCTAAAGAGATATCCAAATGTAATTCTTTTTATTACCCTATAAGTAAAGTTTCTCTTCCCTCTAGTTTATTTCAAGACTTTTCTTTGTCTTTGCTGTCTGCAATTTGAATAAACTACAACAGTATGCTTAAGTTTGGAATTTTTGGTATTTACCTTGCTTGGTGTCCTCTGTGCTTCCTGGGTTTGTGTTTTGGTGTCAGTCACTAATTTTGAAAAATATTCAGCTATTGTTATTTCAAACATTTTTGTTCCTCTTTCTTTTTCTGCTATTCCCATCATGTGTATTTTACACTTGTGTAATTGGGTATTCTGTTGTTTTTTAAAATTATCTTTCCCATTTTTCAGTTTGGGAATATATATTGACATATCTTCAAGCTTACTGATTCTTTTCCTTGACTATGTTCAGTCTGCCAATAAGCCCATTAAAGGCATTTTTTATTTATATGCAGTGCTTTTGGTTTGTATTTCCTCTTCATTTTTTTTCTTAGAGTTTCCATCTCTCTGCTTGTGTAAGCTATTTATTCTTGCATATTGTCCATCTTTTCCATTAAAGTCCTTGGCATATAATTCATACTTATTTTTTTAATCCCAAAATATCTGATAATTCCAAAACCTTTGTTGTAGCCAACTCTGGTTCTGATGCTTGCTTTGTATCTTCCATCTCATTGTATTTTTTATTCTCTTACAATACCTTACAATTTTTTGTTCAAAGCCAGACATAATATAGATGGGTCTTTAATGTGAAGTCTTACCTTTATCTGGCTAAAAGGTAGGTTGTGTTTACTATTCGCTATTGCTGTGATATCAGAAGTTCAAATTTCCAGTACTGTCCTTGTATTTTGTCTGCTTTTTGTCTTTGGTTTCTCTAGAAACTCCTTCAATAATGTCAGAAGCTTGCAATTTGTTCAGCTGTCATTCCTCTTCTTACACAGGAGCCTTATTGATGAGGTTAAATTCATAGAAAGAGAAACTAGATTGGTATTGCCAGGTTCTGGGGTGAGAGTGATGAGGAGTGATGGCTAATGAGGAATAGACTTTCTGGGAGGTGATTAAAATGTCCTGAAATTAGATAGTAGTTATTGCACAACTCTGTGAATGTACTAATAATCAGTGAATTGCATACTTTAAGAGGATACAAATTTTTTTGGTATGTGAATTATATCTCAGCAAAGCTGGTACATAAGAAAGCAAAACAGATGAACACATTAGATTGGTGGTGCAGAAAATTCAGAATTTTTATATAATGTGTACTTTGGGGAAGTTGAATGTCCTAAATTGCAAAGCTTTAGGGAATCATTGAAAATTACATTACCAAAAATATTTCAAGCTAAGTAAAAACTTAAGGAAAAATTAGACGCACGGTGTAATTTCAATTTTATAAAATAAGATAAAATGTTTTTATCTCTGTGTGTATATATTTCCAAATCTAGCTTTAAAATTAAATATTTTAAAATGAAAATAGCATAAGAAAATTCACATTAATGTCAATAGTATTTATGAATATTAATATTATGGGTGGTGGTATTCTAGCATTTTTCCTTACAGATGTAAAAACTTCAAATTCTATGAGTATGCATTACTTTTGCAATCATAAAAATATATCACTAAGAGATACATTATATTTTTAGTTTTGATTCTTAAATACATGGTATACAGTGTGAGGTGAGGCTCCAGTATAGGATTAAATATTTGAATAATAACAATAATAACTGATTAATCAACACCTATCAACAAGTTCTCACTCTCCTTATTTCATTCATTGGTTTTGCCAATGTTGTGGTTATGTTCAAGCAAATGGACACAGTGACATATGCAAATGAACACAATGGCACTGCTCAGTCTGCCTTGTGAAAAGCCATTTTAAGATGAGGATTCAGCAATGTACTGTACGGCAAGCCAAGGCTATTCATAGCACACCCTTGGAACTAAACCTAATTGTATCATCATTATGAAGTAATCTTTACAGAGTTCTGTAAAATGCATTCTATAATTGTAAAAACTGCATTTGCAAATGCCCCTTTAGTAACTAACCACAAGATAGAGGCAGTAGGGAAAATTTAATTTAAGAAAATAGAATAGAGTTGAAAATTTATGGGAAGTTCTGAATAAAGTTCATAACTTTACCTGTTACTCCTAATGATTACTCAAAAACCAGAACAGGAAGAAACTGGACTTATTAAAAGAAGCATTAAATAAAGCACTAAACAATGTAGACTGGCAAACTACTGTATCTAGAAGACTTCTTCCCCTGTGGACCCATAAAATACTAAAAAATGTTGATTATATAAACTTAAGAAACAAAATATCCCACCTGGAGCAGTTTTCTCAAAAGTTATTTAGTCTTTGCTACTCTACTTAAAAGCAGTTCACATTATACTAACAGATCCAAGCATGCAGTTTAGGTTGCATAGCACATGATATCCATGTTGGACCGAAGGCTAAAACATTTTCAAGCAATTGGTTTTTCTGGCTTCCTAGTTTTTGTTTTCTTCGATGACCTAAGTCCTAATGACATACTTTTTCAAAAGTTCAACAGCACTTAGGGTTTGTATTAAAATTTTATTATATTTTATTATATACGTTCTCTTTAATTAAATCAAGATGTGCTTATTTGAAAGTTCCTCCAAGGAAAAAATTGTGTGTGTTTCTTTTTTTAAATATATTTTTTTCCCAAGGATTCAGGACTGTGTGGGGCAATGCTTAAGGATACATAATCTTATTTTATTGTGTTAAGCTCTTATCTAAAAAGCCTCAGTTTTAGTGAACTCACATTCAGAACTTCCTTCCATTACCTATGCATTTAAGCAATACCATAACATGTCACCACATAGTATCTTCTCTGTGTTCATGTTTACATCCATCCACCTATTCAACAATCAATATCTACACTGGCTTTTTTTTTCTTTTTAGTCAGGCTTTGGGATACTTTTCTTTCTTTTTTTTTTAAATTCTTTTGAGGCAGAGTCTCACTCCGTTGCCCAGGCTGGACTGCAGTGGCCGATCTCAGCTCATTACAACCTCTGCCTCCCAGGTTCAAGCAATTCTCCTGCCTCGGCCTCCTGAGTAGCTGGGATTACAGGTGTGTGCCACCATGCCCGGCTGATTTTTGTATTTTTAGTAGAGATGGGTTTCACTGTGTTGGTCAGGCTGGTCTCAAACTTCTAACCTTGTGATCTGCCTGCCTCTGCCTCCCAAAGTTCTGGGATTACAGATGTGACCCATGGCACCCAGCCTGGGATACTTTTCTTTAAAGGTCCAGAAATTAATCATTTTAGGCTTTCTGGCCCATAGCATCTCTATAGCAATTACTCGACTCTCCCATTATAGCACAAAAGCAGCCAAAACAATTTGTAAGCAAATAAGTTTGGCTGGGTTCCAATAAAACTTTATTTATGAAACCCAGGCTGGATTTGGTCATGGGTTAGAATTTGCAGATCCATGGTCTAGTCCACTTTCTTTCTCACTTACCAATTTACTAGGTCTGTGTTTGAATCAGCAAGAGACAGAATATTCTGAATATGATGCTACATTATCACTGATAAATTGTTAGTAACATTAATGACATTCTCAGTCTGGTTTTAAAAAACTTCCTCCTGTGTTCCAACATTCCTAAATATCTGCTGCTTCAACTACACTTGCTTGTTCCCCAGAGTTCAGAGATACCTGGAGCCTTCCCAGCACATTATATTTATCTACACTCCATTCAGTTGTTACTAAGCTGCCCTTGTTTATTTATTCAAGAACCACTTCCCCTTTTAAACTTACAAAAGCTACTCTCCCTGACCACTTATCAGGAAGTGATTTAGCTGTGGTTATTTGTAGAATTTTTTTAACCATCTATCCTTGCCTTTATATTTTACACCTCACTTTTTGTTAAGCAAATTTGTATTTAAATCCTCATATTAATTTTTGTTTATAATGTTATGTTACTAATTACAATAAAATTTCTTGAAGAAAAGAAGTGTCTTACACTTATAAAACTTCCCCATTGCAGCTTTGCACAGTGTCAGCTTCGTAGCCAATGAGGTTTATCTGAGGCATGATTATTGCTAATTGAAAACTTTTCCCAATACCCTGCTGTGACGACTTGCAATACAGTAAGCATTAGCAATTCTTGACAGTCTCTACGGAGACTGAATTAAAAAAATAAAACAAAACTTCCCCATTGCATCTAGCATGGAAATTAACAAATAATTGAGGCTCATCACTATTTGACTTAGTGTCTATTGTTCTGAAGAAACAGCTCTTCTCAATAGCATATTCATTGAAGCGTCTCAACATGACACAATTAGATTGCAATTGATGGTTGGTAAAGTTTTTCTTTCTCAGAGGAAATAAAATTTTCTTGGGACATATGAATAATTTTTCATAAAATTGATAATTTTAAAGCATATTATTCATTTTCTGATTACCCTAAAACATGTTCAGTACTGTACATGTAAAATAAATTTTATTTATTGCCATCACAATTAGAAACAGTTGATACAATTTTCACAGTATTTGACCTTGCTACTAGAAATTTATCAAAATAACTGATATTCAGAAGCTTATAAAATGTGATCTAAAATAACAGGTTAAAACAATGTATAGGTAAAAATTCACCTACAGCTCTTTTTCACTGGTTAATGTTTTTTTTGTTTGTTTATTTTTGGTTGAATGGAGAATGCTTTATTACCCTTTATTCCCCTGAAGAAATGCTTAACTTGTTTTAAGTTTTTGAGAGATTATTTTTCTGTACTTTTACTTTTAGAGCATATATTGTGAATACAGACTTTGTTGTAAATTCTTATTGCTGGCTAGCATAGCAAAAGTCAGCCACATTTTATATTTTCTGTAAATAGCAGTTTATATTGACTTACTCTCTAAGTAGTTCATAAATTGTTGATAGAAATGAGACCTTTGAAAAACATAGATGTGATGGTTAATTTTATGTGTCAACTTAACTGGTCCATGGGGTGCCCAGATATTTCATTAAGCATTTTTCTGTGTGTGTCTATGAGGGTGTTTCTGGATGAGATTAACATTTGCATCAGTAGACAGAGTAGAGCAGAGGGCCCTCCCGAGTGTAGGTGATCCTCATCCAATCTATTGAAAACCTGAATAGAAAAAAGTCTGAGTAAGGCAGAGTTTTCTCTCTTTTCATTTGCCTTTGAGCTGGGGTATCAGTCTTCTCTTGGCTTTGGCCTTTGACACAGACTGGAACTTATACCCTCAGCTCTCCTGCTTCCCAGGAATCTGGACTCTGGACTCAGACAGGAATTATACCATTACCTCTCCTGGGTCTCCAGCTGTCAACTGCTACCTGTTAGGACTCCTTACCTCCCCAAATCACATGGAACAGAATCCTTAGAATAAATATCTATGTATAATTATAAATAAATAGATTTTTAACTTGGCTTAGGCTAACTCTTTGTCTAAGACCCCATTCTGGGGCCCTCAGGTGCTATCCCTACAGGCTGTTCGGTGGTTGCTTTACACGTTTCCAAATTCATCTGTATCTCGGTCTTTGCACACACATGATTTATGTAGGTTTTTCTTCAAATATATAGGGAGCAGCTGGAAGACAAGGTTGATATTATTTTCATCTTGCCTGGTACAGTTCCTGACATTTAGTAAGGATTCTGTAGAGTATACTAAGCTCATATATGTACCTATGAAAATATATAGAAATTAAACTTGCCTTAATCTTCATACTCTCTTCCAATTTTACTTGCATGTTTCTAAAAACTAAATCTATATTCAAAGGACTAATAGAAGCAGGTAATTACACAGTAATCATTCTCTAAAAGATAAATACTCTTTCAAAGTCAAGTTAAAGTTACTAATAACCTTATTATTTTGAATAAGTATTAATTAGAAGATATCTTTTTCTGAACTCTAGTATCTATGCTAAAAATTTGATGTGTAAATGTTATCTTCCTCTATTCATGACCCTATTTTAATATTCATACCTCCTTTTGTAGTAGATACAATGTCTATATGAAAGTTATGGGTTTTGGAAATACTTAAATGATATTTATATTATAAATGTGATTCTTATAAGAAATATCAAAATAGTGGCCAAATGGGGAGGCCTGGAAATAGTTTCAGGGAAGAAATAATGAGCTAAATAAAAGACGTCTTCATGAATGAAGGAAAATAATGAGATAAAATAAACCAACGCAGATAAAGGAGCCTCATTTTAAATGTCCATAGATGGGTGGGAGGAGAAATATATGAGTGTTTGGTGTGGTTGTAGTCAATTAGGAAATTTTGCAGGAGTGCTAAAGAAAAAAGAGAAGCCCCAAATGGCTTCACAAAGGGCATAATAGACTGAGATTTTAGCAGAAGCCATATTAGAAAAGGGTCGAGGACACTGCCTAGCTTTCTTGTGTTGAAACAAATTGGATCTAAGAAGTTCAGATCCAACTCAATGGTTATTAAAATGAAACTGTAATTAATCTAGGTTGCTACTTGGAGAGTGAGGTGATGATTTTCATCTGAATCACATGTGAGAAGCTAAGTACCACGCTGAAAAGGGAGCTGAATAATTACTTGCACAAGCTTTTTATTTTCTAAATAGAAAAAGCATGTTTTTAATGCAAAATTCTGGGTTGTTTCAAGGTCCAGACTAGAGATGATCTTTGAGTAAATGTAAATAAAATGTTATGGATGACCTGAGAAGTAAATGATCAAAGGACACTGGGTAAAAATCAGTGAATGATTAAAGAAGAAAGAACGTTGGTCTGCCTTACTAATGAATATATAGTATGTGAAGAGTTGAAGAGGACTTTGGTAAAGAGAATAGCAAGACTAAGGGATTGAAGGCATGAAAGTATAAGAGAGAATACAGGAACCTTGAGCTGATCAGCTTGAGGTTCAGGGTAATAGGATATTAGGAATGTAAACTTACAGAGGAAGAAGAAGAATGATAAAACTAAAAAGAAAAGCTTGCTAGAAAGTAGAGGAATCTTGTACTAACCAACGTAATGAGTTTAAATTTCATTCTCTGAAATCCTATTCACTATGCAGTGCTTATTCAGCAAATTATATGGTCATATTTGTGTTATCTTACAGTATAAAAAGAAGGAAGAAAAACTGGTGAGAGGTAGAGATTCATCCAGGAGAGACAGAGAATAAGAACTCGATCTAAGTTAGAAGCAGGTAGAATAATATCTGAAAGAAAGGAAATGGATTTAAGAGACATTGTAAAGTATTAATTCATAGTACTTTGTGGCTGCATGAACGGATGGACAGAGGCTAGAATCTTGAGGAAGAGTTAGGAGTAAAAGTTGATAAGTTAGGTTTTGATATTTAAGAGAAAAGTTGTGATATTGATAAAAATGGAGAATTTAAGTGGTTTTGTTGAAAAAAACCCGATAAGCTTCATTTTGAACATGATTAGCTTGTGTACTGAAAATATAGGTGTATTTTGTCTAACACAGCTCGTTATGTAATAGTCCATCAAGTATTTGAGAAACGAGTTAAGAAATAAGCAAAGCTATCAAAATGTCTAAAGTATATTGAGGACTACCAATAAAAACTTGAAAGTTTTGTGTAGTAGTGTTGTAGGAAAAAACTAAGTTCTTGTCACACGCTCAGAAAAGATTAGGTTCGAGTCCACAAAGAAGGATGAGGAGTGAAATTTATTGGGCGAAAAGGAAATACAATTCAGCAAAGTGAGATGGAGTCCTCCTAACAGGTGCTCAACCTCACCCATGATCCCAGTTACCACCCAGGAACAGGAGAGGCCAGGCTCCTCCCCTCTGCCAACTGTGCAAAATTCCTGAGGCTCCATCCCATTCTTCCAGTGTGCAAGCCAGTTAGGTGTTCTCCAGGGACCCCTTCTTACCTGGCTCTCTCAGAAGTTGGTAAGCAAAATTATAAGATTAAGAAACCTCAAGGTGGGCTAAAGCAGTTTCCTTTAGATGAACAATATCACCAAGAATAACTGTAAAAACTGAGTAAAATACCAAAGTTACCTATGTAAAGTTATAAGAGAGCTGATAAAGCCACAGGTGTTAGGGATATTATATTCCAGTGAGGGAAGTTGTCAGAAATGAGATGAGAATTTGCAACTGCTTTTTCCTTGAAGCCTTTTGCTTATTTGAGGTGTAGACAAGAGATTGAGAATTCAGACTTCATTTCTAAAAAGGAATATATTGAGGGAAAGAGAAGTCTGCTGGGGATAGAGAAAACAGCTTCGGTTATTCCTGTGATAATGAGCTGATCTCTCCCCCCACCTCTCCCCCAACAGAGAAAGTTTGTGAATCCGTACCCATATAAATGGTTTCTTTCTTTAGAAATGTGTTGGGTTCTAAAACTTCATAGTGTTGGAGGCTTAAAAACTTCTCTAAATCTCTGAAAAACACAGCAGAGTCTTTCCTAGCCCTTTGGTGCTTAGAAAACAGGGACTGTATTCAGGTCATACCAGAAGTTGAGGTCTTGAAAGATATACTGGGTCCCCTGGAGGACTGTATACTAGAAACAAGGATGAACCAGATGCCAACTGAGCATTTCAAAAATTGAAATCTAGTTTTGGCTAAGCTCAGCTCCCCATGGAACTGGAAATGGTTTTTCACCCTCTTCCTAGCAGAGAACAAGATAAACCCTCTTAGAAGGACAATATCAACATCTGAAAGGTGTAAGTAAGTCATGATAGACTTACAGATGACTTTCTAAAAGAAACAATTAAAACCATGAGCAAATGAAATGATATATTAAAAGTTTCAGAAATAAATAATTCTAGAATTTATAAACAAAGAAAATGATTTTTTTAAATAAAAGAAAAATAGGACATTTTCACATATAATTTGAGATAATTCATTGTCACTAGTCCTGAACACCTACTGAGAGCTCCTCAAGTTGAAGAAAAATATTCCTATTTAGAACATAGCAATGAAACTAGAAATGTAGCGTCAGGGGAAGAATAAATATTTAGATAAATACAAATTAATGTTGACTATAAATCAATAATAATGTTTCATAGATTGCAAAACACACGTGCAATCAAACTTCATGACAACAATAGCAAAAATGGTAGAAGAGGCTATGAAATGTATAAGTAATAGTTTTTATTCAAATATAAGTAAAAAGTTCTAGTTGTCATCTCCAGGAAAACTACTAAAAGAGTAAGAAAATAATATCTAGATTATGATTTAACAGACAAAGATATAATAATACATATATTTAATTAATCCAAAAGAAGGCAAATAGAGAAGAGAAAAAGGGTACAACGTAAATGGATCAAATAGAAAAGAAATAGTACAATGATAGGTATAAACTCAAGTATATCAATAATGGTATTAATACAAATTTACTAACTACTCCAGTAAAAAGTCTATGATTTTCAGATTGCATTAAAAATAACAACAGCTATCTGGTATTTATAAGAGATATACTCACAGACAGGCAAATTGGACAAAAAGCCAAAACCCATTGGTATGCTGCATCCAGACCCATCTCACATTCAAGGATACACAAAGACTCAAAACAAAGGGATGGAGGAAGATTTACC
>NW_022436941.1:86238072-86536416 GCF_009761245.1 Sapajus apella | reverse complement strand
AATCCTAGTCTCTGATAAAATAGACTTTAAAGCAACAAAGATCAAAATAGGCAAAGAAGGTCATTACATAATGGTGAAAGAATCAATGCAACAAGAAGAACTAACTATCCTAAATATATACGCACCCAATACAGGAGCACTCAGATGCATAAGGCAAGTTCTTAATGACTTATAAAGAGACTTAGACTCCCACACAATAATAGTGGGAGACTTTAGCAACACATTGTCAATATTAGACAGATCAATGAGACAGAAAATTAACAAGGATACCCAGGACTTGAATTCAGACCCGGAACAAGTAAACTTAATAAACATTTACAAAATTCTCCACCCCAAATCCACAAAACATACATTCTTATCAGTACTACATCACACCTACTCTAAAAGTGACTACATCATTGGAAGTAAATCACTCCTCAGTAATTGCATAGCATTTCACAGGTTTAAATGAAATATTGGTTGGCTGCTTGTTTGTTATTTTCCTCCCTTATTCATTCCTGTCTCCATTGTTAAGCACAATTATTGGCATAAAAGAGTTTTCAATACCCATTTTTAGACTGCATTCTAGCCAGGGCAATAAAGCAAGACTCCTGTTCTCTCTCCCTCTTTCTCTTCCTCTTTCTTTCTCTCTTTCATTCTTTTCTTTCTTTCTTTCTTTTTTCTCTTTTCCCCCCACCCCCTGAAAAAGAGATATACTCATAAAATAAGGATAGAAAGAGAAAGGATGGAACAAGATACGCCATGTATAAATACTAATTAAGAGAAAGCTTGGCAGGGTGCTATGGCTTATGCCTATAATCCTGGCACTCTCGGAGGCTAAGGAGGATCATTGAGGCCGAGTCTGCAGTTAGTCTGGGTAACGTAGCAAGACTAACAAGCCATCTGTACAAAAAATTTTAAACATTAGCAAGGTGTGGTGACACATGCCTATAGTCCTAATTACTTGTTGGGAGCGGGGGGTGGGAAGTGCCGACATGAAAGGATCTCTTGATTCCAGCAGTTCAAGGTTATAGTGAGCTATACTTGTGACACTGAACTCCAGCCTGGACAATAGAGCAAGACCATGTCAAAAAAAAAATAGAAAGAAGGAAAGAAGGAAGGAAGGGAAGGAGGAAGAGAGGGAGGGAGGGAGGAAAAGAGGAAAGAAAGAAAGAGAAAGAAAGAAAGAGGAAGAAAGAAGGAAAGAAGGAAAGAAAGAAGAAAAGAAAGAAAGAAAGATCATATAGCTGTATTAATATCTGGTGCATTTGATTTTAGGACAGATAGATTACTAAATATAAAGGGGAACATGTTACCATCAATTAAGGGTAAAAGTAGAAAAAAGAAATTTTACACTGGTATGCATCCAGTGAATGAGTAACATCACTCATTTGAAAATTTGGGAATTAAAGGACGAAGGGAAGAAATGTATGTTATTTTAAAATCTCTTGAGACTGGGAAGTAGGTATCATCTCCATTTTACAGAAAAGAAACTGGCAGTTCATCCTGGGCATGGTGGCTCACACCTGTAATCCCAGCACTTTGGTAGGCCAAGTAGAGATGGGGTTTTATCATGTTTGCCAGGCTCAAATTCCTGACTTTGAGGCCGGGGGAGGGGATCACCTGAAGTCAGGAGTTTGAGCTTGGCAAACATGATGAAACTCCATCTCTACTAAAAATACAAGAAAACCCCCAAAACTTAGCTGGGTGTGGTGGTGCATCCCTGTAGTCCCAACTACTAAGGAGGCTGAGGCAGGAGAATCACTTGAACCCTAGAGGCGAAGGTTGCAGTGAGCTGAGATTGGTCCGCTGCACTCCAACCTGGGAAACAGAGCGAGATGCCGTCTGAGAAGAAAAAAATAAAATACATAAATAAACAAAAACTGGCACTCAGAGATTACACAAAGTTTTCACAATTACTAATGAATCCAAAGTCATAGAAGAGATCAAGATTCCAATCTAAGTATTGTTGTTATGTTTTTTCTCTGAAGCCTGTAAGTGAGAGAAACAGGACCATGGCTGCAAGGGAGAGCAAGTTTAACTTGTCCAGGGCCCCGTCAAGAGAAAGATATGAAAAGTGCTGGGTGGACAGAGAAAAGAAATAACTACAGGAAGCAGGGTCCCTTTGGAGTTAGGAAACAATAAGTTCTTAACAAACAAGATTAAATTCTGTCTTTCTTGCTTTAAACCATAGCTGACAAACTCACACACTTACAGAAGTCAGGGTAATAATGTAAATGTCCGAAGCATGGTGGGTGTTTTAACTTCCCGGGGCTACCATAACAAATTACTACAAACTGGATGGATTAACACAACAGAAATGTATTTTCTCGCAGTTTTGGAGGCGGAAAGTCTGAAATCAAGGTGTCAGCAGGGACATGCTCCCACTGAAGGATCCAGGGCAGGATCCTTTGCAGATCGTAGCTGCTGGGTGTTGGCAGTCCTTGGTGCTCCTTGGCTTACAGCTGCACCTCTCCAACCTCTGTCTCTGTGCTCACGTTGCCTTTTCCTCTTTGTGTGTGTCTATGTCTTCAAATGTCTTTCTCCTCTTGAGCACACCAGTAATTGAACTTAAAGCCTACTCTAATTCAGTGTGACCTCACCATACACGTCTTTTGAATTTTCATTGCCTAACCACTTATATCTGCAAATATCCTATTTTTAAATAAATTCTAGGACTTGAACATATTTTTGGGAGGGACATAATTTGTCTCACCATAATGGGGAAAGTGGAAAACCCCTGGGCAGATGTTGACTGGAACAGGGTTAGCTATGACTCAGGTTAGCTATGACTCAGCTTAGCAGGTTGTTGTCAGTTTGTATACTTTGCTTTCAGGAAAGGATCTGCCTGGAGGACGGTAATTTATTACCAGAAATTAACAGAGGGAGTCAGGTGTGAGTGCAGAGGGTCTAGTTCAACGTGGCTTTAGAAAACCTTTAGGAAATACTTTCTACCTGTAGCAGAAGAAATGTTTGAGAGAATGTCAAGATTGGCAGAGATACTTTGACAATGGAATGTCAGACAGCCCTATGATAAGCATCTGGGGTCATAATTAAAAATTACATCTACATAATGTAGTGAGCATGGGTTCTTGTGTCCTATGTAACATTGTGATCAAGTTTTCTCAGCACGTTTGCACCCACATGTGCCTTAATCCATAGTTGTTGGTTTCCTCTTTCTCTAGGTACACATTTATTAGCTTGACAAAGTGGCTCCTCTGCAATGAAACTTATTTGAACAAGCAATCTGCAAAGGGACTGTAATCTGTTTAGATTTAGAATCACTAGAGTGAAATCTAAAATGCATCCCTTGATTTATAAAATGCAATTTGGTAGTTCCCAGTGTGGAAATTTCTATTTTGAGAAATTTCTCTCAAGAAATTTATCTCGAGAAATTATCTATCTTAGGGGATACTTCCTTAACTACAGCTTAATGACGTTATGCAATTATGAGACTATATTTTCCATTGGTATTGAGAGACAGGATTTAAAATCTACAGAGACTGCAAGTGAAGTCAGTGTTCATGTCTGAGGACTGTAATGCTACCAGGAGTTAAATGAAGGCGATCAATCCAACCATCTCTTCTAGTATTCAATTATGCATAATAGCTGCCTCATTGATGAGTGTACATTTCATAAGGCCTTATATATTTCTCATCTCTATTAAGTTTTCTTTCAGAATTGGATAGATAATTTTTCCTTGGTACAGTTACTTTATACATGATCTCAGTCTTTTTTGTTTTTTGTTTCCAGAAGTTATTGGGCACTGAACTATGAACTTTACTGCTGAAACAAAATTTAAAAATGATCTTTTTAGTGGAATTTTGTTCTTTCATTCCTTAACCAAAGATAGACTTTCTAATATCTACAGCCCAGATGTCGCAGGATTAATCACACTGTAAGGCAAATGTTTTAATTTATAACTCCCAAGTTGACAAATTCCACAATTTATTTTAGCAATTACCTTCTCTATCATCTTTACTCATTTTCTTATATTAATTTTGTGTCCACCATTACCTGTAAATTCTTTTGAGGACAATAAATCCTTTTCCTCTCCTTCCCTCTCACATTGGTTGCTTGTATATTCTATTCACTTAGTAAATACTGGGATAGCTTCAAAATACTCCTTTGTAAATAAAAATAATACAATTTAATCACCATAAAACCATTAGTGTAAAACAACAAAATACGGTTTTAAGATAGGGCTACCTAATATATTTAAATTGCTATTAATCACCTAGTGAATGCCAAAGTCAAGAAAGTGATTTATTTATGTCTAGGGTAAATTTTATATCATGACTTCTCCCATATGTCTTGTGAAGGAAGTACATTTATTAGTTGACAGCTCTCCCCTTGACTTTATTAAGTACCAAATTGAGTTTACCTGAAATTTAGAAACGATTTTCTCTTACCTGAAGCAGTGAAATAAATTTGTTGTACTTATGTCTTAGAGGAAGAATAAATGCAGACTCTGAAAAGATTTAGTTCTTTGGGGATTGCAGTATTTCAATTAATGACACTCTTTCAAATCTCTTAAATCCTGCCTCTTTGCTCAAAATTCTTTTATTATCATAAATTTATTCTCTTGTGTTAGGACAAGTCTAAACTAGCAAAGTGCAGTGGAAAATGGAGCCAATTATTCAGATAATTGAAGTAAAATACTTTTTTTTCTCATTACTGTTTGTATCAGATACAATCTTCTTTTTTAAAATCTAGTATGTAGAATTATCCCAGTTCCCTCTCAAATAATGCATGTAGCTAGATTATATTATTTAAAGTTTCTAATTCTTGCGAACTTTCTGACTTTGAGACTTGGCCTGTATAGGTAAATAACTCCATTAGCAGGGCTAAAATATGTCTGAAGAATTGAGTCAGAAATAAAATGTTAGGGTTCCGTTGATGAATTTAAGGCATTGGAAAGTTTACTCAAATAGACATATAAAAATCTCCTCATTGGAGCCCAGATCTGCATATGTAAAAGAAAATAATGAACCAAAGTAATTGTCTCAATAAATGAAATCCCAAATTCCTCTCTTAAATCCAAAATATACAGATAATAGTTTTCTTTTTCTTTAAAAAAACCTTTTCCTTGAGTCATTCAAATTTGTCCCTCATTTAGATAGTTATTTCTACTAAGCAAAAGTTTAAGATGCAATGATCTTTTCTAGAGTGGTATAAAGTAGAAAAGAAACAAATATTTGCTTTCTGGAACAGAAATTATCTACTAATAATCCAAAACATAATCATTTATATTCCATCTCTGCATTTGTTATGATTATCCCATAATTTCATATTTTTCTGTTTTTCTATTGTGCCACTAAAATATTTATTTAAGGCTGCAGATATGATGATTTTGGGAGAGCTAGCTTCTTATAAAAGAAAAATAGTTTTTTAACAAATAAAAAGGAGTAGAGTAAATTAAAAATACAGCGTGAAGAAATAAAACTATAAAGAATTATAATTTTGTGGTAAAGAATTTCTTAAATGAGACACCCAAAGAAATACCATAAGGAAAATATGAGACTGACCACATCAAAATTAAGGACTTTTATTCAGAAAAGAGCAGAGTTGAGAATGCCGCTAGCAGGCAGTGAGAATACATTTGCATTCTTCTAAAACTGACAAAGATTTAATGCCTAAATAAGACTCATACAAATCAATAAGAAAAAAAATGACTAGAAAAATTGTCAAAAGAAAGAAAGCAAAATCCAAATGGTTCACAAGTAGATGAAAAAAACATTAATCACACAGCTAATGAGATAAATGTAAATTAACAACAACAAATGGACCTTTATATGCATCCAGTTATTGAAAATTAGAAAGTCAGCACCAATATTGTCCAGGATATGGGAAAAGACAATTCCTTATCTACTTGCTAAGGCAAGAGAAGATGACATAATTCTTTATGAGATACATTTTAAAGATTTTGATGAAATTAAGTGTACATATAATCTGTGATCCAATCTATGATCCAGTCATATTACACTGCTGGATATTTACTTGAAAGAAATATTTGCATAGCTAATTGTTATATGTTTTGTGCCAGCGAAGACATGGAAACAAACTAGTTTTCCATCACTAAGGGAACGAATAAGTGAAAAAGAGGTACATGCGAACAATATGATGTCATGAAGGAGCTACAATCAATAAACTAGAAAAATATACAGCAAAATAGATAGATCTTAACGTGGTGGGTAAAAAAACACAAGAAATAGAACATTTACAGACTGATAAATCTGGAATCAAAATACATCCTTATATAAAACAGCATTACATTATTCAAGAAGATATATATTCCAAGTACTATATTACATGGGAATGAAACGTGCGTAGAAGTTATTTTTGGCAGTGAAGAAAAGAATCATAAAAAAAGAGACATCTCACATAGATTAATGATGATAGTATTTCTGTGTTTCAAGTAAATAACAACAAAAATAGGCCTTCATACTTCATCCCTAGTGAGATCAGAGATTCTTGCCTTCTCTATGATGCTGTCATTTTGCTAGTTCACCCAATGACATTTATGCTTCTCAGTTCTGTCGTTTCTCTGATAGATCTCTGTTTCATCCATCTTAAATTTGTTTGTTTTTTTGTATCATCTGCCTCTTATTGACTCAATGTCTATTGTACCACTTTGAAATAAACTTATTTTGTTGTTTAGAAAGTAAACTCAATGTAATGAACACATTTGTAATTTCACAACTTTGGAATATTCCTATAAGGGTTTCGGATTTAAAAAAAAAAAAAAAGCTATTTTAACTCAACAACACACGGTGAGTTCATTATCATTCATGAATTGTTCTAAGTGGAATGGTTCCATTACTTGAATTGTTTACTGTTTACAGAGGATGACATCAAAGGATCTAGGAAGACTCTGTCCTTCAAAATATTTTCCCCATGTGCTCAGTATTACCTACAGTTTGTTTACATGGGATTTAGCTTTTCATTCCACAATTTGTCATATAGCTCACATATGAACACTTCTGTTAAGAGCAATGGGCCTCAAGAGAACAAGTAAGAGGGTCAGGAAATACAGAGCAGAGAAAAAGGATGAAATTCTCAATTATTTTTTTTTTGGTTTAAGATGGGCTGTTATATCAGAGTATGAAGAATTCTTTAGTGCAAAACTAGATCTTTCTCTTTAATGCGAAAAAAAGTGTGTGTGTGTGTGTGTGTGTGTGTGTGTGTGTGTGTGAGAGAGAGAGTGAGAGAGAGTCAATGGAAATTGCATATTGATTCTGGACTTCTGCTCCCAACAGAAGGTAACAGGGCACCACACTCCTGCTTTGCTAGTGTCATCTTAGATGAAGCCTAGTGGAGAGTCAGGACTTTCATCACCATCCCACAGTAATGCGGGCTTTTCCCCATGGTGTCAGTGGAGGCCACATGGGGAAGAGTAACAAGGAACTGCTCTCCTTCTCAGAGGGTGGTATAGATGGTGGCCTAGTAGGGAGCTAGAACTCTTACCCCTGACCAGCAATAATTAGCAGCCCTTCTCTAGGTATCGAAGGAAGCTGAGATGGAAACTTGGACTTCCACACCCAAGTGGCAATAACTCAGTTAAGCCACCCAAGTGGCTTCTCACTTCCCATGTTAGAGTAATGTCAAAAAACGGTCTGCTAAAGCAAAATATTTAAATAAGATCCAGAGATTCATGACTCACCTAGTATGTCCAAGTTTCAGTTAAAAATTACTCTTTATACTATGAGCAGGGAACATTTCAAATGAAAAGAGGAAAACCAATCAACAGATGTCAACACTGAGACAAAACAAATGGTAGACTTGTCTGACAAGCATTTTAAAGCATCTATCATAAAAATGTTCATCAAGCGTTTAGGCATGTACTTGAAATAAACACATATACAAAAATGGAAAGTCTTAGCCAAAAATTCAAAATCTGAAGAAGAACCAAAATAAAATTTTAGAACTAAAAACTATAATGAATGAAATAAAAAAACTCAACAGGATGCAAACTGCAGAGGAAAGAACCAATAAGCCTGAAGATAGAATAATAGAATTACTCAATCTAAACAGCAGTGAGAAAATATACCAAACAAAAAACAAAAAACAAAAAACAAACTAGAACCTGTGGAACTATTCTGCAAGATTAATATTCTTGCTATTGCAGTCTTGAGAGAGAAGAAAAGAGGGGGCATCTGAAAAGTATTGAAATAAGTAATAGGTTAAAATTTATCAAATTTTTCGAAAGACACCAACTTACAAATCCAATAAGCTGAGCAAACACCAAGTAAGATTAAAACAAAAAAAAATCTATGCCAAGACACATCATAACTAAAGTTCTGAAAAGTAAAAAAATATAAAATATCTTGAAAGTGGCGAGAAAAAATTGAGCCCTTTCCCATAGAAGGAAAATTCTTTGAATGACAGATTTCTCATCAGAAACCATGAGGCCAGAAGTAAATAATGCTACAACAATCTAAAAGTGCTGAAAGAAAAAAACTGTCAAGCCAGATTTCTATATATAGTGAAAAGATTCTTTAGGAATTAATAGGAAATCAAAACAATCTCAGATAAAATAAAGGGAAGAGAATTTGTAGCCAGCAAATGAAATTTAAGCTAAAAGAATGGATAAAGGGGGTTCATGAAACTGAAAGAAAATGATAAAAAAAATCTTGAAATATTAAGAAGACAGAAAGAAAATAGTGAAAAGATAGATAAGTAGAGTAAACTATCTTTTTCCTCCTGAGTTTTCAGAATTATTCTGAATCATTAGGACAAAATTATAGTATTATTTGTCATGGTTCTTACCATATGTTGAGGATGAAGTGATGATAGCAAAACACAGTTTTTATACTTTGTAAAACCTGGTAAAATGTTGACAGCAGTGCATATGATTATATATACATTATATATATATATAATATATATAATGTATATGTATATATAATATATTATATATAACATGTTTATGTATATATAATATATATACATACACATACATATATGTAATATGTATATGCATAAACGTATACATACAAATATATTCATATATACACAAATATATTTTTGTATGATTTGTGTGTTTATATATACACATATATAAACTACTAACAAATTATACAAAGAGATACACTAAAAATATGATAAAGTCAAGCTAGAATTTAATAAATTTTCAAGTTCTTCATAAGAAAGCATGAAAAAGGGAACAGTAAAATGAAACAGAAGAAACAGACATTAACAAATGACATAGCACTTAAATCCTCACATATCAATAATTTTATTAAATTTAAGTAGTACACACACACACACACACACACACACACACACACACACACATATAAAACGCTGTACGCTGTCTAAAAGGAACTCACCCAACTGTATGCTGTCTAAGAGAAACTCACTTCAGGCCGGATGCGGTGGCTCACGCCTGTAATCCCAGCACTTTGGGAGGCCAAGGCGGGTGGATCACGAGGTCAAGAGATTGAGATCATCCTGGTCAACATGGTGAAACCCCGCCTCTACTAAAAATACAAAAAATTAGCTGGGCACGGTGACGCGTGCCTGTAATCCCAGCTACTCAGGAGGCTGAGGCAGGAGAATTGCCTGAACCCAGGAGGCGGAGGTTGCGGGAGCTGAGATCGCGCCATTGCACTCCAGCCTGGGTTAACAAGAGCGAAACTCCGTCTCGTAAAAAAAAAAGAAACTCACTTCAAGTATAATAATATAGGTAGGTTGGAAATAAAAGTATGAATATAAGGTATTACAGTGTAAATATCAATCAATGAAAGAAATATCACTTATTTGAATATCTGCTAATGTAGCTTTCAAAGCAAAGAAAATTACGAGACAGAGGTGAACATTACATAATATTAAATGTCAATCTACCGAGAAAACAGTCATTGAATTTTGTATGAACCAAACTACAGTACTGCAAAATATATAAGGCAAAACCGATGAGAACTGAAAGGAGAGACACATCATGTAAAATTGTAGCTGGATACTTCAGCATGATTCTCTCAATAATTAATAATACAACTGGAGAAAATAATTAGCAAGGCCATAGAAGAACTAAGTAATACCAACCACTGTCAAGATCTAATCAACATTTATAAAACATTCCCCCAACAACAGCAAAATGCATACTCCTTTCAAGTACAGATGAAATCATACCAAGATAGAACATATAATGGTCCATAAAAAATTCATAACAAATTTAAAAGAATTAAAATTATACAAAGCTTGTTATTTAATCACAATGAAATATAAATAGAAATCAAAACCAGAAACATAATGAGAATATTTCCAAACGCTTGTAAGCAACAAACTTCAAAATAATCTATGGGCCAAAGAGAAAGTTTAAAGGGAAATTAAACAAAAACACATTGAAATAATGACAGTGAAAATGCAATATATCGAAATCTGTTGGACCCAATTAAAGAGTGTTGAGAGAAAAATTTATAGCGCTAAATGTTTATATTAGAAGAAAGAAAGGTCTCAAATAAATAACTTAATCTCTTATCTCAAGGAAGTAGAACAATCAGAGCAAAATAAATCAAAGCAAGAAGAAGTCAGATTGTTAAGACACAAACAGAAATCAGTGAAATTGAAAACAATAGAGAAAATTAATAAAACCAACTAGTTCTTTAAAAAGATTAGTGAAATTGGCAAACCTTTCCTGTGATAGTTACTTGGCTAAGATATGGTATTCAGTTTTCTGTGAAACATCAGTCTAGATGTTGCTGTGAAGGTATGTTTTAGAAGTAATTACCATTTTAATTAGTATACTTTGAGTAAAGCAGATTCCTATCCATAATATGGCTGGGCCTCATTCAATCAGTTGAAAGTTGTTAGAGAAATGACTGAGGTCCCCAAGGAGAAAGAATTTTGCCTCCAGGCTACCTCCAAATTTGAGATTGCAATGTAGATTCATGTCTGGGTCTCTAGCCTGCTGGCCTGCCCTGCAGATTTTGGATTTACCGGCCTCTACTATTGTGTGCACCAATTCCTTCAAATAAATGTTTTTCTGTGTATATTTACACACCCTGTTTGCTCTGGTTCTCTGAAGAACCCTGGCTGTACATCTAGCAAAACTGATAAAGCGAGAAGGAGAGGCACAAATTATCAGTATCAGGAAAAACAAAGAAAGAAATAAAAAATAACCAAGGGCTGTTGCTTTGAACTATTTTACATCAAAAAGATAAGAGAATATTATGAACAACTCAACATACACATTTCACAAATTAGATGACATAAAACAATTCCTAAAAACACACAGACTATCATAAGTTATCCAATGTGAATTAGATAATTTATATTTTTATAATCCTATAGCTATTAAGGTTACTACTTCTTAATTTAAGAATTCATAAAAAAAGAAATCTCCAGGTCTAGATCATTTCACTGGTGAATTCTGCCAAACATTTAAAGAATTAACATCAATCCTACACATTCTTTTCCAAAAGATGTAAGTGAAAGATAACACTACAGATGTATTTTATAAAGCCCATGTTTCCTTGATACCCAAACCAAAGATAGTACAAAAAATAAAGAAGAAGAAGAAAAAAAACTACTTACCAATTCTTGGATTATTATTACCAATTTATAGAATAATAATCCATCACAAAATATTAGCAATTAAATTTTGTAGTATATAGAAAGAATTACATAACATAACTGATCGGATTTGATACCAGGGATGCAAAGCTGGCTCAATATTTGAAAATCAATGAGTGTAATCTATTATATTAACATGCCAAATAAGAAAAATCACATGATGATATCAATTGATGCAGAAAAATTATTTAAAGAATTTGACATCTATTCATGATAAAATCTTACAGAAAACTAGGTATAGAATAGAACTGTCTCAACTTGATGAAGAACATCTATCAAAAATCCTACAGCTATTGTGGTTCTCAATGCTAAAAGCCTGAATGCTTTTCCTCTTAAGATTCAGATCAAGGCAAGGATGTTCAGTTTTATTGCTGATATTTAGCATTGTATTGGAAGTTCTAGCCAGTGAAATGCATTGAAAGGAAATAAGAGGCATATAAAACAGAAAAGAAGAAATAAAACCATTCCTATTTATATATGCCATGATGGTCTCTAAAAATTTCCAAGGAATTCCCCAAAATCTCATAGAATTAATAAGTGAGTTAAGCAAGGTCACATGATAAAAGATCTATGCTAAAAAATCAACTATGTTTTTACACATTAATAATGAACATGTGGAAAACAAAATTAAAAATGTAAGGCATTCATAAGCACAAAAAAACTACTTAGGGGTGTCTGAAAACATGTCAAAGCACATATAGAAGTTACATACTGAAACATATAAAATGATAAAAGAAATCAAAGAAGATCAAAATAAGTGGAGGGATATAGTGTGTTTGTGGATTGCAAAGCTCCACATAATAATTATGTCAGTTCTACACAAATTAATATACAGATTCAACAAAATTCTAATCACAATCCCAGCATGCTTTGTTGTAGAAATGAACAACGTTTTTCTAGATTTTAAAATGAAGCCAAAGTATTTAGAATAGTGAAACAATATTGTAAAAACAGAATAAAGTGGAAAGGATCATTCGATTTCAAGATATCATATACAATAGTAATCAAGATTGTGTGTGTAGGAATAAATAAACATTAGGTGGGTGCAAAAGTAATTGTGGGTTTTGCCACTTTTAATGCAGAAGACTTTGCAGATATAACATCAAAAGCACCATTCATAAAGAACAAAAAATCAACAAATTAGACTTCAAAAGTTAAAACTTTCGCTTTTCAAGACCCTGCTAAAATGATGAAAAGATAAATTCTGAGTGGGAAAAAATTTTGAAAATCTTATATGAAAAATAGAGCTGATATCTAGAATATATGAAAAATTCTCAAAAATTTAAAGTAAAAGGAAACAATGTAATTAGAAAATATTCAAGAGACATAAAGAGTCATTTCACCAAAGAGGTAATATATGAATGACAAACAAGCATGAGAAAATATGTTTAACAATAGTAGACTCTAGGAAAAAGTGTAGTAATGACACAATGAGTTAGACAATACTTTCCCCTTATATTTGGGGGTGATATGTTCCAGTGAATGACTGAAACTGAGGATAGTACAAAACCATATATATATATGTATATGTGTGTGTGTGTATATATATATATACACACACGCACACACATATGTATATACATATATATACGTATATATACACATATACATATATATATACACACACAATATAATGTATATATAAATATATATAATATATAAATATATATATTTGTGGATTTCAAAGCTCAACATAGTAATTATGTATATATATACACTATATATATAGTATATAATTTTTTGTATATTGTTTATATATACAGACTATATATATATATAATGTTTTTTCCTAGATATGTACGTATGATAAAGTTTAATGTATAAATTTGGCACAGTAAGAGAGTAACAATAACTAACAAAAAAATAGAAGAAGCATAACAGTATGCATCACTATTCTCGCTTTGGAACCACTGTAAATAACGGTTACTTGAACACAAGAAATGCAATAAGTGAAACAGGCTAGCCAATAACTGAGATAGCTAATGGGGCTGATAGCACATACAGTGTGGAAAGGCTGGAAAAGGGGATGAATAATGTCCTGGAAAGAGATGAGCAAGTTAGCTTGAGATTGCATCACACATCTCAGAATGATATGCAATTTAAAATGTGTGAACTGTTTATTTCTGGAATTATCCATGTAATATTTTTGGAACATCATTGACAGTTTCAGTTACCCATGGTTTTAGTTACCATGACTAACTGAAACTAGAGCCAGCAAAATCACTGATAAGGGGGCTACTGAATTATATGTCTATTAAAACAGCTAAAAATTTTTCAAGAGTGACAACATCAAATGCTGATGAGGAGGTGGAGAAAATGGATCGCTTGGACATTAATGATGGGAAACCAAAATGGTACTGAAATTCTGGAAAACAGCATGGCAGTTTCTTAAAATGTAAATATACACTTGCCAACACACTTTTCTTTCCAGGGAAAAGAAAATTTATGTCTACACAACTTGTACATGAATATTCATTGAAGCTATATTTATAATTGCCCCAAATTAGAAAAAGTTAAATGGTTTTCCCTGGGTAATTACTTAAACAATATGTGGTGTATCCTTGCTATACAACAACTTGGATCTCAAGAGCATTAATCTGATTGCAAAACTGCCAATCTCAATAAGTCACAGGCTGCATAATTCCATTTATATAACATTCTTTAAATGACAAAATTATAGAGATGAACAGATTAGCAGTTTCCAAAGTGTAGAGATGGAAGGAAATAACAGACAGGACTGGCTGTGAATGTAAAGGGTATCAAAAGGGAGCTCATGGTGATCACATTGTTCAGTATCTTGATTATGGCTATGGTTCAAGAATCTAAGCACGTGATAAAATGGCATAAACCTATATATACACATTTTACCAAAATCAATTTCTGGAGGTCTGAGATACTTAGGAGTTTGAAATTTGGCCTTCATTTAGGACAAGAACTGCCATCAGATAATTTCTTGAGTTTTCTTTCAGCATTATGACCAATCCTTTATTAAAAAATGAACTGAACTGAAGTTCAGAACATGTGCATCATTACCTTAATTAAAATTAAATGGAAAATCCAAGAGTCCCTCTGATGATTGCTGTTTGGCTCCGTTTCTTCCATAATCTTTGTTCTCTTTCTAATTAAAGATTTATCTTAATGCTCAGTTTTAAGATAGTTGGAGCATGGTATTAGTACATTTATCTCCAACTTCTGTTAGAAAAAATCAGAGTATAAGATAATGGTTAGAAAACACAGCACATTATCCTTTACGTTCCCAGGAATAATTTTGTTGTTTACTCTAGGATGCTTAATGTATACATCATTCTTCCATCCCTCTCCAAAGCTATGTAGGGCTGCATAATTGACTATAAAGTAGTCCCAAGCTAAAGATGTTGCTCTACAAGTGTGAGAAGGATATTCCTGACTCACTTGCTAATGATTCGGGTTAATTTGGTATTTACACCATTAGTTTTCTCAATTTTTAAAATGTTCTTTTATGACAAGCATAGGATTGACAGATAAGGAGATTTTTTTGTTGCTGTTGTTAAAAGTATGATTGGGTATATACAGTATTACTAAGGAAATATAACACTAGCTCTTGACAGTTCTACAGTACTACTGCACATAAAAGCTGTATTGTGAGAAGTATGTGGAAAGAATAATTTTATTCAGTATTATAGAGTCTAAAATTCTAAGGTTAGGGAATTTGTAATTTTTCTCAATGAGATATTGCAAATATTTAGGTAACAAAGTGGTTGGTATTAGGATTCAGGTAAAAGGACTGGGATATTAGGAGGAAGACAGATTGAAAGTCAAGAAAACCAGAATCAAATCTCAGTTCTTCTCATTTAATGGACAAGTCACTTAATCTCTCTGTGCCTCATTTTCCTCTGTGTTTCATTTGCAGACTGGAGATAATACCCATTTATGATGAAATATATTGTTAACTCTCACTAGGAATGAATCTTGCTTTTATTGGGTAAGAGGAAGGTTTTTAAGCTTGTGTTTATTTTATCATTTCTCATTAAAAATGTAAATAGCTTTCTTACCAAAACAACAACAACAACAACAACAACAAAAACAAACTAGGAAGTCTTCTTTAATTTGGCATAATATATGATTCATCAACATTGGTTGCTATTAATATACCAATCAGTGAAAATGTTCCAAGTTGGAGGTTGCTCAATAGATAAGCTAAAACCTGTAAGCCCTCATAAGAACCTGTATTTACAAACAGATGCACCTACCTCTTAAAGTAATCAGTTTCTAGCAAAGTATTGTTTATATGCTTCATGCAAATTGACTTGAAGTGTTGCTTAGACAATCTTATTATATTTAAGAATAAAAACTTCCATCGAGAAATTGTACAAAGAAAATGGACACACCAGCTGGATAAATCTATCATGAGCAGGGGGAGTGGGGGAAGCAAGCACTTTTAATTAGCTGAGTGAATGCAGTTTGCTGAACACAGAAAGCACAGCCTTAGTCATATTAAAATGTGCCTAATTTTCTGTGAAAAAGTCCCATCTGAACAGGCCTGACCACAGTCAATCATACTAAAAGCCACTGGTGCTTAATTTGATTTACCAATATAAAATGCAAATTAGGTTATTAAGTGGAGTGGCAGACAGAGGAGGGCCCCTTTCAAACCATCAAGTTAAATGCAAGCAGACAGCAAACTGGCTGTGCAAAGAAAATTTTAGCATATTCGTTTGATTAGTGCTACAAAAATTTAATTAGGTTGGCTAATTACTTGACAAATTGCTCTACACGAGAGAAAAGGCAGAGGAGTTTTTTTTTTCTTTTTTCATTGCAAATATCCTGTGTGTATTTTAGCCCAAATGCTATCTGCCAATTTGCAAAAGCCTTATTAAATGAATGGAAGATGGTCCCCAATAATAGCAAATCGTATAATGCATATAATTAGACAAGGCCCACACTCTACCCATATGTTCATACTCTATCATGGCTAAAAATATTTAACACAGTATTTATGTGTACCTATTGTCAAAACAGATTATTACAAAGCAGTCAGTTCCTAAGAAAGAAAATATTGTGCATTATATAGAAAGTAGACATTTCTGACTTTCCTACCTCCCAGAAGAGTTTGTTAACTATTAAATTAAGCAATGGTGACATGCTAAAGTTTATCATCACAGAACTGACCAGTCAGCCAAACCATGGTTAACTGAGGCCAAGGCTAAGGTGAAGTAGAGAAGATTGTCTCCTTGTGATACATTCTAAATGTAAAGCTATTAATTTACAATTAGAATTATTAATGTTTCATAAAACAAAATTTATTTTTTCAAAAGCTATTCAAAAGGAAATAATTTCTTTGTAAAAAGGATATTATATTAATATTCAAGAGAATAAAACAGGAGATTTCATATAATCACAGCATTATTTAGAGACTTCCACAATTTTTTCTAGATATTTTATTTGGTTTTCATTGATTTTCAACAGAACTAGTGAGCCTGTTCTAACTCAAGCCCTGTGATTTTGCAAAGAGATAACCACTTTGTCTGTCCAAGTGGAAAAAGTAAGTATCAAATTTTATAAACATGTTTTGCAGTTAGTAATTAGATACTGTATTTAACCTGTTCTGAAGCAACGTTTTTATGAAAGAATGAACTGTGAGAAATATTTATGAACAATCATCTATGCAGGCTGCATTATTTTTATTTTTGCAATTATAATCTGCTCTGTTAGTTTAGAACCAGATATAGTTGCACTGGACAGTGCAGATACACTTAGAATTTTATTTGACACCCTGATAATTACTGCCATTGTATCTTAAATTTCCTCTTTTACTCCTTTTAGATTTACAATTATTGCCAAAAGTAGACTAAAAATGTGTCACGATTATGACAGGATATGGATTATGTAGATAATTTTACTTATACAGAGTCCTGGGGTAAAATTGTGGTTTCCTGAGCAAACATTTGGCCACAAATTGCTGACATTACATTTGAAGACACTGAAGATGTCATATACAATGAGGACACCATCTTCATTTGTGCAGATAGGGTCTATAAACACAGAAAGTGCAAAATTTAGTAGCAAAGTATTATTTTAATATAAGAACAATACCAATCCCTTGATGGTTTTTTTAAATTGATTGTGCTTACTCACTTCCCTTATTTATTTTTAATTTGATAAACTGACTAGTATTTTTAAAAATATAGCAGACATAGTCTATTAAAAAATTGAAACCGGAGACATTTTGTTAAGAGTATGGGTATAAAATAGTACATCATTGGCTTGCAAACATATTAAGGTGCTTCTTATATGTTAATATTAAATGTTATACTTGTGTGTCCAATGACAGCTGCTGTAGTAAGTGCCAAGGAAACAATAATCTTTGATTATTATTTTTATCTGTTACCTATAACAAATTACATGCATATAAAATAAGAGTAGCCCCTTTTTATTGAGCCCCTACTTTGTGAAGATGCAGGGTTTGGTGTTTACATGTTTCATTCAATTCTTCCACACAACTAAAGATATAAGCATTATTTTTCCATTTTAGAAAGTGTAAGAAGATTGAGGTGAGATAGTTAAGTAAAGAATTCAAGACCAAAACCGGAGTAATGAATAAATCTAGGTTTGAATCATAGCTTGTCTGAATTGTAATATGTTCTTTCCAATGCCATGAATAATTTTTGGATATGCATCTTTAATATGATTTTATGTATCTATGTATACATGATATACAGTGGTGTGTTTGTATCCAATTTGAGAGTTGCCACTGTGATTGTATATACTTGAGATTAAAATCACTAATTGTGATTTGTATATTATACTTATGATATACAGGTCCATTTTCTATATTTCTATCCTATTAAAAGAAAAAGGATTTTCATAAAATGTGATCAACCATGGCCATTGATAGTGTTACACTCTCTAATTCAGTCATATGTCTGAACAATCTGATGATGGCTGTAAAGAGATTCAAAGCCCACAGATTTCAACAGTTCATGAATTATAGTGATTCTGGCTGACAAAAACCTTTAGAGATGTCAAATCCTCTAAAGTTTTTTAGGCAGAATCAGATTATTTGCTAAACTGGAGATGTCAAAAAAAATGCAAAACAAATATGGGGCTGGATTAGAAAAGTTTCCATCTGTATGATAACCAATGTGTCAGGAAGAATACACCAGTTCATAAGACTTGAGTTTAAAATCAGCTTCAGCCTGTTAAAAGGCTTTATCTTTTTATGAATTAAGAAAAATTATTTGATTTCCACATAGAATGAGATTTTTTTTCCTCATTAACATTTTAGATTAAATTTAAGAAGGCTTATGTAAGACACATATATATCTAAAAATAGTAAAGAATGATTAGTGATTTGTGTGACTGTTTATGTTACTGACATTCCTGAATGTTTTGTTTCAAAAACTTGATAAGACAATAAATAATTTTTATACTGAAATACGAATCATTTTGAAGTAGATTTGAATTAATGTTATGAATTCCAATATGATTCTAATTTGAAAATAATTTCTTAGATTTTGAACTGACAGATAATATAGGTGACTCTAAAATATATACCCAGGATTACAACCACTAATTCACTACATTTTGAAAGTCACTGCACTATAAATTGCATGGTGGTAATTCAATCATTAATATACAATAAGGTATAAATCATAATGGATTTTTTTTCTAGATATGAAAGTATTACATTCATATGTCCATACTGAGAAAAAAAAATCTCTCAATTTAAGTTGAAACTTAGAGGGAAAGAATCATGAACAATTTTAGAATTTAAAAAATTATTTAATGTTTGGATCAAATTATTTTCTAGTCTAGTTTTATTCTTCAAGTTTCTCGGTTTTGTCAAAGAAAATAAACATCCTGTTATACAGACCTCTCAAATTATAATGAGAAGAATTGCTGAGTACAAACTCCACCATCTGCTAGGTGCAGTGAACACTTCTTTCCCAATTCTGGAATCTTCCCTCATAAAAAGTGGCCATCTGTTCATTGGTTCTTTTTGTGGTTACTAGGAAAAGGATCAGCCTATGACCCATAGTTTCCTGTGACATAGGTCACCCGTGATGCAAAATATAAACATAAAAGATGCTACATAGCAGAGTAATAGATGCCTGTACTTACTGGGTTGAGAATAAACCAAAAAAAAAAAACAAAAAACAAAAAACGCACAGTCTTCCCTGGTTAGTTCATAACCAGGCAATTTCCCCTGATACTTAAGTTCATAAACCTAAAGAAAAATGACTTTACCAGATGAAAGTAAACTTTAAGCATTAGAAAAAAAGATCGTAAATTGAAGACAAATTTACCTAGATTCTCAATCTATAATGAACTAAAGAAGGTACTCTGATTAAAAAAAAAAAAAAAAAACTAAAAAAAAATACATTAAGAATAATTGCAGTTCCATTTCTATTTAGATGTTCAAGTGTTTGCATTATTAAGACTCAGACTTTCACTTCTTGTCATAAATGTAACGTTAGCAAGAATGTTATTATACATTTGCAGGAGAATTCATAGTTCATTGCATGAGAAAGGATTATCTTTCCCTTCACATTTGAACAAAAATTACACAATTTATTTGCAGGTGTAAGTATGTTGGACAGCATTCAAATGAGCACCGAATAAAGCTTTGAAACAAGAACAATTAGGTCTCAGATTCTTTGACTAGATGGCTTAAAAGTAGTTTTCTGTATCATGAGACTTCATTTTAACCATCTGATTTAAGAGTGTAATAAACCACTAAACTTTGTATAATAAAAACTATATGATACCCTAGAGCTCTTTATTAGGCAATAGCTATGCTCAGGATATTAGTATCTGTGGAGGCTTTGCAATTTGGCATTTATAATCATGACTATAATAATAATTGTTGAATTTCTGAAAAATTTGATCCTAATCAATTCTAGTTTTAGAAAAAATTCTGAGGCTGACTTACTAGCTACTAGAATGATCAATAGATTCCTGTGTTTGTATATTGAACCCAAAGGATTTTTATCTCCCATATACTAAGCCACTTTCTGAAAGTATCTGAAACGACTATGTAACACTTAATGCATCGAGTACTGAGGAATAATAGCTCCTGCTCTTGCTGTAGGTGTTAGGCGCATTTGTTTTTAAATAGTTGAGAGTGACTTAATTATCAAGAGCTGAAGCTGTTAAACTGGATTGTCCAAGTTTTCGTGTATCTTTGTTTTACAAGTTATCATCTTGGTAACAATAACCATGGTTTAGACTAGTGCGAGGTGCTGTGTACAGTGCCCTGAGAAGCTAAAGCACCTTTCAAAAGTATGATTAAACTTTTGGCTACGTAGTATTAAACTAACATAATTATTACTAAATATTAACTCATTATGTGATCAAATGGATAAAAATTGTGATTTTGGAAGGGTAAAAACCAAAACATAGTGCTTTATTAAAACATAAATGTAGTAAAATTTTTGTTGCCAAAGAAATCCTTTCCTGTCTTTTTCCTCTCCCATTTTTAAACAGTAATTTTTCAATAGTAATTGTTTTCTTTTTTTCTTGATACTGAAGAAATTATTGCCTAAGATTAAACACAGCTTGTTCATTTGAAAAATTTTTTTTTCTCTTCTATAGATCCAAGTACCTTTGAGTTTTAATGAGTTTAAAGATTCCCACGAGGTTTTTGCTGCATTGGAGCTGATTTTGTCTTTGTTTCTCCCAAGAGTTTAAAAACAGTTGGTACAAGTCACATTAACAAAGGCCCACCTGTACTGAAATTCTCAAATGAAATCTAGCTAGGTTTACTGTTATCATATAGGGCACACATTAATCAGCATGATCTTTCACTGCCTTGAGAAAACAGCCTTCTTTCTCAAAGGTAATGGTCAAGAAAATAATCATCTGAATATGCTTCTATAGAAAGGTCCCTCTATAAAAACAAAACTTTCACAATAAAACTCCAAATGGTCTCTGTTTTTCCTTTAAAAGTAAACCACTGATGGGGATGTATAAGAATAATATTTTATTTACAATGAACCTGCTATAACTTAATCAATTGTTCACTTCTAAAAATGCTGAAAAGCCTCCATGACTGATAAGATACTGGCTTCTTTTATTTCCTAATATTCTCTAAAGTATTGGTTACACATATGTGAAACATTCTTAGTTTATCAAGATACTAGAAGTCTAGCATTACCAGCAGTTAATATATTTAGATACCTGAGAAAATAGGTACAATGTGCAGAATGACCATTTGACCGCTTGGGTCCCAGTATGATTTTTTTGCAAAGGAAGGAAAATATTGGATCTTACTACAGAATGCTAACAACTCTATTTTCTTTTCTTGTTTATGGGGAAATTTTATTGAATGTCAAAAAGAAAAGTAGTCCAGTAATACCAAGATAAGAAAAATAATCTCCCCCTCCCCAGCTTTTGACAATTTAAAACTATTCGATTAAGAAGCTTTTTCAAAAATAAAAATCAATCTGCTCTGGCATCAAATTAACATATAAGCTTATCTCTTTTTTTTTTTCTACTAGTTGACTAAAATAATTGTAAATACTAATGTTTTTGCATCCTAAAACAAAATTCTAAACTTTGATCCTAATTGGATATGCTTTATAGAGAAAGGTAAGACTTTTTAAAATTCAAAAATTATTATCATGGCTAGGTTTTCTTGGTAAACACATTTAAATTATTTTAACCTGTTACATTTCCTTCTTTTCTAAGGATAATTAAGCTCCTTTACACTTAATTATGGACATCTTCTATGTCATTCTTATCTTTGCCTACAACGTAGGACACAAACCTTAGATATCCAATGTTTACCACATTTTATTTAATATATTGGCAGCAAGTCAGTTTTAGATATACAAATATTTTTAAATAAACTATCAAATATATAAGTACAATAGAAGCAAGAGGGAATATATGCAAACTATTTATTTTAAGTTATCCTACGGTGAAGGCATCATGATTCTAAAATAATATTTTGATTAACATTTTCAAGTATTTTTCTTCATGTTTTCCTCATCTAAAAGTAAACTTTTTTTGGAGAATCATATACATACATCTATAGACAAACGGTTTTTAAGTTAGGTTAAGAGTGTTCAGCCAGTTAAGTACTATGTAAATATTAATAAAGATTTTTTTAACCAGTTTCAAAATTTTCCTAAAACTCATTCCTCCCCCACCCCACCAAACGGAGACATAATAGTGGGTCATTTGCAAAATTTCACTCTTAGAGAAAAATTGATCAATAAATATAAAAATATTTCTGTTTATTTCAAGCATAAATGCCTAAAATTATACATATATATTTTTCAAAAAGTAGAGTAACTAGGTCTCTAGTTATAAGACAAAAAATATATTTGTCTTATTTTTAAAGTCACTGAAGGAAGGATGATATTGGTGTCTTATATTATTTCAAAAATCTCATTCATTTATTATTCATTCATTAATCACAAAAACTTATTTCGTAATGAATTCATTTTTTTTTTTACAAAACTTTTAATGAGTATAAGAGGCAATGGGAAACTATTAAATTGGTGAATGCGACTATGAACCACGATAAAAATAAATATACGCAATTTTAGATTATTCCAAATATTTGAGAGTAGCAAAAAATACATAATGCAAAAAGGCAAATTAATTAATTCAAGTCTTGAGGTTATTTGTTCAAAACTATGAACTCATTACAGCGTATGCAATGAGAAATATATAAGAAATATAAGTTATTTCTATGTTGTCATGGGAAATTATATAAATAATTAATATTCAATTGTGAACTATGAATTCTGGATGTAGGGGTTTCTGACAGGAGAAAATTCCCTTCTCAGGGAGCAACAAAACCATTCTCTAAAGACTTAACAACCTGGGTTTGGAAGATTTTGGGTCTGTTTGTCTCAAGAGTCCCCTGCTCTCCAATATTCCTTAAGCCCTCTTCATACTGAAGATAGACTTTTTTCCTCAGGTGAATATATGTTTATTGTCTTAAAATTTCCCTGAAGCAGGTAAATGAGTACTAACATTAGGTTTCAAAGAATTTCTCTGCATGCAAGCAATTGAGCTGTCAGAAAAGCTGTGATTAATGATATTTCATATGAAAATTAATGGAAAATAACTAGATCCGATTACAAATACTAAAGATGAGAATATTCTTTCTTGAACACTTGAAAAATTACATATGCTTACTCACAGATTAATATAAAATATTTTAGCCAACTTGGTGAGTTACGTGTTATGGTTGACAAATCTAATTTTGCCTAAGGGTACTTATTCGGCCTTGTGATAAAAAATAATAAATAGTAGGTTTATTTTTGTTTAGAAGAATTGTATCACTCACAGAGCGAGAGAGAGAGAGAGAGAGAGAGAGAGAGAGAGAAAACTGAGACATATTTTGAGGGGACTTGGCTGTGCTTTTATAGAGAATATATTGTACAATTACAAGCCAGGAAACAGAACTGTGTTGTTTCCAAATAGAATGAGAACATACATATGAACTTTTAGCTTGCTGTATCATAGAATCAGGTAAAGACTTTCCTAATAGTGACTTAGAAACATATATAATATATTTTAATATGTTGCTTATATTTCAATATATTATTATTTATTTTCCTTCTTCATTTTTAATAGCTGAAGGGAAATAGTATCATAACAGCCTTCTGGGTAAAAACAACAAAAGTATCAATTTGGTTGTTTTTTCAAATCCATCATCCCTTTTCTTGAGCAGAAAGGAAAAAGTTATATACGCCAGAACATGTTGTTGTTTTAAAGAAACATGCACCAGTAATTAAAAAAATAATCCTTATTGTTAGCTTCCATTCACTTTAGTAATACCTCACATATATCTTTCTGTGTGTTCATTCCAAACACTGAACAGCTTTGTGATGCTTTTGCTACAACAACAAGCAAGTCATAATTCCAAGTGGATAAGCATTACTGTTCTCAGGTTAGGCCTTTGCATCAACTTGAGTTTGCTTGTTGAAAGCTCTAAATACATGACTGTCCTGTTAGGTGACTTCACCTTTTGTTTTATTGTTATTTGTATACTTTTACAAAGGTTAAAAATAGAAAGATGATGCTTTCTAGGGACAATAAGTAACTTTTTAGTGGGCCCTCTATTATGGCTCTAAACATTTATAAACAACCACTCCTATTGTAATAGTTTTGTTTTCTACACATTATTGAAATAATGAATATTTTAGTAAAAAAACTTTAAAAGTAGAGAAAAAATAGGGAAGAAATTAAAATAAACAAGTGTTTCCATCCAGAAAGTCTGTTAATATTTTGGGATAGTTTTTCAATGAAAGTGTCTATGTGTGCATTTTCTCTCTTATTTTCATATTCATAAAAAATATTTAAGTCATGTTACATATGTGTGTACCCTACATTTTTCACATTGCATCATGAGCATTTTCAATGTTATGGAAAAAAATGAAGATGATTTAATGATAGCATGATATTACAAGAGTTGAAATACCACAATTTATTTAGACTCTTTTTCAATGTTTTTATTTACAATTATACTGAATGTTCACATGTCTAAAATATTGCATATGTTACTGATTTTCCTTCAAATGGATTTTTATTAATACATGTTCATAGGGGAAAATTCATAAAGTATAGACAGATTTAAGAATAAATAGATGTTTTCTTCCCACTGGATACCTTATCTGACTAGCAGACATTTCTACCCTGTTAAGTTTTTTATGTATCCTTTCAGAATATTTTAAAAATGAGAACATTTTGTATGTGTTGCTCTTGTTGTTTTTTTTTTTTTAAACAAACAAACAAACTATCTTGGGGGTTTGCCACATTTGAATATAAATAAATTATTTCTAATGTTTTCTTAATATTGTATTTTATGCACAAGCAGTGCTGTAATGTATTTAATCACAGACTGAATATCCCTTATCTGAAATATTTGAGACCAGAAATGTTTCAGATTTTGGATTTTGGAATATTTAGATATCACAATGAGATATCTTAGGGATGGGACTCAAGTTTAACATAAAATTTATTCATGTTTTAAATACACCTTAAATATCTAGCATAAAAGTAATTCTGTGCAATGTTTTACATAGCATTGTACATGAAACAAAATTTTAACCACATTTTGCCTGTAACTTATTACATTAGGTTAGGTGTGGAATTTTCCTTTAGTGGAGTCATGTGGGAACTCCAAATATTTTGGATTTCAGGGCATTTCAAACTTATATTTTAGTCAAATTTTTAGTTTAGGCATGCTTAATCTGTATTTCTCTCAGATAATCACTGAAGTTCTTTTTTTTCTTATTAAACAGTGCTACAAAAATATTCTAATGCATATATATTTTGCTCTAGTACCAGTGTCTGTAAGATAAATTTCTAAAAATGTAAGAAGCTAGATAAACATGTAAGTATATGTAACGGTTTGAGAGTTATTTCGTATTTTATTTCTAAAACTTTGTATTACTGTACACATCTGAAACAAGAAAGTGTATATTTCCCCACTTTATATATTTTCCCATCTGACACATATCGATTATTTATTTATTTTTATATGACACTGCTTTAATAACGAGCAAAGCTAAGCATTTATCCCCTCCCCACTCCACAAGCCCATACTGGCTGAGCTGTGTTTATTTTACATTTTATTTAGCATTTTGCTTTTTTTTTTCTCTCTCTCTCTTGCTTTCCATTCTCTCTCCTCCTGCTTTTTCTTTCTTTTCTTGATCTTTCTTCTTTCTTTCTTTCTTTCTTTCTTTCTTTCTTTCTTTCTTTCATTCTTTCTTTTCTTTTTCTTTCCTTCTTTTCCTTTCTTTCTCTTTCCTTCTTTCTTCCTTCCTTCCTTCCTTCCTTCCTCCTTCCTTCCTTCCTTCCTTCCTTCCTTCCTTCCTTCCTTCCATTCTTTCTCTTTCTTTCTTTTTTTTTGTGAAACTTCATATACTATCTTTTATTCATAATGCCCTTATTATTTTATAAGTGTTTTCATATATGTGTATGTGTGTGTATGTGTATATATGTATGTCCATGTATTAAATGTGTACATATGTTTTTAATTCTATAGGTATCTGGGCAAACTCTCTCTGTAAAATGTATTAAATGTCCTGGAAAACATTACCTTGAAAATATTTTTGTAAGTATCAAATAATAAACACAACAGTAAAAAATAATCAGACCAAAATTTACATGGAGGGGAGAATTTGAAGGATTTAGAAGAACACTCCACCTTTTTATTTGTAGAACCAGGAGAAACTGGCATTCATTTTCCAAGGCCTTGTGGGGGAGAAAATGACCAAAAACCAAAGCCTGGGTCCACTCAAGTTGGGGCTTAAGTCTCCCTGCTTAAGACAGGACCTCAAAGCCTACCTTAGCAGTGCAAGTGGAAAGGAGAGGTAAAGCTCTCCACTTCCTCCTAACTCTGCAGGAAATTTGATTTAATTCTAAGCAGAGCAGGAAAGAAGGAAAATTCACAAGGCAGTGTAATGACTAGCCAATCTTTATATAGATATGCAACAAACCACTATTACCTGGATGTAGCAAAAATATATCAAGACATTTATTTAAAGAATTCCTTTGCTGGTAGTGGCTCCAAAAACCTATCGTAAGCAAATTCTAGTCTCTCCTGGAGGAAAGAAGCTATATATAAGGCCCAAATAATTTGGTAAAGTAACTGAGCCCCTACAAGAATAAAAGAACAGCTCTAAACTCAGATTAAACTTAGATCTAGTAGAAAGAAGAATGCCATAAAACAAACCTGCAAGGATTGCCGATATGGGAAACACCGGACACAGATTATAAAATAACTATGTTTATTCTGTTAAAAAATTTAAAGACAAACCAGAAAATAAACCCGGGGAACAGTAAACTATAAAAGTGACAGAGAAATTTGAAAAATTGTCCAACAGAATTCTGGAAATTATAAGAATGAGGTAATTGAAATTACAAGCATAATGATCTATTTAACAGTAAATTAAATACAACTAGAGTGTCTGAGATGATGGGTTAATGGAAACCAATCAGAATGCAGCACAAAAAATAAAACATTTGAAAGAGAGGTTAATAGATGAGGAAAATAGAGCAAGACATTCTAATACTTATCTAATCAGAATTCCAGAAAGAAGAAGGAGATTTTGACAGACTTTTTATATTTGAAGAGCTAATAATTCAGAATATTTTACTTTACATAAACTCAAAAATCTCCACATCCAAAGCAAGAAATATAAAAGTTAATACACCTAGATACGCCATAGATATCATGTAGAATATGAAAGACAAACAGCTGTTGAATGCCCTCAGAGATGATAAATTAACTCCAAAGAAGCGAAAGTTAGACCAACAACAGAATTCTCTATTACTGAAAATTACAAAGAAATGCCAAACTCAAAATCCACAGTAAACAAACCTATCTCTTAAGAATGCACCTCCCCTCAAAAAAATCAATCCACCAATGTACCCACCTGAAAAAAATCTTTCACGAATATACCCCGTGCATAAGAAACATAAATCCAAATAAAGTTGTCATATGGAAGAAATAACAAGTGAAATAAATAAGTGGTACATACCTAAATAAAATGAAAATATAAATAATAATTTATTAAAGGGTTAATATGATTAGTGTATGCAACAATTACTAACATATAAGTATTCAAACTTAAAAATGAAATTATATTCTGACCACACACTGTACTAAAAAATCAATTGCTAATAGATTAAAAACATAAATGTGAAGGGCAAAGCTATCAGAATTTAGGAAATAAATTTGAGTCCTTAATCTCATGATAGTAAAGGATTTCTTAAATATAATTTAAAAACTGCTAATATTCAGTAATAATAATTTTACTTCTTGCTGTATACATACCCCCGAGAAACTCTTGTTAATGTGAACCAGGTGACATGCACATGAATTTTCATAGCAGAATTGTTCATTATAGCCCCAACCCAGGAAAACTAAAATGCCCATTAATAGTGGAATGGGTCTGGGCACGGTGGCTCAAACCTGTAATCCCAGCACTTTGGGAGGTCGAGGAGGGTGGATCACTTGAGGTCAGGAGTTCGAGACCAGCCTGGCCAACATGGTGAAACCCCATCTCTACTAAAAATACAAAAAAAAAAAAAATAGCCAGTCGTGGTGGTGAGCATTTGTAATTCCAGCTACTCAGGAGGCTGAGGCAGGAGAATCACTTGAATCCAGAAGGTGGAGGTTGCAGTAAGCTGAAATCACGCCGTTGCACTCCAGCCTGGGCAATAAGAGCAAAACTCCTTCTCAAAGAAAATAAAATAGTGGAATGGATGCATAGTTTGTGGCACATTCAGAGGAATGAATGTTATGTAGCACATGTTAGATGTGCGAACTAGAGCTGTACGTACAACATAGGTGAATTCCTATTCCACAAATGTTATGTAAAAGAAGCAGAATATAAACATATTAAATGACATTAGTTTAAAATCAAGCAGAAGGACTCTATGTCTTTCAGAAACACACACACACACACCCACACACACACACACACACACACACACACACAAATTGTCTTACTCTTTGGGTTGATTTAACAAAATGCCATAGACTGGGTGGCTTATAAACCACAGAAAGTTATTTTCTCACAGGACAGTCCAAGAGCAGCACACTGACAGAATTAGTGCCTAGTGAGAGCTCTTTCTTGTTCAAAGACAAGGCCTTCTCACTGTGTCCTCCCATGGTGGAAGTGGGTAGCTTGTTCCCTTGGGCCTCTTTTATAATGACATTTCCTCATGAGGCCTGTACTCTCATTGAATCACCTCCCAAGAACCCTACCTCCTAATTCCATCACTTTAGGCATTAGAATTTTGATATAATGAACTTTGAGGAAACACAAACATTCAAATTAAAACATATATATGCGGCCGGGTGCGGTGGCTCATGCCTGTAATCCCAGCACTTTGGGAGGCCAAGGCGGGTGGATCACGAGGTCAAGAGATCGAGACCATCCTGGTCAACATGGTGAAACCCCGTCTCTACTAAAAATACAAAAAATTAGCTGGGCATGGTGGCGCGTGCCTGTAGTCCCGGCTGAGGCAGGAGAATTGCCTGAACCCAGGAGGCGGAGGTTGCGGTGAGCCAAGATCATCCCATTGCACTCCATCCTGGGTAACAAGAGCGAAACTCCGTCTCAAAAAACAAACAAACAAACAAACAAACAAAACATATATGATACACACACATATACATATGTGTTTGTAATATGTGCACATATGTGTGCTTATTTGGCCTAAGGATTAGTGCTTTCTGTAATATAAGAGCATGACAGTATCGGAACTCTGTTTAATATGTTATGATTTTTCTCTAGAAGAAAGCAAAGAAAGATTGTATTCCATTAAGGGGGTAATCCTTTTACACTAGTCTTTTTGTAGAACATACATACATACATACACATCATATATATATATATATATATATATACACACACATCATATATGTATGTATACATAAGTGTGTTTTTGTGTGTGTGATTCAAAACTAAAATGAAAAGCAAGGATATCATAATTACAAATGTTAGAAGACAGGTTAATTCTAGGGAGCTGAAGAGAGAACTGTCCCAAATATATTATGTGGTTTTTATGCAGTTTTCCCCCTTTGTCTGTGCAGTGTCCTGCTCAAGACCTATAAAAGGGCATAGGTTGATGTATAAATTCACTTATGTAGCACCACAAGATCAAAGAGATAAAATTATTTTGTCAATCAAATGCTGGAGCTAACATCAAGGCAGTTCCAAGACAGCTGATTCCAAGACATTTAATTTCTTTTAATTTAATGAACTTAAGCAACCCAAAAGTATTATGACAAGCAGAACTGGAGATGTATACACAAGTAGCACATGCTCTCATAATACATGTGTTGGAATAATTTCTCTTAATGCCATTTGTAAGACGTCTGGAAAGAATTCTCAGTGTCAGAAATATCTTAGATTGCTATTACTTTTAGGTTTAATAAAATACATTGTAAACAGGTATAATATAAATATAAATCACTTTATCATACTAATAATTTAGTTGTTCTTCACTGCCAAATCATTCCTCATATTTGTGGTGCTTAGACATTTCTTCTTTGATTTCATCTGATTAAAAATGTTTTCACCAAAAAAGCATCTTTTGAGTATTATAGAGATATATCTAAGCAAGAATATAAAATTAAAACTGCTAATTAAACACTTGGTATTTAATACCACTGGCCGTGACACAGTATAATTTATAGCTTTGTAATTCTCCTTGATGGAATACAGTCTTTCTTGAGAAATATCACACTATATTAAACAGAGTTCCGATACTGTCACGCTCTTATCGTATTACAGAAAGCACTAATCCTTAGGCCATTCGTCTGACTGCCTGTTCCTAAAGTAATCCGTGTTGGGTCTTGGGCTGCTCTCTTGAGAGCTTGCTGTTTTTTGAGATTAGTTTTATTGTGCAAAGAGATCTTAGTTTTAAGCTGAGATCAGTCTTACTGTGCAAAAAGTTTTTAATTTTATGCAAAAGCTGTCTTAGTTCCAGATGTTTAATATAAGTTGTATTGTCTTTTGCTAGAAAATGCCAACCAGGTGCTTGTAAATGTTCATGTTCATTACTTCTCCTTCTTCCAGTGTCCTCTAACAGAGGACAATCAGAGAGATAAGTGACTTTTGCTACCTTTAGAAATTTGAACAGGAGGTCTAAGAATAGGATCAAGAAAGAGTAAGAGAGGACAGAAAGAGAGAAGACTTAAACTTGATTTCATTGTGAACTCAAATGTCACAGAAATTTCAGACTTAAGTATATTCTATATTTGTTTATAATCATCATGAAATAATATTTGTACATGAGGGGACTCAACTCTTTTTCTTTGGATCAAGACTGAATATTTCTGATAAAAATAATTCCTTTTGGGAACCAAATCAATGGAAATTTGAAGGAATTTGACCAAAGAAAATGACTATGAATGTAGCTTTAAAACGTTTGAATGAATGTATTCATTGCTACAAATATGATTCTTACAAGTCTTCCTTTAGACAATATTCTTGGAAGCTGATCTACATTTGTTGGGTTAAAAGCTAGGCATAAATAGAGAAAGCCAGTTATTAAAAATACAATATTCGATTATTTACATGAGTAATAGTAATGGACATTTGAAAAGCAGTTCAGGATAATGAAACAATTTAGGCTAATGTGATCATTTTATGTGTTTTATTTCATATTATGTAATATTAAACAATTTCATACTGATGAACTAGTGTATTATTTTCTTCTTATTTTTTTTAAACTGTAATTTAGATTCTGGGGCACATGTGCAGATCATGCAGGATTGTTGCATAGGTACATACAAGGCAAGGTGGTTTGCTGCCTTCATCCCCCATCACCTATATCTGGTATTTAACCCTCCTTATCCCTCCACACCCTCCCCACTCCAGCTATCCCTTCCCTAGTAACCCCCTACTGACCGCAGTGTGTGATGCTCCCCTCCCTGTGTCCACATATTCGAATTATTTTCTTATTTTTACATTTTAGGTAGGCGTCTCAAAATTACTATAATCTCCCCTTTAGAGAAGATAATATGATAATCAATAGCTACTAATTATTTCTATTTCTGGTATAAAATACTTTATTTAAAATATGGGTTATTAAAATTTTACAACTTTGAGCACTGAAAATTTCTTCCCTTTGTAGTTAGATGTCAATTTGATCCAGTTAGACTCAAGTTGGTGGTAGACATGATCTCATATCACAATCTCTATTTCCTATTCTCTGAAGATTAATATCTAGAATTAAAAAACTACCAACAAATCTGAACTGACACAGAATATGTATGCAAGGAATTAAACCACAGTTGGGTTAAAGTCATAGTAATCAGTTTTTAGTAAATTTAATATTTATAGAATAATTTCCTTAAAAGTTAACAGGGGTAACCTGTAAAATTTTAAAAGATGAATCACATTTGGCAGGTGTGTGTGTTTGGGGGTCGCTACTGAGAAACACTATCAAAATGGCTTTGGGAAGAAGACTAATTATCATCTTTAAATTAATAATGCTGTATCATACTGTCTTGCTATACCTTTTTATATTTCTAGGTGTGATTTAGCATAGTTTCACTGTTTAATGACTTCATTAGAAATTAAATTAAGCATTTACTGAATATAGGACATTATGCTAGGCTTGTGAGGAACACAGAGATCAAATATGAAAGTGCCTGGTGCCTACTGAAGTCAAGTCTGGAGTAAATTATATTTTTTTATATATATATATATTTTTTTTTTTTTTTTTTTTTTTTTGATAGAGGTTCTCTGTTACCTAGGCTGGAGTACAGTGGCATGATCACAGCTTACTGAAACAGACCTCCCTGATTCAAGTGATCCTTCCATCTCAACCCTCCCTCATAGCTGGGACCACAGGGGCATACTACCACACCAAGCTAAGTTTTAAATCTTTTTAGAGATGGGGTTTTGCCATGTTTCCCAGGTTGGTCTCAAACTCCCGGGCTCAAAAGATCCTCCCGCTTCAGCTCCCTAAATGTTGGAATTACAAGCATGAGCCACAATGCTCTTCTTGTTTATAAATGCTAATATTAGATTAAATGTGATCAATTCTGTAAAAAATGTTTATATTTTTATAAAAATATGTAATTGTTGAGCTCCCATAATTTTGGATACTGTGAGTTAAAGTATAAGACAATGAATGTGCAATCTAAATGTAAAAGAACAAATTATGAAGGAATACAGTATAAAGTCAAGGAGTTACAAATTGGTCAAAGATAAAAAGATAGGGTTAGTATGAGTTGGATAAAAACACAAGAGGATGTAACAATCAGTGATAAATAACCAAATCTGTGTTGAAGATTTGTGGACATAATTGACAGTCATGCTATAAAAGTAGTGATAGATACCTAACAGACAGCAACAGAATATTTTATCCAAACAGCTGGGGAATATATGTTTTTCTTATCAGTGCATAGAACATTCTCTAGGATAGACTATATGTTAGCCCAAAAAAGAAGTTTCAATAATTTTTTTTAAAAAATTGAAATGATACCAAATATCTTCTCAGAGCACAATGGAATAAAACTAGACATCAATAACAAGAGAAAGTCTGGAACTATACAAATACACGAAATTAAACAATATGCTCCAGAATAACCATTGGGTCAATGAAGAAATTAAAAAGGAAATAAAAACATTTCTTGAAACAAATGGAAGTGAAAACACAACGTACCAAAACCTATGGGATACAGCATGAGCAGTACTAAAAGGGCAATAAACACCTACATTTACAAAGTAGAAAGATTTCAAATAAACAATATAAAAACACCTTAAGAAACAGGAAACGTAAGAAGAAACTAATCCTGAAATTAGTAGAAGGAAAGAAATAATGAAGATCAGAGAAGAACTAAATGAAGCAAAGACTATAGAAACAATACAAAGGATCAGCTAAACCAAAAGTTGGTTTTATGAAAAGACAAACAAAATTGATAATCACTAGCTAGATTAAACAGAAAAAGTGAAGAGTTGAATAAATAAAAGCAGAAAGAAAAAAAGAGGCATAACAATTGATACCACAGACATAAAAAAAAAAAAAGATCATCAGAGACTATTATGAACAACTGTTTGCTAACAAACTGGAAAACCTAGAGAGAATGAAGAAATTCTCAGGAACCTACAACCTACCACAGTTGAATCAAGAAGAAATAGAAAACCTGAACAGACCAATAATGAATAATGACATTGAATCAGTAACAAGAAGTTTCTCAACAAAGAAAAGCCCAGGACTGGATGGCCAAATTCTACCAGACTTATAAAGAACTAACATCAGTTCCCAAACGTTTCCAAAAAGCTAAAGAGAAGGGAAATCTTCCTACCTCATTCTATGAGGTCAGTATCATCTTGATGCCAAAACCAGACAGCAATAACAAAAAAGAAAACTATAGACAATATCCCTAATGAACATAAATGAAACAATATTCAACGAAATACTTGCAAACTGAATTCAACAGCACATCGAACAGATAATACATCAAATTAAATGGGATTTAATTCAGGGATGCAATGATGGTTCAACATATGCAAATCAAAAAATGTCGTATACATCATATTAGAAAAATAAAATATAAAAATCATACGGTCATCTCAATTGATAAAGAAAAAGCATTTGATAAAGTCCAACAACCCTTGATGATAAAAACCCTCAACAAACTAGGCATAGAAGGAATATACCTAAACACAATAAAGACCATATATGTGTGCATGTGGGACACAGGGAGGGGAGCATCACACACTGGGATCTGTTGGGGGGGTGCTAGAGGAGGGACAGTGGGCAGTAGGGAGCTGGGGAGAGATAACATGGGGAGAAATGCCAGATATAGGTGATGGGGATGAAGGCAGCAAATCACATCGCCATGTATGTACCTATGCAATAATCCTGCATGTTCTTCACATGTGCCCCAGAACCTAAAGTGCAATAAAATATATCAAAAAAATGAGGGACCATAAAATAAAGAGCAGTCAGATAACAAGAGCTCTTAGAAATTAAAAAAGAAAAAGTTAACATAAATTAAAATAGATAAGATAAATTGTAAAAGACCTTCCAAAAAGTACAAGCTAAAAACCATAAACTCAGAAGGCCCAACTTTCAACTAATGTTAGTTCCAGAAAGCGAGAACAGAAAAAGGAAAGAAGAGGAAATTATCAAATTATAAGAACATTTCCCAGTTTGCAGATCCCACCAATATTTTCTCAAGAAACATTAAGCTCCTAATAATGTATGTCAGTTGGATATTTCAGAATGTCATGGTCAAAGTGAATAATATTTAAAAAGATTGTAAAATGAATAAAAGGTAACATATAAATGAATTACAAATCATAATGTCATTATAGTAATGTGAGAATTAGAGCAGGGATTGGGAAACTTGTCTTTGTCAATGAAGTTTTACTGAAAAACAAAACAAAGCAAAAAGACCATATATGACAAAACCGCAGGTAATTTCATACTGAATGGAAAAATAGCCAACAGTCTTTATTCTAAGAACTGGAACAAGACAAGGATGCTTACTTTTACTTTTCCTAATAATGCTGGAAGTCCTAGCCAGAGCAGTCAGGCAAGAGAAAGAAATAGAAGGCATCCAAATTAGAAAAGAAGTCAATTATCTCTCTTTGCTGATAACATGATCTTATATTTAGAAAAACCTAAAGACTCCATCAAAACTACTCTTAGACATCATGAACAAATTCACTAAAGCTGCAGGATACATAACTAACATATAAAAATCAGTTGTGTTTCTAGACACCAATAAGAAAACAGCTGAAAAAGAAATCAATAAGGCAATCCCATTGACAATAGCTCCAAAAAATAATAAAATACCTAGGAATAAATTTAACCAAGGAGGCAAAATCCCTCTGAAATGTAAACTAAAAAACACTGAAGAAAGAAATTGAAAAGGACACAAACACGTGGAAAGACATCTCATGCTCATGTATCAGAAAAATTAATACTGTTAAAATGACCTTCTTACTACCCAAAGCCATCTACAGATTGAATGCAATATCCATCAAAATACCAACATCATTTTTCATGGCAGCAGAAAAAAAACATCTTAAAACCAGTATGCAACCAATAAAAGCCTATATAGCCAAAGTAATACTGAACAAAAAAAGCAAAACTGGAGGCATCACACTACTTCATTTCAAAACATATTACCAGGCTATCGTAGCCAAAACAGAATGGTATTGGTATAAACACAGACGCATAGACCAATGGAACAGAATAGAAGACCCAGAAATAAATACACATATTTATGGGCAATTGATTTTCAACAAAGTTGCCAAGAACATACTTTGTTCTAGACACCACTTTAATACATGGTGCAAGGAAAACTGGATATCCCTATGTAGAAGAATGAAACCAGACCCATATCTGTCACCATATATGAAAATCAACCCAAAATGGTTTGAAGACTTAACTGTAAGACCAAAATTATGAAACCATTAAAAGAAAACATAGGGGAAACATTACAGGACACTAGTCTAGGCAAAGATTTTGCATCTAACACCTCAAAAGCATAGGCAATAAAACAAAAAATAGACAAATGGCACAATATTAAACTAAAAACCTTCTGTACAGCAAAGGAAATAATCAGCAGAATGAAGAGATAACCTGTTGAATAGGAGAAAATATTTGCAAAATATTTATCCAATAAAAGACTAAAATCCAGAATATATAAGGAATTCAACTCAACAGCAACAACAACAAACCAACCCCTACCAAAAAACCCACAAAACCTAATAATCCAATTAAAAAGCAGACAAAATATATGAATGGACGTTTCTCCAAAAATCACAAACAAATGACCGACAGGTATATGAAAAAATATTTTCTTCCATTTACATTTCACTAATAATCAGGGAAATGCAAATCAAAACCCCAATAGAATATCATTTTACCTCAGTTAGAATGCCTATTATTAAAAAGACAATAAAATGACAACTGTTGGTAAGGATGTGGAGAAAAGGTAACTCTTTTATACCTTTAGCAGGGATGTAAATTAGTACAGCCATTAAAGAAAAAAATATGGAGAATTCTCAAAAGATTAAAAATAGAAGTACTGTATGATCCAGCAGTCCTGCTATTTGGTATTTATACAAAGGAAAGAAAACCATTATATCAAAGGGATGCCTGCACCCCTAGGTTTACTCCAGCACTTTTGACAATAGCAAAGATATGGAATCAACCTAAGTGTTCATCAATGAGCAGATAAAGAAAATCTGGTATACATAAACAAAGGAATACTACTCAGCCATAAATAATAATAAAATTCTATCATTTGCAGCAACATGAGAGGAACTGGATGTCATTATGTTAAGTGATATATGCTACGCACAGAAAGACATTTTGCATGCTCTCACTCATATGTGGGAGCTGCAATAGTTCATCTCATAGAAGTTGAGAATAGAAAGATAGATACTAGAGTCTGGGAAGATTGTTTGGGGAGGATGAATAGAAGTTCGTTAACGGGTGCAAACACACAGTTAGAATAAGTTCCAATGCTCAACAAGCAGAGTAGGTGACTATTGTTAACAACAATGTATTGTATATTTCAAAGTATCTAGAACAGAGGACTTGACATGTTCTCCACACATAAAAATGATAAATACTCGAAGTGATGCATATCCTAAATACACTGACTTTGATCATTACATATTGGATGAATATAACAAAATGCCACATGTACCCCACGGAAAAATACAAATACTGTATAACAATAAAATATTTTTAAAATAGTCATAGTGACTTATCTCATTTGTTCTATAATGTAACCAATATTTATTGAGAAACTTCTGTGTGTCAAATATTGCTATGGTCATCCCAAAGAAAAATGAAGAAGACATCATTGATGTCTTAAAGGAGCTTTTTGCTCTAACAGAATAGATTAGACAAGGATAAGGATTAGATAATTAATCAGGGTATACCAAAATGTAAATTGATGGTAGTGTAGGAGAAGATGCAGAAGGTGATGAGTTGGGATGCAAGAGAAAGTACTAGAACTGGTCTCTATATTTTACTTTTATCTAAAATATAAGAAAGAACTTAGCCTTTTCAGTATTTAATGTGTTTTGTCTCTGGTGTCTTATTTGCATAACTCTCTATGAGATGGCTTATTATGCTGGCTGTGATTAGGGAAGGGTGGGACTTCCATAAACCAAGAGGGTTTGCGAAAGTCACCCACACTTGTTAGCGTAAAACTTACTGCAATCTACTACAGTGTATAGAAAGCTAAGTAAGTGCATGTGTAGATTATATTACATACTTTTTAAACTAAACTAACACATCGTGTACAGGGGGCTTAAAAAGATGTTTGCAGTAAAACTGAAGATGAAAGATATTATGACAAAGCAAGCACAAGACAAAATCCACAGGACAGCGAACTGACACTTCTACTCAGCCACATCATGAATTTACTTAGGACCTGACTGGAATGATTGGAGTCAGGGAAAAAAAAGGAGAAATTATCAAGATGACTTGAAATTAGATTTGCCACCACTAATGTTAATGATGAACCTTGGCCTCAGTGTATGTGCTTGTAAATACACTGATATTAAAAATTTATCAGGGTTAGTAAGTCATGAACTACTTATTGATTTAATATTTATCTCATATTTAAACATTTTAAATTATATATATTATAATACGATTAACATATGAGTAGAATAGTACATTCATATAATTCAAAAACATTTTATTGTAAGGTGTTTGATTTTAAAGTTTGGAAATATTTGTCCAAAATCATTAGAGGTCCCATGCTAAGATGTAGAAACAGAGAGCAAAGGTTAAGTGAGACACGATAAATCTGTAAAAGTAGAAGTGACCGTAATTGAGTGAATTACATAATTGAACTTGGGGATCAGATACTAGGAAGAATAAAAGATGAGATGGAGGTCTTGGAATGTTTGGAGAAGAGGTGTTTAAAATATATATAGATATTAAATAAGAAAAAAGAGTGCATAATAATTGAGGATTTCCAGCAATGCCGTCTTTAAAATGTTTTCTCTAGAATACTATGTTCCACAAGATATTCAGTTATGCTCCCTCCAAAAGAGTCATCCTGTGATTAAATAAATTATAAAAAATATGGATAAAATACAAATTCTATTGATTTTGATTTTGTAAGACTTCTGCTCATGCCCATTGCAAAGACACAAGGGTAGGAAATAGTGGGCAAAATTTTACTTGACCATTGACCAAGTGACAGAATTTCTCTCTATATATACTATCTCCATCTATAGATATATACATAGCTATGGGGATATGTATGTGTGTATGTATCTATACCTATATCTATAGATATTTGGATATAGCTATAAATACACACATACACACACACACACACACACACACACACACACACACACACAGAGAGAGAGAGAGAGAGAGAGAGAGAGAAGGAGAGAGTGATACAGGTAATAAATAGCTAGATAGCCAGATACGTATATCAAAGATAGGCAGACAGAGAGAGAGAGAGACAGAGAGAGAGAGAGAATGCCTTGGCTACTATGACTTGGTTCATGGCCAAGTAAAATTCTGTATGCAATTTTTCAGTATTAAGTCTTTACCAATGGTAGTGAGTAGAGATCTTACAAAATCAAAATCAACAAAACTGTTATTTTACCCATGTTTTCTATAATATAGATATAGATATCTATATATTTATAGATATATAGATACATTGATATTCTATATATGTATGAATATATACACACATATCAATAATTATACATTATATATATTTGTAATCTTGAATATGTATTAATGTCCTATGCAAAAGAGGGTTCTATGAACAACACTTTGATGTATTCAGACCAGTGCTTTTGGCAGGCAGTTCGGAAATATGTCTGGGAATATTCAAAGTTAGTAAGGAGTGTGGACTGAATTACCAAGAAAAGAAGTATAAACATTGAAACCTCTGAAAACGTAAGTGTAAATAAATTTAGGCATGGGGCTAAGAGGAGCAGCGAGAGATACTGAAGAATCGGAATAGAAGGGTGCACTGGTGTCACAAAAGGAGAAAGGCTAGTCACCTCTGTTTACGCCATGGCAGATAAGAGGGGAACATATTGAACAGACGCTCTTCCATATGGTAATGAGAACGCTAATGCTGATCCACAAGTGAGCAGTTTTGGACGAATGATGGAAACAAAAGACCAGGCAGCAAATGGTAGATGACAGAATGTGTAGTTAGAAAGAAAAATCCTTGGCCAGGCACAGTAGCTCATGCCTGTAATCTTAGCACTTTTGGAGAACGGCGTGGGCAGATTGCTAGAGCCCAGGAATTCCAGATCAGCCTGGGCAACATGTGGAAACCCTGTTTCTACTAAATGAATGAATGAATGAGTGAATATCGCTGAGTGTGGTGGCCTGCGCCTGTAGTCTCAGCTACTCGAAAGGATGATGCAGGAAGATCACTTGAGTCAAGATGTCCAGGGCTGCTGCAGTGAGACAAGATCACGCCATTACACACTGCATTCCAGAGTGAGACCCTGTCTCAAAAAAAAAAAAAAAAAAAAAGAAAGAAAGAAAAAGCAGCAAATTACAGCTGTTTTTTCAGTAATATATTCTGAAGGATGACGGTAAGTGGAAGTAGAGAAGTTGTGAGCATGATTGCAAATGTAGGAGAATGAACCAAAGAAGTGGGGAGATGAAAGAAGAAAGAGATAGAGATGGAAGAGGACAGAGGAGGGCCCAGGAAGAACGGGAGCCACACTGGTGAGAAGGGAAGCAGCAAATGTAGGCCAAACTGTCTTAGGATAGTTTTATTTCTCTTTTTGTGAATTCTCTGCATAGAAACTCATAAGCATTTAATTTCACAGGTAAGGTAGCAGCTACTGCAGAATTTCTTATAACTAATATGGACTGAGGCATAACATTTTATTTAAAATTATCTTTTTATCATGCATTAATTTTAGTAATTAATTTCCACATTTATTTATTGAGCAGTGAGATTTATACAGAGTGACCAATTATATCTTTATCCTTATTGAGTCTCTAATCTAGACTACAGTTCAAAAGGAAAACATGGCAGGATAAATGTGCTTTTGTCTAGACATTAGGGGTTAAGCCCCTGACCTGTATACATTCCTCATTCTGCCACTTTGTAGTTCTGTAAGTGAAAAATTAATGCATTTGGTTTCAGTATCTTATTATTGTCAATATTTTAATATCTTCTAAAGAGAAAAATATTAACACAGGGCTTGATTTCATTTCTCTTTTAAGAGCTACTAATACATTTATTAAAATTAATCTATTTAGATTAAAAAAAACCATGAACATTTGATTTCTTGGGAGTTTGACTGAGTTTTATGCAGACCTGATTTTACAAGGATGTGTTTAGATAATTGTCTAAGAATTGATGTTTTAAGTATTTTGATGGAATGACGGACTATTGTTGATAATAATGAATACTTTATAAAGTGTCTCTGCAACAACCACTAATTAGCTTCATTAGAGCCCACAGTTAATTCTGGTGAATAGCTTATGTAAATGATGAAACTCTAGTAGTTTTTCTGAATTTCCTGACAATGAGGTTTTGGGAGTAATAAGTGTGGCAAATTTCTGACAGCAGGTACATTTCTTTGTTGCATTTTGAGAAGGAAGTAATCCAAATGCTAGAATTTACTTAGCTGTGGAGGTTTTTCCTTTTCCAAAAGCTTTGAAAGTATAAACTGAAAAAACCAGGCTAGAAAAAGAGTCTTTTGATTTGCATCTTAAGAACAAAGAAATAAATGAAAATGTGACTATTGTCTTTATCTTCACTGTTATTGTGTGCAGTATCTTCTATAATCTTTTCTTGTAATGAGGCTTAATAGCTGCTTTTGAGATATTAATGGAAATTGTCACAGACAAGGGAGGTATTGCGGCATCTAATGAACTAAAGTAATACTAAAAGGAAAGGAAAAGGAACAATAAGTAAAATTGACACAAATAAAAAGAATTTAACTAGTTTCTAAAATTTAACCCCATAGATGTCTCTACCATGAAATCTAAAGATGAAAATGCATTACTATCCATTCTCTAAAATATCATTTATCAAACATATTTGACACTTTATTTTTTTGTTATTTTGCATTTAAGTGTTATTAAAAAAAAACCCTTGAATTCAATTTTATGCAATATCTACATTTAAAAAACAATTTCATCTGTCTTAAAGGGCAAGTCAGATCATTGGGTTTGTTACAGCAAACAAAAGTACAGATTCCAAGCATTCAGGTAAAACAGTGGGTAAGAATATAAAGAACAGTGTAATGATTATAGTTGAAATTAACTGTATATTGAAGAGCTGGGAAGATTTGAAGTTTAAGTCAGTTTATATAATAGAAACTACTGACTCTGACTCAGTGCTTATCTTTGGGTAAAACTGATATTCAGAAAAGTTGATGCCTAGGTAACATAATTTCATAAATGTACACACTTGCCCTTGTTTCTTGAAAGCTGAGTGGTGAGTGCCTGCCATTTAAGCAGGAGTGTATTGCCATCTAATTAAATGAAGGATGTACAATTGAGCTGTCAGGTAAAGAATTATGAGGTTAGGACATAAGTTATGATGGCAACCAGACTTCTTTTTTTTTTTTTTTCTTTTTTAGGGCATTCCCTAAGGAATGAATTGTAAATAACGCCATCCAAACTTCCTGAGAACAAGATGCATGCCAGGTTTCTGCCAGGATAGCAGTTGATGCCTAATTGAGCCTGGGATTGTTAAAATGTCTCCTTTTTATAGTCCTGAATAATGTAGAGCTAATGAACAGATTCCATTTTAGATCTGAAAGCATCAGCTCTCTAGCAAAGACTCCTTTTTTATGATTTGGCTTACTAAAAAAATAAATAAATAAAAATAAAAATATAGAGACTCTTCTTAGCACAACCTCTGTCTTCATATAGATGCTAAATTTTTCATTAAAATTATATGTAAATTGCCATAGCACATACACAGCTATTCTAATAAGAACTAAATGATGAATTGATTGGTCTTAAAACCTGCATTCCATTTTAATCATATATTTTGGTTTAGGAGTGAAAAAAAACTGAATCCTTGTCTATTGTTGTCTTCTTTTTTCTCTTTCAGACATGTAGAACATTCCCGAAATTTTTAGACAGTTAATGCTTATCCCATGCTTAAGAAGAAATACTTATTTTTTCCTTTCAATTGCGGGTATTGCAAACAGAGATTAGTGGCCTCTCACTTCAGAGCTGTCAGTATAGAAGTGGCATGAGCTATTAACATTCTATTGTAAGTGGTCAGAAGCTTCCTTTGGCATTCCTGTCCAAAGGCCACTAAAACCACCATTTTGTGCTGTTTTCACTAAGATAATCCATTGCCATCTATTTTGATTGGTTGGTGCAGTTTAATATGCCACATTTACTAATAATCCTATGCAACTACTGGGTCTTTTCTACTAAAGAGAGAAATAAAAGGTAAGTCTTAAATCCGGTTATACTCACATGACAGCTTTGATTTGATATACACAGAAATATTTTATTCCAGGAAAATGAAATTAAATGCAATAAATAATTTAAAACTATTTTAGATTAATTAAATAGGACTAAATGTACAGTCTTTTCTTCATTTCTTAAAAGCTGAGTGGTGAGTTGTTGGGTATTTGAACAACTAACAAAAACAGAAGGTAATTCATGTAACCACCAGGCCAGTTATACAGAACAACCAATAGGTGGTCCAAAGGCCAGAACTGATCATTTTCTGGCTCTATCACTGCTCTAACTGGTATTCTCAGTGCAGATTTTATAATAGGCCAAAACTGGCCCTTGTTTAATCGAGGGAATAAAATAACGACACACATTTGTAAGAAAGATATGCATATTCTCAGTCTTCTTGTTCAGTTAATTTTAAGTTATCATATATTTTTTCTCAAGTTTTCCAAATTTTAATCTATGGTAGGAATCAAATATAGGATAAATTTTTATATTTTGACTATATATCTGTCATATGACTTCAGTCTCGTGAACAATATACAATGTATTTTCTCATAAATCAGTCTATTAATAATTAATTAATCTATTAATGATTTTTGGTCTATATTATGATAGGCATGGTGGTAGACATTGGAGCTAGAACAATGAATAATTAGGAACAAATTTCTACCCTATAGGAAACGCACTGCAGAGAGAGGAAATACAACATAGAGAATTTGTCAGACAAGCACCAGTGCTATAAAGAAAAATCAACTATGAGCAGAGGATCAGAAGGGCCCCATGGGAGCAGGGCAGTGATAGTGGTGGAATTTTAAGGCTCATTCGTGTAACCTAAAGAATCAAAGCTGAGAATTTCTATTTAGGATTCACCCATATTTGATCCCACTCTTTATTTGTCTGAAGTTGATTTTTAGATATGAAAAATTTGTGGTGCTCTTAGGTATGATAAGTTTGTCTTCACTCTCTTTTCAGGCTTTTATATGTGTTAATCATTAAAGCTATGATCAAAACCTCTCACTTTTACATCTTGCTAACTTAGTGATGTGAGTTAGTAAATAAAATTGTATAATCTCCTTCAGGGAGGACTCTTGAAGCAGGTAAACAAAAATCTGAATGTCATGCAGATTTAGTCTTCTCTTGAGTCTCATTGATCCATAAATCTTCTTTGATTCTGTTAGTCTAGGATGCATTCCAGTTTCCAGAGAGAGAGAGGGAGAAAGAGAGAGAGGATGTTATTTTGATTACTGTGGGTATTTCCTTTTAAATATTAGAATTCTATTTAAAAATATAACTCTTAATAAAACTTCCTATTTAGTACTATCTTCACTGCAAGTTCTGATGAACTAAATCCCATTTTTAAATTAGTTTTATTGTGACCAGAAAAGGGTGGTTTTGTGGACTTTGAGGAGCCAGACTAATTGTGACCCAGCTAGAGCAGGATGGCTTTGCTTTTATTAAATGGTGTCTGAGGTGAATGTCAGACAGCATAGATCAACCTCAGTCCTCCTTTGGCTTTGATGGGAATTGTATGAGTATACAGAGTATGAATTTGGCCCTGCAAATCTAATAGACAGTAGAATAACCCAGATCACTATTTTAGAGTCCAGTGACTGTTTTTTAAAAATTTAATTAACCTCTTTGACAGATTCCATGTCCTTTTTTGTGAAGTGCAAGTGACTTTCCCTTGAGGGATAATCTTCTAGCAATTTCCGTACACAGTTTTGTCTACCAAAACATTAGCCTTTCTAATAAGGTACACATTTAAAGATTTTTATCTTTAGAAAAACTCATTTCATTGGTGATATATATCAGTTATTAATTAATATCTTTTGAATTTTAAAATCTAAAATTATTTAATTCAAAAAATTTTCATTTATTTTAATTTATACTAGAAATATTTCATTTATTGCTAATTAAATAAGATTTTGAAATAATTATCAAAGTTTTATACTTTATAAATCTATTATTCTCCTTCCATCCTCAAAGGAATAAATTGCTACATAAAATTACATTTTCTTCTAATCATAGCTAATTATATACAAGCAGTTATACAGTAATAATAAACAATATGGTGCTGAGATGAGAAACATCATAGTTACATTTAGCTCATATTTCTGCTCATTTCTACTAACAACCAATTTCTAATTCTTGACAATTTATAAATAGCTTTATATGAAATATATAACTATTCTGTTACACTGTTGAAGAAAAATTAAAAAGAGTTGAATTGTAATAAAAAGTAGACTGTTCAAATATATAATTGTTTCTCTAACAGTGCTTGTTCAGACGCCTTCATCTCTACCCTCATATCAAATGCAAATAAAAACAATCACATAATGTTTAAAGATCCTTGGAAAATTAAACTAATCGTATTAATTCTGATTCATTGGTTTGAATAAAACATCATATATATTAAGGACATTTTATAAGCTAGATGACTGAATGTGTTTGTTTTGATAATCTCCTCTCCTTTGGGATAAATAAAATCTATTTTGATATAAAAAGACATGTAGGTCTTTTCACAAAGAAGACACTATATTTGTTCACTCTTAGATTCAACAAACATTCATGATAATGATCTTTGTACTAAGATTGTGCGTTAAAAACATGTATGAAGAGTTTCCTGCCTAATGTGAAAGACATGCATTGAAATTCATAATGAAGATATAATGGAATTGTGAATAGTAGAAATGTGTACAACACAGTATAATAATTTTCATTGAGCAAATTTGCATTGTGGATCAAAGAAGGAATGACAGAGGGAGATAATATCTGAGCTATGCTTTGGAAGATAACTAGAAGTTCAGCAGGTAGAAAGTTGATCAAAAGAGTGCATATGGGAGACATCCCAGACAATGAGGGTGGGTATCAAGATCCCAACCAAGGAGGGAGTGAGAATAACATATTTATGGAGCACAGAGTAGTTTGTTGCAATTAAAAGAATCAGGCTTGGGCTAGATCACAAAAAGCTTTTCTTAATTTATTTACTCTAAAGATATTGGTAGAGAATCCAGGTAGTTTCTGTGTTCTTCATTATGATTGCCTTGTGTCCTTCAAAATTACACTACCACATGCAACACCTGTTCCAGAGGTTCCCAACATTCAGGCAAAAAACATACGTGTGTAGATATTACAGTTCAAAAAAAAAAAGGAGAAACCACTACATTTATGTTGGTTGCGCTGAACATTTAGAAGTAAAAACACTGTAATCCTTGTTCTCTTATTTTCTTGTGTTATATTCAGTATAGATAAATGATGTGTCTAATAATCTAAATCAACTAAATTGGTGGCAAAAGTGATGCAATTAGTATGTAGGGGAGAGCCCATGAAAAGATTGAAATGGATTCAGTAAATAAGGATTAAATACCTTGCAAGTGCTGGAAGGCAGAGCAAACATATAGATAAGATACACTTCTTCCCTTGAGACTTTTATAGTCTTCCAAAGTAGACAAATAAACAGATAATTCAAGAATATTGTGGCAAGTTGTAAGAAAGGAGCACCCCATGCAGGATGACTGGGAACACAGAGCAGGGTCTTCCAGGAATTGAGCAGAATGTCTTGGAGGAAGTAGGGCTCAGCTGTCTAGATGAATTGATAGTGAATATCCTTCAGTACAGAGAGACTAACTCAAACACAGAATTTCTGCACTGCTAGCAGGAGCACAGAAGTTTGTAATTCTTAGAGTATCAAATATGAAATAAATGGCTGAGGCCGAAGTTGAAGGTTGATAAAAGTTGAAGCTATGTGGCTAGACAGGGACCTGTGAGGTCAGAAGGGGCCTTGTAGCCATCTTATGGAATTTGGAATTAACGCTGCAGGTAATGGAGACATTACATGTTTTTCAGTACGGGTAAGACATAATTGTATTTGTATTTTAAACTGATGTCTCTGGCTGCATTGTTCTGCTGTCCTTGGGGAGTGGTGGCGCAAACACTCTAGGCTTCCGAATTGCAGACACAGTGGTTTTCCTATTCTCTACCATCAAGATCACATGCAAACTGAGCAGGTGCTCAATACATTTTTGTCGAATTAAAAAACACACATTTTGGTGGTATTGATTAGAGAGAGAGAAGCCTGACTCAGGGCAGTGGTGGTAGAGGGTGGAGAATTGTGGATGGTTATAAATATAGGAAAAAGGTCTAGGAATTAAGGTGAACAAAAAATGTGGTGATTGAATCTGAGAGGGAAAGAGAGAAACTTAACATGATTCATGGGTGGGAAAAAGGAAACATTTTATTGGTCATGTTAATTTTTTTAATCCCCTATGGAACACATAAATGGAACACAAATACTTTTGCTTCTAAAAATTCATTTATATTCTTGGCTCTTACACATCCAATAGTAGCAGTATTCCCAAGGAGTCATTGCTTGTTACATTTTTCTGAATATGCCTTCTCTATCTCCAAAGAGATTGTAAAATTTCTATGGGCAGAAATTGTGTCTAATACCTCTCTAATCTCTTCACATAGTGCACAGCACAGGCTTTACTAAGCATTTATCAATCAGTTGGCATTTTTATTTCCATTTAAGTTAAAACCTCAAGTAGTGGATTTTAAAAAACATATAATTTCATTGTAGAGGCAATAATATTTTCACAGAGTCTCCGAAATACTCTCTTCATCATGTATCTTATGGGAACAAGACATAATTAAAACTGTCCTATTTTGTTCCTTTTGGTACTTTGGTACCTCAGCCTCAATGATTAGTGCCTTAGATATTGATCACTTTTGTAATAAACTGTTACCTACAGGAATGAAGACAGATGTAGTCCCCTTTCCCTGCCCTACTCATTCCCATTCTCACATGAAGATTTGAATTGCAGAACCTAGATGAGCACTTCTTGTTTATTATTCTGGTTAGTGCTCTCTAGTTTTTCACTGTGAATTGATGATCTCCACTCAGGGCTCTCTGTCTTACTGCAGGATGACATTTTTAACAAATACACAATATATCTTAAAGAGTATATTAATTTACATAGGTTCATGTGATTACTCAGGCAGAATTGATATAGAAATAGCCTTTTTTTCTTAAGAATAATGAGGAGAAAATACAATTCAGGAAAAATAGGATTTTATATTATTTATGAAGTAGTACATGCTTTCTTACGTAAAGGGAAAACTTTAATTACTTTTATGCATTGGTAAAGAGAGTCATGCATATTGATAAGAGAAATTTCAAAGGTGAAAAAAATTTTCCTTTTGAAAAATTTCTTCAACTTTCATTAAAATAAAAGTTCAGGGGTTCACGTGCAGGTTTGTTATATAGGTAAACTAGTGTCACAGGGATATCAATAATTTATATTATAATTTAAAATTATAATATTTATAATTAATATCTACAAATACCTTGCATTATTTTTGCTAGCAGAAACTAAGTATATTGATGAAAGCTTAAAGGAATAAGAGAGTAACATTAACTACTTGATGTTTAAATTTCATGCTTATTCTAACACTCCAAAATCATTGCTGCGATAGTAAGGCAGGCTTGATTTTCCTGGGGTTCAAAGGCATGAGTTCTGATAGAAACAAATTCATATTGAAGGAGGAACTTCCAATATCACAAAATCAATTGTAGTTTATAGTCTTATAAATTAACTAATTCAATGTGTTTAACTTGGGAGAGCAAATTAAACCTATAATATCTTTTTCTTGACTATTACATAAAACATAAAAAAGTATATATATAAATCCTGCTATTAGAGGTTGCTGATGAATAGATAATTCATTAATATAAAATTTATTCTCCACTTACTTCTGAAACAGCTTAAGTTAAATTCAGCGGTAGGGGTGAAAAGGATGTAAGTCCTAAATATTTTTTGAATGTATGAATCAACAAATGAAAAAGGATTTGACACGGCCAGTGCATACCCTCACTATAAATAAAAGTTTCTATTTATTATAAAAGTTGAAAGCATAAATATACACCTTCTTAATCTATAGATTTACACAGCTATTTGTAAACTACATATTATTTATGGTTTTCTCCAAAAATCTGATTGAGCCTAGAAAGTTTTCTTCATTGTTTGAAATGCACATTATACAACAGTTCTTATAATTCTGTGAAGACTGTAAATAAGAAAAGAACTATAATTTAATGCAACAAAGAATAATTCATGTGGCAGCTTAAAATCAGATTCATTCTTTATGTAGTAAGAAGACAGCCAAGTGTATTAAGAATGAGAAGTACCTTTTTAGCATAGGAAGTTGTGTGGTCACAGAGTCATATATTTCTAATGCTGTAACTTGGCTCTGTGCTCAAGAGAACATCACTTAGATGTCCTTGTCCTGAGCATTTTGATTTTTTTAAAAATATGTGAGTCTCCTTTAAAAGCTTTCAGGCATGAGCCTCGAAGTAGTAAATCAAGTTTACCTGAGTATGCATTATAACTGTCTAATCCATGAAAGTGATACTCTATTTGTTTTGTGATATTTGATTCCCTGTTAAATACTTTAAAATGGAGATTCCTGTCTGGCCATGTGATGTGAGGGTACTTAATATCTAAGAGGATTCACTTGTCGTTAATATATTTAACGGATCTTAAAATACTTCTTTAGCATGAGTTCATTTTGAAGATTAGTCTATTCATTGCCCATCTCGAAAAGAGTAAAAGTTAGCAATTATAATGTATCCATAGAGAAGGTATATTTCTCCTCCTCCTGTCGACTTCAAGTATAGGAGCGCGCTAAGAGGCGGATGTTAGGAAAAAATAGCCTTACATACTGTCTAGGAGATTTTAGGATGCAACACAAACCAGGAGTAATTGCAATTGACAACCTCATTAGATGTCCTAAAATTCTCTCATTAGGCAGAACGCATTCTTTCAATACAATTCTATATGTTATGAAAGGAAAGGAGTGGTGGCTGAAGTTGTAAGTGAAACGAAGATAGGATTTTTTAATGAAAAAAACAACATATTTGTGGACTGATGAGAACAATCCAGAAACAGTAAAAAATTTCAGAGCACAGTATCTGCTACCATGAAGGACATGAGAGAGAATAATCTAGCAGCTAAATAATTAAGGACACACTCTGGTTCTATGATGCAAATAAAACAAGAAGCTGGGTAAGTGAAGGGATGAGGAGGGATTAGTTTTCCTGAGAGGTTTGTAACCAGCAAGAACCAGTTCTGGAAGTGGAATATTCTAGGCTGAGGAACTAACTAGTGTGAAGGCTCTAGGGCAGGCATCAGATTGGTTTCTCTTGAAACAATGAAATTTCTTAAAGGCTAGTGTAAAGAATCTGCCAATTGTTCTAACAGCAGTAAAAAGCATGAGAGTTTTTCAAAGTCATGGTGATCTCTACGTAAAAAATGGATTTGAGAAAAGACGAGTAGAAGCAAGAGAACTACTTAGAAGTGGGATGTAATAGCACGGATGAAGCTGATGGTGACATGGCTGACAGTGGCCATGGAAAAAGTGAATAAATATGGAATTTTCATTTTATTTACATAAAAACATTGAAATAAACATTTTAGAGTATACTTTACAATAACTTTAAAATCACAATAACTGGCATTTATCAGGCACTTGTTATTTTTCTGACCATTGTGGTAAGCATTTTACAAGCAGCATTTTCTTTGCTTTCACATTACCTCTGTGAGAAACAGTAATTAACCCCAGATGGGAAAACTTAACTTTAGAGAGGTACTTTCATTTGCTCAGAGGCACACAGTAAGCACTTGTTGGAGCTGCTCACTTTGGAGTCCACATTAACAGATACCCCTCTATTGCCTTCCGAAGTGACCATGTTTTATTTTCCCACATCAACACTACCATATACATTTCACGCCTCATGATAATGTTATTTATCGGTTTCAGTCTGTGCTTAAAACTCACGACTAATCAAAAGGGGGAAAAGTCTTCTCTTCCTTAGCAAGGACTAGAAGATTCCTAAAATAAATTGATTACATCAAATGATTATGCAAGTTATGGAGTAGTCAAGAGCCCATATAAACTAGTCTGCCTTAATTTGAACCTCTGCTCTGCCAGTTACTATTTGTATTGCCTTAGGTGAGTTACTTACCTCAATTTTCTTATCTGTAATATGGATTTACAGTAGTGATGACCTCTGAAGGTTGTTATGAGGATTTAATAAATTAACAACTGTAAAATGCTTAGAAGAGTGTATGGTATCTATTAAGAGCTCTGTGTGTATTAAATGTGCCATCTCTAATCATTGTTTTATGCTCTATTGATAGTTTCAGAGTGGTTCTGCATCTGTTCAGAAATGTTTGAAGCTGTAGAGATACAGGTTTAAGAATCCAGATCTAGGATTGTTTTAGCAGCTTACCAAAGCATTCTGAGGCTCTGCTCACCATAAGAATGTGACAATTTTTATCTGAATGAGATCTTCAAATTCATTTAGTCCAAATTTTTTTTTTATATAGACAATAAATATCTGATCAGGTAGAGAAGGGTACATCTGGTCAGTGCTAAAGCCAGTACTACAATTCAGGTCTCATGATGTCCAATCTTGTGTGTAAAAAAACACTGAAATATTTTTTAAACCTGATTACGTGGTCTCCTAGTCAAGACCCTGCTGCAAGTTTATTCCCAGTAACACAAGTATTTCTCACTCTGCAATGCTTGCTTTACCATTATGATCTGGGATCGGGGATCATGCTTATGATCAAAGAGTAGCAAACCGTATCTTGGAGCCAATGTAAAAGAGCTTCTCAAAATTATTAGATTTGTGCCACATGGGACATGTCTCATTATCTCAGGTTTTGCCACACATATACAATAAGAATTCCAAGTCTTAAAACACAATGTATAAAATTATAAGTACATTGTACTTAACAAATGTTAGTAAGAACTGCTTACTGACCTTGAATTCAATTATTCTTAAACATACAGTGGCACTCTGTTGCTGAGCATAGGGAGTTAACGCATGCAATGGATAAAACAGTTCAAGAGAGACACTATGGGCTGAAAACAACATCGCTTAAAAAATGGCTAAGTATATACAGTCCAAAATGTTCATGACAGATTATCAGTAAAGGAAATCAAGTTGTTTTGGGGGCCACATATAATATTTAAAGATGATTTCTGGAAGGATGAAATCTCTTTCTTTTCTTTTTTTTTTTTTTTGAGACTGAGTCTCACTCTGTCGCCAGGTGCCAGGCTGGAGTGCAGTGGCACAATCCTGGCTCACTGCAACCTCTGCCTCCCGGGTTCAAGCAATTCTCCTGCCTCAGGCTCCTGAGTAGCTGGGACTACAGGCGCATGCCACCACGCCCAGCTAATTTTGTATTTTTAGGAGAGACAGGGTTTCACCATGTTGGCCACGATGGTCCCAATCTCTTGACCTCGTGATCCGCCCGTATTGGCCTCCCAAAGTGCTGGGATTACAGGCTTGAGCCACCGTGCCAGGCCAGGATGAAATCTCTTTCTAAAATAAAATTATAGTAGCTACCATGTAAAGAATATTGTCAGTGTTTCAGACATTGTGCAAAGTGCTTTATCAAGAATCCTTATAATAATTAATTCCTCCAGTGAATTTATGTGGAAAGTATTATGATCAGGTGCTTGGCACATAGTAGCATTCAATAAATAATTGTTTCTCAGATGAGAAAACTGTGGCTCAGTGATACTTCTAGCAGCTGGAGGAACTGGCATTCTAACTCAAATTGTCTGATTCCAAAAAGCCAAGCTCTTTAATCCTCAGTGTTCTCTGTTTCAGCATCTTGTTGGTAAGAACATTGGATGTTGCATGGGTTAACCTCATTGTGTTGAATGTTTAGGTTGATTACGCATTTTTGTGAATGAATAATTTTTTTTTTTTTTGAGGCAGAGTCTTGCTCTGTCACCCAGGCTGTAGTGCAGTGGCATTGATCTTGGTTTGCTACAACTTTCATCTCTCGTGTTCAAGCAATTCTCCCCACCTCAGCCTCACTGGCTTGTAGCTGGGATGACAATCATGTGCCACCATAATCCAGATAATTTTTCTGTATTTTTAGCAGAGATGGGGTTTTGCCATGTTAGCCAGGCTGATCTTGAACTCCTGAACTCAAGTGATCTACCCTTATTGGTCTCCCAAAGTGCTGGAATTACAGATGTAAGCTACTGCATCCAACCAAATAAGTCTAAAATCCAGAAAGTTCACATAATTTTTTAAAGCGCATCTTATTCTTGCCAAGTGAATGTATTTGTAATATATTAAAGAGAAAACATAAATAGAAGACGCAGATTCTAAAATTAAAATTCAGAAGTATTTATTATGGTGCTTTGTATATTGCATAATTCCTTCTGGTGCTTGTAGCTAAGGGTATGAGAAGTTAGGTTTGAAATTCTGTAGCTTTATAGTAATTTGCTAATATATGGTTAGCACCAAGAACTAGGAAATAAAAGATTAAGAAGTTATCAAAAGCCATTTTAGGTATCAAGTTGTTTTGTGCAGAGCTGAATTCCACAAATTGATTTGTGATACGAATACTGAGAAAAGTATAAAATACTCTCATATTATTCTAGGAAATTAGTCTCATTATTTGTACTTTTTTTTTTTTTTTTTTTTGAGACAGAGTCTCACTCCGTCACCAGGCGCCAGGCTGGAGTGCAGTGGTGCAGCCTTGGCTCACTGCAACCTCTGCCTCCTGGGTTCAAGCAATTCTCCTGCCTCAGCCTCCCGAGTAGCTGGGACTACGGGCACGCATCACTACACCCAGCTAATTTGTTTGTACTTTTAGTAGAGACCGGGTTTCACCATGTTGGCCAGGATGGTCTCGATCTCTTGACCTCGTGATCCACCTGCCACAGCCTGCCAAAGTGCTGGGATTACAGGAGTGAGACACGGTGCCTGACCTGTAGTTACTTTTTTAAACAACTGGAATCCAAACAAATATTGACTAAGGTTTCCAGAACATTTCATTCACTCTTTATTCTTTTTATCTAAAGATCATACTTTACAAAAGAAATACAATTTCATTCTACATGTATTACTTATAAATTCTTAGTTTAAACTTATATTAGACCCCTGTGAATATTGATATCTTGGTCTTACAATTCGTATACAATTATTAATATAATGCAATATTCATTAGCATATGTTAAATTGTATGCCAAATAAAAGCAGTACTTTTGTTGTTACACTTTTGGGTGGGAAAATTTCCCAGCAGGCAACCAAGTCATTCACATGCTGCAAAGAGCTTATTGTGTTTTAATTATTTATAGGATGGCTCTAATTCTTTGTTTTCAAAATAACTTTTGTTTGCTATTTTAACGCACCTTAATTTCTAATATTATAAGGTATTCATTAAGGACATATGTAGATAGTCATGTAAAGAAACATTAAATAGTGGCAAATGATAACTAAACTGGGAATTGGTCCCCATCCAAGGGACCATTCTGTACAAAAATGATACTGCCTGGCTTGAAGGCCAAAGGTGATACAAAAATGTGATCAAAAATCTATAATAAAGGTAGTGCAACTATGTCTATATGATTCCAGACATTGATTAGATGTGCACATATCAATGTATTAAATCTAATGAATGTTTAATTAAGATTGTCGCATTATTAATATTAATAATTTGGTCATTTATGTGAACTAAAATGTCTCTGTATGTTACCAAATAAAACTATGTATAGTGCTTTAAAATGTAACATGGTTAATTATGAGACAAACTATTTATTTGGTATTGCTTTATAGTTCACACATACAAAGTTTCATCATTAAGAGATGCTACCCTGAATTAAAAAGGTGCCAAAGTTAACAACTTTGTAGGTGGTGATTTGGGGCACCTTTTTAATTCAGAGTAGCAGAAAAATTATCTATCATGTCAAAATTGTGTGTATGTATAGATTGAGTTTTATTTTACAATAGAAATTGAGTTTTATTTTACAATAGAAATCAGAAATATATGTAATAAAATATAGCACTTGCAGAGAGAAACTGTGTTCTAAAGAATGTAGACATTCTATGGAAAACTCAAAGATAAGGAATTATTTCGAACAGATTCTGTGAGGCTTAAGTATTTACAATATGAAAAGATTTGTATATATTTGGAAATAAAGGTGGAATGAAAAAATTATGATTCAATTTAAGGGGGCTCTTAAAATAAGTTTTAGGTAGAAAATGAAAGTTTTGTACAAGAGATGCTTAGGTATTCAAACTGTATTGAAGAAAGTAAGTAAAATTTAAACTCCTCCACACCCACCTTTCTACTTCCCAAAGTTACTATTGCTAATAGGTTCTTCTGTATCCATATCTACCTACCAATATACATCTTAAAATATGATTATTGATTGGATTAGGGCATATAATTACAGTATATACTGTTCTCAACTTGTGCAAATGTGTGAATTAAGTTTTACTTTAAAATGGAAACCAGAAAATTTATATAATAAAATATAGCACTTATAGAGAGGATTATTAGGTTTTTATTTAAAGAGTCTAGGCATTCTATGGAAAACTCAAAGGCGAATAATGATTTTGAACAGATTCCATGATGCTTATGTATTTGCAATATTAAAATATTTACTACAAAATTTTGCAATGAAATGAAATAGGTAAAAAGAAGAAATGCAAAAAGCTAATAACCAGAGGAAAAGATGCTATCTATATCTAAACACATTCACACTTATTAAAATATCATTACAGATTGGGTTATACTATATAATTACGGCATGCACTGTTCTCAACTTGATTCTTAACAGTTAATAATGTATTATGGCTATTTTCCATATAACACTTGCAAAGTTACTTTGAACCGTTTCCTGGAAACCCACTACATAGACGTACCACCACTTAATTAACTAGTGTCCTATGAGTGAATATTTAGTTTGTTTTTAAATTATTATTATTGAAATATATCTTGGTGGTCCATGCATGTGTGGCTTTGTGTAGCAGTGGGGAAATGTTCATAGAACCAATTCCTAGAATAGAAATCTGAGTCAAAATTCTTAAGTATTTCAAATTTTAGTATTGGCAAAATGTCTTCCATAGAGATTCGGCCAATTACTAGTGTAATATGACAAGATCTATTTTTCTGTTTCTTTATGAAATCTTAACATGATAGATAAAAGATAGTATTACATTTTGATGTGCATTTTTAAATTATGAGAATCGATCAGCATTTTTCCTATATTTACTGTCTTTATATATATATAAAGATATATATATATCTTTATATATATATAAATATATATATATATCTTTATATATATATATATATATATATATATATATATATATTTTTTTTTTTTTTTTTATGAGATGGAGTCTTGCTATGTTGCCAGACTGGAGTGCAGTGGCGCAGTCTCAGCTCACTGCAACCTCTGCCTCCCAGGTTCAAGTGATTCTCCTGCCTCAGCCTCCCAAGTAGCTGGGACTACAGGCGTGTGCCACCACACCCATCTAATTTTTATATTTTTAATAGAGATGGGGTTTCATCTCGTTGGCCAGGATGGCCTCGACCTCTTGACCTCGTGATCTGCCCACCTCAGCCTCCCAATGTGCTTGGATTACAGGCGTGAGCCACCGTGCCTGGCCCCTATATTTCTTTTTTCATTACCTGCTTATTTCATTTTTTTATTTCTCTACCGCATTGAACATCAGTTTGCTACTGAGCTGTAAGTGCTCTTTTAAGGTTAAGGCTATCAGCACTTTGACTCTGGTGAGTTGAAAATATTTCTTACTATCACTTGGCTACTTGGCTTATGGCATTTTGTTATTGTACAGGATTAAAAAATAAATTGTAGTAAATTTTGAATTGTTTACATTACATATTCTTGGAAAAGGCTTTCCATCCAAGATTTTAAAAAATTAAATGTCTCTTACTTTTGATTTTAGTTTATATGTATAGCTTACCTGTCACAGTGGCAAGGTAAAGAAAATAAACTAAATATTTTTGTTTGGTAAAGACTGAATGGAACCCAAACTCAGTGTGATCTAAACTGCTTTTATTTCAGATAACTTCTATTATATTAATGTTAATATATGCTCATTGTTTTCTTTCTTGAATAATTGAAAACGTTTATTTTGCCTGCCAACTGATAAAATTTAATGTGGCCACGCTATGGAGTGATCTTTCTTTGTAGTTTTGCTTTCCGGGACAGTCCGAGTTCTCACAGTGTTTTACAGTCTAACTATAAAACTCAAGGGATTATCTCCGAAAACCATCAACTGTTACCTCCATTGGAAGAAGGAGCAACTCAGGTTATTCAATTGAGTAAAGGCGCTTCTTTTTCTTCATCTTTCTAGTTAAAGTAAATTATACCCTTTTATATTATTCACAGAAAAGTATCAGCAATAACAAAAACATAAACTGCTGATTGTGTGATTAGTGAATGAGAAGGGAAGCTGAAGATATGTAATATAAAACAAAGGACTCACATGTCTTATTAGGCATGATTAACGTTACGATGAATTCATAATTCAAAGGAAAAAATGTACTTTACATCTGACTGTATCATTCAGTCTATGTAAATCATTTCTGCAGTATTTTATTTATTTATAAATTAATTTTCCTTTAATATGTCCATTTTTAATCGTATGATACTCAACTTGTAGCTCTGTCCAGAAAAGCATAAATATATTTAAAACCAGAAGTTTCACATGTAAATAATTTCTTAAGCTGATAAATAATTTGGTTGGAAGCTATGTGTGTATGTGTTTTTTGTTTGTTTGTTTGTTTGTTTTTGTTTTCTTTTGTTTTTTGAGACAGAGTCTTACTCTGTTGCCCAACCTGGAGTGCAGCAGTACTATTTGGGCTCACTGAAATTTCTGCCTCTGGGTTCAAGTGATTCTCCTGCCTCAGCCTCCCAAGTACCTGGGATTACAGGGATGCACTACTATGTCTGGCTAATTTTTTGTACTTTAAGCAGAGATGGGGTTTCACCATGTTGTCCAGGCTGGTCTAGAACTCCTGACCTCAAGTGATCCTCCTGCCTCAGCCTCCCAAAGTGCTAGGATTACAAGCGTGAGTCACTGCACCCACTGAAAATTATATGTTGTTATGAACATTTCTTAGGCATGACATTAGGCCCTTCAGAGCTAACAATAATCAATACAGTCTGTCTCAAAACATAGTCATGCACTGCATAATGACGTTTCAGTCAATGACAGACTACATTTATGATGGTGGTCCCATAAGATTATAATGCAGCTGAAAAAGACCTATTGCCTAGTGATTTTGTAGCCATCTTAACATCTTAGTACAATGCATTACTCACTGCTTGTGGCAATGTTGCCGGTTGCATAAGAGTCTAGCACGTACAATTACATGCAGTTATTAATACTTGATATTGATAATAAACAATTATGTTACTGGCTTATGTATTTACTATACTATACTTTTCACCTTTATTTTAGAGTACATTTTTTCTACACATAAAAGAAAGTTAACTGTAAAACAGCCTTAGGCAGGTCCTTCAGGAGGTATCCAAAAGAAGGCGTTGTCATAGGAGATGACAGCTCCATGCATGTTATTGCCCCTAAAGACCTTCTAGTGGAACAAGATGTGGAAGTGGCAGACATTGCTATTAATAAAACTGACCCTGTGTAGACCTAGGCTGGTGTCTGTATTCGTGTCTTAGCTTTTAACCAAAACAGTGTAAAAAGTAAAAATAATTAAAAATAGAAAAGCTTATACAATAAAGATAGACAGGTGATATTTTTGTACAGCTGTACAATGTGTTTGTATTTAACCTAAGTGGTTTTGTTGTTGTTGTTGTCTTTGTTGTTTGTTTTGAGATGGAGTTTTGCTCCTGTTGCCCAGGCTGGAGTGTGATGGTGCAATCCCGGCACACTGCAACCACTGCCTCCTGGGTTCAAGTGAGTCTCCTGCCTCAGCCTCCCAAGTAGCTGGGATTACACAGGCATGCACCACCACACCTAGGTAATTGTTTGTTTTTAGGAGAGACAGGGTTTCACCCTATTGGCCAGGCTGGTCTCAAACTCCTGACCTTAGATGATCGACTTGCCTTGGACTCACAAAGTGCTGAGATTACAGGTGTGAGTCACTGTGCTTGGCACACCTAAGTGTTTTGGCAAAAGAATCAAAATATTTTTAAAAATTTTAGGCTCAGCGTGGTGGCTCAGGCCTCCCAGCACTTTGGGAGGCTGAGGCAGGTGGATCACAAGATCAGGAGATCGAGACCATCCTGGCTAACACGGTGAAAGCCTGTCTCTACTAAAAATACAAAAAATTAGCCGGGCATGGTGGCATGGTGGCACACGCCTGTATTCCCAGCTACTGAGGAGGCTGAGGCAGGAGAGTGGCTTGAAGTGAGGCGGAGGTTGCAGTGAACCCATTCTATGTCACTGTACTCCAGCCTGGGCAACAGAACAAGACTCCATTTCAAAAAAAAAAAAGTCAAAATGTTAAAAAAAATTAAAAAAAGTTACAGAGCTAAGATTAATGAAGAAATTTTTTTTGCACACATTTAGTATAGCCTACAGGTACAGTGTTTATACTGGCTACAGTAATGCCCTAGGTCTCCACATTCATTTACCACTCACCCACTGACTCACTCACATAACATGCAGTTCTATAAGCATAATTCAGAGTATGTGCCCTATAGGGGTATACCACATTTTAAGCTTTATAGCATATTTTTCTGCAACTTTTCTATGATTAGATATATTTATATATACAAATATTTACCATTGTGTTACAGTTGCCTACAGTATTCAGAACAGTATCAAGCTGTATAGTTTTGTAGACTAAAATATTAGACCATACCCTGTGACCTAGGTGAATAGCAGGTTATATCATTAACATTTGTGTAAGTATACTTTAGATGATCACACAATGACAGTATCACCTAATGACACATTTCTCAGAATATATCCCCCTCTTTAAGTGATGCATACTTGTACTATGAGAACTGACAGATGAAATAGAGTGACTCCTGCCAACTTTTAATTAGAGTTAAGCTAACTTTAATTTAGTTCTTTAGGGGTGCGATCTGTAAGCTCCACTCTACTGGTACTCCTCCAACCCATGCTGAGAATATGGACCATGATTTGTGTGTATAGCGTTAGTAGTTAAAAGCTGCCTGGCTCCAGGCCCAGTTTTTAAATCAATTCTTCCCAGTGTAATAACTATTAGGTATTATAATTCACTTGGCTCCTGTTCTTCTGCTGTTCCTGGCTGGAATTCCTAATTCAAGTTAAAAAGTGGTGATGCATAAACTTTCAAAGATTTGTAGGTTTGGATAAAACCCCCACGAGGTCAGATTCTTATCCAGAGCTTATTCTAACGTGTGTGAAAATTCTGTACCTCATCTCACTTAAAGATCAGGAAAATTATAAACAATTAATTTGGGCAGAAACGAGAAGTTGGACTAAATATTGCTCCATTGAAATAGTTAAATTTACAAAATTTAGAAGTGTTATCTATGTTATTACAGTGAGAACAATTCATAGCTATTCTAAAATGTACACTGACTTGTTATAGTATTTTATGGCTCATATCTACAAATGACCAAGTTTCACAAAGTATTTCCTAAATTTAACTTAAATTACTATAGCAGAACCAAATTTGGAAAGGTTTCAGATATCTGACAATTAACTATCCAGGTATGTAAAAGGCTTTTCAGGGCTCTGGAACAGGAGATCCTTGTTGTGTACATTGCTGCTTGTTGGCTTTTAAATCGAAACACCCCATTCCCTATAAGCCCTCTAGGAGCGGGGAAGTTTCACAATGGCCTTGTAAATAAAATCAAGTAAGATCTTTTGAATGATGGATAGAAAAATAAATCTAGACAAAATCGAAATCTCCAGTGGATTTATTATATGGCCACTATTGTACTCAACCTGAAGCCTACATGTGAGATCTTATAAAGTGATCTAAACATTAACCAGACATTCTAGTTCTTTTTAATATGCTCTAAGAGAATATGTTTCAAGGAAATTTGCTGCTTGGAGAAAAGCCATTTTACTCCCATTCCTTCTACTTGGACCTCTGCTTGCTCATGGCAGTGGTTTTGATTCCAGGACCACATGCTGTTACAGGAATACCACTTCTCTTAATCACGATGAAAGTCAAATCAAAATATTCTAGGCAAAGACCTGTACTTTTCAACTTTAAAAGCATGTTCAAGTTCAATTTGGCCTGAAATCATTCTATAAATGAAGTATTGATTAGCTTGGACGGACAAAACATTGTAAAAGTGGTAGGCTAGTGTGCTTTCTTAGTCATGAGACCATAGGAATGGGCTACAGAATGAATCAGGGGTTCCACTTTTTGGCTGTGGAGGTGATTAAAAAACAAGAAGTTTTAATAGTAATTAGAATGAAATTAACAACCTTTTAAGAGTCTGTTTTTCCAGCTAATATTTTTCATATATTGAGTTGTATAATCATGGAGAAGTATTTGAGAACTTTTAAAATAACTTTTTATTCATCACAGTAGTCAAAAGGAAATGGTTTTGTGTTCCTCAATTAAAAGCCCTTAAGTATCGATTAGGACAGATTTACATGTAGGTTGAAGAATAAAAATCTTGGACCCTTGTCACATTTCAAGGCACCTGTAAAATATTCACTGTTTCCATTCTGAAACCGTAAATATTTAACTATAGAACACTTGTAAAATCATGAAATGGTGGAGAAAATAGTGTCGAACTTGAGGATATAATTTGACTTTTAATCATGCTAGGACACTGGGTTAAGAATAGAATTGAGCAACTATTTATTCATTTCTCTTCTATTAGTTGAAGTCTAAGTAGTATATACACAGACTCTATTAAGGGTTTATTTTCTGAAACTTTGCTATAAAAAAGTTGCTGGCACAGAATGATTTGCAGTTCCTGACGATCACCCTCTGCTCCCCACGATGGTAAAATGATTCTAGAGACACAGTCAGAATCATAAGCTTGAGACTGTAAGGATAATTAACCCATCACCATTTTCCCTGCTACAGAAACATAACACTACTGCTAACACCAAGGTAAAGATTTCAAAAAGCTTTTATGGGAGAACTTTGTTACCAATAAAGTCCTCTCAAATGGGGGCTGCTCATTCTTTCAATTGATCCTTTCTTTATAACTATTATGGTTCATTGTCTTCACTCCATTCGGTCATTGCTAGGCTGTTGCTCTTTCACCATCATAAAGAAAAAGAAGGTCTGTTCATGGTCTATGCTGTGGGGCTTTGGTTTTTAGAGTCTCATTTATATTTTGTCCTTTAAAGAATTAAAGATAAATAATTAGTATTCAAGGATTACATTGTCATCTAATTGAAAAGTCATCTTTTACTTCAAATCATGCCATCAATGTGGATATCTATCATATCCTCATGAATAACTCCTCTAATAAGCTTCTGAAATTTTTCTGCACCAACGACCTTAATTATTATTTTAGTGTGTGCTTTTTTACCTTGATCTTGACATTATTTGGAACTTGTAATTTTCTAGGTATGCTCTTTGAAAATCTTGAATTAAGCATTTCCAATTCATCTATTGATTTCTCTCTTACTGCACCATGTCCCCTCGTTCACACTGAATTTCTTTTATTTATTGAGATCTACAATCTTCAAATACTAGATATATTTTCTAACCCATTTGTTCAAAGTCCAGCAGCCTTGTTCTCTGCCATTGTTTCCTAACTAATTGCCAGCATGAGTTATCCCAATAATCTATTTTTATTCTGTTTCTTCTCTTGGGCCATATTATTGTCAGAAGAAATGGTAAAACCATTGCTAAACTGGCAACACAACAGACTTATGGATCCATGGTTACTGAATTTTTAAAACTGCTAGAAAGTACTTGTAGTTATTATTTTGTTCTGGAAAACTATAAATGGCACGGAATTTTTCTCATTTTTCCCTACAACTTAAAAGATGTCACCTGTAAAATCATTGTTTTTATTTTGAAAGATTATATTCTATTTCTCATTACAATTTTATGTGTTTGCATTTTATCTCTTATTTTGTGGGTTATAACAACTAGAGTGATGTTTGTTGCCTTTTTCTGTTAAATAAATCAATTCTACATTTCCTGTTCTCTAATTTATTCATGTCTACTTTTATTACCACTTTTTCTGCTTTCCTGAGGTCTGCTTTTGTTCAACTACTTTCATCCTTTTTATTTTGTAATAAGAACACTTCAAGCCATAAAATTTTCTCTGTGATAACTATGACAGCAACCTATATGTTTTAATATGCCCTATAGTTTCTAATTAGGCTAAACATTAATTTTTTATTTCCTATTTACAGAAGTCATAGGTTATAATGTAGTAAAATTTACATTGGTTGGTCTTTGTTTAAACTGTTTAATAATTTCTAATTTTGCTAACTTTTCAGGAGGAAATAGCGCATTGCAACTTCAACTTTTCCATGTTGCAGATCTAGTTGATATGTAAGGAGTTTTATACACACTACCTGCTCTCAAAACATACCCACTCCCACACACTACACACAGACTAAAAATACACGTAAACAATGAACAAATTATTGAAATATCATTGTGGATATAAGAGAAAGTAAGCACTGTGATATGATTTGGCTCTGTGTCCCCACCCAAATTTTCATGATAAACTGTAATTTCCAATACTCGGGGAAGAAACTGGAGAACCTGGTGGTTGGTGATTCCATCATGGAGGTGGATTTTCCCCAGGCTGTTCTCATGAGAGTGAGTGAGGACTCACGAGATCTGATGATTTAAAAGAGTGTGTCACCTCCTTCCCTACCTTTCCTTCAATATGTGAAGAAGGTACTTGCCTGCCCTTCGCCTTCTGCCATGACTGTAAGTTTCCTGAGGCCTTCCAATCATGCTTCCCTCTTAAGCCTGCAGAACTGTGAGCTAATTAAACCTCTTTTCTTCATAAATTACCCAGTTGCAGGTACTTCTTTATAGTAGTGTGAGAACAGATTAACACAGGCTGTCTGCTTTATATATGTTAGCATAAATCTGTCACAAAGTAGCCCACCGCAAGTTAATAACTCTGGAAAAACTCTAAATTGAATCCCTTTTACCTGAAGGAACTGAGGAGAAAATGAATAGAGAAAAAATATGAAGTGGAGTTAGAACTTTGGACAGTAACTGGCAGTGTGTGAGTTTTCCGAGCTTTGTCTCATTTTGTTTCGTTTGGTAGCTTTGCTTTAAGTATGGGCAGCAGTTGCGGAGCACTACGGCATGGATGGGTAAAATTCTAGCAGAAATAAAAAGCCTAAAATTCTTCTGGCTAGAAAAGACAGAGAAAAGAGCCCAAGTAACTGAGGACACTGGAGAGCAACTGGTGAATGCTGGAGAAGAAAAAGCTAGAGGAAAGGGTTCAATAACCCTATGTTTAAAATCTGCCGAGGTCTCAGGCTGGCCGCTGACTCATGCATGTATCAATAATACCTGCCTCAATGTTGAACTTCAATAATTGACAAAGATTTGAGCTACAAACCAGAGGAGCAAGACTTTAAAATTTGAGTCTAACAAGGTTAATTTCTCCCTAAAACAAAAGTACCAACATTCTTCAGAAGACTGTAATAGTACACAGAGTCTTTCTAACACAACATGCTTAATAGTCAGGATATAATCCGAAACTACTTGACATAAAAAGAATCAGAAAAATAACACACACTTCCAAGGGAAAATGCAATCATTAGATTCACATCATGAGCTGATCCAATGTCACAATTATCAAATAAGAAATTTAAATCAACTGTTAGGGTGGAAATTTGTCTTCCCAAAAGATTTTAAAGTCCTAACCCTCAGTGCCTGTGGATGTGACCTTATTTATAAATATGCTCTTTCCAGATGATCAAGTTCAGATTAAGTCATTACAGTGGGCCTTAATCCAGTAGAACCCCATAATTATAAAAAAGCAAAATTTAGACACAGAGATGTCTATAAATAGAGGAACAATGATGTAAACACACACGAAGAATGCCACCTACAAAACATGGAATACCTGAGGCTATCAGAAGGTAGGAGGGAATCACCCCTCAGAGTTCTCAGTAGGAATCAGTCTTACAGACATGCTGATTTTGGACTTCTATCCTCCAGAATTGTAAAATAATAAATTTTTGCTGTTTGAGTCACCCTCTTTGTGGTACTTTTAGCAGCCCTAAGAAAATTATACAGCAGATTAAAAAAATATATGCTGGATGGAGTAAAAGGAAATAACTCTAAATGAAAGAAAAAAGAAAGGTATGCTTGGCAGATAAATGTAAAGAACAAAACATGAGCTCATGGATATTTGGAAATTGAAAAGTACAATATTTGAATAGAAATTTTACCAGATGTGGTCAATAACAAAATAAAAATGACAGAGGAAGGAGTCTATGAACTTGAACATAGGAAAATGAAAATTATGCACTCTAAAAAAAAGGGAAAAAATAAACAGCCCCTCAGATATTTGTGAGACAACACCCTTGAAATAATTATTAGAAGAAATAATGGTTGAAGATTTTCTACATTTAGCAAAACACCTGGTTCAATAAGATCAACAACCAAGAAGAAAAAAAATCAAAGAAAATTACTCCTACATACTTTAAAATCAAACTGTATAAAACTAAAGATATAAAAAAATCTTGAAAACAACCATACCAAAAGAACACTATCTATACAAGAAAATATTAATTTAAATGATAACAGACTTCTTATCAGAAATTATAGAGGCAAAAAACAGTGGAAGAACATTTTTAAATTGCAGAGAGAAAAAAATGTTTACTTAGAATTCTATATTAAGCCAAGAATGAAATAAAAACAAATGTATTTTCAAATAAAGAAAAGTTCAGACAAATTGTTACTAGCAGACCTGTGCTATAAGAAATCTAATGGATAGGAAAGATAGCAAAAGGATAGTTGGATTTTCAGGAATAAATGCAAAATATAGAAAATAGCAAATATTTGGGTAAATATAAAAGAATAACTCATAAATATCTCTAAACTATATAGTACAACTGATAGAAAAATTATAACTTTTTGATATTGTTTTCATATATATTATGTTTACATGCATTATTAATTTTATTATAATGCGTGTAAACATAATATATATGAAAACAATATCAGAAAGTTTAGTAGCATCTTTGGTAAAAAATTATATTTTTGTAAATCTCATAATAATATTATAATAGCAACTCTAAAGAGCCTAGGAGAAGTTAAGAATGGGTATTTCCACCACTACAGCAATCGTTAAAATAAATCCTTCTCCTTATGTCTGCAGAGGAGAGGTGGAGAATCTGGATTTCCACCTTCTCCTTGGTAATAATGAGGCAATGTTCCCCTTTGACTACTGAAGCCACATAGGCTAACACACATTTAGTTAAGAACCCAGGTCTTATAAGGCTCAACATATGCAGGTTCCAATCCAAAGTTAAATCTATGTACATTAATTATAATAATCAATATTTTTGGTATTATATATTTAATCAATATATATTGTTGGTTGTTTACTTTTTGTTTTCTTCTCTTTTAACCTCTGTGTTTTGCTAAAGTGTTCCTTTTTCTTTATTCTTTTCTTCTCATTATTTGGAAAGTACAAATTCTGACAGTCCTTCTTTTGAAAAAATTAATAGAAGAATATTTTACATCCAGCAAAATTTATTTTTTTGAAGTATAGATCTATGAGGTTGTACAAATGCATACAGGCATATAACTACAGCCACGACTAAAAAAAAAATCATCCTCTGAAAAAGAAAGCCTGGCCGGGCGCGGTGGCTCACGCTTATAATCCCAGCCCTTTGGGAGGCCGAGGCAGGTGATCACCTGGGGCCAGGAGTTCCAAACTATCCTGACCAACATGGAGAAACCCTGTCTCTACTAAAAATACAAAATTAGCTGGGTGTGGAGGCATGCGCCTGTAATCTCAGCTACTCGGGAAGCTGAGACTTGAGAATCGCTTGAACCCAGGAGGCAGATGTTGTGGTAACCTGAGATTGCACCGTTGCATTCCAGCCTGGGCAACAAGAGCAAAACTCCCACTCAAAAAAATAAAAAATAAAAAAAGTCCTCTTTGTAGCTAGTCACTTTCCCAACCTGCCTATCCCGACAATGATTAATTTATTTTCATTCCTAAAATTTTGCCTTTCAGGAATGGTGTGTAAATTGACACATACAGGAAGTAGCCCTTTAAGTATAACTTCTTTTTCTTAGACTTATACATTTGATTTTTGAATATTGTAGTATATATCAGTAGTTTGTTCCTTTTAAAATTAATGAGTAGTATTCCATTGATTAGATGTGCAGCAGTTTGTTTATCCATTTACCAGTTTAAGGACATTTGGATTGTTTCTACTTTGGAGTATTAATGAATAATAAAGCCACTATAAATACTCATATAGAGATTTTAAGTAAAAGTTTATTTCTCAAAAGTTTCAAATTTACAAAAAAAGTTAATTTAGTAGAGTTCCCATATATTCCACATTAATTTTCTCTATTAGCAAGTTAAATTTGGATACATTTGTTACAACTAATAAATATTTATACCTTATTACTAATCAATGTCTATATTTTATTCAGATTTTCTTACTTTTACTTAATGGCTTTTTCTGGACCATACTCCTATCCAGAATATCATTATTGCAGGTAGTTGTTATGTCTCCTTAATTTCTCATAGACTGTGACAGTTTTTCAGACTCTCCTTGTTTTTGATCACATTGGTAGTTTTCAGGAGTACCAGTCAGGTAGAATACCCTTCAACTTTGGTAGTCCAGTGTTTTTTAATGGAGTTATTGGGTTTTGGGAAGGAAAACCACAGAGGTAAAATTTCATTTCTCTTCATATCATGTAAAAGGCACAGATTATTAGTGAAACTTATCATTGTTTTTTTTTTTTTTGAGACGGAGTTTCACTCATGTTACCCAGGATGGAGTGCAATGGCGCGATCTCGGCTCACCGCAACCTCCGCCTCCTGGGTTCAGGCAATTCTCCTGCCTCAGCCTCCTGAGTAGCTGGGATTACAGTCACGCACCACCATGCCCAGCTAATTTTTTGTATTTTTTTTAGTAGAGACGGGGTTTCACCATGTTGACCAGGATGGTCTCGATCTCTTGACCTCGTGATCCACCCGCCTCGGCCTCCCAAAGTGCTGGGATTACAGGCTTGAGCCACCGCGCCCGGCAAACTTATCATTGTTAATTACTAGGCTGATGTACTGTTTGTTGAGTTTCTTCAGGATAAATTTTCCTGTTCTTCCTCTTTTCAGATAGTATTCTTTAGAAAGAAGTAACTGTGTACAACTGACATGTAATAGCTAAGGTATTCTACTCTGTTTCTTTAATGGGGGAGTATTTATATAAATTATTCAGACTTTTTTGCACATGAAATTTTTCTATTCACCCCCATTTGTCTATTTATTCAATTATGTATTTGTATCAGTGAAGACTCATGAATATATATTTTATACTTTGTATTATAAGTTAATCTTACATTATCTTGATGTTCATATTGCTCCAACTTTAGCCACTGGGGGCCCTTTAAGCTGACTTCTGTGTTCCTTTGACATACTCCTATTGTTACATTTTTCCTCTTTATTTTTTTCTTTTTGTAACTTTCTTGTTTTCCGGCTCTATATCGTATTGTATTCCTATCAACAGTGTTTGATTGTTCCAGTTGCTCTGCATTTTTTGCCAGAACATGGTTTTCAAATGTTATTTATTTTATTTTAGCCATTCTAATAGCTATGCAATGATACCTTTTTGGTTTTGGAATTTCAATTTATGATGACTAATGATTGTGTGCATTATTTGATGTGCTTATTTTCCATCTGTATATCTTTGGTGAAGAGTATGTTCAAAATATTTTACTCATTTTTAATAGAACTCTTTTCTATAACGTGTGAGAGCTATTGATATATTCTGGATACAAGTTACTTGTGAGAAGTGAGTTTTTAAAGCCTTGTTGTGATATAACATACCTATTGTAGGCGTACAATTTAATGAATTCTAGTAAATTTCTACAGTTATACGGCTATTATTATCGTGTCATTTTACACTTAAAAACAACACTCTAAGTTATTTGAATATATGTTATAATCAACACTATAGTGCTCTCTATTCGAAGATAAGAATTCTGCATGTCTCTATGTCTTTGTGCTTATCTCTTTACCGGCTAAAAATGTTTGGATTTAAATAATGATTTTGAACCAAAACAATGCTTTGCATTCCATAATTTAGAAAGCTTTTAATCTTTTATTTTAAAAGACTAGTTTTGTATTAACTTTTTTATAAATTTATAAATGATGATATGAATTTAATTTGATGTTAAACTTATTCATTTATAGTACTTTTTAATGTTTTGGCTTTAACTGAATTTGCAAACAACTAACAACTGCTATTAAACACCACAAAGTAAAGATGAATTAAAGGGACCTTTAACAGTGGGTACAAATGTAGGTTCCTTCATCAATACCAAAAATTTAATTTTATCTATATTAAGCATAATTATTAGTTCATTGACTATAAGTCAGAGGAGAGATTCAATAGAAAGTCATTTATCAGCCAATAGTAAGCCAAGTTTTAGACTACCTTAACCAATTTGAATGATTGGAACACAGAGATGAAAATCCCTACTTCAGCATACACTGATTTGAGGCACTCTAGAGTGCTGGGTTCAGTTTGATTTGCCATTCTTTAAGAGAGACATTGACAAATTGGAGCTAATACATAGGGCAACCAAGATAGTAAAAGGGCTAGACGTGGTGTCACATAAGAAATGTTTAGAAAAAACTGGAATGTTTAGTCTGCAAAAGGAAAGAATGATGGGGCTATGGATTGGTGGAGGAACACGATAGCCATCTATTTTTAAACATTTACAGGACCAACAAAATAAAGAGGATTTGTTTTGGGGAGTCACAAAAGGTCTCACTGGTAGTGGTAGATTAAGTTCAAAGGAGGCAGGGCTTGACTTATAAAAATAAGAACTTTTTTAAATTTAGAAATTCTAAAATGGAATAGGTTTTGTAATTTAGATGCAAGTTTATAAAAAAAAAAATTGGCTCCAAGGTCAATAGCATGCATGAATCCTGTCTAAATAATCTTGATGTTTGCTAATTGAGATTGTTCATGAATGTATACTCCATCAAGCAGCATTTTCTATGACAATTGATAAATATGTGGTTTTGATAGTAAACCTGTTGCTCTGAACACTGAATAGAAAGTATGCTGCAGAGAATGGTGACAGGATAATGAGATTAGAACTTGAAAGATGCATAGCTTTTCATTAGGGGGAGAAGTTACTATTTTAGATGGAGAATATATACGTCTAAGAGTACAGAAAAAGTCATAACTGAATATGTCATTTTAATAAGACACTGAGTGGGCAAATCTAACTGGAAAAAAGCATGTATGTAAATGTTTGTGAAATAATTGTTTGGCAGGAGAGATTGAGTGTGTCATTAATGGTCTCCAATGACGTTTACAGTCTAAGTTAAATAATCAGAATAATCAGTTCACAGTCATCATCTTACCTGACCAAACACCAGCAATGATACACCTAATCACTCTCTCCTGTTTGAAACAAACTCATCATTTGGCTTCCACACACTATCCATGCCTCACTTTTATTCTTCGTTCCTGGAAGCTCCTTCTAGTTTCCTTTACTGATTCTTGTGTACATATTTCAGAGGTGGTATTGTTTCAGTTGCCCAGTTTTATATGCCATCTATAAATTGATATCTCCTAAACTTATAGCTCTACCCTCTACTTCCCTGAACTTCACATTCAGCTATAAAACCACCTACTTGATCATCTGTAACCTATCAACTCTTGAATATTTAATAAACATATTAAATGAAACATATCAAAAACTGAACTTCTGTTATTTATCTTACCTCCCTTCACCACTACCTCCTTCTCTTGTGTTCCCCGTCTTGTTAAGTTATAACTCTATTATAAATATATCACTTGTATAGTAAACTAGATTTATTCATTTTCATTTCCCCTTATTACCACTTATTCAATCCATCAGTAAGTCCTGTTGAATCTACTTTCAATATATATTCATAATGCAGTTGCTTTTCATCTCCTCTACAACTACCACTCAGATCCAGCCATCATTATTTCTTTCCTGAATTACTATAGCCTCCTAGTCTGCTCTTCCCTTCCACCTTTCCTCCTTCAATACATTTTCAACAGAGTAGCTTCTTAAATGAAGTTTGAGTCATCTTACAGCTCTACTCAATATCTTTTAATGGCTTCTATCTCAGTCATAGATGACTCAACAAAGTTCTTTATAATAACCCCAACATTTTGAGAGATGTAGCATTCTTCACCTCTCTGACCTCTTCTCTTAGTACTCTCCTTACTCATTTTACTCCAGTCACATGGTTCTTTTTACCTTTTTTCAAACATATGGATAAGGTCTGCAGAATAGTGACCTTAGAGTAACCCAGTTCTTCCTTCTTTCTTACATATAGTTCTCAAGAATGTTCTGGGGATGCAACGTCTTGCAATAAGAGGGAGCTGGCCAGAGCAGCCCAGGCTTTATTCAAGTTCCCCACAGAAAAGGATGTCCCTCAGTGCTTTAGAGTTCTTTCCCCCTAGGGTAGAAGACACAGAGTATGCTGCTTTTAGGGGTCCCTCAGCTGCAGTGCAAGTGGAACACAGGCAAATGAGATCCCATTCAACTCAGGCAGCTTTCCTGAGCTTTGGGAAAGAAGTTAACAATAAATCTTAGGATTCTGTTATCCCTTGCTGTTTATGTGTTTGAAATAAACGTGCTTTGGATAAATTGTTTTATGTGGGTGTTCTATCTCACCAGGCTCATACAGGTTGGTAACCAATGCACAGTGAACCTGCTTTACAAGTTCCTTTAACAGTACCTTTGAAATTACTCGTCCCTTTTCCTCCAGATATCCATATAACATGTGCTCTCATTTCCTTCAACAGTCTATGAACTGAATATTTGCCCTTCTAAAATTTATGTGCTGAAGCCCTAAGTCCCAGTGTGATTGTATTTGGAGATGTAGCCTTTATGGAGGCAATTAGTCCTGAGGGTGGAGCCCTCATGAATGGGATTAGTGCCCTTTTAAAGAGAGATATGAGAGAGATGATCTCTCTCTCTCCCTCCCTCTCTCTCTCTCTCTCTCTCTCTCTCTCTCTCCCCCACTCCCATGTGAGGATAGAACAGAAGAGGCCATTTGAACATGACGGAAAAGGGTTCTCACCCGGCATCAGATCTGCTGGCACCTTGATCATGGACTTTGCTGTCTCCAAAACTATGAGAAATGAGTGTCTGTGGTTTCAGGTACCCAGTCTATCATATTTGTAATGCAAAACAAACTAAGGCACCAACTCTGTGTAAAATCACAACCCTTTCTCCCAATACTTAATATCCCTTTCTTGTTTTGTTTTTCCTCCTTAGTAATTATAAATATGCTATTTACATCCTAAATAGTTTATTGTTTATCTAGATTACTGTGTCACTTTTTCAATAGTGGTAAGCAAAAATTTGTGTCCATGTTGCTCACTGCTGTACTTCAGTGCCTGGAAGAGTACATGGCACACAGTGGTTCCTCAATTTTGACTGTGTTTTCAAAGTCCCAAGAATTAGGCTAAAGATTGAAAATTTTGTTTGCTTGGCTCTGAGACACCTGTGGGATCTTTTTCACAGTGAAGTGTTATGTTAAAGATATATTGTAGTAAGATTAATTTCCCAAATTATGATTTGAATATACAATCATGGCTTGAATGCCCCAAAGCTGCAAAGGATTAAGAAAAGTAGCCCATCTTTGGGAAGTGTGTTAAGAAAATTTGTCGCATCTTATGGTCGAGATGAAATAGAACAAAACAAACAATACAGTAATTACTAAGAATTCACGTTTTATGGCTGGTTATTGGGTAAGAAGAAGAAAAAATATCACAATTAATTCTGCTGTGAAATCTGTATTTAGGGATAGGAAATCCACTGGAATAAATAAAGGTATTTTGTGAAAGAACTGAGAAAAGGGGAACTGAAAGCAGGGGCTAGCATTATTTATATTAACTCATTTATAATAACATAGTAATAGCAATAAAATAACACTAGTTTTGTCACTAATAAAATAGTATTGGTTTACTGTTTTAAAAGCCTCTTATGTTTTTAAATGTTTCCTCTGGGGTAACAGAAAAAAGCATTCAAGTGAAAATATCCAACATGAGTCTGGATATAAAAGAATCACCTAGAAATGTGGACAAGTTGGAGATGTCAATTTGGAATACTCTTCATATACCCAGAGAACTAAACTGCAACAGGTTGAATCTTCGGATAGAAAGATAATAAAGAGAAGAAATATAAGGCAGGAGAAAAGTAGCATTTAGAGTAGGAAAAAAAAATCCCTAAAGAGTATAAAACAAGAGTAGAGAATTTTTCAAGACGCAGTTCCTCAATTACGGACAAAAATGTTGAATATTGAAAAATAAAGGTAACAATGATGTCTGAAATTTTTTTTTTCGTAGGGTAGTGAGGAAAGAATTATCAGATTACAAAAGATTGAGATAAAAATAGGGTAATGGATGATGTAGTGTAACGCTTAGGTCCCCTTTGGGATTGAAGCTCTAATTCCTCCTGCTGCTGGTAATGTTGGTGGTTGACAATTCTTAGTTGAGCCCTTCTCTTAGAAATACCCTTGCCTGAAGAAAGTTTGCTCACCAAAGTCATGCCTCCTCCTCTGTGGGCAAACTGCACTCAAGATACTTCGATGAGGAAGTATTAAGGCCAACCTCCATTCCTTAAAGTGGGACAACTCTGGAGATGAAGGGCATAGCAGCCCTAGAGCCATCAATTACAACCAGTGAGGTCTTTCTTGTGACTGTGTTGCAATTCAACTACTTCTTCTATCCAATATATCCACTCTCCCACTAATGTATTCCTGAAGACCCCCCTTTGTAAACCGTACTTGACCCTCCGCTACAGGGAATCTCACCTATGACCAATGGATATGTTAGACATCTGAGAAACACTGATGAAAATGATTGGGCTAAAAATTTGGGAATTAATAACATTCATATTTATGAATATACCAGAAGTCCTTTCAATTCAAGATGGAACTGTTAAAATCAAGTGTGTATAGAATACCATACCATGTGCTACTAGAAGCATAACAAAAGCAAGATGGCCCTTGCCCCTAAGCCTCATGATAAATGCATTAAACTTATGAAAGAGCATTGATCCAGACTGAGGCTGAAACCCTCCCAGATTACAACCACACTCATGATTAACAACCTGCAGATGTGCATAAACTTGTGAAAGAAGATGGGACTGTGAAGGATTTGAAATGACTCTAGTCTGTGTTTACAAGACATACTTCTAAAGATGTCCCCAGAATGTGTAGCCTATTTAGTATTTTAAGAAACTATCTTCTTAGTTTCTTAAACAGGTATGCATCTGTGGTTCCAAGGACACAAAAATAATGTAATTTGACTTGTAGCCATTTCATCTTGTAAAGTTATCCTTTCTGATATTGCATTAAGGCAGTATATGGATGGGCGATTCTTAAGGAAATTCTGAAAATGTTAAAAAATAATCCAAAGACAACTAATTGCCACAACGTCTGGAAAATGTATGTCAATTCTAATACAGTACTAGGAACATTCCCATGATGATATTGACTCAGGCTTTTAACTTTGAGCATTCTCTAATAAAACAGTTCCTTTTTTTTCTTACTAACAATTTAGGAAAACAGCAAGAATTCAGTGTCTGAACTTCCAGCACTTCCATGATCACATATGTACACTGCAAGCAATCTTCATTACTGGAGAGTTAAGAATTGTGTAAACTTGGCTTGCAGTAAAACAAGATAAAGCGAGCACTGGCTGCTAAGCTGAGAGGACCTACAGCAAGTAGAGAAATCACAAGATTATATAACTGATAAAGTAGGAAATGGCATTCACAGGCAAAGATGTTGTAAAATACTTACTGCAAACAGCTATCCTCTATATTCTTAAATACTTTTCAGGAAAGAAACTCAGAATTTAATAGTCTCTGCCATCAGTCTTAAATAAATCCTCTATGACAATTGAAGTCCATTTCCTGTTTTTATATCTTTAATGCTCTCAGTGATTCATATAGCAGCATATAATAAATTTTCTATTTTTATAGAAAAATAGAACTGAGTAATCGTTGAATCTATGGTTTTCTGTCTCCCTTTTCTGTCATCTCACATTGAGTGTGGATGACTAGTTTATTTTGCCATCAAAAATACACATAAACCATTGTCATCTACATTGTTTTTATAGTTTCTGTCTACAGAAATCTTACATCAATGTTAATACCATGACTAGGATTGCTGCATCATGATGGGACAACCATAGGAATTATTTTCAAGCTAAGGACATTCATCCCATCATGATGCCATATTATTTCAACCCCAGTGAATTCCCAAATGGCTTCCTACCTACTTTTAAGTGAGAAATATGAAAGAAGTATAAAATATTCTGTCTCAAGAAAGGGTTCCAAAATGGCAATGCTTGCTTTATTCCTGATTTTTAACCTGAGGTCTCATCTTTTGTTTTAAACCCGATTTGTTCCCCTTTAGGAGATAAAAGAAGTGCTTCTATATCATTCCACTTTTCTCATGTTAGAAATGTTTACACAGTTTGTAGGGAATGGCCTGGTAACAATTTCTTGATTAAATTTTATTTACAGAGTGCTGAGCTGGGAGTAAGATTGAATCAGGGAGTTTCCTAGGTGAATAAGCTTACATGGCTTATTCCTACCCATATTCCCCTTTTAGATAGCACATTATCTTAATCAGTATACACTATGTGTTTGACATTGTACAATAATATACAGAAGTTCTACTTTTCCAGGTAGATATTTATTGACCATGACATTTAAGCAAGACAGATGCTTCTTTTGTTAGGAGGGTTAAGAATTGAGCTTATCATGACAAGTATAAATGTTTGGCCCAAGTATTAACTGATAACTTTTTCTTGTGAACATCTATAAAAACAACATGATTGTGCTGGCAAACATCCAGTGGGAAATCCAGAAGCGTGATTAATTCAGCTCCACCTGGGGCTTTTTGTATAATCCCAACTTTTCCAGAAATATTTTATAACAAAGTCATGGTAACTATGAAATCTCAATAACTACTGGATCATTTGTCTATCTGTCTATCTGTTCCTTTTTTCAAATGTTCCTGGTTAGTGCATAAAATATATATTTTTATATTTGTCTCTGTAGTTCAAGAAAGAAAGGGATTTAAATGGTGGTAGCATTGCTTACTGCATATCACCATTATCTAAGCCATGTAATAAATACAAAAAGTGAATTATGTATGAAAAGATTGCAGATATATTGTTAAGCTGACATTGTATGTGTATATACACACACACACACACACATACACAAACATATATGTATATTATATAAAGAGATTGTTTTATACATACTGGGCACCCTGCTTGCTTTTTCAGCTTAATGTATCTGAAATCTTACACACACACACGCACACACACACACACACACAAGCATATTATAAAGGTAATATTTAAGTACCTAAAAATTGATCCTGCAGACTATTCATAAAAATATTGAGTGATTATTTGTGGGGAGAGAAGTGAGATGCAGTACAGCTTGAAGGTGATATTGCTATTTATCTACATAAATCCTCAGTTTTTGAATTTTTAATATGTATAAAAATTGTTTTAGTAAGCATAAAATTGTTTTTGTAACTTAAAACATATATAAGAATGAAGGCCAGACACATCGGCTATGCCTGTAATCCCAGCAATTTGGAAAGCCAAAGTGAGTGGATTGCTTGAGTCTGGGAGTTCGAGGCCAGCCTGAGCAACATGGCATAACCTTGTCTCTACAAGAAATACAAAAATTAGCTGGGTGTGGTGGTGCACTCCTGTGGTCTCAGCTACTTGGGATTCTGAGGCAGGAGGATCGATTGACCCTGGGAATCAAGGCTGCAGTAACCTGCGATCATGCCACTGCACTCCTGCCTGGGGAACAGAGTGAGACTCTGTTTCAAAAATAAACAACAACAACAAAATGCAATGATATACATCATTTTGCTATTCAGCAAATAAGGAAGTGGTAGCCTCTTTACATTCCTTTATTTCTTTCATGTGGCCATTTTAGCTAGAAGTCAATTTGAAGGATGATCTTTATATGTAACTTTTCTGTTTTCTTCCTTTTTTGTTGATAAGCTTTTAAATTGTTTCCCTAAGATTTTAAATAAACTAACTGGAGTCATCTTTTCTAAACTGAGGCCAAAGAAATTAGTGTCAAAGTCTACCAGTTTTTGAAATCGTAGAATTATTTTTTAAGGTGAAATATTTAGAAATCTCCCAACAAAGAAATTAAAAATAGCCTAACGACCTAGGAAAACTCATCTGAAAAAAAAATTTTTGTAGAATAAGATATACGTGTCCTCTAAATTATATTAAAACAACAACATAAACAATGCATGAGTCAGTATTATTGAAGCACTGACAGCCACAGCCCATAAAACGCTATGAATTTTTTACAGCACCAGGTGTGAACATTATGAGGTGGAAAACAGCTTCACTTAGAATTCACAATGTGCTGTTAAATAAGCCAATAAAAAATCAACTTACTATCTTGTTTTTGCTACATATGCTTTGGGTAACACTTCTCTTTTCTTCATTACAATTATTTCTTTATGTCTAATGCTGTAAATAATTCTTCTACCTTAATGGTAACATGTGGTTGATAATATCCCATTGATTGAAGTGATGACTTTCTAATAGCAAATTCAGTTACGGGCACTCTGAATTTTGGCCCAATGACCCATGACTTCACTTTTAGGATCATTAGTTAGGACACAGTTGGTTTTAATGGTGGTGATAATTATCCATTTTCTTGGAGCTGCTAAACCTTTGTAGAGACATTTTCACCTGTAACTTGTCCTCAGAGTCCTTAAAGAAGAGCAAAGCAGAATATTGGAGATTGTCACAGCTGGGTTCTTGAGATACCACATCAGATCTCCTAGAGAGTGATTCTCAAATGCTTTCCAGTGCGAAGTCATTTGAAAGATATTTACATCTAGATAGAAAGTCATAAAACAACTAAATATTGTGTTTAATACAAATATTGAATGATATATATATATATATGGATGGATTTATATTTGTAGGTACATATATATTTTATATATAATTATCTATTGCCAAACTCTAATGTAGATAAGTGAAAATGTGAATAAATATATTAAGATAACATGTAAAATTGAGAAGATTCTTGAATAAACCTTTTTCCCGTTTATTGAATGAAGATCATTTATGTAATTTGTGCAATCATAAAATCTTGGTGTTCTGACAAAGCACATTTTGAGAAACTTCCATGATGCATTAGTTAATTAATTAACCACTATTGAGATCTACATTTGCATATTCAACCACCTGCTTGGTGGTTTCACTTAGAAGTTTAAAAGGCACCTAAAATTAAATGTGGGAAAAAAAACAAGTCAAAAACAAAACACTTCCTGACACCATACACACAGTCTAACCCTTTCTCTACCCATGCCATTTCATAACTGATACAATACCCTCAGTTACTCAAACCAAAAACCCTTTTGTGTGCCTCGGTTTCTTTCTTTGTCACTTCATATATCCATGCAGAATATTAATTCCATAACATGAAACCAGCCTCTCTCCATCTCCTGTACTGATACCCTAGTTCAACCTACCTGAAGCCTCCTAATGGCCCTCCTGGTTTTATGCTCTTCTTTTGTTTGTTTTTCGTTTTTTTTTTCCCATTATTTGCTTGCTCCTTAATGCCTATTCTTCACGCATCAATTAGAGTGAGCTTTGAAAAGCATCAATCAGATCATATCTGTCTTGTTTGAAACCTCTGATGTCTTCCCACTCCACTTAAAATAATGAAATGTATTACTGCCTACAATACCCAATATGATTGATTCCTAGTCTATCTCATCTCATACCACTTCCCATTTGCCATCTTTTCTCAAGCTACACTGGCTTTCTATCGCTTGAACACACCAATCTCATGCTTGGAACATATTTCATAATAATTATTTTTGGAATGGTGAATCACTTTTTCATCTGGAGGAGACCAAGGTGATGAGCACATAGATTCTGCTGTCAAGAAACGTACAGTGTAGTAGAAAGAGATGCACCAGTAAGAAACAAGGACAATATTCTGGGAGCTATGAGAAAGCTATACATAGGTTATAGAGCTACAAAGAGGAGTGATGATTTTACTTGGGAGAAATCTGTTGAATTAGGTTTCAAAAACCTGACTTGGTGGATATTTGCCAGGAGATCCCAGACTCGGGAGGGCAATGGAGGCAGGTGTCATGCTTCCTGAAGTTCACATGGGACTGAAATCACATCGTGAGTAAGGAGACACACAAATCATTCAGTCTGGCTTGATCAAAGCATTATATCTAAATAAGAATCTTTTGTTCCATTTCATTATAAACAATATAGAAATGAAGAAAGATACTCTGTGGGCCAAGCCGCAGTGTCACCAGATTAAAAATGTATTTCTTATACCCAGTCTAGCATTCGTTTGTTCACTGAATGGATATTTACATATTTATTTATCTGCTACAGTTTATACATGGCACTGCTCTCACTTGGAGATATAAGACTGAGCACAACAGACTAAGTCCCTGCTCTCATAGACTTTACAGTCCAGTGGGGGAAACAGATTAAAAACAAATACTTACTTACTAATTCAAGCAGTGATAAGTGCTGAGAAGAAACAAGACAGGGCGAAGGGAAAGAGAATGTTTGGGGAGGGAAATTGCTGTTTTACTTGGAGTAATCTGGGAAGGGCTCTCTGATGGACAAAATTTAAGTAGAAACCTGACTAATCTGAAGAAGAACAATGCAACTATCTGGGGAAACAGCATCCTTGACCACTGAAATGGCAACGACAGAAGCCCTGACACACACAGGAGCCTGAGTAAGTAGAAGAAGAGTGAAGACACAAATACCCCTGAAGTAAAATGACCAGTGGGAGCAGGACAAAATCCTAGGTCAAAGTTACAGCCTGTGGAAGAGTATATAAAGCATGGTAGAAACTTTGCTTTTATTGAGAGTAAGATGGGAGCTACTGGAAGTTTCTGAGTAGAGGGAAGATACTGTATGACTTATGTTATAAAAGAATGATCACAAAGAGTATAGAATGGAGGTCCAGAAGGGAACTTGGAAGATGAATTCATCATAGAAGGACCCCAAGCAACAGAAGATTGTGACTAGACCCAGGGAAGTACAAATGGAGATAATGAGAAGTGGATTGAAATGGGTTTTATGTTCAGAGGAAAGAATTCAGGATCGTTTGTATGTAGGGAATGAGAAAAAGAAAAATCAAGGAATGGCTCCTAGTGTTTTTGTTTATCTGTTTTGTTAGAACAAATGGCTGGATGGTTGTGCCATTTTCTTACATAGTGTGACAGATTTAGAGTTGAAAGCATAAATTTCTGTTTTAGTCATATTAAGTTTGAGATGCCTATTAGATAGGTAAATAAATATATTCAGACTAGAGGGAGGGAGTTAAAATGACCAAGGCTTGCAAGTGCAGAACTTTGATTTTAACACTTTAGTCTGAGTTAACAAGATTTAAGCATTTGGGCACATATTCACCCAGGCCATAAGAATAGATTTAAAACAAAAGCTGAAGTTTTATGAGTTTTCAGTGAGGAGGATACTAGTCTGGTGGTGAGACTTCCCCAGGTCATACCTTTTTAGTTAGCAATGGTAAGTGAATTAGCAATTAGGTAGCTGCACATTAAACCTGGAAAGTGATAAAAGGGCATCTAGTGATTTTATGAAGACTTTTATTAAGAAAAGCATGAATGATGAGTCATGCTTTAGTATGAAATTTTCTATGCTTCCCTCTGTTCAGCATACTGAATTTTGAATACTTACCATATCCTTGGATCGTGCCAGCCCAGATTGATTTCGGATCAGAAGAGTTATAATTCATAACTATTCCTGTATAAGTCATTTCAGTCCCATCATGAAGTTCATAAACGTATCCTTGATTAACCTTTGATAAATTCTTCAGGATCAATAATCATCATAATAGAAAAGAGTAAATTAGGACGTCTAAGGACATTTGTTCTATTTAAATCTGACCAATCATTGATATTCAAAAGAGCGTTCTAGCTAGACTTGCCAATGTAGAATTCAGTATGCTTTTCTCTATATATCTATCTTTATATTCGTTCATTAGGCTAATGAAACTAGAAAACTAGAAAAAATTCAAACTTGAATAATCTTCTATTGCTTAGATACTAAGGAGATTTAAAACACATAGTAATGCATACACACAAAATCCGAACATAACTAGAATGTGATTTTGAGTGAAATTAAGTCAAATTTTTAATTAAAAACTAGCATCCTAATGTAATAATTTTACTAGCTAAATATCTCTTCATTTTGTCTAAATTATTGTCTTCTAAATTAAACAGAGAAATTGAAGATGATTTCTAAAAATAAAACCATAATAGATGTGGCCATGGAATTTTATCTCTTTATTTAATGAATAAAATTAATGTTCTGTAGGAGCAATTTATCTGAAACGACTATACTTATTATGCTAAATTGTCTCTAATTATTATTTTCAGTCCATTTGGCACAAATAGACCAAGTTCAAAATTACAATCCTCATGAAACCTATGGTGTTTGATAAACAGAAAGTTGTAACTTTACATATATAATCATGATGTCAAATAAGCAAGAGACTGAGTGGAACTCAATGGAGCTAGTACTTTCTAGTAGCTGGAATAGTGAGAAGGCATTCAGTAGATGTGCATTTCATTTCCACCTGGCCTCCTTTTGTGATACACAGAACCGCTCTCCTAAATGGGAATGAGCCCTGCTGCTTTACTCATGTAACTACCAAGATTAGATTCAGTTTTGAACTCATTAGCTGAAAGGAGGCGCTTTATTGTGGTGGGATAATACAATTGTGTTCAGAACTTGAAAAAAAATACAGCCAGTGATACAGATATGTTTTGGTAATGATTGGTCCCATTAGTAACTCTAGCCACTACTGAACTTTCAGAGTAGAAAATAAATATTCTCATTGACTATATAAAAGCTCTGGTTTGTATCCTGGGTTCACACTTGATTTCATTCTTTTTCTAAGAAGTTGTGAGTTACTCACATTGACAGTGGGAACAAGGAGTCTAATAAAATAGACCTCCAGAAGAGGCCTTGCCTTCTCAGTACTGAAGAGGATCCCAGCCCTCAGAAAGGTCTTTTTATAATGGAAGCTGGCCCAACAAGTGCTTTCTGCCCTAGGGGCCTGTCTTACAAATAGTGATTCAAAGGAAGTACAAGGAGCTGACTGACAGGAGGGGAAAGAAATGTGGTTAGGTTCAAGGAAGGTTATGTTTAGTTAAAAAAAAAAAAAACTGGTTTAAGAATTTCCTTAAATGCTCTAGAATCTCAAAATGCTGTAATCAAAAGCAATTGCAGAAATTTACTTTGACATTTGTTTTACATTTTGTAATCTGTGGAAATCACATTTCAACCTTTTATGATTTTTTTATTAAAAACACTTTTTAAAAGTCTTTTGGGAATGCATGCATTAAAGCTATATTTCTATAAAGTCAGAAACTTAGAAGGCATATGCATATTTTGTTCAAATTAGTATGAAATCAATTTTTGTAAATCACTAAATCATTCTGAAACTAGAAAACATACAGTTTATAATTTCTTACAAAGAATTTGAATATATATCATACATATATGTACCAAATACACATTGATATCCGAATTCTAGAAATGATATAGATATGAGGCCAAATAGAATTCCATTCCAAACATTCTATCTTATCCCCCAGTACAGCTGGAAATGCTGGTATTTTATACTAGTCAGTTCCCATCTAACATAATTCCACAGTCACTTTGCAAGCCAGACATAGTCGACTAATCACATTTAAATAATATTAGTCTCTGCTTATATTCTGGTTGCAGATTCTGAAGATTTTACATTTTCCTTTGCAAAGCTCCATTCTAGGGCTGTCAGGTTTTGGAGAATTCTCAGGACTCAGTTTGTAACTTAACACTTCTTGTGAAATCATTTCACTGGGGTGATTGTTTTATCTCCTCAACGATCCTAAGCCTGGCCCTGATCTCAGGAACATTTGTGAATGCCACCTTGCCCTTGCCCACCTGTTTTAAGTTTCTCCTCCTCCCTTTATCTACCTTTTCCACACAACAAGACAATCCAAAGTGTGTGTCATTTAGGTGTCACCAGGTCTGTGAGACGTGAAAAGCTCTGCCAGTTAACATTAAACAGAATCCCAGAGGTTTCATGGAATCACATTTCCCTACTGCAAAGAAAATTGAGAAGAGGGGCAAGGTAGCTTTAGAATGGGAGTTTGAATGAGGACACTTTGTCCATGAATGGAAACTCTACATTCTTTGTTATTTTAACAGGCTGTGTCTGTTCTCCTTGAAAGAAATTGTATGAGAGAAGATTGGATTAAGTAGTTTTTATTTTATTTCAAAGCACTTGTACACTTTTCCAAAGATCAGCTTACTTAGCCAAGTAATAAGCTCTTGTTTTACAATAATACTAGTGTATATTATATCATTCTAGCTTACTACAAAATACAGAATTAGAGTTGGGAAACAAAACATTTGTTTCTTTGGTGAATGAGGCATATATCATTACCTATTCATTCTGTCAGATATAACTTGAACCTTTTAAACTATTCAAAGAAATACCCAACTAGTTAATCTGCTTTAGGAAGAAAATAGTATGCACCTACTCAAGACTCCTTTAAAAAAAAATTAGCCTTTTGCAGTCCAAAGGAAGTCTAAGTTTATACATATGTTTTGCATTTGTATCTTTTGAAAAGCTCAAAAACGTATTTGCATACCTCCCAATTCCATTTTTCACACTTTTATAAGATTATAGTATCAAGGGGAATGAATGAGTTAATTGGATCAAATATTTATTTGGCTGTTTATGTCTCATCACACAGATAGCAGAGTATGTAGATGGTCAGACTGTAAATGACCTCAGATTGCCATATAGTTTACTTATTTTACTGAAGACTATCCAAGCAGATGATGATTATCTATTTGTTTTTCAAAAATTTTTAATGTCACTTGTTCAGTCTGTTTATCTCTAAATCTTTATATTTAGAATGGCCTCTATTATTATGAATTTAACATTTTCTTAGATACTGACACATGAAGACAAACATATTTTTCTAATTTCTGTTTATTATTGTATTACTTGAATTTTTCTTTCTTGCTCGAAGATTGAAAAATTCTTTGGTCATTTACTTTGTTTTTACTGCTTTGTATCATAGTTTTATTGCAGAAAAAGAGAGGATTTTCATACCTTATTACTAAGTGTTGTTTTTTTCAAAAGAGATCTGTATATTTCTGGTTAATGCCATATTTATTAAATTCTATTAACTTGCTTACTAATGCTACACACTTCGTGGATTTATATTCTACTGTGATCACTATAGCTTTGTCTACAAAACAACCACAGAAAAACTTGTGGGTTATCTTAGCAGGTACATAAGTTAACCACTGAACTTCTACTTCCACCAAAAGCTTCAGGTTCAGTGATTATTTCAGTCAAAAGTGATGCTTGTCAGACATGTTACTACAGGAGAATTGACAACCAAGCATCTGTTCAGTCTTTTATGCATGTTGTTGCCTCCATAACCCAGAGACTTAATATCCCATCTGAGTCAAAAATGGTAACAATTTGTTTACTTTTCCTAATTGAAAATAGGTAGGTACTGAAATGTCTTATCATTCCAAATCGTTCTTTAAGTCTTCAGAAAATCTGAGGTATTATGGGGTTTTGAGGAACGCAGCCAGTCACAGATCCAAGCAGCTGGATCTCACCCTCAGGAAAATGCATTTCCCTGTTTGGATCTATAAAAAAGGTAACTTTTAGTTTTTATACTCTGAAACAATGTTGTGCATTTTTTAAATATTTTCAGAACTCAAGAGAAAACACTGGAGAAATGACATAATATAGGATAAGGTGTGAGCTCCCCAAAGTTTTGCATCCAGGCTTATATCAGCTGCATGTGATTTTATTGTTGTGGTGGTTGTTATTGGGCATTCAGGGAACACACAAGGGCGTTCATACTACCACACTGACAGAAAAGTTTTATTGGGGAGCTTCATCCTTGAAATCAATGAATGATCTCCCACTGGAGTTAATAATTAAAAGTTTATTTAATCCAGTGTCTCCTAAACTAAGATTGTAAATGAACTTACAGGAATGAAGAGAGAGGAGGTAGAGAAACAAGATAAGCGTGAGATATAAGGAAGGAAAAGAAAGAGAAAGGAGGAAACAATAAATAGTGGTGGAAGTTAGTGTGCAAAAATTAACCAAATTTTCTTGGTATTTGTCTTAACAGTAAGTAATGTGTGAATTAAAAACAAAAACAAATTCTATATATCTCTCCCAAATTCTGTGAGGATGATTACAAAGGTGAATGGATAAATCAGAACATTCCTCAGCAGGATCGTAGTGTTGGGTATAGATTAGAAGCTTCAGAAACTGTAAGAAATAATAAAGAAGAATATAGCAAAACAACTGGAAGGGATTTGATGCCATTCTGGGGCAATGAAAGGGAAGGTGGAGGAAAGCCTTCTGTTGAGTGTCCAAAGATGGAGTGCGCACGATAGCAGAAGAAGGGACGATCATGGTGAAGGGGGGAGTTCACTGCCGAAGGGTTTTCCCTTCTCTGAATGTGTGACTTCATGAAACAAGTGAATTTAAACAGCAAGTACATGGTTAAATTTGGTGAAAACTGTGATCTTTTAAAAGCAACACTAAGTATAGAACTCAGAGTGTAACATTAATTTCAGGTAAAATTAGGTCAGATATTTGGGGCAGGCCTTCTCAGATAATTAATAATGTTTCCTTTGAATTATAAAATTCCAGAATAATAATGATGAAAAAATCCAAAGATTTAATTTTTAATTATTTTGTGTAAATTATACTTTCAAAAACCCAAAATATGATTAAAAGAGAATCACACACATTTGGCTTGATATTATTATAAAATGCCACACAAAGGCCACAAATTAGGGCAATTATAATTTTAAAATAAGAAGTTTAGCAAATATCAAATAGAAGAAGGCTTCTTTTTTTGCCTTTGTTTTTTTGAGATGGGGTCTTGCTCTGTTTCCCAGGCTGGAGTGCAGTGGTGCAATCTTGGCTCACTGCAACTTCTGCCTCCCAGGTTCATGGGATTCTCCTGCCTCAGCCTCCTGGGTAGCTGGGATTACAGATGCATGCCACCACGGCCAGCTAATTTTTGTATTTTTAGTAGAGACAGGGTTTCACTATGTTGGTCAGGCTGGTCTTGAACTCCTGACCTCGTGATCTGCCTGCTTTAGCCTCCCAAAGTGCTGGGATTACAGGCATGAGCCACCGCACCCAGCTGCTTTTTTCTTTCTTAAGAACATTTTCAGGTTCATAGCAAATTGAGCAAAAGTGGAGTTCCCATACTCCCCTCCCCTACACGTGCACAGCCTCCCCAACTATCAATGAACCAATACTGACTCATCATTGTCACCTGAAGTCCATAGCTTACCTTCGAGTTCACTCACTCTTGGTATTATACATTCTATGGGTTTTGACAAACACATAGTAACATGTTTCCACCATTATAGTGTCATACAGAGTATTTCCATTGTCTGAAAAATCCTCTGTATTCTGCTTATTTATCCTTCTTGCCCCACAAATCCTTGACAACCAATCTTTTTACTGTCACCACAGTTTTACCTTTTCCAGAATGTTATGCAGTTAAAATTATACAGTATGTAGCCTTTTTGAATTGGCTCATTTCTCTTAGTATCATGCATTTACGTTTCTTTCATGTCTTTTCATGGCTTGACAGCTTCTTTCTTTTCAGTGCTGAATAATATTCCATTGCTTGGATATATCACAGTTTACTTATCCATTAATCTACTAAAGGACATATTGGTAGCTTCCATGTTTTGGCAATTATGACTAAAGCTACTATAAACATTCATTTATAAGTGCAGAGAGCTTTCTTTTTAAAAATTCGAATGGTTACAAATAAATTAATTTAATGGAATTTAAAATAATTAGTGAAAAAAATTTATGCAAAGACTTCACACCATCTACTGGTAGGAAATAAGTCATTTCAAATTTCTTTATATCAGTTTGGATAGCATTTTTATTATGTTATAAAACATAGATTAAGTATTTTTTTTTAATACTGGGAAGCAACATGGAAAGATTGACTTTTAATCTTGTTTACAGCACCCCAGCACCTAAAAGCTCTTGGATTTTGGATGAGCAATTGACTACTTTTCTCATCTGTAAAGTGGGGGATGATAACCACAAACACTTACAGAGGAAGCACCCTGTAGAAGGAACACACTTCTTAAAGCTGAACACGCACACACACACACACAGACACGCACACAAACATTTATTTATTACATCAGCTGTATAAGTAGAGAAGTTAGCATTTTCATTTTATAAGTGAGGAAGTAGAGGCCTAGAGAGGTTGAATGTGTTATTTAATCCCATAGTTTGGATTCTGAGTTTATGTTCTAAGCCATGATTATACTGCTTTTGGCATGCTTACATGCTAGGAATATTGTGAAAATTAAATGAGATAATTCACATAATAAGGTTAGAATAATTTAGGGCATGTAATCAGCTCTCAATAAAGGTTAAACATAATTACAATTATGTGCATATATAATTTACTCTTCCTCAGAACCTTGTCAGGTAATTATTTTAACAATGGGGAAATTAAGTGAATTATCCTTGGTCATCTAGCAGAAGTGTGGCTGACTCGGGACTCAAATCTCTTTGGACTTCAAATATTTTGATTCTAGCCCTTGATCTTCATAACTGCTTGAGGTTATAGCTGTGAAGTATTAATAAGTAGCTTTCTCTTGTATCATTCCTTTTTTATTTTGCTAAGAATAAGATGAAGTTTGGAAGTGAGTTAGAATGATGTTGCATGCACAGACATGTTGTTATGTTTTAATAAAGTAACTGGTTTTCTTTAAGACAGGACATTGAGATAGAGGTCTCCATAGAAACACCTTGGAATCATGGAAGGTGTAATGTTTGGAGTTAGATACATGCAAGGTGGTTCTCATTCCCCATTTACTAGACATTTAATCTTGGGCAAGTTACAAGCATTTTTAAACTTCATTATCTTGTCTACAGAATAACACCTTGCCTGACTTTATTTGAGGATTCAGGGCATTAAAATGATAACTTTTATAATCATGGCTTCTTCAGCTTCTAATAGCAGTCCCTCCTCCTTGGCTCATGGCCTGCTGCTCAGTCTTAAGGTACATCACTCTAACGTCTGCTTCTGCCATCATATTGTCTACTTGTCTGAATCTGACTTCTGTGTCGTCTTATGAGGACCAGTGGCATTATCTTGACCCATCTAGATATTCCTGGATAACACCCTCATCTCAAGATCCTTAAATTTATTCACATCTATGAAGTTCCTTTTGTCATATAAGGTAAGATTCACAGATTCTGCTGATTGTGGCATACATATACTTGGAGGGCATTAATCAGTCTACTGCAAAGGGCTCATGATGTCTCATTATTAGTTCACATCAGCCAAAGGCTGTGTAATGATACATATTATAGCAGGAACTCACATTCATGTGTCCAAAAATCCTATGGACTTCCCATGTGTTCACATTTCTGATTCTCACAACAGCACTAATAAATTCTCTAGATAAGAAAATTGAGGTACAGATAGGTTAATCAACTTGCTTTTGATCACTCTACTATGAATACTTTGAGTTATTAATAATAGTGCTGCTTTAGGGCTGTGCTTTTCAAGCTGTTGGGATTCCTTAGAGAATGGTAGGTATACAGCCAGTGAGTTGTTGAGTTAGGACTTTTTCACCAGTGGACTGCTGGCAAATGGTAGCTCTATGATGAGACCCCTGGAGGAAGGGCTACCCTGTTGACAGGTTGAATCACAGAAAGCTTGTCCTCAGCCACCATGATCTTTCCTCCATGACACCCTCACAAGCAGAGGTTGCTTGCCATCATTAAGGTAAGGCATTATCTCTGTGACCTAGTCTTAAAACTTCCTCCACGTGTAAACCATAAAACTTAACTTGTCTGTTCTCTTCCTTAGGACTCTGTTTCCAATAGATCTGAACTTTCCTTCGCTTTCCAGCATTTGATGACAGTTATGTTAGTCATAGAATGATTACAGAAGTTTTTGGTAAGGAGAGTTGACCAACAATAAGCACTCTAGCTACCATGAGATTTTTTTTAGAACTAGATAACTTGCTTAAACAATTATATTCACCTTTTCGCATGACACTCTTTCTCAATGCCTACTGGATCCAAATCTATCTACAATAGCTTTCAAACACTGATTCACTGTATATTCACCTTAAAACTTTGATTACACTAGAGCACAGTCCTCTGTGTTAGCTGGACCAAGCTAGTTGCTGTTTCTTATTTCCATGAGGTTGCTGGGCTCATGCTTCTCACTCCCACCTGTAAAATCAGGCTGCTTCAAAAATCAGTAATTTGACTCCTCTGTTGGCTCTGTATTTTTCTTAATATATCCCTTCCTTGAGAAATGAACTTGGAAGGAGCTAGCTCTGTGAGCTCTGGAAAGGTCATGAGATACACATAACTACAGGCAGAAATCCAGTTGGCTAATATATCAAAATATTAGCCTGCAACAGTATTTGAACTACTTTTCTAAGAAAAAAGACATGAAAGGCTTGCAAAAGAAAGAAGAGATGTCTAATCTATTAGGTTCTTATCAGTGAGAATGCCAACATTTTCTTATACTGCTACCTGAAAACCAAAATAATTGCCTCGATAGCTTCAATATGGCAGTGCTTATGAGACAAACATATTCTCTTCATTCAAATTTTGTCCTGAAAGATTTTTATAAATGTATGCTGTTTATCTGTGTGGTAAAGTTGTGCATTTCTTAAAGGTAAAGAATGCACAGTCCGCTTTCATCTTCTATAAGCACATAATCTTGCGACAGACATACGTAAGTTCTTGAAAATATTTTGCATATTTTCTCCTATGGTGTCCACTAATAAAATGATTACAAAAGGAGGGACAGCTGGGGAGCTACTGATGACCAACATTTCACAAATCTGCTGATTTCTTTCAGTTAATTTGATGACAGTTATGTTAGTCATAGAATGATCCCAGAAGTTTTTGATAATCTTTGAGATAATCATGTGGTTTTTGTCATTGATTCTGTTTATGTGATGAGTTATGTTTACTGATTTCAATTAATATATTTTTTCTGCCAATATAAGTAAGTGTCAAACAGTAAATTAAAAGGTTGTTAAGATAGATAATAAAGAAAACATATCACTGAAGAAGCAATGGACTCACAATCCCTGACAGGCTGAAAGTAAATTTAATAGAACCAAATGAGAACTGATTTAACTTGTGTATTTTCTAATTAATTGTATGATTCATTCAATTTGTAGTAGAAAATAGAGCCGATTTAGATCACTTTAAGACCACAACAGAGTTGCAAAGTATAATCCCATCCAATTTTATATTTAGTGGAACAGAAAACCCAGTTAAATACCTAAAAGCCTAACTTGAAGTGACTACATTGGTGTTGCAGTTGAGGAATTAGAGTAGGCCTTGAAACATAAGAATAAATGTAAAACATGACAACATACTTCCGCCATAGTGCACCAAGCAGGAGGGGGCATAAGCATAGTCTTCCCTAGTGGGAAGGAATATTTTGTTACTAATATCGTTTAATATTACTAGCTCATGGTATTAATAAAAGACAGATTTGTGCTTAGATGTTTATTTTACAATTCTCCATGTGTATAGATAATGTGACCCTTAATGCATAGATCCCAGGTAGCTTGTTTTCATCTCTCCTTTTTTGCTACACAACTGTCTTTTGGTCATCTAGTGTCTGGAGTATGCGTTTTCCTTGCCAACACACAGAGCTGTTTCCACCATTGATTCAGCATCTTCTCTCTCTTCTCTATCAATCGCTCTCTCTCCTCACCATCCTTGACTTATCTTCATACCATTTGTCACTACTTGGCACTATAGTGTATATTTATTTTATTTACTTGCTCACTATCTAGCTGCCACCGTGTGATGTAAGCTCATGGCACAAGTCCAATTTATTTCCCGCACTGCTGGCTGCATTGACTTCTGCTAGAGCAGGGCCCAGCACACAGCAGGAGCTCAGTCAACATCTGTGAAATGAGCAAGTCAGCCATTTTGACTGAATTCACATGGAGTTAGACACAGGACTCAATTACAACCTAGACAAGACAGTAAAGAAGGAGCTGCTATTTATGGTACTCCTTACATCATTAAATCTTCTTAGAAACAGATTTGAATGTCCACTATATTAAGGCGCTACTGTAGCTCCTGGGAATATAAAGATATATAAGAATCAGACTTAGTCCTACTCATTGGCCTAAAGAAGGTCACAATTCAATAGGAATAACAGACACCTGTAAAGAACTAATTATAAAGCACAGTAATACATGCTGTGATAATAGTGAATATAAAGCCTGTGGTAGCTAGGAGAAAGGAATAGTTGATTCCTCTTGAGGTAGAAATACCATTCAGTTTGATATTGGCTATGGGTTTGTTATAAATAGCAATTTATATTTTAAGAGATGTTTCATCAATACCTAGTTTATTGAGCGTTTTTAGCATGAAGGGGTGCTGAATTTTATTGAAGGCCTTTTCTGCATCTATTGAAATAATCACATGGTTTTGAACCTGCCTTGCATCCCAGGGATGAAGCTGACTTGATCATGGTGGATAAGCTTTTTAATGTGCTGCTGGCAAAAGGTACAAAGCTGGAGGCATCACACTACCTGATTTCAAAGTATGCTACAAGGCTACAGTAATCAAAACAGCATAGTACTGGTACCAAAACAGAGATACAGACAAATGGAGCAGAACAGAGACCTCAGAAATAACAGCACACATCTACAACCATCTAACCTTTGAAAACCGGAAAAAAACAAGCAATGGGGAAAGGATTCCCTATTTAGTAAATGTTGCTGGAAAACTGGCTAACCATAAGCAGAAAACTGAAACTGGACCCCTTCCTTATACCATGTGCAAAAATTAAGATGGATTAGACTTAAACATAGGACCTAAAAACCACAAAAACCCTAGAAGAAAACCTGGGCAGTACCGTTCAGGACATAGACATGAGCAAAGACTTCATGACTAAAACACCAAAAGCAATTGCAACAAAAGCCAAAATTGACAAAAGGGATCTAATTAAACTAAAGAGCTTCTGCACAGCAAAAGAAACTATCATCAGAGTGAACAGGCAACCTACAGAATGGGAGAAAATTTTTGCAAGGCCTAATATTCAGAATCTACAAGGAACTTAAACAATTTTACAAGAAAAAAGCAAACAACTCCATCAAAAAGTGGGCAAAGGATATAAGTAGACAGTCCTTAAAAGAAGGCATTTATGCAGCCAACAAACATATGAAAAAAAGCTCATCATCACTGGTCATTAGAGAAATGCAAATAAAAATCACAATGAAATACCATTTCATGCCAATTAGAATGGTGATCATTAAAAAGTCAGCAACAACAGGCCCGGCACAGTGACTCACCTGTAATTCCAGCACTTTGGGAGGCTGAGGCAGGAAATTCACTTGAACTTAGGGGGCAGAGTTTGCAGTGAGCTAAGATCATGCCACTGCACCAGTTGGGTGACAGGGTGACAGAGCAAGGCTCCATTTCAAAAAGAAAAAAATGTCAAGACGTAACAGATGCTAGTGAAACTGTGAAGAAATAGGAATGCTTTTACACTGTTGGTGGGAGTATAAATTAGTTCCACCATTGTGGAAGACAGGGTGGCAATCCCTCAAAATCTAGAACCAAAAATGCCATTTGGCCGAGCAATCACATTACTAGATATATACCTAAAGATTATATATAAATCATTATACTTTAAAGACACATAGACACCTGCGTTTATTGCAGCACTATTTACAATAGCAAAAACTTGGAAGTAACTCAAATGCCCTTCAGTGATAGGCTGGACAAAGAAAATGTGGCACATATACACCATGGAATACTATGCAGCCATAAAAAAGAATGACTTCATGTCCTTGGCAGGGCAGTGGATGAATCTAGAAAACATCATCCTCAGTAAGTGAACACAGGAACAAAAACCAAATACCACATGTTCTCAATCATAAGTGGATATTGAACAATGAGGACACATGGACACAGAGAGGGGAACATCACATACCAGGGCCAGTTGTGAGGTGGGGGGCAAGGAGAGGAAGAGCATTAGGACAAATACCTAATGTATGCGGGTCTTAAAACCTAGATGGTGGGTTGATAGGTGCAGCAAACCATCATGGCACATGTATAATACCTATGTAACAAACCTGAATGTTCTGCACGTGTATTCCAGAACTTAAAGTAACATAAAATTTTAAAAAAGAAATACCAAAGTCATGTAATTAAACTGGATTTTGAAGGGTAAAAATTACTTTGCCTGTTAAGGAGGATGGTCTGTTTCTGTATTGACAATTTAGGGAGAAAATAACTAGACAACTTCTTTTACACCAAGGCTTTACTTATCTCAGAAGCAATGTTTGCCTTGCAAAAGAGGACATTTGATAATGAGATTGTGTAAGCCACAGAATCACCCAATGGTGGATACTCAGAAGATGTACAAAGTAACATGTTTATTTTGGGAGAGTCTTCTGGTACCTCTCAAATCATACCCTTATGCCATTACTTGTCTTATAGATGCAAAACTCTGAACCAGGTGAGGATTCTCTAATTGAGACATTCCAATAACAAGAAGACATGCGATCATTTTTACTAAATAAATAATGTAGCTTTAATACTCGGAAAAACCTAAAGAACAGAGAGTTGTTTTGAAATGTATGAGTTTCATTTTTGAAAAAGAAATCACCTCAGTTTCACAACAGAGTTATAAAACACAAGTACTAGAAAATGTCAATGCAAGTTGTAAAAAATCAGGTAGTGCTGGAAATAACATATGTAATCCTGATTTGTAGGATTTCCATTTCAGGGAAATACCTATTAAGATTACTACACCTTGGGTCACTGACATCATTTTTCCTGTAACCTAACGCCATATCAGGATCTCAGAACACAATGCAGGCACCGTTCTCACCAGCACGGCTCTCTCTAGTAAGTGGTGATGGCCAGAGCAGCTCAGTAATGATCTAAAGATGACAGTTCTTATTCTTCTTTAGAGAAAGTGAGCTTTTTCAACTCACTTTAACATTTTTTTAAAAAATAAGTTTGTTATTTATTTTTAAAGATTTAATTGACAAAAATTATATATACTTAGGTTGTACAACCTGATGTTATAAAATATATACAACGTGGAACAGTAAGTCAAGCTAATTAAGATGGACTTATTTCTTATTTCTCTTTCCATATATGGAATTCCAAGTGGGCGAACACAAAACATTGACAGAGAACTACCAAGAGAAAGTTCTCATTTTCACCCTTCATTTACGATTTTCTCTCCATTTCGTTCTTTTCTCCTGACTGTCCACGACCTATCTGATTGCTGCTTGAGGCAAACCTCACACATCTCACTCCAGCCAGCTCTTGGCATGTGAAATCACCATTTAGATATTATCTCTGAACTGCTAGCATTGGCAGAGTCTCTACTGTGGTTATGTCTATAGAGATGTTAGTTTTTATTCTCTGCTTGCTTTCTCATCCGCAAATTCAAACTTATTAAGCGTTTGTGATTCTTGCTGTAAAAGAATTTCTCTGTTGATATACAAGGGTGTAAATGCTTTTAAACTTGTAATTATATCCAGTATGTTTCAAGATACCATTCAATGAGTTTTTTTTTTTTTTCATGGAAAATATAAGTATTTGCCAAACTAGCTTTACGCAGCAAAGAAAAACCTTTATTCAAAAGCTCCTATTTTATTTGTTAGGCTTCAGGTGGATACTTCTGGGCCACAGCTGGTTTTAAAGCTTTTCAGCAGGCCACGTCTCAGAAAATAAACATTTTCATCAAACTGCTATGAAATGAGGAGTGAAATTTTATTCACTTCAACACTCTTTCCCTTTTTGAAGATTGATTTTATTTTTGTTCAGGTGCAAATGTCTCTGCATGGCTGTCTGGAGCACCCTTCAAAGAGTGTGGCAGAAAACAAAAATATTTCCCTCTTCAGTTATAGCAAAAAAAGAAAACAGAAAAATAAGAAAGTCTTGCCTTTTCTACCTTCTGAGCATGCAAGTAGCAGTTCCACATTGTCCCCTCACGGGAGTCTGACCCCAAGCATCACACCGCAGGCTGACTGCCAACCCATTTTGTGTAGAATTAGCATTGGCAGGAGTTTGCTTTGGCAAAGGAAGGATCTGTTTCTTTCTCAACCTAAGGCTTTTACAAGCTTCCTGTTGTATCTGCTCCCTCCAGTAAGTTGCCATCATTCTGCCCTGACCACCACCACATTCTGATCTACTTAGTGTATGAGGGGACTATAATAAATCCTTCAATTAGTTTTCAATTACTTTTTCTTATCCCAGGCTGTTCTGCCAGTCTTTCTCTCTTTTTTGGTGGGTGGGGTGTTTGGGGACAGAGTCTTGCTCTGTCTCCCAGGCTGGAGTGCAGTGGCGCAATCTTGGCTCACTACAACCACGCCTCCCAGGTTCACACAATTCTCCTGCCTCAGCCTCCCGAGTAGCTGGGATTATAGGTGTGCATCACCACTCCGGGCTAATTTTTTGTGTTTTTAGTTGAGACGGGGTTTCACTATGTTGGCCAGACTGGTCTCGAACTCCTGACCTTGTGATCTGCCTGTCTAGGCCTCCCAAAGTGCTAGGATTACAGGCATGAGCCACCGCACATGGCCCTTTCTCTATTTTAAAGTTTGTCTCTCTGGTATTGGAGTTAGAAACTATCAAAAAATCAGCGTGTCCTACTCCTCATCAATATTTAGGCAACCTTGTTACTAGCCATTATTTTGCTCTGTGGCCCAGGCTGGAGTGCAGTAGTGGGCTCTCAGCTCACTGCCACCTCCACCTCCTGAAGTCAAGCAATTCTCATGTGTCAGCCACCAGATTAGCTGGGATTACAGGTAGATGCCACCACACCTGAACTGGCCTTTCTTGAGTGTCCATTACCTCTTCTAAATCTGTGTAGTCTGCTTACAAACATTCAAAGTGAGCACATATCCGGGAGTTGGGTCATTCTGGTCAGAATTATGATAGAAAACTTTTAAAAAACTTGTATTTTCTTATTTTGGCAACATTTTATTTGACAAGTTTGGTTTGAAACCTAGAACATTTATACTAATCCCAACGCTTCCTTAAGATATTCGTCAGTTAAGCAATGGTGTAACGATTAAGTACCTGGTCTCTGTAATCAGTTATAACCATCTAATTTCTGGCCACATAAATTTCCAAGCAACTGTGTGCAAATAACCACTCTTACTTTCCACTGTGTCATCTCTAAAGATGGGGATAGAAGTGGAATTTCATGATACAGTTTACAAACAGTATTTAGCACATTGCTTCAAGATGATGAGGGCGATGATGATGATAATGATAATTAAGTGATTCCAGTTAGAAGTAAAGTTAGGAAAATTAAAAAAAAAAATCTCTCCCAATGTTTAACCATATGCAGAATCATAATGAACTAATAACATATAGCCCTGAATGAAATCTTCTGCCACTTCCTCATTTACAGGTAAGGAAATGAAGACTTAAAGTGAGACTCCCTGGTTTTGTAATTAGCCGAAGATCCAAGAACAAAACCCCAAATCCTTATCCAGGTATCTAAAGTTCTTGTTTTTCCTCTATATTGTGTTCTTTCTGTTTGAAAACTTTTTTATGCTTTGCTCCAAACATTTTAAATAAGTAAACATTGCAAGTGGAAAACAGATACTAAGGCCAAATTTAGACAAGAAAAAAAGAAGACAGAAAGAGAGAGACAGAGAGTGGCAAGAGAGTGAGAGAGAATATTCTTTTGGTTTTTTGTATTTGGGCTCTGTGGTACATGTGCACATCCTGCCTCCTGCAGGATTGTTGCGTAGGTACATACAAGCCATGGTGGTTTGCTGTCTCCATCACCCCCCCCGCCCCCCATTGACTACCTCAGGCATTTCTGTGATGTTATCCCTCCCCATCCTCCCTGCCTGCCCCCCTGCTGTCCCTCCAACACCCCACCTAGTCCTGTAAGTGTTGTTCTCTTCCCTGTGCCCAAGTGTTCTCATTGTTCATCAACCATCTATGAGTGAAAACATGTGGTGTCTGGTTTTCTGTTTTTGTGTCAGTTTGCTGAGAATGATGGTTTCTAGGTTCATCCATGTCTCTACAAAAGACACGAACTCATCATTTTTTTATGGCTGCATAGTATTCCATGGTGTATATGTGCCACATTTTTTTTGTCCAGTCTATCAACGATGGGCATTTGGGTTGGTTCCGGGTCTTTGCAATTATAAACAGTCCTGCGACAAACATATGTGTGCATGTGTCTTTATGATAGAGCTATTTATAATCCTTTGGGTATATACCAAGTAATGTGATTGCGGGGTCAAATGGAATTTCTATTTCTAGATCCTTGAGGAATCGCAACTCTGTCTTCCACAATGGTTGAACTAATTTACACTCTCATGAACAGTGTAAAATGTTTCTTTTTCTCCACATCCTCTCCAGCATCTGTTGTCTCCAGATTTTTTAACAATCGCCATTCTAACTGGCATGAGAGGTAACTCAATGTGGTTTTGATTTGCATTTCTCTAATGACCAATCATGATAAGCATTTTTTCATATGTTTGTTTGAGCATATTTGTTTTCTTTTGAAAAGTGTCTGTTCATATTCTTTGCCCACTTTTGGATGGGTTTGTTTGTTTTTTTTCTTGTAAATCTACTTTAGTTCTTTGTAGATTCTGTATACTAACCCTCTGTCTGATGAGTAGATTTCAAAAATTTTTTCCCATTCTGTTGGCTGCCAGGTTACTGTAATGATTGTTTCTTTTCCTGTGCAGAAGCTCTTAAGTTTAATTAGGTCCCATTTGTCTATTTTGGCTTTTGTTGCCATTGCTTTTGGTGTTTTAGTCATGAAGTCCTTGCCTTAGCCTATGTCCTGAATGGTTTTGCCTTGGTTTTCTTCTAGGGTTTTTATGGTGTTAGTTCTCACATTTAAATCTTTTGTCCATCTGGAGTTAAGTTTTGTATAAGGCGTAAGGAAGGGGTCCAGTTTCAGCTTCCTGCATATGGCTAGCCAGTTTTCCCAACACCATTTATTAAACAGGGTATGCTTTCCCTGTTGCTTGTTTTTGTCAGGCTTGTCAAAGATCAGATAGTTGTAGATGTGTGGCATTGCCTCCAAGGCCTCTGTTCGAATCCATTGGTCTATAGCTCTGTTTTAGTACAAGTACCATGCTGTTTTGATTACTGTAGCCTTGTAGTATAGTTTGAAGTCAGCTAGCATGATGCCTCCAGCTTTGTTCTTTTTGCTTAAGATTGTCTTGGCTATGCAAGCTCTCTTTTGGTTCCATATGAAGTTTGAAGTGGTTTTTTTCAGTTCTGTGAAGAGGGTCAGTGGTAGCTTGATGGGGATAGCATTGAATCTATAAATTACTTTGGGCAGTATGGCCGTTTTCACAATATTGATTCTTCCTAACCGTGAGCATGGAATGTTTTTCCATCTGTTTGTGTCCTCTCTTATTTCATTGAGCAGTGCTTTGTAGTTCTCCTTGAAGAGATCTTTTATCTCCTTTATTAGCTGTATTCGTAGGTATTTTATTCTCCCTGTAGAAATTGTAAATGGGAGTTTGCTCATGATTTGGCTCTCTGTTTGTCTGTTATTGGTGTATAGGAATGCTTGTGATTTCTGCACATTAATTTTGTATCCTGAGACTTTGCTGAAGTTGCTTATCAGCTTAAGGAGGTTTTGGGCTGAGACCATGGGGTCTTCTAAATATATGATCATGTCATCTGCAAATAGGGATAATTTGACTTCTTCTTTTCCTAATTGAATGCCCTTTATTTCTTTTCCCTGCCTAATTGCTCTGGCTAGAACTTCCAATACTATATTGAATAGGAGTGGCGATAGAGGGCATCCTTGTCAAGTGCCCGTTTTTAAAAGGAATGCTTCTAATTTCTGCCCATTCAGTATGATATTGGCTGTGGGTTTGTCATAAATAGCTTTCACTGTTTTGAGATTGTTTTCTTTTTTAGTTGTGTCTCTGCCAGATTTTGTTATCAGGATGGTGTTGGTCTCATAGAAAGAGTTAGGGAGGATTCTGAGAGAGAATATTCTTAATTCTCACATTGCCACAAGCTCATCGAAATCTATTTTCATTAGGCCTTCAAGAAAGAGGGTCTTGGATAGGAACCAAGACTAAGAATATCTTGGCTTTCATTTTTTGCTAGATCTGTATTGGGGAATTAGATTGGACCATATATAAACCGTAAAGCCTTCTTTTTCCTATTCTAAAAACATTTTGAATGTAATTCTTCCACCTTATGTCAAGAGTCAACCTGCTTTCTGTTTTGTCTTGAATAGTAGAATTGTTGGTTCACTACCAGAAAGCCATAACATCTCTTTCTCCTTTACCTATTCACAATCTTTTTCAGCTTCCTTGAATACAAAGGGTAACCAAGTATTGCGGAAGATGTGCCTACTGGGGAGCTTTTAAGAATGTTTTTGCCACCTTATGAAAGAGAAGATAAGAAAAGAGCTCATTCTTCATTTTTAAAAAAGCTTTGAGCATTAAAATTTTGTCTGGAGCTAAGGTAGCCATTTTTCCCCAAGAGACAATAAAAATGCGAACAATCAGCCAACAGATAAGAATAGTGGAGTGGAAAGATAGAAAGAAACTGAATCTTTAATAATGTCATGGAATTGCTGACCTGTCTTGAGACTGCCTATTCCCAGACTTGTTAAGTAAAAAATAAATGTTGTATTTTAAGTTACTGTTAGTCAGCTTCTCTCTTGCTTTTAGCCAGTTAAAGGTAATATTTGTAAATGAAACTTTTAGATTGGGAGTGTTAAGCATGTGGATAGCATCTGAATCTAAGTGGAAGAAGGTCTTGAGATCTTTACACCTTATCAGTTTCAGGGAAGGGAAGAAATTATGGAAAGCAACCCATGGAAATGATCTAAAGAAGATTTGGAAAGCAAAAAGCTTTTTTGCTTCACTATAGGTCTCATTCTAATATGGTTAATACTACCATTTACCCTCCCAGCATAGCACCGTAGTTCGATGATCTACCTTCAGGAGATAGCCTTGAACATATTGCAAACCATATAAAACTCAGCATGATAGGATTTTAAAGTTCAGTGATCTTTACAGATAAAGGAGAATTCTGACTTGTTTATCTTGATGTTGTTTTTTAATTTTCTGATTATAGGGTATCGATACCAAAAGTCACATTTCATGTGCTCAGCTGCATGTATCATCACAAATGGACTCTTACTGAGGACGTCAGATGTCCCTGAGGGTCACTCGGAGACAATCAACTTGTCAATGAATGCATCTATTTTAAAAGTGCTCCTAAAGGTTTCTCTGAAATTTGTTTCATACCAACTTTCTGGAAAGTGATTTTTTTTTTCGATGTGATGAAATTATACTGCAAACCTAAAACTTGGTGAACCAAAGAGTACAAACAGGAATGTGGATTCACACTAAAGCAACAACAACAAAAGGAACAAGAGGCAGGAGGTGGGGAGTGATGGAGTGGGAAGGGAGGGAGGAAATTCTATTAAAAAACAAAAATGAAAACAAAAAACACAAGAACACACACACACAAAGTAAAAACAAATAAATGGAATTGTAGATTCTGTTCTTCTTTCTTCCAAAGGCCAAAAAAAAAAAAAAAAAGAAAGAAAAAAGAAAGGAAATGCAGGACCTGAGGCTGCAACCCTCAGAGCCCCCTTCTGCAACAGGTGCAAACGGGTGACAGGAGTGCATATGGCCTTTGACCCTGTAATTGCACTTTAAGGTACTGTAGATTTACAATTACGTTAAGTAAAAGAGAGTCACAAATTATTTACCATGTTTATGGAGAGGCAGAATCTAATTCTCCTCTTCTTGGCTTTGGGCTGGTGTTAGTGGAGTTCTTGACAAGTACAGATAAAGATAATTTAGAAAGTAAAAAAGCAATATTATGGGACTTCTAAGGTTAGGTCATCAAACACCTTTCAGCGTCCATCTGGACCTCTTAAGATATATATTTTATTGAATTCTGAGTGGCCAAGTGGGAAGTCCCAAAATACTAATACTGTCATACTGAAGAGATTACACATAGGTACTCTTATCAACAGCCTGTTCAGTCTAGCTTTCCAGGATTTTTGATCTAGGTGCCAGGCCTAGGAGGGAAGCAACCTTAGACAGTGGACCAAAACATCTGCACCTAAATACCACCTAGTGATGTCCATTCACGGCATATGTGATAGAAGAATCACCCATGAATTCCTGACACACAAAATCTTGATACAGAATAAGTCATTGTTTTAAGTGACTAAATTTTGTGGTAGTTTGTTTTGTAGCAATACATAAGTTAAAAAAAAAGACTTATGCAGGAATCTTCACTGAAGCAATATCTGCAAAATATAAAGTCTGTGAACAATTTAAATTCCATTTATAAGGGACTGGTTAAGAAATTTATAGAAAACCCATATAAAAAACTACCAGGTATCTGACTGTTGAAATGGCTGGAATAAATATATGTATTTTATGATATAATGCCCATGACATAAAAAGCCAATATTATTACAAATGAAAAAATAATATACATAGTATGAATTCACACACACGGATATGTTTAAATAGGTGCGTGTGTATCACATACATGTACAAGTCTACACACAAAATTGTTCACGGTTCTAGCATCATGGGAATGAGTTTTCTTCCCTATTGCCAGTTTGTTTAGTGTTATTGTTTCCAGACAATTTTGCTGTTTTCATTTACCTTGTTTAGATGTACATATGCATTAAGAAATTTGGGAAATCAACAAAAGGTAGAAAAAACCCCAAATACTACAATTCTACTCTCCAAAGACACTCTTTAGTCTTTTTCTATATAGAAGTTTCCTTTTTAATGAGGTTCAAATGTTACATTGCTTTACATCTGTATACATTTGGGATTTCCAGATTTAACATGGTATTATCTGCAAATAATTATTTTGCTTTCTCCTTTCCAAGTTTCACTAGCTAGACTTAGGACAATGTTCCATAGTAATGGCTTCTTCCTGTGATTTTGGGTTAAGTGCCACATTGTCTCTTGGTCTCGGGTTGATAGTTTTCATGTTGAGAAAGCATCTTTACTTCTGCATACTGAAACCTTATACTAGCTAATGATCCTTGATTTTTGTTGTTGCCTTTTTGAGGATCCAATGGAAAACATTATGTTAATTTTCTTATTTAACTTATCTATGTGACAAATTTTATTAGTATATTTCATAATGATGAATAGTTTGACTCTTGGACTACAGACCATTTTGTTACAGTCTGTTTAGAATTTTACATTTCTACAGTTATAAAGAATTGGATACACATATTCATTTTCTGTATATCTTTGCCAGCTTTAATTGTCACAGTAGTTACTGCTTTATAAAGTGAATTTGGTCACGCTCCACTTTTTAAATCCATGTTTTGCACTATTTCTTTAAGCATAGAGATCTGTGTCTTGAAAGTTTAAATAAGTCAAGTCTAAAAGTATCTGTCTCTAAAGATGCTAAGTTTTTGACGTCTTCAATTTTTTTTGCTTTAAGTATTCTTTCATTAAATTCTTGTTGAATTAGCTTTGGCTATTTGTATGTTTTTCTTTAGAAAATTATTTTCTTGACATAAATACATCAGCATACATTTTTTTCAGAAAAATCTTACCTTAAAAGATATTTTATAATTGTTAGAATATTATTCTTCTCATTTCAAAGTAATTTGATTAGTCATTTTTTTCTATATTATTATTTATCTCTCATATGGATCATATCTGTTGTTTTGTCATATGATTATTTTTGCTTTCAGCATCATTATTTTCTTCCGACTTTTTTAGGTTTTGCTTTCCTTCCTATGTATTGAGTCCTTAATAAAATATTTCATTTATTTCAAAAATAGTGAAAGTAACATTTACTCTGAGTGTAGCCTTGGTTACATCTCGTACACCTGATGGAGGTGTTTTCTCCCACTCATTCTGTTCATGTAAACCCAATTATTTTCTTGAATAATAGTTATTTACAGAAGCTGCATAGAAAAATTGTGATGTGACAATCTTGAAATAGAAAAAGAAATACAGAACTACTGAAATATAGTATCTTAATTCAATGTAAGATGTAAAAGAATGTGACATTTGGGGTCATATAGGTAAATACTGCTGGACTAGAGCAAACCTTTTAAGCATCTATTGTTGGAACAAAAATGCATATAGACAATTACAGGCATGTGATCAATTCCCAGTGATTATTGCATAGCAACCAAGCTCTCTGTTTCTACCTTTAAAATTTTTAAAAAATAGTTTAAATTTCCTTATGTTAAGTACAATGTGTTTTCATTTAACAATTCTGCTAATGATGGTCATACACCTAGGGCATCATTAAAAACCTTATTACTTTTTTCCAGTTAAATGAAATAATAAACCTTTCTTTCTTTTTTTTTTTTTCATTTAATGCCAGATACAAATAAATTATTAAAATTTCCCAGATAATGCATGCAATTGTTTTGAATAGATAAGTGGGATAATATTTTCCTTTATATTTAGTTATCAAAATAGATTAAGGGCAAGTAAAGTTAGGGAGATTGACTTTCTTTGTACTTTCTTTGTAATTAGCCCAGAAATTTTTCTGTTAAGAAGAATTAGCTTTTTATTTACAGGCCAAATATATGTTTTTTTAGTGCTTATTCCCAAGAATGATCTTTCATATTGATAATAAAATAATTAGGTTGATAAATTTAAGCACAATTTTAATCAAATAACTTCACTTCCATACGTGCATAAAGGCTAGATCTTGTCAAAACTTTCCTCTCCTCTCTTCTCTGTTTGTGTGTGTGCAAAGCCTGAATATATCAGTTATTCTGTGATTTTGGAAGTATTTTTGCTGACAAGTTAGAAGTTTATCAAGTCTATTTTTCTGTTTACTTTATTGAAGAGTAAATGTTTATATAACTAGCAAAAGCAAGATCTGAAAAGCACAGCAATTTTAAAAATTGACAACAGTATTTAAACAGTGTGGTTCCTGCCTTACATTTCTAAACATCTCGATAGATGACTGTAAATTCATTGATTTGGTTAGGAACCTTGGGGCATTCTTATTTCATCCAGAAAGATATTGTCAAATTTTTCCCCAAGAACAGATTCAGGTATAAATTTTAATGTATGGTGTGTACATCTTAACAGCCATTCACAAGCAATGATATCATCAGCATTTCTTTTTTAATGATGGCTGAATTAAAAAATTTAAAAAGCTATCCAAACTGTTATACTTCCAAACATAAACTATATGTTTATATAACTAATATAAGTCACAAACTTACTATAATTAGATAATGAAAACAAATGCTTCAAGAACAGCACAGATGAAAAATTTTATTCATTTGGTTTTACATGTAAATTAGTATACTACGGCATTTTTCCTTGGAAGGCAATGCAGTATTCAGGAATGATCTATTTAAAGTAATGTTCTGATATTAACTGTGGGATTTTGGATATATTATTTGAAGTTTTGAGCTTTGCTTTCCTCATTTGTAAAATAACAAGGACAATAATGCTCACCTTTTTGTGTAGAATAATACAATTATGTGTAAAGGGTATCTTATATAAAATAGTTGGCATTCAATAAATGGTGACTACTCTCAATGATTTAGATACTTGGAGGTTTTTCCATAAAGCACAAGAAATTTTTTAAATTTTTTTCTAAGAATGATTTTTAATAAACACAAAAATTGTAGATCAAGAATTGTGTCTAACTGAAAGCACATATATGCAATCTTATTTTGAAAATTAAAAAAATGCCACTCATATAACAATCCTCTGCATGCATAACAAATATATCACAAATTTTATTTTAGAGTGATTAATTTTATTTAAGAAAGTAAAATTAAGTGGTTCTGAGTACATCTTTAAAACAGTATAATTAAAATATCACCAGCTGTTTTTCAATTGAAGTAGTTTTCTCCAGATTTGCCTGATCATGGGAGTCCTCTGAGTTGGGGGCAAGATGGATTTCTTGAGAATATAGAATCCTAGACTCCTGTGTAGACTTGCCAAAAATATTGAGATGCATGGCATAGGTTATAAATTGTCTTTAGTAGGGTATTATGTATTTCTAGAATGTTTAAGAGTAGGAAAGTTGAAGAAAATTGAATGGAAAAAATACATCCAAATAAATATGGCTATCAATATGAATTAGTGATTTTAAATGATTTTTAAAATTAGGTATCGGAAATGCCAAGAACTGTTATACTAAATAACATCATTCAATAGGTCAGTTTGTCCTGGCATTCAAGGTCACATCTCAAAGCTGGCAGGCCCATCAGAAGTCTGTGCTGCTGTTGCTTTAAACCAGACATTCCATACAACGTAACTGATGTTTTCTATAGGTGACAAGATGGTGTCAGTGTACGTTCTGAAAATTGTCTAAGTTAAATACTACCCATGCTTAAAGAGAATGACAGTTTGGGGTCTCAGTGAAGTACTTGTCTGAGCAGTTGAAAGAAACCTTGATGAAAGTGGTAACTTTGCCAGGAAGTATAACTGTGACCTTCTATAAGGGTAAGAATTAGTCCTTTCAAAATAGAATTTTGACTTCTTCAACTGCCAGGCTTATATCAAAATAAGGACATGGTTTATCTCTTAAGTGATGGATGTAGAATTTTAGCACTGCTATTTCTGGGTAGGGAACAAATTCTCAACCAAACATGAACAGAGACAAAATGCTTTCCATCTGATATGGTTTTCTCTGTGTCTTCACCCAAATCTCATCTCGAATTATAATCCCCACATGTGGAGGGAAGGACCTGGTGAGAGGTGATTGGATCATGGGGTGGTTTCCTCCTGTTCTCCTGAGTGAGTTCTCATAAGAGCTGATGGTTTTAAAGTGTGGCACTTCCTCATCCTCTCATTCTCTCACCTACCACCATGAAAGACGTGCCTTGCTTCCATTAAGCCTTCTTCCATGATTGTAAGATCCTCTCCAGCTATGTGAAACTGTGAGTTAATTAAACTTCTTTTGTTTATAAATTACCTACTTTCAGGTAATATCTTTCTAGTAGTGTTGAGAAGGAACTAACACATTATCCTCTTTCTCCGAGTATTGCTTTGGTTCACCAATTCTATGGTACATATTATTCTAAGGTACTGGTCTCAACTCCACCTGATAGTAGAAATGGGCTATGAGTGGGAGGACAGTTAGACAAAACTTTTCCAGAAAGGAGCATTGATTTTTGTGAGGAAGTTTAGTCTTGGTGGTTCAGTAGGTATTACCACAGAGATCAAGGAAAAGTAGAGAATGGACATACCCAAGGTAAGATCAGGTCACTCACAGCATAAGAAATTTTCAGAGCCTAGAAATAAACACAACTTCATGCATATATGCCTGTTTTTTGAACCCATTTTATTTCCCTATACCAATTAAGCTAAATAGCATACAGGTATGTAATGAAGTGCTGAAAGAATAATCTTTGCTATTTTATATCTGAGTCTTACATTTTTCTCCAGAGTTTTAGCTAACCAAAAACCACTGCTATGATAAAATTCATGTCAAATGTCAAAAGTTGAAAAAATAGTATTCTTTAAGTATTAAATCCTAATCTTTTAGCAATTTCTCCTAAATTATCCAATTTCCTGTTTTCAAGAAATGTAATTAGGCACTCAATGTCTTTTAATTTAAATTTTATTCATTACAATAAATTATAATTTTTACTCATAAGTTAATCAAAAGAGAAACATAGGCACTATAATCTCTATCTAACACTTATTCTTTTATCCTTTTACAACATTATGACTCTCCTGGATTTCTGTTTTCACTACAGAGCTTATTCCATATTAATGCTCTTCATTCTGATGTAGTATGTTTTATTTAATCAACCGCCTTGCTGTTGTGTTTTCCAATATCATATGATTTTTCCCATTGGTCATTATGCTTATTCATACTGCTTTAGACATTGGAGAAAATAGTCCTGGATAAAAATTGTTGCCTAAGTGTGCTAATTATCTCTATTATATTTCTCTTCCCAATTCATTCTCTGTCTTTCTCTGAGTCATTGCACATGAAGGTGTTTCCAGTTGGGCTGGACCAGTTGAGGAGGTCAGAAGGTAGGAGGAGAGAGGTATCAGGGTAGCTCTTCCCTGCCATTTCCCTGCCTGGAACTGCATTTTTGGCACAGGTAGCTCTGAAGACTTCTTACTCCTTGGCTCTACCTGGTTTGCATTCTGTTAAAACCATTTTACACCCTTATTCTGTCAGCCCTGGCAGTGGTAATGACATTGTGTGGCTGCTATTTTTGGTCCTTGTTTTATTTTTGTTCCTTGTTTTGTTTTTGTTCTTAATCTTGCCTTTCATTAAATCTTATTTGAACCATCTAAGAAATATTCTTTCAATAGGGCCTCAAACTGATGCACATTAAAAAAAATCAAGAAGGCTAAAAGTTATCATAATGCAACATTAATTTTTAAAATCTTATGACTATGTGGTTTATGTATACATTTTCAAACTAAATGTCATATGCAAATATCTACAAAATCTCTGTTTCATATTGACTTATATTTATAATGTGTAGCTTCTCAGATAAAGTATACTTTATGAGAAAATAACAACAAAAGATCAATAATTGGTTTTCACTTTCTCCTTGGTTCCGTTTCAGATCTTTCTTTTCGCAGAATAAATAGCTGCCGGTGGTAAGAGCTGCTTCAGCTTTTTCAGGTTAGATGTTATCAAAACTTTATTCTCAATTATTTAAAATGCATCAAAGATATTGAAAAATAAAAATATCCTTCAAAAGTAATATTTCGAAGTGTCAAAAGTAGTTTTTTTGAGTTTATCTTCTTTCTCCAAGTATTGTTTTGGTTCAGTAACTTTATTTGCTGTTCACTTAAAATCGAAAGATTCCCAAAATCAAAAACAGAGATCAAAGAGGATTCAAGATTTTGTTGAGGCAATATTAATTATAAATAATATATGTAACCATCTTATCAACCAGCAGTCTCTAATGGACCTAAAAATAACCCACAAATAAAAGACATATGTATAAATTTAAAATTTATAATTGTCACATTTTTAAAAGGTGAAAAGAAGCAGGTGAAATTAATTGTAATAATATAATTTATTTAGCCCATTGTGCCTAAAGTATTATTTCAACACCATCAACATCATTCATGAAATCCTTTACATTCCTTTTTCATGTTAGGTCTTTAGTATCCAGTGTGTATTTTAATTTCAGGTGCATCTCCATTCAGACAAGCCACATTTCGAGTTTTCAAGAGCGGTATGGTGAACAGAAGCAGCTACGTTAAACAGCACAGCTGTTAACATTCTGGGTGCCTACAACTCTAGGACTGGAAGAAGAGAAATTGCTTTCTGAGATTTTCCCCCTACTTTTTCTTTATTACCGTACTTATTTCATCTAGCCCTAAAGACTCTGTTTCTTCGAAAGCCTGTTACCCAAGCTCTTCTATTCTGTTTCAGTAAGAATCCGCAGAACTGATCTCTTTGTAAAGACAACAAAAAAGTTTTGTTCACAATACTTCCTACTAAAGGGAGTTAGTAATCAGAGTCTGGAAGGCTCTTGCTATCACTTACCCTGCCTGGCAACAGGTGGTAGGTGAACCATTAAACTGCACTTCCCCTTAGATCACAATATTAAAAGACACAGTCTTGAGCTGGCCTGAGGGTGGGCCAGCTGTGACCCACCCTGCTCCCTGCATGCAGGCCACCTTTCTGACACCAGGATGAAGGGCTGCGTATGGTTTCTAGCTGTTTTGCTTATTCTTGACTCAGTTTTGGCTATAATTCCATGCTTTTAATGTGTCCTTCTATGCACACCACATGAGTGCTGCTCAGGAACTAGTCATCAGTTGATCCCCCCACGGTGTCTTCCCTTCCTTAGTAAAAACATTCAGCAGCTTGCACACTTAATGTTACATTAAATTTTACTGAATAAAGGTCTCTACCTTAATGTATCCGCTGCTGTGAACTGTTTTTTACTTTTCACCTTGACAATCTGATGGCCAGGTTTCTGACAGCAGTTACTGATCATACAATCGTAACGCTAAATAGCCAAGGAAAGAAAGGTGGTTGTCGTTGGAATAAAGTCAGGGCACACTTATTCAAGCATAGTAAGCTCTCAATGCGTAATTGTTTCTCAGTATATCCTGAAAATAGTCAGAAATTGCTGAATATAATTACTTATAAATTAAGTTCAATTCAGCCTCTGAAATCATATAGACCTCAACCCAAGTTCCAGCTTTTAAACTAATAAGTTGTGTGATAGTAAGAATTTTTAATTTTCTCATCTGTAATATATAGGTAATGGTAGTATTTAGCATATAGTTGTGAATGTAAATTAGATAATAACTGTCACGTCCTTAACAAGTGCCAGGTACGCAATAGAAGTGTAGTGTGTATTGGTTATCACTATAATTTTATCACAGAGCCACCTATGGGAAGTCTCTAGGCTAAAATAAATTCTTTATTCACTCGTTCATTCTCTCAAAATGATGCTCTCCAAAGAGTCTTTCCTGTTTTTCTTACTTTAGGTTAATAATTCCAAAAGTATAGGCATACTTAATATTTCTTAGTACTTCATATTCTGTTGCCTTGCTTCTGTGTGTGCGTGTGTGTCTCTGAGTGTGTTGAGAGCAAGGAGTACATTCTACATTCTATTTCTTTGTTTTTTCATGTATCTTTAGCACAGGAAGCATTTTACAAAATCTTGTTGAATGCATGTATAAACTTGAATGTTATTCCTAAATACATGAGTTATTTGCTTGGGGAAGTAAAGAATACAGATATATTTTTCCTTATTTCTGTTTCTCCACCCACAAAATAATAATATTGGCCAGTTACATTCCAGTTAAACAGCTACCAAATGCTGAGGGCTTATCACAGGTGCTAAGCAGTGAAGACACCAAAGTAAACAAAGCAGACACTGTCCCTGCCTCCTGAGTCTTATTCTAGTAGGGGATAGAGTTGAATACTTAAATGGCCAAGCAAGGTGTTTTGATAGAGGATGCACAGGGTGCCATGATGGAACATCAACCCTAGATTTTGAAGGTGGCAGGGAGAGTCAAATCAGCTCTCTGGTGCCAGTGATGCCTAAACTGAAACATAGGAAGTTGTGGATCAGTCAAAGGGCATGGGAGAAGGAGCCAGTGTTTCAGGCTCAGGAAGTGGTAAATACCCAGAAACAAACAAAGGTGACATGTTCTGGGAGCAAAAAGCAGTTCAATAAAGCTGAAAAGAAAAGCACAGTGCAGGACTGGCAAGGTTTGATTCTAGAAACGTAAGCAGTTGCTTATCCATATTAAACAAGGCAAGACTGGGTCCATAGGCTGAGGAGAGACCTCTGCCCTTTGATTCCAAGGCTGCCATTTTTTGTGTGTGTGTGACTTTGTTTTCTCTTCAGGATCATCATGGAGACTCATCTGATACCAGGTTTTCTATTTTAGGGGATTTCCTTTTGCCCCACATTCTGCCCTTCTACTTCTTTGCAAGTGACAAGCTCATGGCATCATTTGGGTTCTAAACGACTTGACTGCCTCTGTCTCTGGAGCTTTTCTTTACCTAAAATACACTGCTCCGTCTCATCTGTCTGAGGCTGATACCGAGTAACTATTTCTTTTGAACAATTTGGATCTGGTGGTTCTGTGTCCTGACTTGAGTATGAGACAATCTTGTCCTGGCAGGGAGTTTCTGGAAAGCAGCCACTTGAAACCAGTCTGATCAGACATAGACAGGAAAATCTCACAGGCAGTTTGTTGTCATGGTGGAGTGAACTACCAGAATTTATGGTTTAAGGGGACTTTCCACTCTTCCAGAAATACATAGAGTGGAATTGTTTCAGAATGCAGAAATTCATACCTCTTAATTACGAATAAGACTGTGATTTGCAGGTATAATGGTTAGGGAATATGTATAATGGCTTTTGTAAAACTCATGTCCACTGTGTCAGAAATATTCTGTATGTTAGTCAACTTCCTTTAATGTTCTGGCTATTAAAGTCACTTAAATTAATTTTGCTCAAGATAAAACAATATGGATATACAATATTTATCTTCTTTATTTGCTTTTGTTGTTAGAATAATATTCATCATTAAGCTATATATTAAAGTACTGCCAAAAGCTTTTCAGGACTTAGAGTGCCTAACAGAGTTAGATAATCTACTGGAATGTACATTGTGTATATGGTGAATAGTAGTGAAGTTTTATAAGGATGGAAATGGAATGTAAAAGATGAGGAATTTCACCTCCCCTCTTTTTTTAACCACACAAGAACTTTGTTCATCTCTTTTTGTATCATCTTTCTTTGCCCTTTTAGAATATTTGCTATGTAAATTTCCTTGGCATATAAAATGTTGTCCTTCCAGGCACAATCATTTTCTAGGTCTTTAGATATGCAGCAAAATCATGCTCTCCAAAGAGTCTTTTCTGTTTCTCTTACTTTAGGTTAATAATTCCAAATGTATAGGCATACTTAATGATTTCTTAGTACTTCATATTCTGTTGCCTTGCTTCTGTGTGTGTGTGTGTGTGTGTCTGAGTGTACTGGGAGCAAGGAGTACGTTCTACATTCTATTTCTTTGTTTTTTCACGTATCTTTAGCACAGGAAACACTTTATAAAATCTTGTTGAATGCATGTATAAACTTGAATGTTATTCCTAAATACATGAATTATTTGCTTGGGGAAGTAAGGAATACAGATGTATTTCTCCTCATTTCTGTTTCCGCACTAAAATAATAATACTGGCCAATCACATTCCAGTTAAAAATTTATGATTATGCTAATAACATAATAGTTTCCTCTGTGGGTATGTGTGGAAAAATGGGGGTTAGAGAGGAAAATTATAGACTCTTCCATTGTATCAATTACTTTGAAATACAGATGAAGCTCTTTGGGAGAAAAATTAAATTTCACAGTCCACATTGATCCTATTAGCATACTCTAGTAATAATTCATTAACGATTTTTCCTTAAGACTCTTAGGGCTAATCAGTGGACCTTCCAAGAACCTTAAGTGACTCATGGAAAGAACTTGTTCATTTTCACACATTATGACATTATTTGCTCTGTTCTCTAGTATATGCAGCAGAGTCCAGATCAGTGTGTAACCTAATTAGAGGCAAACACTCTTCCATGATATAGGCAATAGATGACTTTCTTTCCCACACAGATTTTGATTTTGTATTATTGTGCTGTGAAGTCTGGGCTCACAAATTCAGCTCTACGCACTGAGTATTGGGTGAAAGGGCAGCCTCAGGAGTCACGCATTCCTCTGTTTAAATCCTGACTCACTCTTCCAGTATGTTCTAGAGTAAGTTAGACATCTTCCCTAAACTTCCACTTTCCCTCCTATGAATTAAGCTTAATAATAGTCCTGACATCATAGGTGTGAGGATTATAAAGAGCTAAGCACAGAGTCAGGAAAATAGAAAATACTCAATTAAAAAAAATTATGACTAATACTTCCACTACTGCTACTATTATTCTTAGTATTCTTACAATGTTATTTTACAGAGAAACATAATCTTTTATAGAAGAGCTCTCAGAGGTCATCTAAGTAAACTCTTCTGTTTCCATTCCAGCAAATATTTACATTTCTTCTATATTATTCCTGGCATATGATTTTCCAATATAGCTTTCATTACTTGTTAAGTTTACTTGAAACCTGCTCTAACTGGCAACTCTACTTCCTCTGAAAGCAATTCTTATTTCTGATTGTTAGAAAGTATGTGTGTGTGCAAGTGTGTGTGTGTATGTATATGTGTGTACATTATGCGTATGTCTCTTGTGGCCTCTACCCTTTGAGTTCAGTTCAGCTGAATAGGGGTATCACAGAAAAATTACAATCCCCCTTCTTTATGACAATCCTTTATGTATAGGAAGGCAACAATCATTCTACGTATAGCTCCATGAATTTATTTTCTGCTCTTCAAAACTGATTTTATCCCTATTCTGATCATTGCCCCTAGCCATGACCCAGTATTTTAATACTTCTTAAAGAATGTAGTGCTTAAGACTTGACAAGTAGCCTAGGTTGTTTATCACAAACCAAGGTTTATTTAGCTATTTGAGAAGTCCTTTACATTGCTGATTCATACCAGGCTCACAGTACACTAAAATCTCCATGTTTTTCCACTTTCAAATTTGCAAAGTTGTTGTTGTTGTTGTTATTATTTCTAACTTAATATTTATAGCTGGACCAAAAAGCAAAGCTAATATATATTCTCATCTAACCCACTTTTAAGATGTTGAGTACACAAGATTGAAGGTAGAATCCTGAAAAATATCTCCCTTTATAGTGAAAGTCACTGTAAATAAGCACTCTTTGGGAATGGTGTGGCTTTCGACTTAACGGTTTACCACCTAGCCCACATATATGGCTTGTGACCACTAAAATATCATCAGAAGTGTTGTCAAGTGTATTGCAAGAATTCTGATACACTGGCTCTTTAGAAGCCTCCTTCTCTACTTTGTAGCTGTACAAAATGAAATGTGCTCCTGATTTGTTTTCTCTTTGCTGACCTCCAGCAGTCACAGCTCCCTCTCAATGCTCAAAAAAGATGGTTTTAAAATCCAGTACAGAATTTTCTCTCATTATTGGTTATGAGGTCACATATTTGTGGTTCAAGAAATATGTCATTATTTTGAAAATTGGAACTTTTTTTTACATCTCAGAAAACAAATATACCCTATGTTTTCTCCATAAACACTAAAATAGTTCAATACTACTCTCAGTACCATTGCTATACAAAAATCACCTACTTTTTTTTATTTTACTGCGTTCAAATCAATACAATTTTACCCTTTCTCATTGAAAGGTCACTTTCTCATAATAGGAAAATAGAAAGAGGAAAACTTACAGACACACAAGTGGCTAAATTAAAAACTACTTCATTTGGCCCTAGTTTTGGCTGTGAGGTTAGCATAATTGTATTTTGCATTCTTCCTTTTCCATTTTTGTTACGGTTCCTCTGTAAATATACCTCATGTTTCTCCAGAATCATGAGCATCTAACTCACTGTAGAAGTAAGGAAATACTATGTTTGAAACACTTTTATACTTATTAAAATGAAAATAGGTTAAAAAGAAAGAGAGAGCACAAAGGGAGGCCTTTCCAAATAAAATATAAAATTTAGACTAATTTATATGCTAAATTGTTTCAGAAAATGTGATCATGTTAGGAATAAGAAATAAGAAATGAAAGACTTCTTTAACTGCGTTTAACACGAACTCTTTCTTCTACATTCACTCACAGAATTAACAGACATTTATTGAGCATCTACTATTCAGCACATACTGTTAGAAAAAGTAACTAGAATATAATCTCGACTGCATCACATTCATAATTTAATAGAAAAAATGCCAATAAAGAGAAGTGGACCGTATTATATTATTTAAGTGTTAGCATGAATGTAAGCAGAAGAAATTATGGGAGAAATACAGGAGGATTCCTGAATCTAACTAGCAACTGGGGATGACTAGAAAGCCTTCCTAGAACATACAGCATCCAAAATAAGAGTTAAAAGACCAGTAGAAAATAGCCAGACATTTGCAGAGGTGCTGGGGACACAGAAGCAGAGCATAGCAGAATTAGTAAAGAGGTTGAGGAAGGGAATTCTAGGAAGAGGAAACTGCATGTTTAAAAGCATGGAGCCATAATGCTATCAGAACGTTCAGGAAACTAAGCACTCTGATATGGCCGGAAAGGATGGTGGCTTTTTGATGTGAGGCAAGTCAGGGTGAAGAGGGGTTGGGGTGAGAGATGGATCTAGGTGGTGATCTGTGGCCTCATAATGAAGAAACTGTTCTACCATGTTTCATCTCGATAAGCTTTTAAGAAGGAGAGTGACATGTTCAGATTGGTGTTTTAGGAACAACAAATCTGCACTACATTACTCAGGATGTATGGAATGTGTCTGAGGAAGTAGAAGACACTGACCTGTTTCACCCACACAGGTTCAGTTTCTACGACTCAATGTGGATATGATACAAACTTATTCATAGTAACTGCCAAATCTCAAGGTCGAGGGACTTTCTAAGCAGCAGATGTAAAATCTACGAGCTCAGCAGAATATTATATCATCTATGTGTACTCTATAGACAGAGTTTTTAAAGATTTATCTTCTTTTCTATTCTGTGTTGACACAGTCAACTGACCTATTGTGAAGAATCATATAAATTTCCAAACTGTCTGAGTGATCTCTACATGCCAGGAATTTTTGCCAATTTCTTTCCTCTCTAGAAATACTTTAGAAAACATCCATATAAGCTGACGTATCAAACAGTTTACAGAGTTATTTATCCCCTTCTACGAATATATTTACTTTCAAAAGCAAAAAAAAAAAAAAAAGTGATATATTTTCCAGACATGCAATTTTTGTTGTTGTTGTTGTTGTTAAACCAAAGCAAGTAGGTAGTTATGACTCATTCACTTGTCTGGCGTCATTCATCTGGTGTACACACCTGTATGTGTTTTGAGCACAGCTAAGAACCTACAGATAAGGAAAAAATGTCTCCTGACACGGCAAATAAATCTTGTCACTCTCCACACCAAAGTTTGTGTAGGTTCCCAAAACTTGTCTTCATGCAAATATTCACCAAGTCCTATGAACTCAAGTTTTACTGAAAATCCAAAGAACTTTGGTGCTTATAATTTTCTAGTCCATAGCTGATGAATGACACTTATGATTGTGAATGAACATATTTGTATGTAGAGGTCGGTTGTACATGTACTTTGGAGTTTACTAAGTTGAATTTTGGAGGCAGACAGATCAACCAGTATTAATGATGGGTGGTAGCAAGGATGAAAGACAGAAAAAAATCCTGAAATCAGACAAAAATCTTTCAAATGGCAGTAATCTGCAGTATTTATAGCATTACCATATTTTTTTCTCAGTCACTCCAATTCATTATGTTGACTTTGTCACTATGAAAATGTGGTAGAGTATACTCTTACAAGAATTTTTCATACCAAATGGCCAAAAGATATTACAAATATTAAGATAACCTATAGTTATCTGCTAAAGCACTCACATTGAATACCTACTTCTAGATACTGAATGAATAAATGAAATTCTACAGTTTGTGCTTAAATGATCATTTACATTGGCTATGTTGAATGTTGCTTCTAATTAACATATTCACTAAACAGTAATTGTTTCATTTTCTAAAGCATTTGCATAATAAAATCGATAGTTCTAACAAATGGCAGGGAACCCAGAACTAAACAACACAAGAACAACATTATTTTCTGAGCACTCACTATGTGCTTTTGGTTTTGTACTGAACATATGTGGCTTTATTTATTATTTATCATCATCATGTAAGGCAGGTATCATTATTATTCCTAATTTACATATTTAGAAATTGAGACTTGAGATTTTGGCTTCAAGTCACAGAGCTAGTTAGGTGATGAAGCCAATTTTCCAACCCAGGTTTGTGTTACTGAGCACTGGGTGTCTTTCACTGCACCATCGTGTGTCTTTAAGGCTCCTGAATTTCAGTGATTGGCACGCCTGCAGATGACACACTGAAGCTCTTTAGGGAATATGGATCAGGCTGCAATTGGCGGCTACTCCCCAGCATCCAGTTATCTAGTCAAGTGCCAAGTTGCTCTATCTTTTATCTTTTTAACACTTTCTGTTGTCAGAGTGTCTGTAATTTCCTGCCTGGCGCTGGTTGGAAAAAGAAACATTTGTTACTTTTGTTGCCACCAAACCTATTGTGAATCATTTTCCCTGTGGTCACAGCTACCGTCAGTTTCTCATCTCTATCACTTACCCAACCAATGGGCACTGTTCTTCCTTCTTGAAATTTCTTTCTACTGTTTAGACACTGAATGTGAGTAGTGGATATCGTCACCTAATGCAAAGTTCCATGTTATTCCTTAATAATGAAAATCTGAATTTATACAATTTAGCCTCTATTCATGCCATCAGTTTTGAACTGTATTTGTAATTACTGGGGATGTTAGGACCACTTCACCCTTGAAGACTCTCCTTCACCTGTTGTCATGGCAGGCAACTTCTAGAAACCTGAGGATTTCTGAAGGCTACATGGCAAGTAATTTGTGCGTGTGTGTGGGGTGTGTGTGTGTGTGTGTGTGTGTGTGGTGTGTTGTGTGTGTGTGTGTGTGTGTGTGCGTGTGTATGTATGTATGTATGTGGTGAATGAAAGGCATAGCAATAGAGGAATGAGGAAATTCAGGCATTTACAACCAAAACTACTCAGCTTTTAATTAAACTTATTAAATTTAAGGAAACTACCACTTAAATTTATGTGACACATTTAAACGCAGCTTAATTGCCAATAGTTTATAAAGCCACACTATGATTATAAAACAATATTTAGGTAAACCTTATTTAGTTATTCAGCTAAATCTCAAGTTACTAATGGCTGGGTGGAGTGAAGGTTGAGGAGCATTTGAAAGTGCGACACAGAACATAGACAGCGACGTCTCTTGTAGACAGCGACGTCTCTCTTTTGACTAATGGGGGAATATTTTTGAGGTTGTAGATTCCAGCCCAGATGGTGTTCTACTCCTCAGAGCCAAGGCACTCTATAAATCTTTCCTAATAACTAGATCCAGGCACACATTGTCCTGCCTCTCTTGCATAATTCTGGGGACAGAAAAAGGCAGGGCCATTGAGAAAGTATAGTTCAAGTCCAAACATAGATATTTGCAAACTTAGAGACAAGAATCCCTTCCATTGGATGACTTGTTCTGACACACGTTAAGGATCAGAGTGAAGAAAATCTCATTATTGTCTTCTTAGTTAAAGGAAAACATAGGAACAACCAGTGTTGAAGGCAGATGAGTCCAGGTGAAGGACATCTCCTCATTCATATTTAGCTCAGGCTTTTACCAACACTTCAAATATTAAAAATTAACACACAAAAAACACACTGCAGTCACATTGTCACATCATTTTAGTTTATATGCTTATTATCCTGAGAGGACATTTTTTTTCATGCATGTTCCTAACCAAGGCATATCTTTACTTTAACATTGGTGTAATGGCTTGACTCAAGTCAACTTTTCCTGAGGAGCTTTGATAAGCATTCTAGGACATGGTGATTTCTATTTTCCTTATTTTCTAATTATATATTGTCTTAAAATATGTGTTCTCTTCAAAATTTACTATGATACTATTTAGGATAGATTTTGATAAGGGAGCAACCAGAGGCAAAGAGACTCCTTTGAAATATATGGTGTTAAGTATCTGATAGAGAGACATGGAAGTAGAGAGAAAAAATGGTAGTTCTATAAATCCCTGATGTTCGTGATTTACGGAAATTAAACCAGGTCTAGCAGTTATAGATTTTAACTCCCAAAACATTTTCTATAGCAAGGTCTAGTCCTTGGGAGAACTCTTTTGCTTTACATTTTCTAAGAACTGTAAAACCATCTGCACTTGACTGAATGTTTTCATTCCCCCAACTTCAACTTAATTTATGTATGTATAATTTGCCTCTATCTAGTACTAAAATAGAATAGTATTTTCCAACATGAGTTTCATTGAAATATTGTCCAATTAGAGTTTCTTTGAATAAAGTTGGTAAGCCAAATGACTTTGGGAAATTCTTCATGGCCTGCATTTTGTTGAGCAGCATTAAAAAATACCTGATATTCTCTAATACGATAATATGCATAACTTAAAACCATAGCGAAACTCTCCTTATAAAAGACTGATTTTCACTGAAAAAGATTAACTTACAAATACATAAGGAAAGGAATTCATCATATTGTATATTTTTTGGTCAATCTTCAAGTCTGTAAGCCACATCACAAAGAACAATGCATTTTTGAGGGTGGAACTTAGTGTCATCACAACTTTAAATATAACCCATAGAGATAGCTTGTTATCACCAGTGTAACCAGTTCCCTTCCTTCTATCTCTCTATTTCTTTAATCACTTTGGGAAAGCAAATCCCGATGGTGGCATGCCATTAAGACAAAAGTTGATAGCAAAACTACTCAAGTAGAAAATGCTCAAAGCTTAAACTGCTATTCCACTAGTTATTTCCCATTCCATTGCCAAAATGACGCCAAAATAACTGATTGATTCAAGAGGAAGAAATTCATTATTTTAGTTAAATGCTTTAAAAATCAAAGTTAGTGTTTGTGCACAGCATAAGTAGCTTAAAAGAGACATTTAGTAAATTTCAGAATACCCTTTCTTCCCCCATATGAAATACATTATATGAAAGGACATTGCAGCTTCCATAATATATTAAAGATAAATTGACAGCCTTAGCATAATTTGCCTTTTGTCTTTGATTTTAACTGAATTATGTGAGTGCTATTCTGTCAGTAGCTGTGGACAGGGGTATTATATCCTGGGTGTGGTTACATAAAGAAATTTCCAGAATACACAGTGGGAAATATAATAAAAAGAAAAAAGTATTTTTAAGAGCATATTTAACTTAAACATTGATGTCTGGTTCTTGATATAAATTTTAGCTTGACATATTTTTACCACTTACACTTCTTATACCCTCTACTTGTAGTACATTCTGGAACATTATTATAATGTTTCCAGTGGATAGCATTTTTTTTTTTTTTTTTTACTTCAAGTACAGGAAAATAGGCAAAGAGGCAACATGTCTCTGTGAACTTAGGAAGAAGCTTTAAAGAATAGGACAATGCTTAAATGATGGGATGGAGAGAGCATGCTAGAAAAAATACTTTTAATAGGACAGGCATGGTGGCTCATGCCTGTAATCCCAGCACTTTGGGAGACTGAGGCAGGTGGATCACCTGAGGTCAGGAGTTCAAGACTAGCCTGGCCAACATGGCAAAACTGCGTCTCTACTAAAAATACCAAAATTAGCTGCACATGGTGTCAGAAGCCTGTAATCCAAACTACTCGGAAGGCTGAGGCAGGAGAATTGCTTGAACTCGTGAGGCAGAGGTTGCAGTGAGCCAAGATTGCACCACTGCACTCTAGCCTGAACGACAGAATGAGACTTCATCTCCAAAAAAGAAAAACAAAAAGAAAAATACTTTTTAGGACTTTATTACCATTAATATGAAAATTAGGTTACCAGACACTTCTGAATGTCTGGTAAAATAATATAAAATAATATAAAATTCTCTAAGTTTAAAATTAAAAATATCTGGCTCTTAAACATGCTTTTGTGTTCCTCATACCTCTGAGGTCATGGCTCTGCTGGCAAACACTACAGTTTTAACTGTACTTACAGTAGATGGTCACAGTGTTAAAAATGTCAATTGTTCTCATTCATTGCTCATTGGCATGAGTGGAACTCTCTGAAAGTCCATGTGTCTTCCATTCTTAACACTCTATTCCCAAATTAGTAAATAGGGTTGACTATATCTTTTGCCCATATTGACATCAACTCTACCCAGAGAAATGTTTTATGTTACACATTATACAAAATAATTGTATGAAATAATAATCATTAGTATATTTAAATATGGTATAATTTATTCTTTTACAAATTATCAATTCTAATATAATATACCTTCACTTACTGAGACATAAGGAACTACCAAATGTAACACTAAGATTAACAAAAACAACCTAATTTGCCACAGTTTTACTTTGCTGGTATTTTAAAAGCCAGATGATCTAAGAATACATACATTTGCTTATCTCGCAAAGACATAATCACACTGTCATCCACATTTGAACCACAAAAGATGGATAGTATAATGTGTACTGAAAATGGATTCATTAGTTACCAAAATAGATAAGTGTTTCATCAGGTATATACAGCAGATAACATTTATCTTTTCTCATAGAAGAAAAAGATTAAAGTAATTCTTCTATACGTATTGGAAAGAAAAAATCCTGCTCTACTGGGACTTTCATAATGTGACACTAGATAATATGCTTTGCCACAGATGGTAAAGTTACACAAACACGATACAGATGACTTAGTTCACATTCAACTAGAGGAGCTGAATGCTGGGGAAAAGCCATTCATTCCCACCATAAATATTACACAACATTTATTTTGCGTCTTAATAAACATGTATTCACCTTAACAATCTCACATTTGAGAGAGTTTTAAAATCTGCCATTCCTTTTTATAAATTGCAGAACATTCTCCTAAGATGGGGGCACCAGTGGCAATGGGAGGGTAAAATGCGACACATCTGATCTCAGTGGCAACTGTAGTCACATAAGACATTGGACTTATAAGGACGGGCACCATCAATACCAATATTTAGTGATTGTTTCTGTGTATGAAGTGTGATAGGCAAACAAACATTTTTTTTCTGAAAATGTAAATGTACTTATTAAAATCACTATATTGTTTCATTATTTTCTTAACAAAAAGTTTTGCTTTTTTAATAAAGTGTTTAAAACTTAAGCATGTTAACCATTTAAGCATGTTTAAATGGATCTGAAAGGAAAATAATAATATTCTTTAATTGTTAACAGTTATGATCAGAAATAGTTAATTTTGGGTAAAAATGAGCCTAGTGAAATCTACTTTCTGTTTGAAAACAGCCTCATGTTGTTTAACACAATGCATGATCACAACATATTTCATATGAATTACTAAGCTCATTGATAAAATAGATTCTGTATATATATTCATTTTTGCCTTCACCTGAGCAGCCTTAAATTGCTCAATTCTTGATGAATACATGACTCTTAATTATGTCTGTTCTATATTTCACATTGTTAGTTAAGGAGAACCCAGATCACATGACCAAATATTTCTCTAATCCCTTTTTAAGTGCCTTTACTTTGGGACTACAAATATTTTGCAATGTTTTCTAATAAGCTAAAAACAAATTTCATATATAAGAATTGTATGAATCTATTTATGCAATTTTGAATCAGATTTATCTCTTGTAATATATTGTAAAATACTGTATTATATTATTTGTTTCTGCCATTTGCTAACAGCAAGTGATCTTATTATACAAGCACCCTATAGGAATGTTCTCTATGAAAGCTGAAAAAAATGTTTCTTTGCCTATTAGTTTTTAAATATCTGACAGATGCAACATTTGTGTGCTTGTGGCATTTAGTTTAACCACATTATCTCACTGTCAGATTTACACTTATAAAATTCTATGCAATAAAGTAAGTTCCCTTAAACTTAGTGTATATTGTGATATTGATCATGCCAAACATTTTGAATTGTAACACCTTTGACTAGATAATGTACCGTTCTCCACATGCAATTCACTGAATAATGTATTGCTGCTTAGGGTGGAGACATACGAAATAACTCAGTTGTTAGTAAACTACTTAAATGCACTTTGCCAACCTGAGTGAAACAAATGTGTAGGAATATTAAAAGGAAAATACCAGAAATGAAAGCAGTCAGATTTGTGTGTTGTTTAATTTTAACTGCACTCCACTAGCGGAATTCAAGTTTGCCCTTTTGAATCATTATCAATTCATTTGAGGACTCTCATAAACATTGATAAATGGCTCCAGGGAAACATAAATGGCAAGAGTGCTCAGAACAGGAATAGAGACTTAGACCACTGTTTTGGGAAGACAAAGCTCTTCTTGCAAACATTGTGCTGACAGTTTGTGTTCCTACAGATTCTTACGAATGATTTAATGGCATTAAAAAATAAAGATAAATTAACTGGGTTAAAGAAAGAAAAGGCAGTTACTCTTTCGCTTATTCTGCTAAAGCTGAGATAATACTTTAAAAAATATAATCTTAAAGTTAGAGGACTTTAAGTGCATAATTCTTATTGGGAGCTAGAAAAACAGTTATATAAAAATTAAATAATTTTTAACCATTCTGTGGATAACCAGATGTATTTTTGTCAATGCCAATCATCTCCCCCAAATAAAAATTAGTCATGGTTTACCCATCAAACAGGATTTCCCATGTTGAACTAAATTTAACTGAAAATATTCAAAAGCCAATTTTGTGAAAAATATTATTAGAAGACTACTTAAAATAATTTTTATAATAAATAATATAAAAACATATAACAAGATAATTTGCTTTAAAATAATCTTTCTAAAAACATATTTTTTTCAGTTTTTATCCTTTTAAAACATTAGGTTATACTCTTTTTATCCATGTGTGCTTAGCTATTTTAGTTCTAATCCACGGATTAATGTGCATAATGTTGTAAAGATTTATAAGAAGTGGACAGTTATTTTACTGATTAAACTGCATATTCTTCTATAGCAAGTATATACTTTCACTTTAAAAGTCAATGTAAATAACAAGTTAGTACTAAATTTACTAATTATGTTAGACTTAGCTTGCTGCAAATTTGAGTGACAGCCATTTTTCTGACTCTGTCTCCTCTAGCCTCACTCCAGATTAGAACTGGCACTTTCCCCTATGCAAATGAACATCTAATTAGAGACACCTCCCAGTCAATAAGCCACTTTCTTATCACCAGTTATATTACCTGACAAGCCCTTTCTCTGCAGTCTTGGCCCACCAAGAATCTTCATTCATTTTCTCTTCTTCTTCTCTGCAAAGTGAACTGATCCCGCATAATCCCTGGAATAATGTAGCTTCTCTTGTGGAAGAGCAGCTTCCCTCGCCCCCTTTTACATCAAGCTAATGGAGTCAGTAGGTATCCTATTGATCTTTTCTCTATATGGTTTCCACAGGATTTGACAGACTTCCTTACAGGTTAAACATCCAGGCTTTCTGAAGTGGCTATAAAGCTTTGTTTTTTATTTTTCTAACTTTTTTTTGAAACCCTTGCTCATCTGTAATCTTTAAAAGCTCAGTTGATGCCATGCACAGCAAAGCCTTATTTCTTTGCAGAACTAATCTCGACACTGTCTAGTGTTGAGTACAGTTGTCTGATTCAAATCTTCTGTTACAAAGCAGATGACATCTAGCTAGATGTCATGAGAAGAGCCTAACAATGACAATTCACTTATCCCTTAGAAAGAATCAATTCTCCCACAATGCATCTGTCAGAGAACTCTCACTCAGTAAAAGCAATTTTTCTAGCTGTCTGACACTGTAATTGCTCTTAAATTTTCAATGAACGTTTTACAAGGACTCCCCTGAACCATGATGAAAAACTTAACTTTTTTCTAAAAATGAGAGGCTGACAGGATGAAAGAGGTCTTTCTCTTTAAAGCCTTGCTTGCTTGAGTAGGAATTCTTTCATATCATCAACAAGCTGTTGAATAGAGGATAGATTACTTTCCATTTATTTCATCAATCAGATTAAAGGCTCTCCTTCACAATGCCCTTTAAACAAGAGCTGTTTATGATGTCCTCCCAGGTTTGACTTTAATATAGTATTAAATCACTATGGACAGTGGAGTCAGTAGAGAATATAAATATGACGAATATCTGACAATATTTAAGTATTGCATATATTTGGGTCATTATCTTCATTCTTGCCACCAAAGAGATGTAAACAAAAAAGAAAAACAACCATAGATTTGCTATTCTTCAGTCTGAAAAAAACTCAACACAATTTTCCTGTATGTATCAGTAAGCAGAAATGCCAAGCATACTAGTGATTTTTTCCTCGCAGACCAGCAATTTAAAAAGACGTAGAGATTTGTTCATTTGTATTTTATTCTAAATATGTGTTTACAAGCTTTAAAGAGAGAACTCTGAGTCCATGCACTATTTGCAGATTCAGACAAAAAGACTGAGTTATAAGGCAGTTTTGATAATCCTCTATTTTTAGATTTTCCAAAAACAAAACAGGGCCAAAAAGCTGTTTACTATCATCAATGTAATAATCTGTTCAAAGAGAGGGGTGGATGTGTCAATTAGGTTAAAATAATTGCTTTAATATGTAAGTATGTGTGAATGCATTTGGTGAGTAAATTATTTTTTTAATTAAATGCATCAAAAGTTTCTGTTTTAGATGTGTAGGAATATAACTGTTGTAAGATAAAAATAAAATGTAAATTTCAGACTAATAGGAATCGCCCCAAATGGGAGGAAAAATTTTTTATCATAATTGCAGAATTTTAAAACATCAAATTGTGAAAGGGAGTTTCACAACCATCTTATCTTTAACCCTGTGTAAGCAGTTCCTGAACAACAGCTCTGGTATTTTTCCATCTTCCACTGGAATGCTTTTGACAACTGGAATCTCACCAAATTCCTGGGCAGTTTTTATATTTTCACACAATTCTATTTGTCAGACAATATTTTTTTCTAACATTGAATCCAAATATTCATTCTGTGATATATTACTATTGCTCCGTAAGCCATGTTTTTACATAAACTAAAACACTAAATATATACATTTTAAAATGTGTGATTTGTAACAATGAGTATTCAAGTATTAAGATCATTAATTTTTGGGAGACAATTCTCTCGTCCTCTCCACATTTTCTCTTGGAGGCTAATTACTGTCAATTCCTACAACACCAATTCATGTAGTCATTACAAGAATTATTTTTTTTTTAAGAGACAGAGTCTTGTGTATGTTTTCCAAGCCGGAGTGCAGTGGCTGTTCACAGGCATGGCCATAGTGCACTACAGCTCCGAACTCCTGGGCTCAAGCAGATCTCCTGCCTCCTGCCTCAGCCTCCTAAATGACCAGGATTACAGGTGAGCGCCACCATGTCTGGCTGTCATTGCAACAGTTTAATAAAAACAAGTCCCTGGCTGGGCATGATGGCTCGCACTTGTAATCCTAGCACTTTGTAAGTCTTAGATGGGTGGATCACTTGAGCCCAGGAATTCAAGACAAGCCTGGGCAATATGGTAAAATTCTGTCTCTACTAAAAAAAACAAAAATTAGCCAGATGTGGTGGCACATGCCTATTGTCCCAGCTACTCAGGAGGCTGAGGTGGGAGGATTTGTTGAACCCAAAAAGTTGAGGCTGCAGTGAGCCGTGATGGAACCACTGCACTGCAGCCTAGGTGTGGGTGGCAGAAGGAGACCCTGTCTGAAAAAAAAAAAAAAAAAAGAAAGAAAAGAAAAGAAAACAACAACAACAAACCAAGTCACCTAGGCATTTCATTAAGATAATCTCATTGAATCCTATATCAGGATATCTGTGATCAAGGTGTTCTTCATTCAGAAAAGAAAATGAGGCCCAGAAAGTTTAAGTAAATTGACTAAGTCACACAGTAACTGGAAAGTCAAAATCTAAGCCCACATCTGTCAGGCTTTCCGGGCCATCATCTGTACATGATTCCAAATCGTCACTCGGCCTTTTTGTGCCACTATCTTTTTTCTGTTTACCTTCTGAATTTATCGTCCTCTAAAATGGAGAACCATAAAAGTGGAAGCAGGAAAGTAGTTAAGGTGATATTGCTGTAGTTCAGACAAGAGCTATGACGGCCATGATCAGGATGGTGGCAGTGGATATGAAGTCTGAAGACGAACAAATTTCGTATTCATATTAATCTATGAACACATTTTCTCTTACTTCATTCTTTCCTCCCTTTTTTCTTCTCTCTCTCCCTCCTTCGCTCTGATTTTTCTTTCATAGTCACTTGGACTCTGCATAATTTTGTTAGTTTTCTCTTCCCATCAGAAACATGCCATGTATTATGACATCAAGTCATTGATAAAATGTTTGCAGTGGGTAAGGCTGAAAACGCCACTCTTCAACATTCCACTTAAAGACTTTCCTTCTGGCCAGTATTATTGTATTAATTGGCCATCTTTCTGTCAGTAACCAATTCCCCTGGATAAATATAGTCATCAAGTCCACTTTCCTCAACCTGTCAACAGGAATCTCATTAAAGCCTCTATCGGATGCCTGTATTTCATTTACTTTGTATATGGCATTACCTTAATCAATCCTTTAGGAATACCAGAGAGTGTGGCGAATTTGGTGTGATTTGTTTTATTGCTTTAAAAGAAAAATCGTTTCTCATTTTAAAAATCTTATTCAAGGTATAGACATGAGCCATTAGTCCCTGTCTGCTTTTAGTTAAATCATGTGATTTGTACTGTCTACACATGCCTTTGTTAAAAAACCTGAATTTATCTCAGAGACTCTTAGGCATTGATCTCTTCATGGGGAATTGGAGGTGGAGGAGTAATTTTCAGAAATGGAGTGGGAATTTTCTTCTTGAAAACCTCTTTAATTTTAGACAATACGTTTCTGTTTAGTATCTCATTTCGTAAGTTTATATGTTTATTTCTTTTTTCTATTTACCCTGGATTTTGATCATGCTTGGAGAAACCACTTGGGGTAGAGAACTCATTTAATTTTATTTCCCTTCCCTTGATTTGGTCTGTTCCTCACTGATTCCAGAGCTTCAGCTGAGATCTCCCTATTTCCTGTGCTAATACTTACGAAGTTATGTGTGTATACCTGTCTAAGACTCATTCTGCCATGTTTGCTATGGCCACCATGCTTCTTATTCTCTGGAGTACTTGTTTTATTGATTATTCTCTCTCTCTTTCTTATGTCCGTAAGCACACACTTGCTACTTGGCTCTTGGTGAGTAAATTAGCCTAAGTCTCCACCATTAATAATACGTAAAACATGCACAACCAAATGTCTACTCTCTGCAGTTACTCTCGTTTCCCTCTCTGCCTAATTAGTCAAGATTCTTGAAATAAGAGACCAACCTCAACATCACCACATTTCCTCCCTTTCACTCCTCAATCCAGTAGAATCCAATTTCAGATCTCTTCCCCTAAACTATCCCTGTTAAGATTATTCATAACACTCCTATTACCATGTAGTCATCTCTTCTCGCCTGAATTTTTCTTTGGTATTTGACACTATAGCTCAGGATGTTGGATTCCAAGATACTAAATGTTCCGGTTACTTGTTAGTAGGCTTTTTTTTTGGGGGGGGGGCTTGAACTCTAAATATGCATTTCTTTGGGATTTCATTTCCAGCTTTCTTCTTTTATCATACCATAGTCTCTCTCTGGATTACCTCATTCAAATCCAGGACTTTAACCACTAAGTATAAAATCTTCATCTCTATCTCAGGCTCTTCTTTGAGATCCAAATATATAACTGTATATACTGTATACTTTTACCTAATTTTTACTGCTTGAATGAATAAAGCTGATACTTCTCTTTTCATTTGGCTCCCTATTCTTATGTTTCTGGATTTGAACCCAGAGGAGAGGAAGTATGACTGATACCTAATGAGCATACCAGGAAATTATCTTAAATATAAACCAAAACCTTGCATTCCTGGGCCATAGAATCAGCAGAAATAATCAAATGGACCCCTTTACTTTTCCAACCCTACGATACCTAACAACTTACCTGAATTTTCCAGATTCTCTACCTTTCATTCAGTTACAATGGTTAGATGGACCTCCTGTATCAGCTCCTATACAAAGCAATGTTATGAGATGCCATCTGTTCTCACCTTCCCAATAGTTTTGCACCTTCCTGTATTTCCTTTCTTCTGCATCATCAATTTCTCTTTATCTGCACTGGATTATTTCTATCAGCATATTCACCTTCGTTAGTACCTGCCAACCTTAGAGCATGACTTTGACTTCATATCTTTTTTCAACTGTATCTTGAGATTTTTGTCTTTCAAAGTTAACCCTGAAAAGATTTTCTGCAATAACAATTTTTAACGTCTCATTTTAAAAATTTATCCTCAGCTGGGTGCAGTGGCTCACGCCTGTAATCCCAGCACTTTGGGAGGCCGAGGAAGGCAGATCACCTGAGATTGGGATCTCAAGACCAGCCTGACCAACATGGGAAAATGCTGTCTCTACTAAAAATACAAAAATTAGCCAGGCGTGGTGGCACATGCCTGTAATCCCAGCTACTCGGGAGGCTGAGGTAGGAGAATCGCTTGAACCTGGAAGGCAGAGGTTGTAATGAGCTGAGATCATGCCATTGCACTCCAGCCTGGGCAACGAGAGCAAAACTCCATCTCAAAAAAAAAAAAAAATTTTTTTAATTTATCCACAACTTACTCCATCTGTACCATGCTCTGAAACTGCTCTTGTAATGACATCTGTTAACTCAAATCCAGAAGTAACTTCTCTGTCCTTATTTAAAAAAAAAATCTTTTAACAGGCTTCAAGTACGTTGTTGATCATTTCCTTATCTGCCCATACTATTTGAAATGCAAACCAATCCCCTCATGACTCCCAGCACTCCAGATCCATGCTGACTTGCTTCACCTTTAAAAATATTTTCCGTAGAAAAGTCACTCTCTGTCATATGCTTTACTTATTTATTACGTTTATTGTTTTATTGTCTGTGTTTCTCAGTAAAACATGACCTCTAAAAGAATAGGTTTTTATCTGAAGTGAAAGACCTCCATTTGAACACTTGTTATTTTGGTTTTCATCATCTTCTGTTGGTTTTGCCTTACAGTCCTTACCTCTTAGTCACTTCTAAATTTTACAGGGCCCAAGTACTGAATTCTTAGCTATTTCCCTTCTCGAGTTTTTCCTTAAATGTTCTTCTCCAATTTCATAGATGTAACCATCTCTAATCCATGGATTCCCTAATTTGTAAATATTCTCTCAATATATCCCTGAGCTTTCCTCTCATATATGTGGCTGTCTACTTGACAACTCTTGGGTATCTGGAAGAAAGTTTTAGATTCAAGTGTACATATATGGATTTGTTAAAAAAGGTAAATGCATGTCGTGGGTGATAACTGTAGTACCCAATAGGTATTTTTTTTTCTTTATTTTTTTTTTTTAATTATACTGTAAGTTCTGGGATACATGTGCAGAACATGTAGGTTTGCTGTGTAGTTATACATGTGCTATGGTGGTTTGCTTCACCCACTATCCTGTCATCTAAGGTTTAAGACCATCATGGATCAAGTATTTATCCTAATGATCTCCCTCCCCTAGCCCCCAACCCCTCAACAAGCCACACTGTGATATGTGATGTTCTCCCCCATGTTTCCATGTGTTCTTATTGTTCAACTCTCACTTATGAATGAGTACATGTGGCGTTTGCTTTTCTGTTCCTGTGTTAGTTTGCTGAGAATAATGGTTTCTGGCTTTATCCATGTCCCTACAAAGGACATGAAATAATTCTTTTTTATGGCTGCATAGTATTCTATGGTGTATATGTGCCACATTTTCTTTACCTAGTCTATTATTGGTGGGCATCTGGGTTGGTTCCAAGTTTTTGCTATTGTACATAGTGCTGCAATAAACATACATGTGCATGTGTCTTTATGGTAGAATGATTTATAATCCTTTGGATATATACCCAGTGTTGGGATTACTGGGTCAAATGGTATGTCTACTTGAGGAATCACCACACTATCTTCCACAATGGTTGAACTAATTTACACTCCCACCAACAGTGTAAAAGCATTCCTATTTCTCCACATCCTCTCCTGCATCTGTTGAATCTTGACTTTTTAGTGATTACCATTCTAACTGGCATCTTATTGTGGTTTTGATTTGCATTTCTCTAATGATCAGTGATGATGAGCTTCTTTTCATATGTTTGTTGGTGGCATAAATATCTTCTTTTGAGAAGTGTCTGTTCATATTCTTTGCACACTTTTTGATGGGGTTGTTTTTTTCTTGTAAATTTGTTTAAGTTCCTTGTAAATTCTGAATATTAGACCTTTGTCAGATGGATAGATTGCAAATATTTTTTCCCATTCTGTAGGTTGCCTGTTCACTCTGATGATAGTTTATTCTGCTGTGCAGAGCTCTTTAATTAGATCCCATTTGCCAATTTTGGCTTTTGTTGCAATTGCTTTTGGCATTTCATCCTGAAGTCTTTGCCTATGCCTATGTCCTGAATGGTATTGCTTAAGTTTTTTTCTAGGGTTTTTATGGTTTTAGTTTTAAGTCTTTAATCCATCTTGAGTTAACTTTTACATAAAGTGTAAGGAAGGGGTCCAGTTTCAGTTTTCTGTATATGGTTAGCCAATTTTCCCAGCATCATTTTTTAAATAGGGAATCCTTTCCCCATTGCTTGTTTTTGTCAGATTTGTCAAAGATTAGACAGCTGTAGATGTGTGCTGTTATTTCTGAGGCCTCTGTTCTGTTCCATTGGTCTATATATCTGTTTTGGTACCAGTACCATGCTGTTTTGGTTACTGTAGCCTTGTAGTATAGTTTGAAATTAGGTAGTGTGATGCCTCCAGCTTTGTTCTTTTTGTCAGCAGCACATCAGAAAGCTTATCTACCATTATCAAGTCAGCTTTATCCCTGGGATGCAAGTCTGGTTCAACATATGCAAATCAATAAACGTAATCCAACATAATTGCTTGTTTCTGTCAGGGATGTAGAAGATCGGAGTGGTTGTAGATTTGTGGTGTCATTTCTGATGCCTCTGTTCTGTTGCAGTGATCTATGTATCCATTTTGTTACCAGTACCATGCTGTTTTGGTTAAGGTAGACTTGCAGTATAGTTTGAAGTCAGGTATTGTGATGCCTCTAGCTTTCTTCTTTTTGCTTAAGATTGTCTTGGCTATACAGGCTCTCTTTTGGTTCCACAAGAAATTTGAAGTAGTTTTTTCTGATTCTGTCAAGAAAGTCAACGGTAGCTTGATGGGAATAGCATTGAATCTATAAATTACTGTGGACAGTATGGCCATTTTTATGATATTGATTGTTCCTATTCATGAACATGGAATTTTCTCCCCAATAGGTAGTTTTTTAATCATTATCTTCCTCCCACTCTGCACTCTCAAATAGGTCCTAGTATCTATAGTTTCCTTCTTTACATATTACCTGATTTTGTTTTCATCAGAACACTTACAAGACAGATTTTTTAAATTATTAGTTCAGTGCTAGTTTCCCTAGATAGAATATAAGTTTCATGAAATTGGAAGCCATGTCTGTCTCATTGAACACTGTCTCCAAATCCTAAAGCAGTGGCACATAGTAGGTACTCAACATTTTACTTTTTGGTAAATGCATGCCTTTTTCTTGACCATTCTGGTTGGTTAATAGCATTTTTCATTTTTCCCTTCTTGGGCATTCCAGCTGGCATTGCCATTGTTTGAACTCCATTTCCATATGCACTAGATCTCCTGGTACAATCTCACAGATCATTAAGGTGTTGTTTCCCTTTTCAGTCCTCTATTTGTGTTTTTATTTGTATCATATTTATAGGTCTGTCTTACGTTATCCCAAACTCTGTGTGTGTGTGTGTGTGTGTGTGTGTGTATACCTCTGCTACTAAACCCATCTAATAATTTTTAAGTTGATATATATATTGTATTTATGTATAACATGTATAGGGTTCTAGGATTTCCATTTTGTTCTTACTTACAGTTTTCATGTCTCCCTGAAGTTTACTATCTCTTCACTCATTATATATTCATCTTTTCCTGGAGATTCTTTAATAGATTCTTCATAGATATTATAAAATCTTGTTCTGCTAATCTCAACATCTTGGTTATAACTTCAACATTGTAACTTCTGGGTCTGCTCCTTTTTCTACCCTTCCTCTTATCCCACTCTGATCTGTGGTGTAAATATCTATTTTGTTCCTATGTCTAGTATTTTTGGATTTTTTACTGAGTAATGTGAATGACAGTTGGAAGAAACGACTCTATTATCTTCCTTTGAAAAATATTAAATTTTGTTTTAGCAGGCCATTAAATTACTGGGTACATAAATTTAGCATTATGAAGGCTTGCTTTAGGCTTTATTAGAGTTGAGTCTTTTCCAGTAGTGCCTTTACTTCTAGACAAATTTCCTTAGTTTGGGGACTTGGTCTTTATTCTTTATTTATGGTCTTTTCAGAGTTCAGTGTAAAGCCAACTTTATCATACTACCCTAACTTACTGAAATTTTAAGTCTACACCCTGTCTTCTCAGAAGCAGGCAGTTTTTGAAATGTCATCTAAGATCTTTCAATCTTCCAGCTGTTGTATTCTTTGGTGCATGGAGTCTCACCCATGCATGGATCATTCAGGAGCCACCTTTTGAATTAAAGAGAATTTTTTTTTTCAAGTCTATTCCTTCTTTGTGCCTATCTCTTTACTGGCATTGCCCTTTTCATTTTTCTGCTGTCCTAGCTACCCTAAATTCTACCTTCTGATTCCTCACACTTTTTCTGTATGCAGTATGAACTAGTAGTGGTCCTGTGACACCAAAAAATGTGTAAGCCTGCATCTCACCTAAATGATTCCTCCTTTTCCAGGGTCACATTATCTCCAGTTTCTGTTTACTGCTGATTAATTTTCAGTGCCTTTAAAAGTTTTTTTTTAACTTTTTTTTTCAAAATTTTCTGTTTTCAGTAAAATATTTACTATAATACAGACTACATTCACATTACCCTATTATTGGTTTATTAACTATGTGATTTTTAGCAATTGTAACTCATCAGTAATTACTTTTAGTTCATTATTTTTATATTATTAATCATACCTTATTTACAATTCTGAAATCTCTAATGCTCTGTAAAGCAAATATTTTTATTTAGCTTATTTGGTGGCTTTATGCGTTAATTTGCACTAGTTGGTACAAATATCTATATACTTATGTTGAAGACATTAATATTTTTCATTACAATATCCTACCTCACATCCTGCTGGGACTACTATGAAGTGTAACTATATATGGAAAACAATTTATTTCTAAAATGCAGCAAATCCAAAATTCCCAAACATATCTGGCAAGGGTTTCAGATACATGATTGCCAAATTATGTAAAATATTAGCAGGAAAATAAATGTCTTGCTTCTGATCTAGATTGGAAACATAGATAAAAGTGTCTTTGGTAGGAAGTACTTACAGTTTTGTCCAAATAATCAGCAAGTAATTGATCTGGAAAGAGACAGTGATGAGCTGATAAAAAGCTAGCGTTAATATACCTGCCCATGAAACAAAGTCTTTGCTAATAGAGTTAGTTGTAAGCTACCCATCTGAATCAGGCAGTTTGTCTATACTACTTTATTTTTATGAAAATGATTGGGGTTTAAACGGACTAGGTATGTGGGACTTAGTTCAATAAAGCCTGCTGACCTCTCCAGTCTGAAATCATTAATTTGCCACTCAGTGAGCTATTGTCTGTTATATTAGCAATATTGTCTGTGACTTTATGTTCAGTAGTTATTATTTTATCTTTTCTTAGGTAAAGTATAATTTATCTGAACAATCTCTGTTGGTTGAACATTTAAAATCAGTAATTTTAGGATACGTCTACAATAAACATTTCCAACTGTTGAACACTCATAACGAGTATTTAGGGATCTGGGATAAATTTCTGTTTATGATCTTTTATTTATCATGGTGTGAGGACCATTTCTGAGATGTCCTTTTGAAAATGCAATGTGTTTTTGTGTTTTAAAATTTCAAATAAGATTCTCAGTGCATTTATATTAGGGCACTTTCCAAAGTCAATCAAGAACATTCTAGAAATGAAAAATGTTTAAGTCCAAATCCCCTCATATTACTGTTAAAAAGAAAACCTACAAAACTGCAGACCATGCAATTAGAATGTTGCAGCCCTTAAAATATGAGGCCATATTTCTACTACAGTTAATTGATTTTACATCTGGCATGTTAAAAAAATTTATGAATTTTTTTGAATAGTGTCTTTGTTTGTACTTTAAAGGCTGGGAATGAATTATCTATATCACCATTCTTGAGCAGAAATAATCTGCTTTGAAAATGTAATGTGATTTTAAAACTAAATCTAAATAAGTATTTCTTAAGCTGCTGAACAGGAATGACTTCTTTAAAATGTATGGAGAGTTTTAGAAATCTTTCATGTATAGAAAAATAACAATGATTTATAATGATAAGTTAACAAAATGTAATAAGAAAGAAGACCAGTGGCAAGTGTTTAAAAGAAAAATGACATTTAAGTGTATTAAAAAGTATTTAAAAAATTCACATTTATAATGAATAAAACACATCCTCTTTTAGATAAGCAGAGAAGGAAGAGGGGAAAGAAAGGGCTAACATGTATTAAGTACCATGTACATAGTAATAATAGTTAATATTTATTGAGCCCTTATTATATGACAGGTGCTTCTTTAAACAGTTAACATGGATTTATTATTTTAATCCTCACAAATGCTCTATGAAGTCACTTGATTAATATCCTCACTTCTCAGATGAAAACAAACAAACACAAACTGAGATGCAAATAGGTTAAGTACTTGCCCAAAATCATATGAGAAGATGTGGTAGAACTGGGATTCACACCCAGGCAGTCTGGCTCCAGAGAGCGTGCACTTAAACCTTATGATATATGGCCTCTTCCAGCATTGAATGCTTACTCTGCTAAAACAGTTTTAAAGGATTTACATCCACTATATCTTTTAAATTCAATAGGAAAGAGGTAAAGCACAGACCCACTGGACTATCTTACATCAGTGTATTAGTTAGCTGTCTATGTCTGTCAGGACTGCCACTCTGCCTTCTACCACAAAGCAATTAAGATACAAGTAAGATATTTGTAGAATGATAAGTTTCTGATATTCCATGATCAGGAACTTTTCCTGAACATGTATCTGTGTAGTTTTAGCCAAAATATACAAAATATCTCCAGATGCCTCTCCACTAAAAATACCTTCCATTTTGCCGTAGAAATCAGGCTATCTTTATTTTGGGAAAAAAAAATTCTTCCGCTGAAAGAAACATATTAAAATCAGCTTATTAATTTTTCTTGGCATTCTTTTGAAATTTACTTAAAGATGAGATTGAATGATTCACTGGGTACTGATTGGATTATAATGTAAAGACTTTGTACAAAAAGTAGAATATCTTTAATTAACCTACATTTTTTCCTAAATCATTTCTTTGGCTTGAATGTTCATTAGAACCATATATCATTAAGACAACTTATAAGTATTGGATGCATGTGCACGTAGGTTTTTATAAAAACGTTTGTGTATATAACATAGTTAACATCGTTTATGTTATTTTCTGCCTTTAATGTTTTATAGATATGAAAATTATGTGATAGAGGAAGTTCAATGATCTTTTCAATGTATTACTCATTCTGAATAGTCCACAAGTTTTACTTTAATGTTGTAAAGTTATAAGCCAGTGTGATAATCACTATTATAGTTGTAATCATGAGGAATATATTACATAGGAGGAGCCTCTGTCTTAAACTGAGAATGACCAGAGAAGTGTACTAATTGAAATTCAGTCAGGAAAACAGAAAGCATTATAAGGAAGAAGGAGCCATAGCAAGAATGAAGACAAAAATGGTGACGATCTGAGTGAAGTCACTGGCAAATTAACTGAAAGAAAGAAAGATGATAAAATACAAAGGAGAAATATTTGTCACCATAATACATGAATGATTCAGGGAATGGCAAGGGCTTCTGGTTTGGCAGCTGAGCAGGTGTTACCATTTACCAAGATAGGAACATAGGAGGAGAAACAGACTGGGGAGGAGTGAGGAAGGAAATACAGTTTGAATGGGAGCCTCTTTCCTTTTGGTCATCTGTATAGACAAGCACAATAGAGAGATAAATATTTATATGGATGTGGAGTCACGTCAGGAAAGAGGTTAAGAGTCAAAATTATGGATAAAATGCATCTCCAGAGAGAAACAGAGCCAATAGTATGTGTGTGTGTGTATGTGTGTGATTTATTTTAAAGAATTGGCTCACAAAATTGTGGGAGCTGGCAAGTCCAAAATCTTTAGAACAGTCTGGCAATCTGGGAACTAAGAAAGGAGTTGATACATAGTCTTGAGGCTAAACGTCTATTTCTCTGAGAAACCTCAGTTTTTGCTCTTAAGGCCTTTCAGCTGGTTGAACGAGGCCCAGCCACATTAGTAGAAGGTAACTCCTTTAGTTAAGTCACTGTTTGAAGATGTTAACCGCATCTTCAAATTACCTTCGCAATAATACTGAGATTAGTGCTCGATTAAATAACTGTGTGCCACATGCTAGCCAAGCTGACACATAAAAACTAACCACCAGCCTAGGGAAGCAACAGATGAACTCCACAAACAGAGAAGACAGTGACTGAATATCAAGGTGGTGAGAAGCTTGAGCTTTGAAACAAACAGGGGCCTGAGCTCAAACTTCAGTTTTACTATCTTGTGAGTACGGCTTGCTTTTGTACACCCAGCTTCAGCATCTATAAAGTGGCGATAACATTTTCTACCTGAGTTATCGTGAGTATGAAATGAGATGATATGTAAGGGAATTGTCACAATGCCTAGCATGCATTAAAGTACTCAAGTGCTATTAGCCACAAAATAGATTATGTTTATAATGGGAAATTTATAAAGATAACTATATGCTGATGAGTAAAAATTTATAATTAAGAGAGAAGTTGAAGTTAGTGATGTAATAATATATAACCGTACATAATAATAATTAAAGAAAGTGATATATATTATATATAAGTAATAATCATAATTGAAGAAAGTGAGACTTGGCAACACAACTCGAAGGATTAATTCTGAACAAAAGGATGGGAGAAAAGTTGAATATGGTCATAGGTGCTAGCCTGAATTTTCTCAATGAAAAATGGTGAAAGGTTATTTGCTGAGAGACTTTGATGGCTTAAAACGTGGTGGTGGTTCTCTGAGGAATGAAAGAGTTTAAGAAAGATAGATTTTTAAAAAAATACATGTAAAATAACACTTAGGGTCAGTTAAGATGTGGGTGGTTGGGTAATTGTAAACACCGTCAGGGCAGGGCACATATTTTTACTGTTTGTGATTTGGCAAATCATAAGTAATTGGTAAACATTTCGTGGATTGTAATACTCTTTTCTCTACCTGCCAAGCAGCTGGGTTATAAAAGTAGAGTGTCAGATGAACTAATTGACCCAGTTTTGAGGCTTTGTTTGATGAGTGCAGTTGAATCATGTAAGAACCAGAATAACAAACATACTAGTGTTTATCTTTAAGGAAATACAGGGTAGGTTCAAATAAGGAAGAATACCCATAAGAGCAAAAATGGACAGACAAAAGGGCATTCTGGGAGGAAGTGTGTTGGAGACCAGAAAGGATGGGAGGTAGCAGTTGGAGACTGAAGTTGGAAGAGAAGACATCAGAAGAAAGTGAAGAAAATCAGTAGGTAACACTAGGGTAGAAGTGAGATTGAGGGGAAGGAAGGATGCTAGTGTTCAGAAAATCACTAAACTCATGCACAAGTCCAGCCAGAATGAAGATCAATGGAGGACTTGGGAGAAGCCTTCCCCAGTGATGGCAGGAAGAGCAGCAAAAGCTACATGGGGTCTCGCCTGCTAGATGATGCAGAACCCTTCAGCATCAGGATGAAGGGCACTAGCCTAATCTCAGTCTTGTACTCCCAAGAGCTGTGGTTTTTCCAGAAAAAAAAAACATAAGATTTATTACCTAAAGCGAATTCTGAGTAAAATCAATGGGAGTGCATAAGATGAGAACACCTGGAAATTCCATCTTCTTCCAAAGTCCAGTTGGCTGACAAATGTTCCCTCAATTACCAATTAACTTATATTTATGAAGCCAACCCCAGAACTCTTCCCTGCAATATGGTGAATCCTTTCTATCAGAAGTTTTCATATAATGCTAGATCTCAAAGAGAAAGACTTTTGTTTCCAGTCTAATATGAATGACAATAAGTGGCTGAGAGTAACAGAAATTCAGTGAAGGAAAAGAGGAGGTTTCCAATAGAGAAGAGGAGTAAAATATGTGGTGCCATACTGTGAAGCTGGGAAGATACAATATCTACCCTGGGCAAGACAGAAGATCCTCAGGACAAGTCAGGCTTTAGCTAAACAAGGAGGTGGGGTGGGGGGTAGTCTGAGAGGAGGGTGGGAATCAAGAAAATATTATTTTTAAATTAAATCTGAGCTCAGAAAATATCATGGAAAGAAAGGAAAGCAGTGGTATAATCAAGGAAAGAAATCAAGGAGAAAAGACATGAGGGCACTGCATCATTAATAGTCATATCATTTCAATAATACTGTAGAACAACGTAACTTCATACTAGGTGCTAATAATGAGAAGGCTATGTGTCAAGATTAATAGTCTACACAGACAATAAAAAAACCTACTTTATATATTTGTATGTAGAATCTTCCTTGATTAACAGATAGGCTTCTTATGTGGATCAATGTTAATGCAGAATATATATATAATATGCATAATATTATTCTTTTCTTTTTTTGAGACAAAGTCTTACTCTGTCACCCAGACTGAAATGCAATGGCATCGTCTCAGCTCACTGCAGCCTCTGCCTCCCGGATTCAAGCAATTCTCCTGCCTCAGCATCCTGAGTAGCTGAGACTGCAGGTGCCTACCACCATGACCAGCTAATTTTTGTATTTTTAGTAGAGATGCGGTTTCACTGTGTTAGCCACGCTGGTCTCGAATTCCTGGCCTCAGGTGATCCACCCACCATGACCTCCCAAAGTGCTGGGATTACAGGCGTGAGCCACAATGCCCAGCCATGTTATTCTTTTCATATCTTTATTTTTATTTTATTTTTAAACATTATACATTTTATTTTGAAGTATAACATGAATACAGAAAAGTACATAAATCATAAATATACAGATCAGTAAGCCATAACAAAGTGAACACTCACATGAGACCACTTGGTCAAGAAATAAAACATTGTTAATACATTAACAACCTCACTTGGGCTCCTTTTCACCACTCCCTTTTGCTTTTCTTTTTTTTTTTTTAATTATACTTTAAGTTCTGGGGTACATGTGCAGAATGTGCAGGTTTGTTACCAAACACCACGTTCTCACTCATAAGTGGGTGTTGAACAATGAGGACACATGGACACAGGGAGGGAAACATCACACACTGGGGCCTGTCAAGGGGTGGGGGGGTTAGGGGAGGAATAGCAGGGGGTAGGGGGGTTGGGGAGGAATAACATTAGGAGAAATACCTAATGTAGATGACCAGAAGATGGACGCAGTAAACCACCATAGCACGTCTATACCTATGTAACAAATCTTTTTATACCTTTAAATCACAATCAAATATGTAATGCTTGAATACATTTGGACTACTATAGAATTAGTTTCCATTTGTTAAGTAGCACACTGGTGATCTGAAAGAGAATCAAGATAGTCTGTGAAAGTAGTTAACTTACAACCAGCAGGTCGTTAGAAGAATTTGCCAGCACATGTTCTCAACAATGTATTTAGTAGAAGAAACGAAAAAAAGGAAAACTACGTCATTTTCCATAAGATGGCAATCAATGAAAATCAACACATATATTGGTTTGCACATCTTATTGGTAATAAATATAAAGTTTAAAATGTGTTGCTCATAGAAAACAGGCGTATTCCTTAATCAGTAGGTCTTTTTCTCCATTTGTAATTCCCTATTACCTCCTTATAATCATTTATTTACTTATTTATTTTACATATGTGTGAGTCACCTCATCAAAGCAACTATAAACTTGTTTAAAATCTAAGAGAATTCCTGGGATTAAACTAATGTAACTGTGGATGGAAGTAAGACTGGAAAAGTTGTGAAGCAAGGGACATAATATCATGCTGCGTAAACATGGTGCATCCAATTTGGTATTCTGTCTGTGCAAGGAACACTCATAGCTGATTTGTAGAAAGCCAGATAGGATTTAAACAATGACATAAAGCAGTTAAAACTTGATCACTAAAGTCCTCCTACCTCCTGCAAACAGCTCTCATGCTATCCATGCACATTTTTCTCATCATTTCATAGTTATGAGAAGTTGTATATATTTCCCTGTTTAAGATGAGATGTTACTTCATTTTACTTTCCACTTGAGTGTTTTGAGCCTATACAGATCTCCCCTGCATCTCCTTTCATAATGTTATAGGTTGCAGTGATATCCTACCTCCGTATCTACCTTGTCCCCATGTGCTGAGCCTATCCTTTTACGGATGGTCCTCATTTGTTGATCATATTACATGCTCCTTTTTGGGTGATTTTCAGTTATTTCAGGTGCCAATGTATCAGAGAGGACAACCTTTTGTCTTTTGTTCTGTCATCCTCCCAGATGCTGCCCAGGAATCGGTGTTCCCTTTGTACTGACACAGCCTTATGCCTCTGGAAGCAGCCTATTTCATCCACATTGTTTGCTAGGCAGTAACTGATTACTTGGACACCACTGAGTTAGAATGAAGTTTGGATTCAATTTCTTAAATATGTATGCTAATATTTGTCTACCTTGATCTTATTTTCTGCCATTCTGTAACTTACAGAGCCTTCTCAGGAATGTATGGAGTAAAGAGAATCCCCATCAGCTTGATTTTTCTCAAAATTTAAAAAGTGAATTATGTTGAATAAAAGCCTGTAGTAAAGGCAAGGTTACAGAATGAAATCTTTGCTTTTCTTTTCCCATTTAGTGGAGGAAAGGTAGTTCTATAAGAGTTTATCCCCAATGATTATCTATGTATGTAATTTCATCATTGATCAAACCTGTTCATCAGTAAATAATTTTTTTATTTTATAATAAATATATGTTGTTTAATATATATAATAAATATATATTGTTTATTATATATATTAAATAATATATTTAGTATATATATATATATATATATATATATATATATATATAAGAAACTTTCATTAATTATAAAACCTTTCTCTGCGGTACTTCACTGAAATGCATCAAAGGATTGCAGGACTCAAGAGTAAAAGGTGGACTCAAGAGTTAACGGCCCAGCTCCAAATCCTGGCCAAAACATCATGTGTCTTTTGTGGGGAAGAAACTTACCTTCTCTGTACCTGTATTTTTCCATTTGTAAGAGGAGAAATACTAGGTATGTCCACGGGTGTTGTAAAGCTAAAATGAATTGAAAATTAGTCCTTTAAACTCTGCGTGCCACACAGTTAGTATTCAATGTAAGTATGACTCTTACCAGGTTGATGAAATAACACAGAGTAATTCTATAAAAGAAACATTTATAAATACTACACACACAGTTTTTATGTCCTGGTTGGTTACCTTACTTTTCGTTAAAGACAAAAATATTCGAAATTCCAAGAGATTTTCAGAGTATTTTTTTGGATAAGGGTATAATGAAATGAAAGTAATATAGCTCAACTTGAAATGAGATAAAAATTATGTAGTGATGATTATGAGCAATAAGTGCCCAGAATAAATTCTTTATTTATTAACAAAGATTTTCCTAAAATAATGCAATGTAAAAACTTAGTAGTGATTTTGGAGTTATGCATTTTATAGTATATAACAAATAAGTGATTAAAACACCATGTAACTCTAAATGTAATAACTTTTATTTAACTGACGATACAAGATGTATGGGAGTAATACTTTACCGGAGGGAGTAATTGAGATCTTACACAATTAGCATAAAGAATAAGGCACATATTGAGTGAATATCAGCCTCAGAATAGTTTTAAACAATTTATTAGGCAAAAAAATGGCACCATGGGGTTTAAACATTTTATTAAAGATCAAATTGGATATTAATTTCTGTTTTGTTCTTTTATATCAATAAATCAAAAGGCTATTGTTGTCTTGAGAAAGTTAAGACACGACTTTAGTGGGATATAGTTTGCACACTTCTCTTGATAAACTGAAAATATATGGAACACACACACATATATATTTCAAAATATTAGTCTCTTCTCTGAAGGTACTGCAAGGACACCTACAGGTGGCAAAGACGAGAGCAATAAGCCATTTAATTTGAGATTATATTGACAACTTCCTGACATTCAGTTATTTTTTTCCTTAAGTTATGAAATCATTTTTGTTATGTCAAATACAAACACGGAAGAAAATTTGTAGATACAGAACTGTGAGGATGAATAAGCATCTTCATTTTCAATTGCAACAGTGAAAGGAGATATCCGGAAAATTTACCGTCTATACATTTTCCCTGCCTATCTAGTAAGCAGCTTCTTACCTAGGTATATAAATTTTCCTCAATGAGAAAGGAAATGTATTTGTGTGGTCTTGCAAACTCATTAGAATTTATGTTAATACTCTTATCATAAAATAAGATTTTGGTGGGGAGGAAATTTGCAAAACAATGTTAGGGAAATATAAGAATGTGCTGGAAGGGAGATTGAAAATGAATATAATTTCTTGATTAAGGAATGGACCAAAATGTGTAACATGGTTTTGAAGTAGAAGAAATTCTGCATACGGTAAGCAGCTTACAGATATTGGCACATTGTTTAAACAAAAAGAGTGCCTGCTAAAACACTACCAAGCAATAGATTCATACATTTCAGTTTCAATTAGCAGCCTCATTTATTACCCACCAAGATGTGAAACTGCAAGGTGAGGTTAAAGTGTCACCGAGGGTGTCTTCATCACTTCAATATCAGTGCCTTAAAAGGCACTGACCAGAAGAAGCAGATGACCTCATTTCAAAATTATTACAGTACAGAGAACTCAGTTTCAACATTATAATTCATTTTACCATGGAATATTTCAAATTTATTATCAGTTTCCTAACACATAATGGTTAATCGTTAAGGATAGCCACTTTAACATAATATGAATACACATTTCTCCATAGGTAATACAACAGTTCCTGCATTAGCATTATTGACTAAGGTACATTTAACTTCTTCACTAATACTTAATGGAAGGTTAATGTATAAGTCAGGAGATTAAATGGCTTTTACTTAAAACAAGTATATTGATTAAAATAACAGTGAGATTTTTAAGGTTGATGATATAAAAACAGTCACACGTTTTAATATTTTATTTAATATTAAGAGCAAATTGTAGGGTGGAACAAATGAAGATTAGTGGAAGTTATTGCACTAATTACTTGTGGAACTAATTCTTGCTCACTGTTAACAAATGGATATTGTATACTGAAAGGCAACAAATCATGCTGGTTATTTCTAGTGTTAAAGGAGTTCCTCTGTTTAAGAATTCCTATTGTTTCTTGCAATGTCCTTCAGGAATGTCTTCCTTGTGTGTTACACCTGGCACCATTAAAAGATAAAATAACCTTCCCAAAACAGAGCTACTATTCAATGTCACTGACATGTAGCTCCATTTCCTTTTTTCCATCCTATTATTATTTAAATCTGTGTTAAACCTAATACATGGAATACTTGCAGCAAATTAACCAATGTTACTTTACCATTTCCTTTCTTTGTTCAAAACCCAATATTCCACCAAGTATAGTAGACTGACAAATTGGCCTTGTAATAGTATGACATATGATGCCCCAGATCATTTGTTTCTTTGATTCTGTTTCTGTCTAGACATACTCAGCCACCTCATCTATTCATCTCTTTTGTTTAGGTAGCACAAAGTTACACCTGCAGGGTCTTGCTCAGTTTTAACCTCAGCTTTGTATTAAAGGGATTTGATTGCAAGAAAAAGTGACCAGGGCTGGTGTAAACATTGTGCCAGTGTAACTGCAGAGTGAATAACGTATAGAAGGTTTGCAGTATGTTCTAGAACTGAAAGCAGAGTGGTGAATTAGGCAATAAAAATTTACAATGCTAAATATATAGCATAATATGAAGGCAATCTATGTGAATAAAAATGTTAGCACTTACATAGTACTTACCAAAGCCAGGGAATAATTCTAAGTGCTTTGGGTATAGCAAGTCATTTATAACCCAACACAATCTCATACATGGGTAATTCTCACTATTTCTAATTTACAAATGGGAAACTAAGGCACAGGAATGTTAAGACACTGAGGCTTAGAACTACTCCATACATTGCCCCATGGTCATGCAGCTAATAAGAGGCTCAACCAGGAGTCTAACCGAGGCAGTGTGGTTCTGCAGGCCAGACTCTTAACAACTGTACCATAGGAAGTCTCAAGATTTGAAAACAGAAAGACTTCAGTTCAACAGAACTGCTGTTTATTGTTTCAAGTCTGATATCATTATCTAGTAAATAGTTAATGGTAACATCTCTAATACAAGGTTGTTGTGAGAAGGAAGCAAAGCAATCTATATAACCAGGCTAGCGTGCTACCTATCACATAATAAGGTCTCAGTAAATTAGAACTGTTCCTACTATAATTACTATAATTATTTTAATTGCATGCATTCTTTTATTCATCCAACACACTTTTATTTAGTTAATGCTAACCATATGTTTGTGCTAAGTGTTGGTAAATAGGAGCCCTTGGACTCATAGTATAGTAAGGGGCAATAGGCATGCAAACAATTAATTCTAGTTAGATAGATAAGTACTGTGATAAATGTATTCAGACACATCAGAGAAAGTAAAACATCTGGTAGCATCAAGGAAGGCCTCACTGACATGATATGTATGTGGCATACTTACATGGTTTAGCATCCTGTACATTTTCTCAGGTGGAATAATGAATAAGCCAGCTAGAGATATTATAGATTTATTGAGTTCACTGCTAGATTAGAAAAATCTTAGAATAAAAGGAAAAAAAAATAAGTGTTGTGCTAACAAACAGATGAATCTGATAAATATATTTTACTAAAGATTGCAGTGAGCTGAATTTATGACACTTTTTCTCAAAACATGAGAATCTGTGAAATATATGAACAATAGCCTTCCTCTCATAATGTTATTCTCATGGTTATGATATAAATTATATTCTGCCTGGTGAAGCATTTTCTTTCAACGAGAATTAATGTAGCTAAGTTAGTGTGAAATTTTAAAAATTATAGACACAGGAATACCACTTTATCAGAAAATGGAACAAGATGGAACTTTTAAGATTTAAATATACACAAAGTATGTCCAAGGTAATTAATATTGAAATATTATTAAATATCTATCAAATTGTTTTAACATTTTTGCTTTCTTCAAGCATGAGGGGGAAGAACCGTGATTCAATTCTTAATGTGTTCTAATAAACAGGACCAGGCTTCTGTGTTAACCAAGGGCGATTGTTCCTGAGAAAGCAGAGAATAGTCCCCTAAGAGCTATGTTTAATAAAACATGGTTTTAAATGAGCGTTTTGGAAAAAAAAAATCACTTTCATTATTCAACGTGAATTTCAATGCATCCATTAAGCATTCTGAATTGGAAAACATTTTAAAATATGGTTCCAAATTTATTCTCTTCTTTTTTCCTGTTTGGTCTACATTTGAAATATTAGAGAAGGAGATGAAATAACACTTTTAGGAGTTTAGCTATCTCACTCACATGCTTTCTTTTATTTGTCACACCGAGATTTAGTTTAATGGGAGTAGGAACCTTGGCTCTACTGAGACTTCCAATATCTATGAGAAGCTGCAAAGTGTTTCAGGTAACTACCTCTTAATTCTCATAGTGGCAATATGAAAGCACATTTAAATTGCAATATTTCTTATTTGTAATCTAAATGCCATATTGATTCTCATTTTTCTCATTGCCTGTATTTCATTCTCTTCTTCCTCAGTCTTTTTCATATCTTCTTTTCAATGCTTACAGGCTATATTGTGTCCTCCCCCTGTCAAATTTTATATACTGAAGTCCTCATCCTCAGTGCCTTAGGTTGTGACTGTTTTTTAAGGCAGGTTCTTAACACAGATAATTGTGTTAAAGTGAGATCATGAAAGTGTCTTCTAATCCAGTACAACTGGTGCCTATTGTAGGAAGAGAAAATTTGGATATAGACACATACAGAGGAAGACAATGTGAAGACACAGGAAGAAGACAGCCACGTACAAGCCAAGGAGAGAGAGCGAGAAGAAATTCTTCCCTCAGGGTCTTTAGAAAGAACCAACCCTGACGATACTTTGATCTTGGATTTCCAGCCTCCAGAACTGGGAGGAAACATGTTGCTGTTTTTAAGCCTCCCAGTGTGTGGTATCTTGATATGGCAGCCCTAGCAAACTCATATGCCAATTGATATTTTTGTGTTTTTGCTTATAGATACACATGTTCCTGAGACCTTCAAAGTTTATCTACCATATTGTGTGCATTTGGAATGTGTCGCTTTAAAATAATCTCTAATACAGATTCTGTATACAGAAACAACAATGAATAAAACAATATATGTATATATGTATATTTATATACATATATTATACTGATATGGTTGCCAGATATAATACAGGATGGCCAGTTAAACATGAATTAATAGAAAATATGTTTTTAGCATACATATATACCAAATATTCATGAAACATGCTTGTACTAAAAAAAAATGTTCTTTATCCGGAATTCAAATTTAATTAGGAATCCTATACTTTTTTATTTGCTGAATCAGGCAACCGTATTTACTGTCACATTTTTGAATGATGAATTTATGAATTCTTTGTGATTTTTACTTATTGGTATTTATGATTGACATGGTTTGGCTGTGTCCCACCAAAATCTCACCCTAAATTATGAACTATAAACTTCTTCATAACCAATAGAGTGGCTATAAGTAACTCCCACAATTCCCATGTGTTATAGGAAGAACTCAGTGGGAGGTGATTGAATTCTGGAGGTGGGTCTTTCCTGTGCTGTTCTTGTGATAGTGAATTAGTCTCACAAAATATAATGGTTTTAATAAGGGGTGTTTCCCTGCACAAGCTCTTTCTTTGCCTGCCATCATTCACATAGGATATAACTTGCTCCTTCTTGCCTTCTGCCATGATTGTGAGGCCTCCCAAGCCATGTGGAACTGTAAGTCCAATTAACCCTCTTTCTTTAGCAGCATGAAAGCAGACTAATACAATGACCTTTCTCAATTAAGGTTATTTCTCTTTCTTCCATCCTCTTTGTGTAATGAATGTATCTCAAACCCATCGTAGTACCTTTGCTATTTGCCATATCTTCCTCAAATTATAACCTCTACACTTAGAGACTCCAGTTTGTTCTTTATAATTTTTTATTAAAATAAAAACTTCATGGGAATAAGCAATATTTGATGAATTAAACCATTCAGAAGGTATTGAAATGTAGTTTAATAATTAAAAAATATGTTCCATAAGCTTTCATAAAACATGAAAATTATTTTGAAACATAATGCCTGAAAATATGTTTAAACATAATTCTTATCAAAAGGTAAATGGAACAATACAAATATTTTACACAATAAAAATGTATAATTTGTATTAGTTTGCAATCATAGACTTTATAATTCATTGCATTCTACAGGATTTTATCCAGCAGTATTAAAGAAAAAGTAGAACCATACCTAAAGGAAAGACTTTAGCTTTTATTCTACCAAAAGATTGAAATCCAATAATGGCATACTACTTCATAACCAATAGAGTGGCTATAATTTTAAAAACTAAAAATGCTATCTGTTGGGAGGATGTGGAACACCTAAAACTCATACATTTCTATTAGAAGTGTTCATTTAGTCACTTGGAAAATTACTTGTTTCTTTTATATAATTAAGCAGATAACTTTTGACCCACCAATTCCACTGATATTTAATTTAAAAAATTAAAACATGTTCACACATAGACTTGTTCATGAATGTTCCTAGTGCCTTCAATCATAATATCCCAGTATTGGAATAAACTCAAGTGCCCAGAATTTATCAGCAATGAGTGGTATATTTATACAATGGAATACTACTTAGCAACAGATAAAGAGGAATGGACTACTCATATATTCATCATGTGGGTGAATCTCAAAAATTGTATACCAAGTGAAAAACTAGATACAAAACATTGCAATTTGTTGACTCTATATGAAATTCTGTAATGTGTAAAATGAATCTATGGTAACAGACATCAGGAAGTGGTTACCTGGAGTAGGTAGAAAGGGGATAGGAGACAAAAAAGAGGAGGAATAATTCTGATGTAATGGAAATTTGGGGTTATTGGAGTGACAGTGAAATGGGTGTGCATAGTACATATTCTCTACAATTTAACAACCAACATGCTTAAAATCTGTGCATTTTACTGCATGTAAATTATGTTTCAATGTAAATGGAATATAGGCGTAAAAAAATCAAAATCAAAAGAGTTAAAGCATTTTAAGCTTTGGCTTTGTGTATCTACACATCAAAACAACAATTTTGTTTAAAAAGACTCATATGAAACAGTTTAAATAATCAGATCATAATGCACACAGATGGGTCCTTTCTCTCTTGGTCTTTCCACTGGTCAATTCGATAGGGATCACAGGCTAGGCTAAACTGAATGCCTTCTAAGATGTGCTTTCCAAGTATTTTAATGCATTATAAAACTTGCCATACCGCTGTAAAAGGATCTTGAATCCACAGAATGCTTTTTATGGAAAGTTTGCCTTCAGAATGAAAGGAATGTTTCTGGTTTATAGACACTCTCACTTAGTCACTCTTCCTGCTATTTGTTTTACCAGGCCAACATAATTCAATACTGTAAAGTAGGTATTATAGATTGTATCTTTCTTGTGATGTACATCAAGCATTGATGCAATTGCTCTCAAGTAGTATTTAAACACTGAATATTCATGAGTCTATTGAGAGTTCTGCATAAAGGTTCTCAGGTAAAATCTCTAGCCTCTAATGCTTTGTGATCTGAAACAAATTATAAATATTCAGAATCCCTTATAAATGAAGGTGTGAACATAACATTGAAAATACTCCCAAGACAACATGCTTAACAGAATAATTCTCAACTTAATTCCTGGGGCTTTATTGCCCAGGCAAAGTACAACGTTGAACCATTCTCTTTACCTATATTTCAGTTTCTTTGGCAAAAACAGAAACTCTAATTTTTATGTAAACTACTAAGATTTTCTGTATTATGCTTATATTATAACCAACATTTGCTGACCACTTATTCTGTGCCAGGCACAGTTCTAAGCAGTTTATTCATACTTATTTATTTTCAACTAACATCAAATCCTAATAAGGAGATGTTACTGTCTCCATTATAAAGGTAGAGAAAATGAAGAATAGAGAAAAAGAGAAGAAAGAGACTATTATCTTTGGAGGAATATTAGGTGCCACTTAGGATGTTTTTAAACTGCTGTCATATTATCACTTTTTAGGTTTCTTTTAATTTGAAATCTTAATTACAAGTAGGAAATTATAATTGCCACTCCCAACTTGACACTTTGAACTGGAGCTTTATATTATTTTTGTCCTGGTCAAAAAAAACAGTCACCAAAGTTATATTTAAAATATTTTATCTCAGAAATATCACTAAAACATTTGTGACAATTTGTATATAATATTTACATTTTAGAAGTTATGCTTAATGTGTTATAAACATTATATTTTCATAACATACTTTATAACTACTCATTCTGAATTAAAAAGAATCTAAGGTCTCTAGCTCATTCATATATACTTTCTTAAGATGAAGTTCCAGGGACCCATCCAAGATGGCCAAATAGGAGCAGCTCTGGAGTGCAGTTCCCAGAGAGAACAACACATAGGGTGAGTGATCACTGCATTTCCAAAAGAGTTATTACTGCCCACAGACCAGGAGATTCCAGGCTGAAAAGCACCACAAGTTTCCAGCACGGCTGTTTCAGCTGGCACAGAGGGTCCCTACACAAAAACTCACACAAATCTAGGTGGCCATTCAACTGGTGCGTGGAGTGCCTGGGAGACAGAGCTGCCCATTCAACTGAAAAAAGGGGGTGAAACAGAGAGCCAGGTGACCTGGCTCAGCAGGTCGCACACCCACAAAGACCAGCAATCTGAAACACTCTGGATTGAGAGTTTCACAGCAAGTGCAGCTGGACCCTGAACGGTCCAGTTCTGTGGGGGGAAGGGCATCCACCATTACCGAGACAGTCTGACACTACTGAGGCAGTCCGCCATTACTGAGGCTGTCCACCATTACTGAGGCAGTCCACCATTACTGAGGCAGTCTGCCATTACCAAGGCAGTTCTAACTACACCTCTGTAAACAAAACTGCAAGGAAGTTCACACAGCAGCTGGACAGAGCCCATGGCAGCTCAGCAACACCTCTGCTAGCAGACTGTGACTAGGCTACCTCCTAGCTAGGCAGGGCATGTCTGAAAAAAGGCAGCAGCACATCAGGAACTTATAAATAAAGCCCACCTTCCCAGGACAGAGCACCCGGGAAAAAAGGTGGTTATGAGTTCTGCTGCAGCAGACTTAAACGTACCTGCCCAGCAGCTCTGGATGAAACAATGGATCTCACAGCTCAGCACTTGAGCTCCTATAAGGGTAAGACTGTCTCCTCAAGTTGCTCCCTGATCCCTGTATATCCAGAGACACCTCATAAAGGAGAGCTCAGGCTGACACCTGATGGGTATCCTTTTGGGATGAAGATAATAGACGAAGAAACTGGCAGAAACCCTTACTGTTCTGCAGCTGTTGCAGGTGATCCCCAGGTAAGCAGAGTCTGGAATGGACCTACAGAAGTCCTACAGCAGAGGGGCCTATTAGAAGGAAAACTAAAAAACAGAAAGAAATAACTTCAACATCAACAAAAAGGATGTCCACTCAGAGACCCCATCTGAAAGTCACTAACTACAAAGACCACAGGTAGATAAATCCACAAAAATGAGAAGAAACCAGTGCAAAAATGATGAAAACAGCCAAAATCAGAATGCCTCTCCTCCTCCAAGGGATCACATCTCCTCACCAGCAAGGGAACAAAGCTGGATAGAGAATGAATCTGATGAATTGATAGAAACAGGCTTCAGAAATTGGGTAATAACAAACATCTCTGAGCTAAAAGAACATATTCTATCCTAACGCAAAGAAACTAAGAACATTGAAAAAAGGGTTGACGAAATGCTAATGAGAATAAACAGCTTAGAGAAGAATATAAATGACCTGATGGAACTGAAAAACACAACATGAGAACTTTGTGAAGCATACAGCAGTTTCAACAGCAGAATCAACCAAGCAGAAGAAAGGATATCAGAGATTGAAGATCAACTCAATGGAATAAAATGAGAAGGCAAGATTAGAGAAAAAAAAAAGTAAAAAGAAATGAACAAAACTTCCAAGAAATAGGGGATTATGTGAAAAGGCCGAATCTAGGTTTGATAGGTGCACCTGAATGTGACAGAGAGAATGAATCCAAGCTGGAAAACCCTCTTCAGGATATTACCCAGAAGAACTTCCCCAACCTAGCAAGGCAGGCCAATATTCAAGTCCAGGAAATACAGAGAACACCATAAAGATATTCCTCAAGAAGAGCAACCCCAAGGCACATAATCATCAGATTCACCAGGGTTGAAATGAAGGAAAAAATGCTAAGGGCAGCCAGAGAGAAAGGTCAGGTTACCCACAAAGGGAAGCCCATCAGACTCACAGTGGATCTCTCCGCAGAAACCCTACAGGCCAGAAGAGAGTGGGGGTCAATATCCAACATCCTTAAAGAAAAGAACTTTCAACCTAGAATTTCATATCCATCCAAAAAAAGCTTCATGAACAAAGGAAAAATAAAATCCTTTACCAACAAGCAGTTACTCAGGGATTTCATCACCACCAGGCCTGCTTACAAGAGCTCCTGAAAGAAGCACTAAACATAGAAAGGAACAACCAGTACTAGCCACTCCGAAAACACCAAATGGTAAAGAGCATCGACACAATGAAGAAACTGCATCAACTAATGGGCAAAACAGGCAACTAGCATCAAAATGGCAGGATCAAATTCACACATAACAATATTAACCTTAAATGAAAATGAGCTATGTGCCCCAATCAAAAGACATGGACTGGCAAATTGGTTAAAAAGTTAAAACCCATTGATGTGCTGTATCCTGGAAACCCATCTCACATGCAAGAACACACATAAGCTCAAAATAAAGGGATGGAGGAAGATTTACCAAGCAAATGGAGAGCAAAAAAAGGAGGAGTTGCAATCCTTGTCTCTGGTAAAATAGACTTTAAACCAACAAGGATCAAAAGAGACAAAGAAGGGCGTTACATAATGATAAAAGGATCAATGTAGCAAGAAGAACTAATGATCTTAAATATATACGCATCCAATACAGGAGCACCCAGATACATAGAGCAAGTTCTTAATGACCTACAAAGAGATTTAGACTCCCAAAGAATAATAATGGGAGACTTTAACACTCCACTGTCAATATAAGACAGATCAATGAGACAGAAAATTAACAAGGTTATCCAGGACTTGAACTCAGATCTGGACCAAGCAAATCTAATAGACATCTAAAGGACTGTCCACCCCAAAGCCACAGGATATACATTCTTCTCAGCACACATCACACCTACTCTAAAATTGACCACATAATTGGAAGTAAGTCATTCCTCAGCAAATGTAAAGTAACGGAAATCATAACAAACAGTCTCTCAGACCACAGTGCAATCAAGTTAGAACTAAGGATTAAGAAACTAACTCAGAACCGCACAACTTCATAGTATCTGAACAACTAGCTCTTGAATGTTGACTGGATAAACAATAAAATGAAGGCAGAAATAAAGATGTTCTTCAAAACCAATGAGAACAAAGACACAACATACCAGAATCTCTGGGAACATTTAAAACAGTGTCTAGAGGAAAATTTGCAGCAATAAATGCCCACATGAGAAGCAAGGAAAGATCTAAAATGGAAACCCTATTGTCAAAATTGAAAGAGCTAGAGGAGCAAGGTCAAAAAAAACTCAAAAGCTAGCAGAAGACAAGAAATAACTAAGATCAGAGCAGAACTGAAAGAGACAGAGAAACACAACATCCTTCAAAAAATCAATAAATCCAAGAGCTGTTTTTTTCTGAAAAAATCAACAAAATAGACTGCTAGCCAGATTAATAAAAAAGAGAGAAGAATCAAATAGATGCAATAAAAAATGATAAAGGGGATATCACCACCGATTCCACAGAAATACAAATTACCATCAGAGATTACTACAAATAAATCTATGCACATACACCAGTAAACCTGGAAGAAATGGATAAATTCCTGGACACTTGCACCCTCCCCAGCCAAAACCAGGAAGAGGTTGAAACTCTGAATAGACCAATAAAAAGGGCTGAAGTTGAGGCAGAAATTAATAGCTTACCAACCAAAAAAAGCCCAGGTCCAGATGAGTTTGTGGCCAAATTCTACTAGACATACAAAGAGGAGCTGGCACCACTCCTTCTGAAACTATTCCAAACAGTCCAAAAAGAGGGAATCCTCCCCAAATCATTTTATGAGACCAACATCATCCTGATATGAAAACCCGGCAGAGACTCAACAAAAAAAGAAAATTTCCTGACAATATCCATGATGAACATAGATACAAAAATCTTCAATAAAATACTGGCAAACCAATTGCAACAGCACATCAAAAAGCTTATCCATCATGATCAAGTAGGCTTCATTTCAGGGATGTAAGGCTAGTTCAACATACGCAAGTCCATAAATGTAACCCACCACATAAACAGAACCAAAGACAAAAACCACATGATCATCTGAACAGATGCAGAGAAGACCTTCAACAAAATTCAACAGCCCGTTATGCTAAAAACTTTCAATAAACTAGGTATTGACAGAATGTATCTCAAAAGAATAAAAGCTATTTATAACAATCCCACAGCCAATATCATACTGAATGGGCAAAAATTGGAAGCATTCACTTTGAAATCTGGCACTAGACAAGAATGCCCTCTCTCTTCACTCCTATTCAATATGGTATTGGAAGTACTAGCCAGAGCAATCAGGCAAGAAAAAGAAATAAAGGGTGTTCTGTTAGGAAAAGAGGAAGCCAAATTGTCCCTATTTGCAGGCAATATGATTGTTTATTTAGAAGACTCCATCATCTCTACCCCAAATCTCCTTAAACTGATAAGCAACTTCAGCAGTCTCATGATACAAAATCAATTGCAGAAATCACAACCATTCCTATACACCAATAACAAACAGAGAGCCAAATCAAGAATGAACTGCCATTCACAATTGCTACAAAGATAATAAAATACCTAGGAATACAACTAACAAATGATGTAAAGGACCTTTTCCAGGAGAACTACGAACCACTGCTCAAGGAAATAAGAGAGGGCACTAACAGATGGAAAAACATTCCATGCTCATGGTTAGGAAGAATCAATATTGTGAAAATGGCCATATTGCCCAAAGTAATTTATAGATTCAATGCTATCCCCATCAAGCTACCAATGACCCTCTTCACAGAACTGGAAAAAACCACCTTCAACTTCATATGGAACCAAAAGAGAGCCCGCATAGACAAGACAATACTAAGCACAAAGAACAAAGCAGGAGGCATCATGCTACCTGACTTCAAACTATACTACATACCTACAGTAATCAAAACAGCATGGTACTGGTACCAAAACAGAGTCATAGTCCAATAGAACAGAACAAAGACCTTGGAGGCAGCACAACACGTCTACAACCATCTGATCTTTGACAAACCTGACAAAAACAAGCAGTGGGAAAAGAATTCCCTGTTTAATAAATGGTGTTGAGAAAATTGGCTAGCCATGTGCAGGAAGCAGAAACTGGACCCCTTCCTCACACCTTACACTAAAATTAACTCCAAATGGATTAAAGGCTTAAACGTAAGACCTAACATCATAAAAACTCTAGAAGAAAACCTAGGCAAAACCATTCAGGACATAGGCATAGGCAAGGACTTCATGACTAAAACACCAAAAATATTGGCAACAAAAGCCAAAATAGACAAATGGGATCTAATTAAACTCCACAGCTTCTGTACAGCAAACGAGGCAATCATTAGAGTGAACCAGCAATCAATAGAATGGTAAAAAATTTTTGTAATCTACCCATCTGACAAAGGGCTAATGTCCAGAATCTATAAAGAACTAAAACAGATTTACAAGAAAAAAACAAACAAACCCATTCAAAAGTGGGCAAAGGACATAAACAGACACTTTTCAAAAGAAAGCGTATATGAGGCAAACAAACATATGAAAAAACGCTCATCATCACTGGTCATGAGAGAAATGCAAACCAAAACCACATTGAGATACCATCACACACCAGTTAGAATGGCAACCATTAAAAAATCTGGAGACAACAGGTGCTGGTGAGGTTGTAGAGAAAAAAGAACACTTACACACTGTTTGTGGGAGTGTAAATTATTTTAACCATTGTGGAAAACAGTGTGGTAATTCCTCAGAGACTTAAAAACAGAACCATCATTCAACGCAGCAATCCCATTACTGGGTTTATACCCAAAGGAATATAAATTATTCTGCCATAAAGGCACGTGCACCTGTATGTTCATTGCAGCACTCATCACGATAGCAAAGACATGAAATCAATCTCAATGCCCATCAATTGCAGACTGGACAAAGAAAATGTGGTATGTATACACCATGAGATACTATGCAGCCACAAGAAAGAATGAAATCATGTCTTTCATAGGAATATGGCTGGAGCTGGAGGTCATTATCCTTAGAGAATTAACATGGAAGAGAAAACCAAATACTGCATGTTCTCACTTGTAGGTGAGAGCTCATGATGAGAACACATGGACACATAGAAGGGAGCAACAGACAATGGGGCCCATCAGAGGGTGGAAGTTGAGAGGAGGGAGAAGATCAGGAAAAATAACTAATAGGTACTGGGCTTAATAGTGAGATGACAAATAATCTGCACAACAAACCCCCATGACACAAGTTTACCTAAAAAATTTAAGGTAACCGTGAACTTTAGAGAAAGTTTAAAAATTTTGTGATTCCATGAGTTTGAAACATGCCTGCTTTTGGAAGCCCACCCTGATTGGCTCTTGCCCGTCATCTTCATCTCTGACTTGATTAGGTTTCCCTCCTTGATGCCCCCACAATGGCCACTGACTAACCTATGAGCTTATTCAGTTGTACAGAAATGTCCTCTTTCTTGATTTGTCTCTCCTAATAGGATGTAAGCTCTGTGCGTATAGGTTTGACTCTTGTTTTCTGTTAGAGACACAGGACATACTGTAAGGCCTGGCACATAGTTACCATCTAATGCATGCTTGTTGAATGAACACTTAAATCATGCCTTCTCAACCCTAACAGAACTTGTGCTTTTAGATTACAGGCTTAAGAAGACAAAGATGACAGGGCTGGATATGTGTGTATTGATCCTTCCAGACTTTACTGGCCTTATGAACAAAGAAAATTACCCTTCTGTGAGATAATTAGAGAGAGGACCCCATGCCCCCAATTACCACCTGCAGCATTCAAGCTCCATTTCTTGGGTTCAAACAGCGATTGCTGGATTTTTAGGAGACCTCTGTCAATATGTATGGTGAGAAAGTTCACACACAAATCCCTTTTCAGCTAACACTTCAGTCTTTACTTTTATCAGTCAATGCTTCAGTGAGCATTTTTAGAAATGCAGCAGCAGCCAGAGAGTGCCAGAGAAAGAACAGGCACATGAACAAGCAACACAGGAGGACACCAAGACAGTTTTCACCTCCTCTGCAATTTAGCTCAGGTGTGGCCTTGCTTCTAAGTATCAGCCTTCTCCTGAATTTGTGCATGGGTTCAACCTTTTGAATTGAAGCATCCAAGTTTTCAGTTTTGTAGAAAGCAAAATTCTCCTTTCATCTTTGAACTCTTATCAGATGTGGTCCTAAAATGTACATATATAATCTTTACCTTTTAGCAGGTGTTGGACTCAGAGCTCCAACTAACTGCAGAAAATTTTGAAATGAATATACTTCTCTGCCTTCAAATCCAGAATGTAAAAGAGCAAATTTGGAATCTTCCTTTCCAAATCATATTTTGGCTAAAGTACTTAGGCTAGAAAAGTTTACATTTATCTTTTCTAATTCCTTTTCCTGAAAGCTCTACACTTACTATTCTTTAAAGTAGCTTTTGATTTTGCCTTATTTACCAGCTTCAATTAATTGCCAGTTCTGAGATTGCACTCTCAAATGTCCCTAATAGCCAGACAACCGCAGTAATTCAATAATATAGTCCATGCAAATAAACAAATTTGTATTTTTTCATGTTAAATCTTCAAATGTTATTCACAGATGAAATTTTTTAGGAAAGCATTCTCAGGGCCTCCATTTTATGGCAGCATTGCATTATACCATACTCTTAGGGCCAGCTTCAAGAACAGGTGACCTGTACTGATAAATAGTGCCCCCATGTTACAAACACACACACACACACACACACACACACACACACACACACACACACACTCTCCCTCTCTATTAGTTCATTTTACACTGCTATAAGGATACTACCGGGTAATTTATAAAGGAAAGAGGGTTAATTGACTCATAGTTCTGCATGACTGGGAAAGTCTCAAGAAACTTACAGTCATGGCGGAAGGTGAAGGGGAAGCAAGGCAGTCTTACATCATGGCAGGAGAGAGAGAGAGGAGAAAGTGCAATGGAGAAGTGCCCCTTATAAAACCATCAGCCCTTGTGAGAAATCACTATCATGAGAAAACATGAGGGAAACTCTTTCATGACTCAATCACCTTCCTTCCTCCACATGTGTGCATTACAATTCGAGATAAGGATTTGGGTGGGGACACAGAGCCAAACCATGTGAACACACATGTGGAAATCCCTCTGCTGTTACGGTCATGAATCACCTTATGTTTTAAACAGAAGCCTCATATTTTCATTTTGTAGTAGATCCCACAAATTAGATTGCCGGGTCCTGTATACTCAAAGCCATCATCATTCTCCACCTGAATTACTGAAACAGTGCTTCAGTTTGTACCCCTCCCACTGAGGTTTCTGTTCTCAGGCCCTCCTACATACAGCAATGGGACTGATTTTTCCAGTTACTAATTTCATTATGCTGACCTGTGTTCTATAGTTTACATTCTAAGCTTCTCTGCCTGGTATAGACCTCACGTCAGAACCTTGCACTTCTCTGTGTTATTTCTTGCAGTTTCTGATATGATTCTGTAGTCGGGCTGGCCTTACCATTATTCCCTATTTAGTGAACCTTAACTCTATATTAAAACTCATGCTCCTGGTTAAATGAAAAGTGTGATCTTCCTTCTTTTCTGCATATCCAGAACCATCTTCAGCTGATTAGCCCCACTGCTTGCTTCTGCAAATATCTCCCTAATTATTCTCACCCTAAAGCATTTGCCCTAACTCTGATTTCAATATTTATTATCTGCTGGACACTAATTAACACGTGTTATCAAATGTGAATATACATGAGAATCACCAAGACCTAATGAATCCAAATCATTGAGGAAGTTTCCAAGGAACATCACATTTTAAATAAGCAACAAAATGATACTGATCTAGAGGGTTCAGAAACTATACAGGTAGATAGAAATACTACTAGTATTTAGCACATACTCTCTGAATGTTGGCCTTGTGTATTTTTCTGCATTGTAAATTCCCAGAGCAGAAGTGCTATGTGTACAGCTTCTATAATTCCCAGCACAGTGCTAAATTCACAGGTATTTACCAGTTTGACAAGTTTTCATGTGTTGTATTAAAAGTATTTTGGTGGCCAGGCAGGGTGGCTCATGCCTGTAATCCCAGCACTTTGGGAGGCCACCGCAGGCAGATCACAAGGTCAGGAGTTCGAGACCAGCCTGGCCAATATGGTGAAATCCCATCTCTACTAAAAATACAACAGCAACAAAAAAGTTAGCTGGGTGTGGGAGCAGGTGCCTGTAGTCCCAATTATTTGGGAGGCTGAGGCAGGAGAATTGCTTGAACCCAGACAGCAGAGGTCGGAGTGAGCTGAGATCATGCCACTGCATTCCAGCCTGGGCAACAGAGCAAGACTCTGTCTCAAAAAAAAAAAAAATTTTTTTTTTTTGGCAAGGGACAGTGGCTTACACCTGTTATCCCATCACTTTCCAAGGCTGAGGTGGGAGGGCTGCTTGAGGCCAGGAGTTTAAGACCAGCGTGGTAAACATAGCGAGATCCTGACTTTACAAGAAGTAAAAAAAAAAAAACTTAGATAGGTATGATAGCGTGCATCTGTAAGTCCTAGCTAATCAGGTGGCTGAATCAGGAGAATTATTTGAGCCCTGAAGTTGGAGGTTACGGTAGCTATGATTGCACCACTGCACCCCAGTCTGGACAACAGAGAAAAACTCTATTTCTTTTAAAAGAAAAAAAAAAACAAAAACCCACACACAGTATTTTGGCAAGGCCAGTCTTCTCTAAAATATCAGTATAGATCTCAACTATAACCTCTTTTAGAAATTGGACCTAAGTGAAACAAACTTTTCTGATTCATAAAAAAGAGCTAATGAAAGTGATTTTAAGTTCTAAAAAGAAAACAGCAGCTCTAGGGAATATCTTAATGATTTAAATATAAATGAATTAGAATCATATGAATTGAAGTCCCCTTGAAATATATATGTGGACTAATACTTGGGAAACTGACTTTCAAGTTTTGGTAGTTCTACATGTCTAAAAAATAGTTCAAGATGCTTTGGCAAAATTAGAGCACCATAGAACTATTCAGCTTCTTGCATAATACCTATTTGCCAGCATGTATCTCTCAAATGTGGTCCTTATCCAGTCAATATACTAGGCACAATAAACCAATGTAAATAGTCACCAAAGAGCTCATAAAGTCTGTGTGTTTCTTGCTTTTTTACTTTTTTATTTTTATTATTGTTTATTTTTATTTTTTAAATTTTACTTTAAGTTCCAGGATACATGTGCGGAATGGGCTGCTATATTACATAGGTATACATGTGCCATGGTGGTTTTCTGTACCTATTGACCTGCCCTCTAAGTTCCCTCCCCTTGCCCCCCACTCCCAAAAGGCGTTGGTGTGTGTTGTTCCCCTCCCTGTATCCATGTGTTCTCATTGTTCAGCTCCAACTAATGGAGTGAGAACATGCAGTATTTGGTTGTCTCTGCCTGTGTTAGTTTGCTGAGGATGATGGCTTCCAGCTTTATCCATGTCCCTGCAAACTAGATGATCTCATTCTTTTTTATGGCTGCATAGTATTCCATGGTATATATATATATCACACTTCATCATTGATGGGCATTTGAGTTGGTTCCATGTCTTTGCTATTGTAAATAGTGCTGCAATAAACATATGTGTGCATGTGTCCTTACAGCAGAATGATTTATATTCCTTTGGATATATACCCAGTAATGGGATTGCTGGGTCAAATGACATTTCTGGTTCTAGATCCTTCAGGAATTGCCATACTGTATTACACAATGGTTGAACTAATTTACATTCCCACCAACAGTGTAAAAGTGTTCCTATTTCTCCACAGCCTTGTCAGCATCTATTGCTTCTTGACTTTTTAATAATCACCATTCTGACTGGTGTGAGATGGTATCTCATTGCGGCTTTGATTTGCACTTCTCTAATGATCAGAGATGCTGAGCTTTTTTCTTTATATGTTTCTTGGCCACATAAATGTCTTTTTTTGAGAAGTTTCTGTTCATATCCTTTGCCCACTTTTTGATAGGTTGCTTTTCTTTTTGTAAATTTGTTTAAGTTCCTTGTAAATTCTGGACAGTAGACCCTTGTCAGATGGGTAGATTGCAAAAATTTTCTCACATTCTGTAGGTTGCCTGTTCACTCTGATGATAGTTTCTGCTCTGCAGAAATTCTTTTGTTTGCTTAGATCCCGTTTGTCAATTTAGATTTTGTTGTGATTGCTTTTAGTGTTTTAATCATGAAGTCTTTGCCCATACCTATGTCCTGAATGGTATTGCCTAGGTTTTCTTCTACGGTTCTTATGGTTTTGGATTTTACATTTAAGTCTTTAATCCATCTTGAGTTAATTTTTGTATAAGGTATAAGGAAGGGGTCCAGTTTCAGTTTTCTGTATATGACTAGCCAGTTTTTCCAGCACCATTTATTGAATAGATCCATTCACCATTGCTTGTTCTGTCACATTTGTCAAAGATCAGATGGTTGTAGATGTATGGTGTTATTACTGAGGTCTCTATTCTGTTCCATTGGTTAATATGTCTGACACTAGTACCATGCTGTTTTAGTTACCGTAGCCTTGTAGCATAGCTTGAAGTCAGCTTTGTCCTTTTTGCTTAGGATTGTCTTGGCTATATATGGGGTCTTCTTTGATTCCATATGAAATTTAAAGTAGTTTTTTCTAATTCTGCAAAGAAAGTCAATGGTAGTTTGTTGGTGATAGTATTGAATCTATAAATTACTTTGGGCAGTATGGCCATTTTCATGATATGATTCTTCCTATCCATAAGAATGAAATGTTTTTCCATTTGTCTATGTCCTCTCTTATTTCTTTGAGCAATGGTTTGTAGCTCTCCTTGAAGAGGTCCTTCACATCCCTTGCAAGTTGTATTTCTAGGTATTTTATTCTCTCTCTAGCATTGTGAATAGGAGTTCATTCATGATTTGGCTCTCTGTCTATTATTGCTGCATAGGAATGCTTGTGATTTTGCACACTGATTTCGTTTATTGAAGTTGCTTATCAACTTTAGTAGTTTTGGGGCTGAGATGATGGGGTTTTCTAACTGGAAATCATGTCATTTGCAAACAGAGATAGTTTGACTTTCTCTCTTCCTATTTGAATACTCTTTATTTCTTTCTCTTGCCTGGTTGCCCTGGCCAGAACTTCCAATACTGTGTTCAATAGGAGTGGTGAGAGATGGCAACCTTGTCTTTACTGATTTTCAAAGTGTCTTTGCTATTTTTGCCCATTCAATATGATATTGGCTGTGGGTTTGCCATAAAGGCTATTATTATTATGAGATATGTTCTATTAATACCTAGTTTATTGAGAGTTTTTAACATAAAAGGATGTTGAATTTTATCAAAGGCCTTTTCTGCATCTATTGAGATAATCATGTGGTTTTTGCCTTTGGTTCTGTTTATGTGATGGATTATGTCTCTCAATTTGTGTATGTTGAACCAGCCTTGCATCCCAGGGATGAAGCCGACTTGATCAAGGTGGATAAGTTTTTTGATGTGCTGCTGGATTTGGTTTGCCAGTATTTTATTGGGAATTTTCACATGGATATTCATCAGAGATATTGGCCTGAAGTTTTCTTTATGTGTGTGTGTGTCTGCCTCATTTTGGTATCAGGGTAATGCTGATTTCATAAAATGAGTGAGGAAGGAGTCCCTCCTTTTCAACTGTTTTGAATAGTTTCAGAAAGAATGGTACCAGCTCCTCTTTGTACTTCTGGTAGAATTTGGCTATAAATCCACCTGGTCCTGAGCATTTTTTGGTAAGTAGGCTATTAATTACTGCCTCAATTTCAGAACTTGTTATTGGTCCATTCAGGGATTTGATTCTTTCCTGGATTAGTCTTGGGAGGGTGTATATCTCCAGGAATTTATGCATTTGTTCTAGATTAAGAAGGATATTCAGGACTTGAACTCAGCTCTGAATCAAGTAGACCTAATAGACATCTATAGAACTCTCCACCCCAAATCAATAAAATATACATTCTTCTCAGTGCCACATGGCACTTATTCTAAAATCTACCACATAATTGGAAGAAAAACACCCCTCAGCAAATGCGAAAGAACTGAAATCATAACAAACAGTCTCTCAGACCATAATGTAATCAAATTAGAACTCAGGATTAAGAAACTCACTCAAAGCCACACAACTACATGGAAGTTGAACAACCTGCTCCTGAATGACTCCTGGGTAAATAATAAAATTAAGACAGAAATCAAGAAGTTCTTTGAAGCCAATGAGAAAAAAGAGATAATGTACCAGAATCTCTGGAACACAGCTGAAGCAGTGTTAGAGGGAAAATTATAGTACTAAATGCCCACATCAGAAAGCTAGAAAGATCTCAAATCAACACCCTAATATCACAATTTAAAAAGCTAGAGAGACAAGAGCAAACTAATGCAAAATCTAGTAGAAGACAAGAAATAAGATCAGAGCAGAATTGAAGGGGATAGAGACACAAAAAAACCCTCAAAAAAAATCAATGAATGCAGGAGCTTGTTTTTTGGAAAAAAATAACAAAATAGATGACTGACTGCTAGACTAATAAAGAAGAAAAGGGGGAAGAATCAAATAAACACAATAAAAATAATAAAGGGATATCGCCACTTACCAGAAATACAAACTACCGTCAGAGAATATTATAAACACCTGTACGCCTTTTTAGTTTTAAAAGCCTGTTATTATAGGTTAAGTGTGGAATGAATATACTGACCAGAGATTTCAGAAACTGAGCAACATGAATGCAGTACCTAAAGCTAATACTCTTTGCAAGGATCTTACAACTAAACATAGACAACATGTCTTTCTACAAGCATTGAATAAATGTGAAAAAATGTAAAGCATCAAGCAGAGTGTAAGGTTAAAGTTCTTGCCCCAGTACGAACAACAGGTGGCCTCACCATAAGGTGTGCATATGGCTGAGATATGGTGCTACTATGAATTCTGTTCACAGAAAATTATCTTGTAACCCATGGGGAATAGAGTCTCTGTCATTGTGAACAGAATGTGAATCTTATAGGCAACAGATGTGATGGCTTATCAGAAAATCTTAGCAAGGAAGTGACTTTTATTCTTCTAGTCCATTCCCTTTTTAGTAAGGATGTTTCTTTCATGACATTCTTACCAGATTGACTACTTCAAATTAACTAGTACAAATACATCTTTTATTCTTGTATGTTGAATATTAATTACACTTTTTTGTGTAAGAAGAATGTTTTAAATTTTTAAGATAATTGATTATTTACATAGACAATATATTTTTTATACAACAGTAATTAATGGAATGCCAATGTTCATTTATTTTAAAAGGTGTGATTATATATGTATATATGTTCACATATGTATATAGAATTTAGAAGAAACTCAAATCTTACATTTTCAGCCACTGACTCTTAAGTAATCATTCTCCTGTGTGCGTTGGTCACTCATGTGTATGGAATTATCCTCTTTTTAACTTCAAGATGAGTGACCATTTATTCATGTGTTGCTTGAATCTGTTTCTTGATGTCATTATTTGTTACCTCAATTTGGACATAATTCATATAGTCACATAAATTCAAAGAAGCATTTCACATGTTTGATCATTATATAGACACCTATACTCTCTATCTACTTTCCATATCCCAACAAGAAATAAAATCTGAGGTGCCAATAATAGACATTCACTTTTGTTTTAATGTTTTAAAGTAGTTTCTTAGACAATTTAAACTAATTTCCCTTCAATTAAGTCAATGTATGTTAGTGGAGAAAAATAGCAATGCTATTTCTTAGCAAATATTACAATCAAACTGTATAATGTTGGAGTAATGATATTATATTTTAAATCTATTATAACGAAGGACAGGGAATTACTTTTTTAAGAAAAAAATTAAGACGTAAAACAACCTAATAAAAGTATAATAATAACTGACAACCACAATCCAGTTCTCCTTCGCACACTTGTCAAATATGCTTGCCATTTCTGATAATACATTCAGATCATATGACAATCTAATTTTTCAGATCACTGAGATTTAGATTCAGGTGTGTTATTCTGAAGTTTCTCTCAAAATCTGTCAAATCTCTAGAAGACTTTTGGAGTCCTCCACACTGTCATTTAAAATTATTTAGACATCCACTTGCCTGAAGGTGAAGAACAAGAGAAGATGACCTCTGGAGGGACTTTCTGGCTTTATGCTACTATTTCAGATACCCAAGAAGGAAGCTGTAAATGATGACCTTGTTCTCTGATACATTTTCTGTCTTACTCATTAACCAGTACATACTATTGTTTACAAACTTTCATGCCTGGCTTAATCCTTTCTTTTCAGGATTCTCTTGTCTATTTCTTCTGCATTTCAGAATTAATTGCTTCTTTCTTCATTCTGTTTGTGGCATCCTTCAATACCCTGAATATTCAAATGAAAGGAATGAATAAAAAGAATGACCTCTTCAAAAGCTAAGACAGAGTCAGTGGGTTCCCATATTAAAACCTCAGCCATTAAATAATGTAGTCACCTAGCCTAAAAAAAAAAAAAAAAAAGGGTAAAACAAAAAAAAACCTTATAGTTCTTTTCTTATCTGCAGAAAGAATAGTAAGTTGACATTGAAATGTTTCAGTTACAGTATACATTCACTGTACTCGAAGAAGAATCAGGTATAGCATAGATCTTCAAATTACAGCCCTTGGGCCAAATTAAACCTATCTCTGTTTCCATAAAGGAAGTTTTGCTGAAACCCAATGATGTCCTTTTATTTGCATATTGCCCTTGGCTTCTTTCTGCACCAGAATAGAGAGTAGTTTCTTAGAGATCTTATAGCCCACAATGCTGAAAATATTTACTATCAGGCCCTTTAATAAAAACTTTGCAAGCCCCTGAATTATATTATACCTTGTTTTAAGAAGACTTGTGCCTTGTGCAAGGTAATACTTTGATATGTTTGCAAAATTTAGGACTTTTTTTCCTTAAAATTTTAAAATAATTTAAGCTAACAATATTTCTACTTATAATCAATACCAATTAATAAGGCATCTTATTATATTGACACAGAAGCTTTTTCCTTGAAGCAATTAATTTTGTTTTTAAATTAGTTCATGCAGTTAAACTTTTTACAGGGAACTATTTTTAATCAGTTTTTCTCAGCATTCTCCTTGTTTCCAATATTATTTACATTTTTAATTTGGATCAGTAATAAGTGGTGTGGTCAGTGGGGATTGAAATTGTTATCTAGACTGTGATATTTACTTTATTTTAAAATTATTGAATAAACTAGATACTCAAATATTTGTTCAGTGTATAGAGATGTATTCCATTCATAGAAAAAAGAGTTATCTCCAGTCTGTGCTACTACAACCCATTGTGAAGTATACTTTAAATTGTAAATTCTTAATGGATTATTTTTTATATTAATCTTAGAAATTATTTATTATTTTTTGTATTCCATGACTGTATGTTATGCTGTTTGAAAAATAAATATGACAATATATGCTTTTAAATACAAAAATAATCATTAAGTTGGAAATTTATCGGTAAGCCAGACACTCACAAGAGAAAACTTTTCTAAAGGCGATTGGATCCCTTTGAAGAAGACGATTTGCCTTATTTCCTTAAATACCTTTCTAATCTGGAATTCCAGCTCTTGTACTCTGCATTTCTTTGTATTTTACTTTTATTTCTCTTTTTATTTCTATTTGACAATAATTTCTTTGAGAGTCATCAATACATATGTGAGTATTTCTGTTTCTTCCAGTTCCAAGAGACTTCCATTCTTGATAATTCTCAGTGTTAAATTAAGAGATAGTTAGCAGTCACCATAATTAAGTATTATGCAGAACTTCTGGTTAGTTTTATAATTCTAAAAGTCATATATGTTAATTAATCCCATTCAAAATTAATATGCACTCTGCAAGTAACTCTTCTATTAATTTGTGGTATATGAGCTAACAATATGACAATATTTTAATAAAAACATATTTAACACGTGATGGAACGACAAATCTATAATATCAGCTTTATGTTTATGCTGTAAGTGCACTTTGTTTATTATTGTTGGTTCTCAACTCCTATTTAAATTAGATGTTACTTTCTTTATTTTACATTTGAAGAAAGAGCCCTAGAGAAGATGCTAGACCCAAGATTCAGATCCAGTTATTAGATACACACCCATTTATCTTCCAATGGTTCATTCTAAAAAAACAAACAAAAAACCTTGCAATAAAAGTTTTATGGCTCAAAGATTTGTCAGTTCAATTCACGGACACATGAAATGATAGAACTGGAAACTTCACCTTAGAAAGGATCCAGCTGAATCTCTTTATTTTACAAATAAGGATATTGAAGTCCTACTGAATTTTTAAGCAAGCAAACAAACTTATCTTTGGTTAGGAAATTAATTTCTGGCACAGCAAAAACTGGAAAGCAGTTCTCTTCCCTCCAATGCAGAGGTCTTTTCACTATACAGCAAGTGATTCTCTTCTTACCCAGATGCCCTCTATATAATCCAAGTTACCTAAATGCAAGTCTAAAATGTGATTTTGGTCTTGTTTCTATTTGCTGATAAATTTCAGGTGCATAGGCTGATGTCACCAATATGTACTTACTGGAGAAGTAATTTGTATTGCCATACCCTTATTAGATTTCACATTTCTGTCACTCATACAGTGAGAACAAATTGCCTGTTTTGAAAATCGTAAGCTAAGAAAAAATAAATACGGCCCTAAAATTTCTTCTTTAGAGAGTTAAGAAGATATTTCTCACATTCTGAACTTTATACTCAAACTAAAGGATAAATACATTGTCTAGAAAAGTAAAAACTTATCGAACATAATGAAAACATTTTTGTGATGTTTTTCATTCTAAGACTAGGAATGTACATTGTTTATATTTTATTCATTTTCAGAATTCTGAGTTTTCATGATGACTTAGAAAACTAAAAGTTATTTAAGATCTTCCATTTGGTAGTACTATTCCATTACCATTGATGTTAACATTTGGCAAGTTGCTTAAGCTTTTGACAAGATTTTTTTTTTATTGCAATGAAACAAATTAAGAATTAATTGATAGATAATACAAGATTCCACATAAACTTAAGTTTTCCATGAAAGTTTTTACTTGAAAAAAAATCATAATCACAAGTCATTGTGAAAATGGAAATAATATAAGCAACTCTCATCTCAGAACACTTCTTGCTGATGAGGCATTTAAAAACAATGTTGCTTGTGCAATGGTGAATTACATAGCTTGATGCAAAAACAACATAAATTTGCTAGCTATACACATACAGACACAAACAACTATACCTATATGTGTATATATATTGGCATCAAGTGCAAAAAATGAGATAACCATTCTTCATTTTGTTTTCATCATTGTTTAAGGTCCTTCTGTTTCACTGATATATTTTATCTTTTATCCACACCTCCAAGTGCACTCGTTCCTTTCATAAAGAATGTTTCTAATGTGTTTAGTGTAATGTCTTTGAAAAAATATCCATTTTACATAGATGGTGTTGTATTTGGTCTATTTATATATGTTGAATGTATATATTTACATAAATATATATAAATATATATTGTACATATATGTGGAATATATATGTGTATATATATATACACACACGTGGTATGTGCATACATAGACATATATATACACATATACATATGCGTGTACACACTTCACATATGTATAGATGAATAAACATATATATGCACATCTGAAAAAAGTATTGTGCAAAAGCCGTTGTCATATTTCTTGACTTTTTATGATAATAAAATATGGCTAAAAGTAACACTTAATAAGGATATAGAATACAGGCTTGAAGAAATAATACTTAAGTAATCAAATAACATATCCTTGGAAAGAAAAACTGAAAATATAAAGATGTTAATTCCTCAAAGTTCAGGTGAAAGTGCCAGTAGGAATACACTGAAATTGCTCATTTTACTTGAAACAAAAGAAATATTGAAAGAACTATTGAAAATATTTAAAAATGTCTAGCCATTTTCCAAAACTAAGTGAAATTTTTTTGTAAACTCCACAAAGGAGGAGATTCAAATAGTGCCATGAACCTGACCACCCTGGTTGGAGCAAGGTTTCAATCTGAGAAGGAACAGAGGGTTAAAAAGTGCCTCTGGCAGAAATGGGATAGAAGCTGGCCTTCTAGTATGACCACCTTGTGTTTTCCAGAGGAGTTAAATATATATATTGATTAACACCTGAATTTGTTATAGAAATAAATTTTCGAGTGTATATATTTTCGAGTGAAACCTGTACATATAATTTAAAACTGTAAAAGTAATTTCAATCAAACAGAAGGCAGGAATTGATTTAAAAAAAAAAAAAGAAGAAAATATGGTTAAAATAAAATGTAGAAGAATATGGCAGAAATAAACTCAAAATTTCAATATTTACCATAAAAGTAAATGGCTTAAAATTAACTATTGAAAGCTAAAGAATATAGGTTAGATTTGTAGGAAGTCAAATATAAGCACGTTTGTTGGTAAAACACTGGGGTTGTTAGAGGACAAAGAAAGAAATGAAACCAATAAAAAGAGAGAAAGGTAGTAATGTTCCCCAGAGAAGGCAATGATTCGTTTCCAGAGCCTAAACCCTACCCAGAATTCGTTCAGCTGATGAGTTCATCAGACCATTGGGAACCACAATTGTCTGTGAGCTAGGCTCAGCTCTGTATACATAAGCTAGAGCTGTTCTGCATATGGACTAGATTAGGTATACTTGGGGACCTCTTTATTTGGAGGGGATGGAATTTTATATGTAGGTCATCTGCCCGATAACACCCTCCAAGATATTTTTCCCTTAATGGAAGTCATTTCTGCAAAGGTGTTTTTAAAAGGGCTTTTAAAAAAATAAACCTTTAAGCATTTCTTGCCTTCACGTTGTTGAGCCTTCACATTTAAACATAATTTGGCTAGATGGAAAAGTCTAGCTCCAAAGACCATTTCTTCAGACTCTTTATAACTAATCCCTCGTCATCTCATTTCTAGTGCCTCTGTTGAGAAGATGGCCATCAATCTAACTATGTTTCATTTGTGGGTGATCTGTCTTTTTTACTAGAAACTTTTAGAATTTCTCTTGGTCTTTGCTGTGTGTATATTACACTCTAATCTGTCCAGATGTGGATTTTTCCATCTTTCTACTTGACACTGCATCATGTCTGTGTTAGGCATTCATTATTTTTCTTTAGTTCTTTGAAATTCTTAGTCATATTTTCTTCAAATATTCTTCGGATAATTTTTTCTCTATATTTTTCTGGGTTTGTAACTATTGCCACAGCTACTCTTATACTCAAACATTTGTTAACATTTTTAAATATTTTCTATCTTTCCTTTCCTAACTGCTTCCTACAATTGCTCTTCCATTTCCCAAATTCATTCGTATAGTATTTCTAATTTGTTTCTGTTTGGCTCATGTGTTGTTTACCTTATTTCAACTATTGTAACTGTTATTACCAGTATACCTTCTTTTTGTTTGTTGCTTTTTGTTCGTTCGTTTGTTTATTTGAGATGGGGTCTAACATTGTCACCCAGGTTGGAGTGCAGTGGTGGTGTGATCACAGCTCACTGCAGCCTCATCCTCACCAAGCTCATGTTATCCTCCCACCTCAGCCTCCTGATTAGCTGGGACTATAGGTGCATGCCACCATGCTCATCTAATTTTTTATTTTTTTGTAGAGACAGGGTTTCACCACATTGCCCAGGCTAGTCTCAAACTCCTGAGTTCAAGCGATCCACCCACCTTGGCCTCCCAAAGTGCTAGGATTATAGGTATGAGCAACCGTGCCTGGCCTATTACCAGTATACCTTCTTAAGGTATAGGCCTTAGTGACCATTCCTTCTTCAATTATCAGTAGCTCCATTGATATAGTATTTTTGTGTCATTTTTCCTTTTTTAAAAATTCTTGATTTACTTGCTCTATTAATGCTGATTTTTCCAGTATAGTATATATATTTTGTAATTCCTCTTTTATTGATTGTGACTCTGTATATCTGGCTATTTTTTTCTGTGAGGATATTTCCCCTGAGGATATCAGCCATCTTGACTATACTTAAACAGAATATGACTGCCAACAGGTAGCCCCAGCTTGAGATGTTTCAATGAACCGGTTTGGAAGTGCAGCAGGCCCCAGGAAGTTGCCAGAATGTCATAAACTGGGTTTGACATTCTATTTGTTCTCTCCTCATTAAGTAACTCTGACCCTCAGAGAACTTCCCTAACTATACGTGACACTGCTCCTTGTTGAAAGAGTTTTTTCAGCTGATTTTCATTTCCAAGTTGCAGAATAGGAGTAGAGCAAAAGAGGAAAGAGAAATCAGCAGCAGCGGGTCTTCAGCACCAACTACATCCTTGGCAAAGCCTGCTGCATTGACCCTGCTACTTTTCTACTTTGAAATAATAATCTAGTAGTGGGTGATTCCCACAGGAAATGTGGCAGAAAAACAAGCATGCAAGAGCACCCCCATCTTATTTCTCGCTGAGGACGCACTAGGCCTGCTTCTGTTCCTGACTTCCATTGCTCTTATGCTGGGCTTTAACAGCACTAATCTCTGTTCACTTCCTCCAGTATTTCTCACAGCTTTACCTTAGCTCTTCAAATCAATATACTTTTTCCCACTTCTGTGATATTTCCAGGTTGGACTGGGGAAATAAAGTCAGCAGCTGGTGACATAATCTCCTTATTAATAACTGAAAGTCACAGTCAAGTTTTACCCATAAACAGGCACGCACACTCAGACATACACATTTAGGAATAGGTACTGTAACATTATTGTGTAGTAGAAAAAGAAAACAAGAAGCTATCAAAACGTCTAACTGTAGGGTTGTGGTTAAATTAGTTAGCTTAAATTCAGTCACTAGAATAAGATGAAGATTTTGATATCCAAGTGTTAATACAAATAACTCAAAAACATCATTAAAGAGGAAAAAATCAAAGTGCAGAACACTGTGATGAATGTGGAAGATGAAAGATACATTTATACTGATCAATATACTTTTTAAAAAACATGTATCCAGAAAAAAAATCAACTGTGCTGACCTTTTTGGGAAGGGTCTCTGTAGAGGTGTGTTGATATATATTACCATGTAATTTGAAAATTTAAAGGGACAGATATATGATTTGTAACCTTTAAAATTTACTTTCCTAACACCATATAAAGAGAAATGTTTTATAAATATAAAGAGAAATGTTTTATAAATATTGTATATGTTCTGACATGTGTACACAGACACATTCTTTTTTTTCTTTTTCTTTTTTTTTGAAACAGAGTCTCCCTCTGTCTCCAGGCGCCGGGCTGCAGTGCAATGGCGCGATCTCGGCTCACTGCAATCTCTACCTCCAGGGTTCAAGCAATTTTCCTGCCTCAGCCTCCCAGGTAGCTGACACTACAAGCACACGCCACCACGCCCAGCAAATTTTTGTATTTTTAGTACAGACGGGGTTTCACCATGTTGGCCAGGATGGTCTCGATCTCTTGACCTCATGATCTGCCCGCCTTGACCTCCCAAAGTGCTGGGATTACAAGCTTGAGCCACTGTGCCCAGCCCACATTCTTATTTAGACTTGTATATTCCAGTGGAAGGCATTGTATAGGATTGTATTAAAACCGTTATGCTAATAGATAAAAATCATAGAAAGAAATGTGAAACAGAAGGACAGGTTAAAAATATTATTTAAATGATTATGTTACAATGATGCATATTTATTTGATTAGAAGCTGCTGACTTAATTTCCCCAGTCCAACCTGGAAATATCACATAAGTGGGAAAAAGTATATTGAAGAACTAGGGTAAAGCTGTTATTAAAGTTATTAAAGATTAGTGGAAGCTAATACTTTGCTTCATTTTAATTATACGTTGAAATTTCATACTAAATAATTTATTCATATTATGTAAAATTTGTGTAGAGAAACAATCTGCATGCTAACATAAATGAGCTTGTGAAAGGTGTCAAGTGATATTATTGAACAGAAAAAAAAAGATTTGTTGAGATTAGAGAAACCAAGGCATCAGTTGTCAGTTCATCTATTTAGAAAAGGTAGACAGAAGGGAAGACAAAAGCCAATATTCAAATTATCTGCATGATTTGTTCTTTTACTGACTACAAATTGTCAATGTGAGAAGGATGTGAGAAGAGACAGTAAAATCAAAACGTCACTTTTGTTAGCAGATTAAAATCCGGTTTTTAATGGTATGGGAGCTATAGGGAGCTGTTAACAATGGAGCCACACTTACCTCCCTTGGCTTGTCAGTTTCCATTTTGAAGTATTGTTTTTAATGACCTGTCTAGAGAGTTTGGTTTTAAAGAACATGAATATATTTAGGCGTTTCATCTATCAAAAACTCACTTGCTATTTCATGATCAGACTGTATTCTGTAAGTGTGGTGTGGACCTTGACAATAGTGTCAGTTAATACTAAGGTGATGTCTACAAGGATAATAATACAATGCTTCCAAAAAATGTTCTGACTTTAATCAGAAGTCAAATCAATTAGTGCTATCTTGCTATATGCTGATTCAATCAGAACCTATAGTTTGAGTTTTCACACTAATTTCACTGATGTGAAATGAATGAATTTGAATGAAAGCAATAGTTATGGAAAGATCTTTGCAAATGTTTGCAAACACAAGTAGACACAATAATATTAAGTTAAAATTAAAATAACTCTAAAGTCAATTCATTTTCTTCAAGTGTATTTACAGGTGGAGGAATAGGAATCTATTTTTTCCTAATAAGTTTCTCTCCTGCTTTCTCCTATTTCAGTTTTCAAGAGGTGAATCACTCTGGCAATTGCATTCAATTATTTACTTTTTTTTTTTTTACCTATTTTAGGTATTTTTATATTTATTTATTAGACACAGGGTTTCACTCGGTCACTCAGCTTGATGTGCTGTGGTGCAATCAGAGGTCACTGCAGCCTTGACCTCCCAGGCTCAAGTGATCCTCCCACCTCAGCCCTGCAAAGTAGCTGGGAATACAGGTGCACACCACCATATCTGGCTAATTTTTAAAAATTTTGTAGAGATAAGAGTCTCCCAGGCTGGACTTAAACTCATGGGTTCAAGCAATCCTCCGTCCCAAATTGCTGGGATTACAGATTTAAGCTGCCTCACTCTGCCCAAATATTTACTTTATTTTAGCATCTTGAAATTTGAGTTTTGAAGAATGAACCCAACATAGAGCAATACAGACTTCAGAGCAGAGAAAATCTAGTCAATAATAGAGGAATGGAGTGGGAATAGAGAAACAGTAAAAATGAGAAAGAGAAAGAAAGAATAAATTTTGAGATTCCCAGCAAAACATTTAAACGACAACCCTAGCCTTGCCTGAAGCCAGAAAAATTCCTGGGCTTTTAAATCTTTGAGCCATTAACATTGTTATCCAACTATAATTACCTAAACCTGAACATTTATTTTTAGTTTGATTTTAATTGATACATAATAACACATATTTATGGGTTATTTGTGATGTTTTGATACATTTATGCAATATGTAATATTCAAATTGGGCTAATTGGGATATTCATCACCTCAAACATTTACCATTTCTTTGTGTTGGAAACATTCAAAATCCTCTCTTCTAGCTATTTAAAAATATACCATAAATTATTGTTAAACATTGTCACCCTACTGTACTGTAGAACACAGCACTATACTATAGAACTAAGTTGTTCTCTCTAATTTTGTATCCATTAATGACCTCTTCTTGTTCTCCTCTCTCCTCTCCCCTTCTCAGCCTCTGCGAACTACTATTCTGCTGTCTACTTCTACTTCTATGTATTCTTAACTTTTTTTTTTTTTAGCTCCCACGTATGAGTGAGAACATGCGGTTGAAACTCTTTCCCCAACATGTAGCCAACAACTGAAGTTGCTCCTCAATTGTGCTGAACTGTTGGGAGCTTGCCACCCGCTACTATAGCTTGAGATACCTGATCTACTTTATTTCCCTTGTTAAGTCAAAAGGCAGTAGTCTTCATAGTTACATGTAGTTAGAATGGGGAATGGATGCCCCTGCGAGGATGCCTAAGCACTCACTGTCATAGTGTTCAGTGAAATAGCTCTTTCAATCTGCTCACACAGTTCCTTCTTCTCTGGGGTATGTACACACTGCTAACTGCATGTAGTTAGTTTTGGTGTCATCCAGCAGAATATATTGAGATCTTCCGATATCCTCTAATGTTTTTGGAAAAATTATATCTACTATTTTCATACATGCAACCTGTCATTGTAGCTTTGCCAGGCCTTACCTTCCCTCTTTCTCATGTTCCTCATCTGCACAGCAGCGGTAGTCATCCTTACTACCTGTGGATGAGAATGAACTGAGTTAATACATGTGAAGTGCTTAGAACAATATCTGGAATATAGTAAACATTCAACAAATGTTAACGATTACTACTATTATTTCACTGGTGTTAGTACTTTGGTTTGGTTTTGTCATTGTTAATTGTGAACCCTTGGAGTTCAAGAGATCTGAACCTGGGTTCTCTAGAACACAGAGCCTGAGGCCAACTCTGTGATAGTGATTTATTTGAGGAAAGGAAGTTCAATACCAAAAAATCAAGAATAAAGGAAAGGGAAAGTAGGGAGAACTCTGTGATGGTGATTTATCTGAGGAAAGGACGTTCAATACCAAGAAGTCAAGAATAAACGAAAAGGAAAGTAGGGAGAGGAAGAAAAGATAGCAAATAAAAATGGAGTGTGCTAAACAGCTGTACAAAGCTTCACAGCATGGTTGGTTTCTTCAAACATCTCTAGAAAGTCCTTTCAAATTGCATCTTGAAAGATTATATCACGTGAAGAAGGCTGAACTTGCCACCCGTTAGTCAATGTTTGCTATATATTTTGTCAACTGTATCTCCCTCCTGGGTTGTACCCGCAGCTCCTTTGGAAAATGACAGGAAAGATGCCTAAATGGCAACAGCAGCAGCACCCCAAGGTACAGGATACAGGTAAGCCAGTAAACCAGGGGCACTCTTCCCTCGTGCACCTTCAGCCTGCAGCTGAGCAAGACCTGGAGGGCCAGTACGTAGCATTGGGTATTGGAGTGAATTACAGGACATTTTGAACTTCAGCACCATTGGGAATCCCTGAGGTAGAAGGCAAGAGGTATACCCCACAAGGTGAAGATAAGGCATAGTGTGTTGTGTCTTAGCCTAGAGTGGTATGACAGAATTAATACATGCCATGTTAATCGTGAGCTGTCAAATAAATAGTATTCCAAACAATACCATTTTCTCCCTCTCTACCCTACATAATGGCCAAAGGACTCAAAGAGCTCCCTTAACAAATAGCAAAACTATTTGTGTATGATTACAAGAATGTGGTTGGGGCCAGGTGATCTTCCTGGAGGCATATCAGAAGCATCAAGCAGAAAGAATAGCAGACAAATCTGGAAAGTCAAAGAAATGGGTCCAGGAAAATCAGACAAGGAAACTGAACACTAATTGTGGCTTCTGCCACAAAGTTATTTGTATTTTATAATGAAAGAAGAAAGACATTTCCTCTTCACAGCTCTCATTCATCTCTAAAGAGTCTCTGGGGAAATCTACCAGGGTCAAATACCCACCTATGGGTAGTTCCATTCACAGAAATGGAGCTTTCTTACCAACCAGATTGATTTGTGTGCTCAAATTCAAGAATACAGAATCCTGGACTGACAAACACATGCAGAAGGGTGGTGCTCAAATAAAAGGGATGTAAGGGTCAACAACAAAATCTATGGTTCACCTTTTCTCTGTCTCTCCCTTTCAGAGTTTTGTTAATATTTCTGTATTTTCAAACATCTGTATGTATTTATTGAATTTATTTACTTTAAAATTATTTATAAAAAGAAGTTGATGGATTATTGTTACCTTAACAAGTCTTTCAGGAAATAGTCTATTATTATTTTTCCGATTATATTGTCTTTTAATCATCTCCTAGAATAAACATAGTGGTGACATTCAATTTCCTGTATCTGGCCTTAGTATTTTCTATATTTTTCATATTTTGTTTTTTCTGTATTTTCAATTTTTATTGGATTCTGGGAAAAAATTTTCAACTCCATTCTTCAGCTCCATAATATTGTCTTCAGCCATGTCCTGTCTGCTATTCATCCTATCTTTAGAAATTTAGTTTTGGCAATCATTTTGAAACTATTTTTCTTATGCTACAAAGCTTATACCCTAATGTATCATTATGGGTTTACCAGGTATTTCTATTATCAGCCTTATTATTTGGCCTCTTCTATTATCTCTGTTTCCTTGGGGATTATTTATTCAAATAATACTCTAGAGATTTCTATGATGATAATAATAATCTGGAGATTTCATAATAATTTCATAATGATGGAGATTTCAGTCATCATGAGTTTAACTATTGTTTAATTATTGTTTTCATGTTAAGGGTATTATATCTCTTATTTAATCATTATATTGGTGTTTTCCATTAACGCTGTTTGTTTAGAGAGCTCCGTTCAGGCTAGTAAATATCTTTTGTTTAGAATGTTACATGCTATTGAAAGCCTGTTAATGTTTACTGATTCTTGGTTATTTCTTTCTTATTCTAGGTAAAAATCTAGGTATATGTATATGTATATATACTATATTATATTATACTGCATTATATCATAATAAAGTGATTAGCTAACCAGAGAGTATTTCCTTAGCACAAGCTAAGCACAAGCAATAAATGCTGATTATGAATAAAGGTACTAAGATTTTAGGGTTGGTGTAGGTGAGAAGAGTATGTGAGTAGTTTGACTTCCAGTTGTCTGAACTCTTTCTACTTTCCTCTTTGTTTTTTGTCCACACCCTGTGAGTCTCCCTCAGCATATGTCCCATTGCCTTTGTAGAACTCTAGCTGAGTTTTGTCCTGGGGCAAATGCCATAGCAACTGCTATGAAAATGGATCCTCGTAAGGCTGTCCTACTGCCCTTTAACTCAGTATGACCTCATAACTACATCACTGATCACTGTATTATCCCCTGTGCATCACTCCTTAGAATATTTTCATGTTTGGTTTCCTGTAAAAATGTACTTATTTGCAACCTTTATTTGTTCCCTGTTTACGATTCTAAGTCTTTAATTTCTGTGGTCTTTTACCACCAGCCAGATCCCACTTGCATTATATCTTCCAGAAACTCCATAGTATTCTGGTTTGCTTTTCACAATTTTTGGGGATTTTCAGAAATATGTGGTTTTCTTCTCATTTTTATATTTATCTTGTCACATAAGCCGGGATTGGGGAGATTAGGAGGGCTAAGTAATTGTGTTCAATAGGCATCATGAGGCAATACATTCTAGTTTAACTTTGAAATGCATCAAATTGTTCTTTTAAACAAGTACACAATAGTAAACACAAATGTGGAATTTTTGTAACCTAAATATGCATTTTTTAATTTCTAGATTTTCTGGTTATTATATTTAATATTGATTTACAATTAAGTTCACTGATAAAATATTTTAGCTTATCATTTCTCCTTTGTGCACAGTCATCCTCACCAGCAGAATCACAATCAAGGGGTGCAAATGAGTATCATTTCACCACAAATGGCCACCATTATGTTGTCAAAGCACAATTCAACAACTGTTTATTTAAATCTATATAAAAATGTCATTATAAATATTCCAGCTTTAACAACCTGGAATAAAAATAGATTAAATATGAATAATTTTTTTACAAAGTATCTCATAAATCCAGCAGATAGGAACAAATCAAATTTCTCTTTGTATCTGATCTTCAACAGTTCAGTTTACATGCTGCTTAAAATATCCTAAAGAATAACTGTGAAAATATTTTTAGAATACATTTAGGAGACAAAAGTTATAGCAAAATTGAAATACATGAAAAACAATTTCTTCCATTTAACGGAAAAATAAAAACTTGAGACCTTTATAGAAGAACTGTATTGATTTTCTTTCAATGTTATAGCAGAAGAATTGTGTTTTGTGAAGTTGACTTCTCACATGCTGTGTTCCATTTACTCTAGAACTATATCACTAACATTGAGCAGAATAAACTGCATTGTATTTTCTGTAGGAATAATTTTGTAATTTGATAATTTCAGTTTGAATTCCAGACTATGAACTAAAAATTAAATGTTAAAAAATGTGAATTTTTATTAATCAACATATTAACAGCATTAAAAGGATAGAATTATAATACATGTAACAACTGAAGAATCTCCAAAACATTTTGGTAATTGAATGAAGCCAAACATAAAAGGCAACATACTGTCTGAATCTACTGGTGTGAGATTGTAAAAAAGGAATAACTGTAGATGGAATTTTGGAGAGATAAAAATGTTCTACATTAAGATTCAGGAATGGCTCCATGACTTTATACTTTTGTCAAAGCTTATTAAATTGTACACTTAAATTTGGTGAATTTATAGTGTTTATGTCTCAACCAATATTAAAAGAAAAAATTTTTAAACTTCCCATTGATGGCTTACAGTCATTCAGATAACAAAGATCAAATCATGTAACATGGCTAGAGATGGATTGGCATTTTGTTTCATGTCGTTCCTGAGACTCATCTTACTTCGTGCTCTCTTTTGTTGTTTGTGCTCCTGTAGTACCAGCCCTCCTCCTCCCCCAGCATTATAGGTAGAAATATGGTTACCTCTTTCTGAAAGGTATGAGAGCAAAAATCACTTCCACAAGAGTCTTCCCTAACCACTTATATTAGGTGAGTTCTCATTCTAAAAGACCCTTGACACCCCCGTCTTCTTTCTGGAATGTGTTCCATAATTAACTTGCATAAATTTTGCTTTCATTCTGACAGTTCTGTACCTCTTCTTACCACGTACATTTACAATGATAAGAGTAGAAGATTTGGTAATGTGAAGCAAGGCTAATCAAAGCATAAGTTTGTTTAGTACAAAACCACCCAAGAAGCAGCTAATCTTGGCCTTGTGAAAGGTTTATCCTGAGGCTAAATTACTGAAGATTCCTCTCCTTTTCCTCCCATTCCCATTTCCTACTCTGGGGGCCCCATGTAGAAATAGATAAGTAACATAATTCACACAAGAAGCTGAGCACAAAAAAAAAAAAAAAAATACAGAGGGTCGGAGCAGTGGAGGTGGGAGTTAAGAAATAAGAAATGAATGTAGAGAGTGCCCAAGGAAGATAGATTTTGTTCTGACAACAATAGAGTGTTGGTTATATTGGGGCATCCCTAAAGAATGAAGGCCACCTGCCCACTGAAGGAGCAGCAGGCATGTGGTATCACTGAATAGAGTCAAATATTTGAATCTCCATCCACGTCTGATTGTGTACAGAATGTAGAGAAAACTCACATTCAAAGGAAAGAACTGTGTGGACATTGTGCAGGATTTCCCTTTTGTGTTTGTCAAGCAATGTGAATGTGATGAAATGTCTTATTCCTCCCTTGAATAATAAAGAAGGTGGAGCAGAGCCTAAGGTTATTAAATAATTATTTGTTAAATGAATATATTGTTGTTTGTCTCCCTGAAGCTATAGACTCAAACTTTGTTGTTTGCTGTGGGGTACTCCATGCCTAGCACCTTTGTCCTGCATATAGAAGACACTAACAATGAATAGTAATTAAATTAACAAATTACATTTTAAAGGACTAGAGGTCATTTTTAACACTTCTTGGACTTCTCTATTCCATTGCTGGATTAGACTATGAAGGCTCAAACTTGTCTCTCTCCTGGGTAATTAAAAAAAGATGTGGTGAGTCAAAGAAAGTCTAGTTTTACTTCATTATGATTCAATTGTATCTGAGATTGGGAAAGTAAAAGCCTGTCAGCCTCGATGCTTATTTAAATATTCAGGAGATATATTGTTCTAATTAAACAAATTAAACAAATAAACAGTACCTCTGAAAAATCAGGTGCAAATATATAGTCTGAAAAAAGGAACATGAATTAACTGATTTATGGTTTGAATTATGCCTTTATAGTATATGTGTTTTGTTGCAATTGAAATGTCTTTCTAATTAGTATGTTAAACATCATATTTTCACCAGCAGGAACTGATGATATTTTATAGAAACTATAATTTTTTAAAAAAAAATTGTAAATTTTTTAGTATGGAAAATTGAAGAAATTATTTTAGTTTTCAACATTAAGATTTTCTTTGTGTAGCTCAAAAATGATGAAAATAAGCAAATTTGTAAGATACTACCTAATACTCTTGCCCTCTCCCATAGTACCACTAAAATTACCGTAAGCATATTTTCAAAAAAGGCAAAACCAAACAAAACAAAAATATAAATTAATAAAATCATGACCAGAGAGAAGAAGAGGGTCAAAATTCAAGCAGAGGGGCAAGTCCTTATATTATCAGAACAGTAAAAACTGAGGCCGGGCGCAGTGGCTCAAGCCTGTAATCCCAGCACTTTGGGAGGCCGAGGCGGGTAGATCACGAGGTCAAGAGATCAAGACCATCCTGGTCAACATGGTGAAACCCTGTCTCTACTAAAGCTACAAAAAATTAGCTGGGCATGGTGGCGCGTGCCTGTAGTCCCAGCTACTCAGGAGGCTGAGGCAGGAGAATTGCCTGAACCCAGGAGGCGGAGGTTGCGGTGAGCCGAGATCGCGCCATTGCACTCCAGCCTGGGTAACAAGAGCGAAACTCTGTCTCAAAAAAAAAAAACAAAAAAAAAAAAACAAAAAAAAACTGAATCCTTAACTTGCAGTTGGATCCCTCAGTGAGGTTGTATTTAGTTTTGTAAGAAATATACACACTCTATTACAAAGTTACTGTTCCATTTTTCATTCCCATCTTCTATAAATGAGAGTTCCTGTTGCTTCACAACCTTGCCATCATTTGATGTTGTCAGTGTTCTGGATTTGGGCCATTTCAAAAGGTGTGTGGCTCATTGTTGTGTTGATTTGTATTGCCCCAATGACATATGCTGTGGAGCATCTTTTTAAATACTTATTTGCCATATGTATATATTTTTTGGTGAAATGTGTGTTCAGGTGTTCGGCCCACTTTTAAAAGTCAAAGTTTTTTATATTGTTAAGTTTTAAGAGTTCTTGGTATATTTTGGATACAGTTTCTTTATCATATATAACTTCTGCAAATATTTTCAATATTTTCTCCTAATCTGTGGCTTGTCTTCTTATTCTCCTGACATGTATTTTGCAGAGCAGAAGGCTTTCATTTTAGGAGGTTCCATTTATCAATTATTTATTCATGGATTGTGTCTTTGGGGTTGTATCTAAAAAGTTATCTTCATGCACAAGGTGATCTGTGTTATTGCCTCTGTTATCTTTTAGAAATCTTATGGTTTTGCATTTTATATTTAGGTCTATGATCCATTTGAATCAATTTTTGTGAAGAGTGTAAAGGCTGTGCCTGAATTCATTGTTTTATATCTGTGTGTCCAGTTCTTCCTGCACCGTTAGTTGAAAAGACCATCCTTTCTCCACTGTATGGTCTTTGCTCCTTTGTCAAACAGCAATTGACAAACGTGGGTCTATTTTTGGTCTGTCTATTATGTTCCATTAATTTATTTGTCTGTTCTCTTGCTAATGTCATAATTTCTTGATTATTGCAGGTTTATAACAAGTGTTGTTCTTCTCTTTTAATATTGGTTATTCCATGTCTTTAGTATCTCTATAAACATCACAATCAGTTTACTGATATTCACAATATAACTTCTGAGATTTTGATTAGGATCACTTTGAAACTACAGATTACATTAGAGAGAACTAACATTTTGACAATATTGAGCCTTTCTAACCATGAAGATGGGATAACTCTTCATTTATTTTGTTCTTGTTTGATTTACTTTATCAGAGGTTGGCAGCCTTCTTCAGATAGACCTTCTACATAGTTTAAAAAATATATATCTAAGTATTTCATTTTAGGGGTGATTCTAGTGTAAATGATGTTATATTTTAAATTTCAAATTTTACCTGTTTATTGCTGGTATGTCAGAAAATGATCAACTTTGTGTATTAATCTCATATCCTGCAATCTTGCTTTAATTTCTTATTAGTTCCAGGAGGTTTGTTTTTATAAATTCTTTTGGATTTTCTAAAATAATGTCAACTGCAAACAAACACATTTTCATTTTTTTCCTTTCCAGTATTTATACCTTCTATTTTCTTTTCCTATCTTATTGCATTGGCTAGGACTTCCAATACAATGTTGAAAACAAGAGGTGAGAGGGAACATCTTTGCCTTCTTCCTGATCTTAGTGGGAAAGTTTTTAGTTTCTCAACATTAAGTATGGTATTAGCTGTGGATATTCTTTATTAATTTGAAGAAGATATTCTTTATTATTATTTTGCCAGGAGACTTTGACATGAGTAAGTTCTGAACTTTGTCAAATGCGTTTTCAATGCATATTGATATTATCTTGATAATTTTCCTCTTTAATCTGTTGATGTGATGAATTACATTAATTACATTAATTCATTTTCAAATGTTAAACCAGCCTTACCTACTTGGAATAAATCTCAGTTGGTAATGTATAATTATTTTTATACATGTTGGATTTAATTTGCTAATATTTTGTTGATGATTTTTGCATTCATTCTCATAAACCTGCAGGATAAAGTCAACAACCTACACAATTAAGTCTGCAGAACTTCCAAAAGGGCTCTGAAATTGGCAATACTGGTTACTTTTAATTAGAGGTCAAGAAGGGATAATGTTGATTAGTTAAATATCTAACTGAGCAAATATTAAATCCCTTCTTCCCCTTGACCATTTTTCTAGCCAGGTAATTTCCTCCACTATAGAAGAAAACTACAAGTGTACTTTTATACAGAGTATAAAACCAAGAACGTCACTTTCCTGGATTTCCCTGTGTACTTTTGAGGGCAAACACACCATGTTTACAAGTAAGAGATTGTGTGAATATATGCATATCAGATGCTGAGCACCTTTCCCTTTACGTTCTTAACTATGCTACTGGAAAGCTGAAAGCTAGGCTTCTCCCTCTGGGCAGGAGAGAAAAAAAGTCTTTCCAGAGTGATTTTGACAGCCTTAGAATAAAGACAGAAACGCATTGACCCTCAAAGGGATTCCTTAAGGAAACTTCTCATTGCACTGTTGTTATAGGAAGGATCACAATCGACGAATTTGTGCTCAGAGATATCAATCAATTTTTTAGCTTTCTATTCCTAAATCTTAGCAGACAACTGAGGCTTATTAGGCAACTGAAGAAACTACATAATCAGAAATACAGATACCAAAACCAAGAGATGAACACCACAAACAAATGTAAATCAACAAATATATTAAACATACACAAAACAGGCATGGACAAAACTGTGGAAGAAACAAAGCATCTGTAGAATAAAGCAAACTTTAAAACATATATCAAAAATATTCTTACAAGGTAATAATTGGATCATGCCATGATGTATGAAGAATAGGGTGCCATAACAGGGAACATTTAAGTTAATAAAAATTTTAAAGAACACTGGATTGCATAAATTAAAAAAAAAAAAAAGATTCAACAGAAGATTTGAAAAAACAAGGCAGATTTTTTTGCCAAATTAATCAAAAAGACAAATTGATAGAAACATAGAAGATAAAATAGAATTAAAAGACTACTTTAGGATACCTAATATATAAGTAATAAAAATTTCAGAAAGAAAGATATCAGAAGAAATCAGAGGGGAAAGAATGATCAAAGAAATAATTCATAGAGAATGTGCCAGAAATGAAGGGTTTCTCCCGGCAGAGACTCAACAAGAAAAGAAAACTACAGGCCAATATCCATGATGAACATAGATGCAAAAATCTTCAATAAAATACTGACAAGCCAATTGCAACAGCACATCAAAAACCTTATCCACCATGATCAAGTAGGCTTCATCCCGGGGATGCAAGGCTGGTTCAACATACGCAAGTCTATAAACGTAATTCACCACATAAACAGAACCAAAGACAAAAACCACATGATTATATCAATTGATGCAGAGAAGGCCTTTGACAAAATTCAACAGCCCTTTATGCTAAAAACACTCAATAAGCTAGGTATCAATGGAACGTATCTCAAAATAATAAAAACTATTTATGACAAACCAACAGCCAATATCATACTGAATGGGCAAAAACTGGAAGCATTCCCCTTGAAATGTGGCACCAGACAAGGATGCCCGCTCTCACCACTGCTATTCAATATAGTATTAGAAGTTCTAGCCAGAGCAATCAGGCAAGAAAAAGAAATAAAGGGCATTCAAATAGGAAAGGAGGAAGTCAAATTGTCTCTATTTGCAGACGACATGATTGTATATCTAGAAGACCCCATCGTCTCAGCCCCAAACCTCCTGAAACTGATAAGCAAGTTCAGCAAAGTCTCAGGATACAAAATCAATGTACAAAAATCACATGCATTCCTATACACCAGTAACAGACTTAAAGAGAGCCAAATCAAGAACAAACTTCCATTCACAATTGCCACAAAGAGAATAAAATACCTAGGAATACAACTAACAAGGAATGTAAAGGACCTCTTCAAAGAGAACTACAAGCCACTGCTCAACGAAATAAGAGAGGACACAAACAGATGGAGAAACATCCCATGTTCATGGTTAGGAAGAATCAATATCATGAAAATGGCCATACTGCCCAAAGTAATTTACAGATTCAATGCTATCCCCATCAAGCTACCAATGACCTTCTTTGCAGAACTGGAAAAAACCACCTTAAACTTCATATGGAACCAAAAGAGAGCCCGCATAGCCAAGTCAATTCTAAGCAAAAAGAACAAAGCGGGGGGCATCACAATACCAGACTTCAAACTATACTACAAGGCTACAGTAATCAAAACAGCATGGTACTGGTACCAAAACAGAGATATAGACCAATGGAACAGAACAGAGGTCTCGGAGGCAACACAACCTTTCTACAACCATCTGATCTTTGACAAACCCCACAAAAACAAGCAATGGGGAAAGGATTCCCTGTTCAATAAATGGTGTTGGGAAAGCTGGCTAGCTGTGTGCAGAAAGCAGAAACTGGACCCCTTCCTGACACCTTACACTAAAATTAACTCCAGAAGGATTAAAGACTTAAACATAAGACCTAACACCATAAAAACCCTAGAAGAAAATCTAGGCAAAACCATTCAGGACGTAGGTGTAGGCAAGGACTTCATGACCAAAACGCCAAAAGCATTGACAACAAAAGCCAAAATAGACAAATGGGACCTAATCAAACTCCACAGCTTCTGCACAGCAAAAGAAACAATCATTAGAGTGAATCGGCAACCAACAGATTGGGAAAAAATTTTTGCAGTTTACCCATCTGACAAAGGGCTGATACCCAAAATTTACAAAGAACTAAAGCAGATTTACAAGAAAAAAACTAACAAGCCCATTCAAAAGTGGGCAAAGGATATGAACAGACACTTCTCAAAAGAAGACATACGTCAGGCCAACAAACATATGAAAAAATGCTCATCATCACTGGTCATCAGAGAAATGCAAATCAAAACTACACTGAGATACCATCTCACACCGGTTAGAATGGCGATCATTAAAAAATCTGGAGACAACAGATGCTGGAGAGGATGTGGAGAAATAGGAACACTTTTGCACTGTTGGTGGGAGTGTAAATTACTTCAACCATTGTGGAAGACAGTGTGGCGATTCCTCAAGGACCTAGAAATAGAAATTCCATTTGACCCAGCAATCCCATTACTGGGTATATATCCAAAGGATTACAAATCGTTCTACTATAAGGACACGTGTACACGAATGTTCATTGCAGCACTGTTTACAATAGCAAAGACCTGGAACCAACCCAAATGCCCATCGACGATAGACTGGATAGGGAAAATGTGGCACATATACACCATGGAATATTATGCAGCCATCAAAAAAGATGAGTTTGGGTCCTTTGTAGGGACATGGATGAACCTGGAAACCATCATTCTCAGCAAACTGACAGAAGAGCAGAAGATCAAACACCGCCTGTTCTCACTCATAGGCGGGTGTTGAACGATGAGAACACATGGACACAGGGAGGGGAGCACTACACACTGGGGTCAGTTGGGGGGAAATAGGGGAGGGACGGTGGGGGGTGGGAAGCTGGGGAGAGATAGCAAGGGAAGAAATGCCAGATGTAGGTGATGGGGAGGAAGGCAGCAAATCACACTGCCACGTGTGTTCCTATGCAACAATTTTGCATGTTCTTCACATGTACCCCAAAACCTAAAATGCAATAAAATAAATAAATGGGAAAAAAAAAAAAAGAAATGAAGGGTTTGTATTAGAATTAGAGATTGAACGTATACAAAACATTCCTGCATCAAAGCACATAATGGAGCAATTACAAAATCCTTCAAAGAAAAAGAAATCATATTGGCCTCAGACTTCAGAGTCACATAGGAAGGAAAAGGACACTGGGACAATGACTTTAATAATTTCCAGCCTAAAATTCTACATCAATGAAATTACCAATGAAGGGTCATGGCAGAATAAATATATTTTTTGATAATTATGAGCACAAACATTTCCTCTCCATTATTCATTTCCTAGTAAAATACTGGAGGATAGGGCCACCAAACCAAGAAAGTAAGCAACAAAAAATAATCATATGGATAAAATAAATTGAAGATCCAAAATAGTAAAAAGATAGAGGAGTTCTCAGATGACAACTGTTCATCTGATATAGAAAGGATAATTGTCAGTGTAAATTGGGTCATATTTGCAAGTTCCCAGAGATGCTTTTACAAGAAAATTAATTTGTAATAATGCTTGATGTGTCTGAATGTCTTCCAAAGTTTAGATAATTGGAAATTTAGTTCAACATTAAATTTGCTTTAAGAAAATAGTAAAAAAGACTAAAAACAACAACAACAAAAACAAACAATTAAGAATTAATTCCATGGGGGAAAATTGTACAGACAAAAAAGAATTCTCACTAGTCATTAGAGCTGTTCAAAAAATAGCTGGTTCTTTCATTCTGGGTGCATAGTAGTCAGGGGACTTCTCTACTCACTTAAACTCAGAGTGGTAATGTGAATTGATTTGCCCAAACTAATATGAGAAGTGATGCATGTTACTTTCAGGCAGAAGCTTTGAGACCAAGCATGTTCTTTTTATTCATACAATCAAATAAAGGCAGGCAGTACGATGAACAATTCCCCAAGGCCACCATGATGTCCATGTCCAGTAACAGCCATGACAACATGGAGCGGAGTCTCAGCCTACAGTCAGAGGACATGTACAATGGGTGTAAAATAAGCCTTTGCTCTGTTAAGCATCTTTTTCTGAATTACTTGCTATTGTAGTATAATCTAGTTTATTCCAATTCATACAGAAATTTGTTCAGAATTTGTTTTATTGGCATTAAAAACATTAAAATATGTTGCAAAGGCTATAGAATAGGGAATGAGATGGAGAGAAATATGTATCAGGCTTGTAAATGAAACAATTTATATTTTGCTATGGCAAAACATTTGGTAACATTGTTACTCATGATACCTTAAAAGGCAGATAACATACTTAAATATCCTGTAATTTTAGGAAATATGTTGAAAAGTTAAATATTGATAGCTTGAGTTTATTATTATTGCCTGCATTTTAAAAAGTGCTCAAGGAAGTAAAGGAAAATTGGCTGGTTTCCAAGCATGTATGAAGGGGAAGTAGCAAGAGTTCAGAATTGTGGGGTTGGAAGACAGAATTCTCATCCTCATCCATTAAGTGATAAAACCTAGAACATGTTGGCTAACAAAGGCCAATTAGGATTTAGTTTTGTGGCAATGATAAAATAAATGATACAACCGTTACACTATTTTTTACAATCTGGGAGTAAATTAAGATGCTTCCCAATGAATCCTTTCATCTGGAAGAAAGAGACAAAAAGTTTAGCTCTATCCTAACAACTCATTCAGTCAAGATAACCATAACTAAGTGACAGAGTGGGGGGGGGGGGAAGAGAGAGAGAGAGAGGACAGAAAGAGAAATATTGGAAAGAGAAGAACGGAGAGAGGTTAGTCTAAAAAAAGTGTATGTGGTTAGCACATGGTTTGAAATAAAATATATATGCATCTGAATAAATTTGTAGGAAGTATAATCAAAAGAAAAATTCATGACAAGGAAACAGGCTAGGAAAAAAAATGTTCATTTCCCAAAGAGTACATATATCCCAATATCCATTCCATATGTAACCTAAGATGGTAATAAAAAATAAGGGGCTTACCCAAGGTTGGAAGTATGGGCCATGGAGACCAATGGGCTGAACCACTCAAGGAAGACTTCACTCCCCATTCTCATAACTTTTGCCTGAGAGAATTTGAATTCCTTTAAATTAATGACTGGTGTATTTCTCTCCTTGTTCCTCTTTCTGAAAGTGTTGATTGAGTCATTCTATCATTCTATTTCTATTCCACAATTGTATATTGATTCTCTCTCTCTCTCTCTCTCTCTCTCTCTTTCTCTGTGTGTGTGTGTGTGTGTGTGTGTGTGTGTGTGTGTGTGTGTACATACTTAGTGTAGCTGATAATTTGTTTTTATTTTTGGTGTTCATAGGTTTCACAACTGGGAGAAATCATATCTGTGCCAGATGTACACTATCACAAGATTATTTACTTCATGCTCAATACTATGAATGGCAAGAATTTTTGAGTTTTATCCCTTGGGAAAAAAAGGAGTTAACTTCTCTCAGTGATTGCAATGTGTCTCTCATTTTCGCACCATTGAACAACAATACTCTTACATTGAGTATACACCTATCCCAACATTGTATGTTGAGTGTATGGAGTGGGACATGTTTTGATCAAGTTGAAGGATACCAAAAGAACTATATTTAGAGAATTATGCCTGAGGAATGGAACCTTTATCTATATCTAGACCAGATTTACATAATGAAATCCTAGTTCTCAGTCCCAAGCCTGATGCTATAAAATATAACTCACTCCAGAGGGGTGAGTATATTTTAACAATGGTAGAAACATAAATAATTTGTATAGGGTGAACTGGAGACTTTAACATAGTGGATAGAAGTTATTCGTTACTTCTTCCTTGAGTCTTGATGGGCTTTTGATTTTCTTTTTGACCCATAAAATATAGAGTAAAAGATGTTATATGAGTTCTGAAGTTACATAATAAAAACCATGTGGCTACTGCCTAGCCTTATTCTCTTGGGACATTATTCTGAGCAAGGTCTACTGTTATATAAAAGGTGTAGACTATCATTCAGGAAAGGCCACATGTCAGCTCAAGCTGACCTCCAGCCAATAGCCAGTATCATTTCCAGCCATCTGAGTGAGCTATCCTTGTTATCTTGCCCAATCAGGCTTTCAAATGAGTGCGGCCACAGCCATTATAGATGTGCAACTGCCATGAGAAATCCCAAATGAGAACTATCCAGTGGAGACCTTCCTGAATTTTTGACCTACAAAATCATGGCAATTTAAAATTGCTGTTTTAAGCCACTAAGCTTTGGAACAATTTGTTGTACAATAGTAACCAGAAAATCTGTCTGTAGTTTATTCTCAACATGGGAGTCAGGGTGATCTTTTGACAAATTAAGGGGAATTATGATACACCTGCAATGAAAAACCCTGCAATGAAGTAGCCCTACCAGAGGGTCCCAATTCTCTGACATCATTAGCCACTGTTCTCCGCTTACTCAGCTTACAGCCATGCTGGCCTCCGTAATGTTTGCATATCCCCTCCCTTGATATACTCATCCTAGGGCCTTTTCTTCACCTGCTTTCTCTACCTGGAACCTACTACATCCGCAGGTTTGCTTGCCTAGCTTCTTCATGCCTTTTGTAATTTTGCTAAATCTCCTCTCATTGGGACCCTCCCCCATTCCTCCTTTGTTCATGACACACTTGGTATGCTTCAATCCCAGCTACACTCTCTTCATTCTATTTACTCTTTGTAACTCTTTGCACCTTCTAACATATTTGTTTGTTATATCTTTTATCCGTTTACAATCTCTTTTTGCTAAAATATATCAATGAAAGGAGGAGGGTGTGTGTGTGTGTGTGTGTGTGTGTGTGTGTTACAGGCATCCCAAATGCCTGTAACAATGCTTGGCATGCATTATGGCTTATAAACTTTTGTTAAAGTGTGAGTGAAGAAAAATGTTTTAGTAGGCAAATCTATTGAAAATTAACATTTCTTAAGATTAACCTGTTAAATTTTTTAATTTTCCTTACAATTTTAAAATTCAAAGTTTACTTAACATTTTTTTACATAACCAATTTTTATAGTAAGAGCATATTAATTTTAATTAACTATTGCTTTTTTATTGTACTTTGGTCTCTGGGGTACAAAAGCAGCATTCAAATCCCAACATTATGAATCATTCAGAGTTTTAGATCTCAAAGTCACAAATTATTGAATTGTTTAATATGAAGTTAAATGATGCCATTTTGCTTTTGAACATTTTGGAGTTAAAGTCTGCCTCCTGATTTTATGATAAACTAGGAAAAATAATAGTCAAAATTCAGATTTTGGATCTTATGAAGGGTATCATTCATCTTCTATAATTAAGAAAATTCCAAAGCAATGCTGATACACTGTCCTCATCTCACTCTATTAAGTTACACCCATGATATCATTGTAAGCTAACATAGTTTTCACTCACAGTAATGCTCCCAAAAGAGTATCTTTCCAGAAGGTCCTATTTTAGGATATTTAATATGTGGTAACTGAGATTTTTGATAATTTACTCAATTTTATTCTGATGGCTGTTTAAAGAAACACGTTTAATTAAGCAGAATAAAAAGCCTTTGCATTCTTTATTAATAGATTTGCTCACCGCACAGACAAAAACTTGCTAAGAGAATTTTCATGTATCTCAGACATATTTTTAATTCACTTCTTAAGCTAGTTTTGAAGACTTTGCAATATGTATATGATGATTACTTAGCACGACTATAGGTGCTGGTAGTGTAAACTGAACCTAACACTTCATTCTATAAAATAGAAACATTTATCAGATAGCTAAGAGAATTTCCATAGAGAATACGTCCACTGAACATCCACTTAATTTGCAAGAGTTCAAAGGATATTCATTCTTAACTGAATGACATCAAAAAGAATTGTAAAAATATCTTGTCAAGCAGCATTGTTGTGCTGTCTAGCTTTTTAATCATAGCTTAATGTTCATACTATTAATGCTCCTGCAAAGACACATAGAGGTCAAGGATGCAGAGAGAGAGAGAGAAATAGAGAAGGAAAGAATGTGTTAATTACATTTTCTGGGAGTTTGGTAAGATGCTGTGACTGCCTCTAGTAAACTGTATTAATACTATATTTATAAGCATATGATCTCATTTTAAAATAATTCCTTGAATATAAGAATTTAAGAGATTGGCAAGACAAGAGTGAGTCAAGGTTTAAGTATAAAGAACTTAATTAATATTTATGATAATACAAAGAAGTATATATAAATAAATTGAATTGATATATTAAAGAAGAAATTTAGTCAATAATGTGTATAGTTGGCATTCAAATTGTGTATCTCATTTTATTTTTTATAATCTAATTTTTAATACTATAACAATAATATATGCAATTGAATATGAATATATTTATCAAGGTGATTAGAATTAGCATTTGATGTAGGCATATTATGTATATTTCTATACAGCTATATAGTAAAATCACCCACTATCCCTCAAAAATGTATATACATATATGTGGTCATGTACAGGCACGTTTTATCATTACTCAAAGAGAAGTATCAATTACAAGTGTTCTGGTTTGCATTGGTCAGATAATTTATTATTTACACCTAAATGAAAGAACACTTCCTTCTCTTTTACTTAAAAATCTTTCTACTTACAAGCATTAATTCTAAAATATGTTCACAGATGTTTAAATGTAGATGCAGTGTCAGGATTTCCCTCGAGTACTATAAAAAGACTCTAATAAAAATTTTGTATTGATATCTTGTGTATTTTAATATTGAAAGTAACAGATAACAGTATCAAATACATGATATGGCCTAGAGTTAGCTTTCCTGAATATCTAATGTTCAATTTTAATGAAGAGACACCTTATTTTTGCCTTCTTTTATCAGAAATTTCAAGAGCTATAATTTTCTTGCTGCTCTCAGAGACAAAGCATGCCGATCTCATATAGCAAGTGTATTCTGAAGGCTATAAATATTTGCTATTCAGAAAACCTCAATGAGGGTTTAGTTATTTAAAACTAAAGAAAGAAAATTACTATCAATAATTGGTTTCAGCTAATTAAATGTTTTTATGCAAATAGGTGGACCCTAAATATGACCTGGAAACAAAAGACTGCTTAACAGTTACTATTAAGCAATACATTAGTAGATCAATTAAACAGAACTTCTTTTTAATGAATGTGCTGTACCCTCGTTGTCATAGTAACCTGGAAAGAGAAAGCTTCAGAATGCTAATAACATGAGAAACACAACAAATGTTTGTAAACATACACCTTGAAATTTGCACAATCAGTGAAGTAATAAAAGGGTGATGCAAAGAATTTCTCAGCAAAAGAGAAAGGACGCAATTCAGAATTCAAGGTATTACATCATTTTTTTTCAATATGCAGATCAGCTAAGAAACTGCCAAACATCATGGGTCTCACTCACATGCATTAGCTGATATAAGAAACAGTCTGCATTCAGGCATTGAAAGCAATAACTAAAATCATGTGGTATTAAGGATTAGTGAAAAATCCATGTAAGTTATTTTTCAGAGTGAAGAGGAAGCTAAGATAGGGCTAAAAAAAAGAAATTCATCACATATGTAACATTTTTACCCAAATATATAACCTGTATAAGTCTTTTTTTCTCCTTTAATTTTTTCTCCCTCTAATTCTCTTGTGTGAAACCTCTTTTACCCCTTTGTTTTGGTTCATGCATTAATAATATTTGATTTGACTTAAACAATTCCTAACAAACTGAAATGTCTGGAGCTCTATAGACAAATACTGTTATTAATGCAAGTACAATTACTGAATTGAACAAGAAAAATAATTTGGGCCACTTTAGGTTCCTGACATCCAATGATAATTACTCCAATTTAGGTTATACTTTAAAGAGAAACAAAGCAGCGAAATCTCAATTCTATTCATCCAAGAATTAATTTCTTTGCTATTCACTATTATGACAGAGTATTGGATTCTTTTAGAATCTAATAAATCAGAAATTTCCCAACCATTTTGTACCGAATTTCATTCATAATTATTGAGATAGTAGTTGGGACAAAGAGAACATTCCGGTGTCACTGAAAGCAAAGATAAGATAAAGAGGGTGGCATTGTCCAAGGACATAAGGTTTGTATCCTGTCTCAGGAGCCTACAAATCTGACAGAGTGTGAATCTGCCTGTATAGCAGGCCCTGGCTGCTTCCTGATTGGCGAAGAGTGAAAAACCTTTCTCTATCTCTTCCAATTCGCTCAACTTGAGTTAATTATTATAGTATCATTGCATATTGTTGATTTCATGTCAATTACATAAAGGTGGTCAATGTGTTTGCTGCTTCAAATAACTGTGATTAGAAATGCACTTTATAATGAAACATTCCTTAAGGAAAATCATATTTCTCCAGCATCTTGTCCTGGGACATAGGAAGAACATTATATAACAACCCATGTGCTACTGTTAAGAGGTCCATATTTTCTTCCTGCCCCCATATTTATTCAGGCTCCACTCTCTAAACATTTGATTAGAAACTAACACTGTTTTGATGAAAATCATTAAATATTTATTGCCTGATTCTTCTAGATATTAAAACCTGGGATTAATTTTTCAAAGTTCTGAAGGAAAGAAATTTTTTGACAAAGTTCACATTAAGTAGATTTTACTGAACAAAAACAGCAGCACAGATTATTGCAAGTGTTATTACTCTTCTAATTTGAGAAAAAATCATTATATGAAAAGACCCATCTCCCAAATAACCAAAATAAATAAATGTTAACTTGTATCATATTTGCTTTAGATCTTTCCTTTCATGTGAGGAGGAAATAAATCATCACATAGTTCAATTCCTTTTATCATTCTGAGGCTTAAACATTTCTTCTGTGCCAGCAGGCAGCCATGATCTTGAATTTAGCTTGTAACAATTTGAAACAAAGGTTCCACAAAAAAAGAATTCAGAAGTAGCATAGGGAAAGTTTTGATTGTCATATATGTTGTACTATATCTGGATGCATTACTGTGTTTTATTGTTTTAAATTTTTATGTTTAAACAATGAAATCTAATGAGGTTATTCTAACATAGCATTTCTGAAGTTGACATATGATATTTTATTTATCCATTAACCTGTTGATGTTTAGATAATTTCATATTTTACCTTATACAAAAATGCTGCACTATTTAGCGTAGTCCTAGTATTGTCATTTCCTGGGAGTAAATTATCCCATTTTTTGGATTGTTTGCTTACGTATTTTTTTCGTGTACATTTCAGGTTTGAATTGACTAGTATTTCTTTCTGGTTTTCAACAACTTTTTCTTCTCTTACCTGTACTTGTCCTTCTGAACATAGCAATTATCTATTGTCTCTGTCCTCCTCAGGTACCTACTTAAGACCAGGTAATATATTGGTGATTGGGCTCTCTGCTTCTTTATGTACACTGCAAAATCCATCACGTATTTTGTCCCAAGTTAACATTTTTAGGCTATTTTTCCTTCCTTCTTTTTCCCAAGTCAAGTACCTGTAGTTCCATACCAGAGTGCCAGATATTGACCATAGGCTGCTTTGAGTGTTAATTACAATGGGAGGCTTTTCTGAATGTCTAGTTTTGTTGCATCAAGCCTGGCTGGTTATTGGAGGACATAAAAGTACTTTTGATCTCTAATAGGAATTTAATTTCATCTTTTGGAATAAAAGGCTTGGGGAATGTAGGTAGTAAACTCTAGTAGGCTATTGATATTTGTAACAAACCTAGGCTATTTGACAAGACATGTGGGCCAGAGGTAATCCTAGCAAGATGTTAAGTAGAACAGATGATCTTCCTTAATGTAAGAGTAGGTCATAGCTAAATGAACAAGGCATTCATTCATTCATTCATTCATTCTTGCATTCAGTCAATAATTATTTATTGACCATGGGCTTTATGCCAAACCCTGGGATAAAACTAGGTCTAGTAATATGACAAGATGCAGTCTCAATCTTCCTAGTACTTATGAAATTGACCTATTGATAATTTGTGAGACTATCTTATAGCCACATAATAGTTTTAACAGGAAATACAAAGGAAAATGCATTATTTCTAGTCTCCCTCTCTCTACAAGAATATACCTGTACCTTCTAATTCAGGAGATTAACATTAGAAAGGCTTACCTCTGTTGTGGGTCTGAGAAATCTCCTTGTTGGGGCTCTCCTGTATGAAATAATTCAGGAATCCAAACTTCTTTAGCTTGTGTTGTTCCCATCTTAAAAACATGGTCACCACAGATGTCACCACAGAAGAAGAAAAAAATGTCAGAGGTTTGAGATAGATATATTTCCAGGGCCACATACAAGTATGGGTTACATCATTCCCATGCATAATATATTGCCAACAACTTAGTCATGTGGCCCCCAAACTGGCTGCGGGAAAATGTAGCCTTCTATGGTACCCAGGAATTGGAATTACATTTGTAAACTCCTTATTAATATTTGTTGTTTTGTGATTATTTCTGTAAATAATATATTTACAGATTATTTCTGTAAAAAAATCACAAAATAAATAGTAAGGAGAAAAATGAGACGTGTAATGATATAAATATGAATCACTATTTTTAATATAGGAAGAGCTCAGTTTGTCATTTTCGTTAACTTTACTGCGTCGTAAGACAATGTTTTAAGTCTTTCATTGGTGTGAAGTTTTAGAGGACATTTGAAGATGCATTCAACAAGTGTTCAACCTGGATTTTTTTAAAAGTTGTGGTAATTTTGTTTCAAAGTGCTATGGGAAATAACTCACTTCTAGGCTCATTATGTTTAAAGTCTTCTTGAGGGTCTCAGTGATTGAATAACCCACTTTATTTTCCAAAAAATGAATAAAAGCAATGATATTGTATTAGTTTCCTGTTGCTGCGTAATGACCATATTAGTCCATTCGGACACTGCTAATATGGACATACCGGAGACTGGGTAATTTACGAAAGAAAAGAGGCTTAATGGACTCATAGTTTCATGTAACTGGAGAGGCCTCACAATCATGGTGGAAGACAAAGTCACATTCTACATAGTGGCAGGCAAGAGAGGGAGCATGTAAAGCAGAGCTCCTTTTTATAACTGCCAGATCTCTTGAGACTTATTCACAATCACAAGAACAGCATGGGAAAGACCAACCATCATGATTTAATTACCTCCCACCAGATCCCTCCTACAACACATGGGAATTACGAGAACTACGATTCAAAATTTGGGTGGGGACACAGCCAAACCATATTACATGATAGTTGTTACCACAAACTTTGCAGCTTAAAAAAATCCTTCATTTATTAGGTTACAGTTCTGTAGGTTCCAAGCCTAGGTACACTTGGCTGGATTTGTTAAGGTTATTACAAAAATCAAGATGTTGGCCAGGCCAGGCTCATATCTGGATACTGTGGGAAAGAACTCACTTCCAGGCTCGTTAAGATTTTTGGAAGAATCCAGTTCTTTGTGATTTTAAGCCTTAGGTCCCAGTTTCCTTTATTGCTGTTGGGAGAGGCCATTCTTTTCCCTAGGAGGATGCCCACATTTCTTGCAGTTTGGCCAACAGCAGCATATTGAGTCCTCTCATGCTTCAAATGTTTCTGCCATTCTTTCCTGACTTCCTCTGCTGTTTTTATGGGCTCAAGTGATTACGTCAAGTCTACACAAAGAATCTTCCTATCTTAAGGTCAACTGGGCCAAATAGCTTAACAATATCTCATCAAATTCACCAGTTCCAGAGGTTAGGGTGGCACATCTTTTGGGGTGGGAGTAGAAGTGGGGAGATTTTTAAAATTCTGCCTACCATAAATACATTTAAGGAAAGTAATTTTTTAAATCCTTGAAGAAGAAGGTAATGCTCTAATAATTTTCTAGGAGTGCTAACTTAGGGCAAATATGGATATAGTCGTTTTCTAGAAAATCATTAAAAATCCACTGTCTTTATTTGCTTGTATTCTCTGTACTGCATTTTATTTATATAGAAACCTTATTTTATTTCATGATTACTCTCATCACAAGGAGTAAAATATAGTATTTTCTCAGTAGGAGATAAACATAACACTTGAGAATACCTGGATGTTTTCTCATGTGCAGTAAGGGCTTGGAATAAGCAATAGACATATGACAAATGCACAGATACAATGTCTGTATGTTGTCATTTGTATACCAGAACCATGGTACAGGAAAGAGTCTCTGAGCATGTAGGTCCCTCATTAATGCCATTTTACATGTTGAATGTTGACAATGAAAAAGATTCTCTCCTTAAAGCTTTGAACATGGAACTATGAAGATCAAGAAATATGTGGATTGAATTGTCACTGCCAAGCACACAACTGAGATTTATGTACAGGAAAAAAAATATAATAGTGATAACCAAGCATATTTTGTAAAAGCCAAAGTTAAATGGTGTAATTTCAACTAAAACAACTTCAAAAGTTAACAAAAAATGTCAACAAATACAAGTAAATCATGTTTGTTTTTTATTTTTACACAGAAAATTATGAAAACTTTCATAACTTATATTGATGGCTGGCACACAAAAACAAAAGTTAATTCTATTTTTTGTTTATCTATACACATGATAATTTCTCTATACACACAGCATCTGTGTTCAGTAAAGCCATTTTCCGTGGCTTTTTTTCCTTCTAACATTTAGCTGTAGTTTGCACAAGAAATACAAAATTATTTTAATAGCAGTCTAAAATATATTAATTGGCATTGAAATTATTCAACATTACCAAAAAGTATAAGGTCTTATACATAAAATCACTGAATTCGTGGTAAACAAATTTGGATTTATGTATTCAAGTGAATCTTCTTCAAAAAGTTATCTAGGGTTTGTAGAGAGTCATCTTTATTAACACTGCTTGCTATTAAGCAATGCATTTTTGTAAAGTTATAATTAAGCAAAATATTTTTGTAACATATCCATTCAATGAATATTTATTTGTCCCAATTACATTGTGCTTTTTATTTTTGTTTTTTCCTGTTGATGTGTGTAGATGTTGCCCTTAAAACCCACAGGGCATTTGTGTTAAATGTTCTCACCAGTAGGGACTATTTTTCTTTTGATTATTTATTTGATCTACTAAACATTTACAATTTAACTTGCTGTTAAGTCTAATTTCTAAGGTAGATGAAAAAGACATTCTTGCTCCCAATATAGTATATTAGCACTATATTCTTCACTTGTCCAAAGCAACTTCTAGATTTCGGACTGTTTATTTTCCAATATCATATAAAACCGATGTTTTCCTTTATAACACAAGCTCCTTTACTCAAACAGCCACATTATTCCTCCTTCTTCCTTTATACACTAAAAACCTTACTAGTTTTGTGATGTTGGGCAAGTAAACATTTCTGTGCTTCATTGCACTAATTGTAGGTACCACGTATGGTTACTGTTTCCTGGACCATGGGTCTTCTTTCCAGGATCCAAAACCATGATGAATATTGCTAATATGGTTTCAGTTTCACATGGGGTCCCTTTGTGCACAAGTGTGCCCCTAAGACTTACAGGTGTACCTCAATGATTTGGTGGGTTGGATTTAGACCACAGCAGTAAAGACTGCAATAAAGGTAGTTTTGCAAAATTTTTGGTTTCCTGGTGCATGTAAAAGTTACATTTACACTATATTATAGTCTCTTAAGTATGCAATAGCATTATCTCTAAAAAAATTACATACCTTAATTAAAAATATTTTATTGCTAAAATATTTTATTGATAAAGTTAAAGAACTTCCATTATTTATCTAAAATTACTACTTTAGCTTTAAGGTTCTATATGTACAGCAAGAAAGTCAATTAGCTTCACAAAGAAACCACTACCTTATCCTTATTAAAGAATAAGTAGACTTTGCAAGGAAAAAAATAGAGCTATAGTGTTTCTCCATTTAACATGAATAGGAAACCATGGAAGTAAGATGAAACAGTGAAAAAAGTAAGTCCTCAGGGAACATAATAACCTCAGTTTATGAGAAAAGATTAATTAAAGTCCAGGTTATTTGTTGATAATAACAGCTGATTTTCTCATTCTTTTTTTTTATCAAGGCTTTACTATAAAACTTTCTGTGTCTTTTGGATTATTAAGTTTTAACTTGACCCAAATAAAGATAGTTTCAGATTTTCAAAGAACGTCTCCATCATTACAAATTTTATTCAATCTCTAAAAAAAAAAAAAAACAAATGCATGAAAGAGTTTGCAATTCACCCTAAATGTATTTAACCCTCTTAGTCTTTAAATAATACATTTTAAGTGAGTCACTCTAATAGTCCAGCTATGGCACTATGAACATCGGCAGCCTGAGACAAAGACATTGTGTTTTCCTAGAATACAATAGTATATATGCTCCTCTTCTCAAGAACCTAGTATGACCAGCTACAGATTGCAGAAAGGAAAGAAGGGCTGCCACCACCATGATAATTGTGATAGTTTCCTGATGTTTTCTACATGGCAGAGGTTCGTTCAACATTCTTCTGTTACATCTGCTCATTTAGATACCAATAAGGAATAAGTAGAATGCACCAGATAGTTGGGTATATTAAAAGGCTTTAGAGCCTTCAGAGAAGCCAGTTTCTGAGTACTAAAACCTGCAGGCAGGGGCTAGGATTTCCTCTTATGTCTCAGTTTTATGCCAGCATTTAATATCCCCTTAGTAATGTATTTCACCAAATACTTTGACTTACTTGCCTCTCTTAAAACAGACAACAGTAGGAGGAGAAAGTAATGTATAGGAAAAATTATTCTGTTTATGTTTAAACAAGAAAATATTCATAACACCAAATATTAACTAGGGAAAGGAGGGTGGCCAAAACCTTGAGATTTTAAGTTGAACAAGTGAAAATGACAAGGTCTCCTTGTCTCTACAAAAAATTTTAAAATACGAAAATTAGCTGGGCCTGGAGGCATGTACCTGTAGTCCCAGCTACTCAAGAGGTTGAGACAGGAGGATCACTTGAGCCCAGGAGGTCAAGACTGCAATGAGCTGTGATCACACCACTGCACTCCAGCCTAGGCAACAGAGTGAGACTCCATCTCAAAAATACGAACAAAAAAAATATTTTTTGAGACTAATGTTTCACCATGTTAGCTAGGCTGGTCTCGATCTCCTGACCTTGTGATCTACCCACCTCAGCCCCTCAAAGTGCTCGGATTACGGGCATGAGCCACTGCGCCCAGCCACAAAAAATTTTTTAAAAAGAGAGATGGATTCTGTCACGAAAAGAAGGGATATTGGACCGTCAAACACAATAGGTATCTTGGCACCTTTGTTCCTAAGTATATCAGTGTAAAGGTTGAACTAGGGGGCTACCAAGAAAGGGTTCTTGACTGATTCCTGTATGTAGAGTTAGCTTTTGATACTGAGCAAATTACTCCAAAACTTGGTGGTTTACGACAACCATTTGGCTGACCACGGTGGCTCATACCTGTAATCTTAGCACTTTGGGAGGCCAAGGTGGAGGGATTACTTGAGCCCAGGAGTTGAAGACCAACCTGGACAACATAGCAAGATCCCATCTCAGTAAAAAATAATGGGCCGGGTGCAGTGGCTCATGCCTGTAAAAAAAAAAAAAAAAAAAAAAAATGACAAGGTCTCCAGGCAGATATTCAGATATTCTTAATAGCAAAAGCACTTGTGAAAGCTTACCCAGTGATATTTGCCCTAAAGTAATAAAATACATGGGTATGACAGAACTGCAAAAGAAGCTGTGAATGTTCATTTATTTAAATATCCAGCTGCACATTCCAGAACAAGCAGGTGGATCTGCAGAAGAAACTACTTTGTCTTGTGATTTGTGCAATCCACAAGCCAACATGGTACTAATGGAGATGACTGGAGGTGGATAAAGTGAAGGAGAAAATTGAGAAAAGAACCCACTAAGATAATGTAATACACATAGAACATCAATTCTATGTAGCTGTTTCTGAGACCTATATTCCAGCATTGACTTCTATGTCAGACAGTCCTGAATCCTTTATTTTCTAGTGAAGAGCTCAGCATGAATCCACTCAAATTTATATTCTTTACCATCTTGCTTTAACTATATTTTCCTGTAGGGCTTAATGATATCGTACTTCCTAGTCGTCAAAGCCTGAAGTCTCTGTATGATCTTATTCTCCTGTTTTCTCTTGCTCCTAGAACATGGTTCTAATATGTTTCTCTCCCCCTCAGGAACTTCTCTTAGGTGATATTAAAAAAACAGAACATTTAACTTGCTATAAAAAGATCTATCTGATGAAACTTCCAAACCATTCACTTCAAACTGTTTAGATTTTCACCTAGGAGAGACATTTTTATGGAACAACTTTCAAATTTTCTTGCTCCTTTTATTTCTGGTTTAAGGTCTATTATTTCTTTGTGAAGTATTTCCCAAACATTGGCACCCATAATATTGTCTTCCTGCTTTGAATTTCAATAGACTATTTGGTTGATACTACTGATATGATACCTATAATATACTTTATTTTTAAACAAACAATCTTTTCATATTAGTCTATTTTGCATTGCTCTAAAGAAATGCCTGAGGCTGGGTCATTTATAAAGAAAAGAGGTTAATTTGGCTTATGGTTCTTCAGGCTGTTTATTTGGTTTATAGTCCTGTCATGTGCTCAGCTTCTGGTGATGGCCTCAGGAAGTTTTTACTCATGGCAGAACACAAGAGGAGCTGGTGTGTTGCATGGCAAGATGAGGATCAAAATAGAAAGGCGGTGTTGGAGGCACCAGGCTCTTTCCCACAACCAGCTCTCCTAGTTCTCCTGTAAACTAAGAAAATGAGAAGTCACACATTACTGCAGAACAGCACCAAGTCATTCATGAGGAATCTGCCCCATGACCCAGACACTTCCCTCTAGACTCACTTTCCACACATTTTAACATGAAATTTGGAAGGGACAAATATCCAAACTATCTCGCTTCATTAAGGGGTTAATATAACCTACATTATACAAACAGTAAATGTGAATAACCCACTATGTCTGCCCTTCAGGAAATTACTTGTTAATGTGCAAAGAAGGGTGGCATAGGCAAGTAATCCAGTTGTTATTATTTACTGTGCCATGTTTTTTGTGTTCTATAACTACTTTGTGTATCTATATAAATGCATATCAAATATGCTCTAAGTTCATTCAAGTTTGGGGCAGTACTTAATAAAACTGATTGTGGTAGATGACAATAATATGCTTTCGACCGATTGAAATAACAAATATTTATCATCTATGAAGTTCTGTGCTTTCTGGCTTTACTGTGCTATAGCAAAAGGACACGGTGTCTTGTGTTTGCTTTTGCTTTTGGGATGCTAATATACAAAATTTCTGTCTGGACCTTCCTTTTAGTTTACTTTAAAATGAATAGTACAAGGGCTGAGGAAGAGAGTGATGAGAGGGTGGAAAAGAAGAGGTTAGAGAGAGAGAGCAATAACTAAGCACCCCATTATGTAGACTGCAGACTGGGAATCTACTCCAGATAAACCTGGAGGAAGACAGTGTCTAAGGTGTCAGCCTACTGCTGCATATTCCTTTACCTTTGTCAAATATATCCCTAGCCATCCATTTCGAAGTCTACCTTGTGAGCTAAAGATTTCCCCTAGGAGGTGGCTAAAAAGCCCAGTTGGTGAAGAAGGAAGCTCAGGCTGTCACTGAGATGGTGCCTATATCAGGTCAGACACACACTTGACTTCTCTTGAGTAGTTTCCCAATTCAGGTTCCTGGTGTAGATCTGTATTACATTTACTTTTCCCTTATTTCACTGTCCTCTCATTTATTCTTAGGGTCATTGCTCCAGATTTAGAAAGGTGAAAAATATCAGGTTGCAATGGAGATTAAACAATTCTAGCTACACATTAGTTATTGGAAAAGAAACTGTGCGACCAGCAGATCCTCAGAAAGAAAAGATATTCATTCATTTCCAAGGGTCTGTGGCTGCCTTTCTAACAATGTTTCCCTTCTGCACACATCTCTTAGTCAGCAAACTGACTTTTGCTAGTCCCTTCTGTACTGCAATGTGCTTAACTACATTTCTTCAGTATGGAGCACGAGGACAGAAAATATAATTTAATGCAGCCTGTGCTTATTACCTCAGGAAGGAGAAGCAGTATATGGAAGTCCCTCGGGAGATGCAAGTGCTGCCATGTCAAGCTTCATCAGAGCCCTAGTTTTCTTCATGTCATGGCAAAGTGCCAGTTTAGCTTTAACTCAATTCTCTTGGGTTGAGAAGCAATTGGCAAAGGATGCATTTCAAAACCCAGAACGCATTTCTTTTGTGCCTTTGCTGTTTTAACTTTTATACGTGCTTTAAGTTCACCTGTCAAATCTTTTTATATACATGTATATATCTCATGCAAGTGTTGTCTATTTCCATATAGTGCCAAATCAATAAAAATAGACTATTGGTTTACAGGTGCACATGCGTGTGCACGCACACACACACACACACAGAAACACACACATGAGTGATTCAATAAATGAAAACAGACTTCATTTTTCAAGTACTTTACATTCCAGCTACATTAAGCCATATGTATGTGTTTTTCTGTTTGCTTTAAATAAGTTTGTCAGGTACTTTACAACCAACGTATATGTCCACAGTGTTTTGTATAAGTTTTCCTAAGGTGAAGTATCACATTTGCAATGACTTTTTTTTTTTTTTTTTTTTCTTTTTAAGACAGAGTCTCACTCTGTCACCCAGGCTGGAGTGCAGTGGCACAATCACGGTTCACTGCAACTTCCGCCTCCTGGGCTCAAGCGATTCTCCTGCCTCAGCCTCCTGAGTTGCTGGGATTACAGGCATGTGCTACCACGCCCAGCTAATTTTTGTATTTTTAGTAAAGACAGGGTTTCACCATGTTGGTCAGGCTGATCTCTAACTCCTGACCTTGTGATCCACCTACCTCGGCCTCCCAAAGTGCTGGGATTACAGGCCACCGCGCCCGGCTGCAATGACTTTTTAAATTGCTCACCAAGATAAATAAGCAGATGGATGGATAGATAGATAGATAGATGACAGAAAGATGATAGATAGATAGATGGATAGATAGATAACTTACACAGTGAGAGAGAACAAACATGATAGAAAGCAAATATGGCAAGGCGTTGACAAATGATGAAATGAGTGAAGGTTATACAGTATTCATTTTACTCTTTTCTTTACCTTGTAGATTTCATTTTTTCCAGTAAAAGACTGGGGAAAACAGTACTTCCGTAGACACAACTTTTGATCTTCTTAAACTATTAAAGGACAGATATTGCATGTCTAGAGCTGAGCTTTTATGCTTGCTTTGGATTGGGTTCAAAGACTTCTGGAAATTCACCTAGGTTCTAGGGTGCCTTTGTCTAGCTGGAAATCTGCAGGCCTCGGATCAAATATAATGTATGGGTCAGAACATCACTAGGGTTTGGAATAAAACAAAGGCATTGCAAAGAACAGATTTTCCTTTAAGTCAGAAAGAGCCAAATTGGCTATTATTTACAGAGCAAGAGAAAAGAATTTTTTAAAAGCCTGGCCAGCAGTGAAGCGCAGAAGAAAGGAAATAAAAATTGACTTCCACTCAAACTGGCATATGATTAAACTATCCCGCTTCCAAATCTGTCAACTATTTGGAGGATGCAAGGAGGTTACGCGGGGGTGGGTGAAATGAAAAGTGGGTAAAAAATAGTCAAATTGTAAAGGGTCCTTGGTAAGAATAAAATGAAAGGGGGGGCCATTGTGCTCTCTAAATAAAATTGACAATCAGTCAATGCTGTCAAATTCACCCTAATAACAGCAGGGAATGTCAAGGAAATGAAAGTTCTTGTCACTTTTGTGTTTGAAATTTGTGGCTTTTCTTTAATGCCTAGATTCTGAGCTGCTCTCAGAATAAGTAAAGGGAGTAAGAATAATAGCACAATTCTATGTTCTTGGAATCACTTTGTTGCCCTGTGGGAATCAGGAGGTATCCTAGCATATGAACCAGCAAACTTACGCTGGGTTGGCTGTGCCGATAAAATCCGAAAACACCAAGGTTCCATAACTTAATTGTTGGAAGAAAGAATTTCTCTAAAAATGACTGCATAGCTGCACAGAGAGTGAAGATTTTATTTAGGGAATACATGAATAATTAAATTTATTTCTAAAGCAATTCAATAAACATACATTGAGGGTTAATGTGTTCCAGGAGCTCTGCTAGATGCTGAGGATATCATAACATTGTGGGTAGGTTCTGCCCACAGGGAGGGTGGTAAATCTGTTATTTGAGCAGGTTCTGTATCTAACAGGAAGCTTTTTCTGAGTCATGGCCCCTCCCGTGAGATTCTCACAGGTCTGTAAAGCATTCTGGTTACACCTAAATGTCCAGTTGACTTGCACGTAAATAGAGTTATGATTGATGATATCTTTGAGAAGCTCTAGAAAACCTGAATTTAACCTAAACCCTCTAGAAACTCCCTGGAATGGATTAGAGCCTCCCAATAAGATCAAATAAAAACACAAAGATCAAGACCTCTTTTCAATTAGAAATGCAGCTAGGCTCAGTGAAGCAATTTATGTGGATGTTAACAAGTCCCTAATTCCTTTAGGGATCCATCTAGCCCCAGGGTAATAGGTAAAAGTTCTCTCAATTTATGGTATCATTGGTGGGGAGCGGGTGGGGAGATAGGGTGGGGTGGGGGGGTTATTGCAAGAGTGGCAGGTGATTGTAATTGAAATACTAACTTGGTTTATGTTTCCCAATGGTCTCTTTTCTTCCCCCGATTTTTTTTCACGTCCATTCAGGCAGCAGGTGGCATTGTCTATTTTTGGGCAAAAGATATGCTATCAAAAAGTAGTAGAAAAGAGAACATCTCTTCTTGCCCTTTGAATTTTAAAATTTTAAAGATTTTAATTTGAAATTTTAGGAAGGAGATCATAAATAATAGCAGCCTATCCACCTATAGATCAGAAAACTAGTCCCTATTTTGTAGGGGAAAAAAGACATTTATTTGTGTCTTTAATTCATTTTCTCAATGTTTCTAAGCTTTCAGTATACAAGTATTTCACTTCTTGGGGTAAGCTTGTTCTTATGTATTTAATACATTTCTCTGTTCATGGACTAGAACAATTAATTTTGTTAAAATATCTATATTACCCAAGTCAATATGCAGATTAAATGCTATCCCCATTAAAATCTTAATGGATCTTAAAATTCATATGGATCCAGAAAATATCCAAAGTAGTCAATGTGATATTGAGAACAAAGAACAAAGCTGGAGGCATTACACTTCCTTATTTCAAAATATATTATTGAAACTACAGTAACCAAAACATTATGGCACTAACGTGAAGGAAAACATAATGACCAATAGAACAGAATAGGAGCTCAGAAATAAGCTCACATATATGTGATCAGCTGATCTTTGACAAAGATTCCAAGAATACAAAATAGAGTAAGGATATGCTCATCAACAAGTAGTATTAAGAAAACCGGACGTCCACACGCAAAATAATAAAAGTGAACCTCTATTTTACACTACACACAAAAATTCAGCTCAAACTAGATGAATGAATGTAGAAAATATAGAAGAAAAGTTTCTTACCCCAAAACCTAAAATGCAATTAAAGAAAAAAAGGAAAAAAAAGTGCAGCTAGACAGGAGGCATGAGCTCTGGTGTTCTGTAGCCCTACAGAGTGACTATAATTCACAACAATTTATTGCATATTTTCAAACAGCTAGAAGAGCAAATTTTGAATGTTTACAACACAAATAATAACTGTTTTAGGTGACAGATATGTTAATTACCCTGATTTGGTCCATATACATTGTATACATGTATCGCACTGTGCCCTATAAATATGTACAACTATAATGCATCAATTAAAAATAAAAAATAAATAAAAAGTGAAAAAAAAAAAAGAAAAGTTTCTTGTCACTGATCTTGGCAATAATTTCTCGGCTATGACACCGAAAGCACAGGCAATACAAATAGGTGAGTGGGACTACAACACACCAAAACGCTTCAGCACAGTAGTGTCCAATCAACAGAGTGAGAAAGCAACCAACGGAATGGGAGTAAATCATTGTAAACCATTTACCTGACAAGGGCTTAAGATCCAAAATACCTAAGAAATTTCTATACCTGAATGGTGAAAACAAACAAAACACCACAAAACTAAATAATTCAGTTTAAAAATGGGCAAGGATTTGAATACCATCTTTTCAAAGAAAGCGTACCTATGGACACCAGTTATGTGAAAAGGTACACAACATCATCAATTATCAGAGAAATGTAAGTGAAAACCACAATGAGTTTTATGGATAACTTTTAAGGTAACAACTTTGAGAATAACTATTATCAAAAAGCCAAGAGATGACAATTGTTTGTGATGATGTGGAAGAATTGGAACCCTAGTGCATTGGTGAGAATGTAAAATGGTAAAGCCGCTATGGAAAACAGTATAGTCGTCCCTCAGAAAACTAAGAGTAAAACTACCATATAATCCAGCAGTCCCACTTATGGGCATATATCAAAAAAAAAATGATATCAGGATCTCAAAGAGACAACTGTACCCCAATGTTCATTGCAACTTAATTCACAATAGCCGAGTTATAGAAAAAATCTAAATGTCCCATTGATAGATAAATGAATAAGAAGAATGTAATACAGATGCACACACACACATACACACACACACACACACACACACACACGCACACACACACTGGAATATTAGCCAGCCTTAAAAAGAAAGGGGGAGGAAATCCTACCATTTGCAACATCATATATGAGGCTGGAGGACGTTATGCTAAGTGAAATAAGTCTGTCTCAAATGAGCAAACACTGCATGGTTCCACTTACATGAGGTACTTGAATAGCCAAACCCATAGAAACAGAGAATAAAATGTTGGTTACCAGAGGCTTGGGGAAGGGGAAATAGCAGGAAGTTGTTCAGTAGGTACGAAGTTTCAGTTATGTCGGATGATTAAGAATACAACATGGTGCCCATAGTCAACAAACAATATAATACTGTGCACTTTTATTTATTAAGAAAGTAATTGCCAGAAGAAGTGACTTGCACTTGTAATACCAGAACTTTTGGAGGCTGAGGCAGGAGGATTGCTTGAGGCCAGGAGTTTTAAAACAGCCTGGACCACATAGCAAGCCCTTGCCTCTTCAACGAATGTTACCTGGCATGGTTGCTTATGCCTGTATTCCCAGCTACTGAGGAGGCTTAAGCAGGAGGGTTGCTTGAGCCCAGTAGCTTGAGGTTGCAGTAAGCTACAATTGCACCACGACACTGCAGCCTGGGCTACAGAGTGAAACTCTGTCTCTTAAAAATAAAGGTAGATCTCATAAGTTTCTTAACACAATAACACACACATACAACACACAGGGACACAAGAAAACTTATAGAGGTGATGGATGTGTTTGCGTGTTTGTTACTTTGCGATAATGGTGTCATGAGCATACACATATGTCCAAATTAATCAAATTGTACATACAATTGTGTATAGTACGTAACACTTGATAATGATAAATGACTATGTTACTGGTTTACGTATCTACTATGCTATTATTTTTACTTTTTTTTAGACTGTATTCTTACATATTTTAAAGTATAGTTAACTGTAAAACACAGCTTCTGGAAGTATTCCAGAAGAAGGCATAGTATCATCAGAGATGACAGCTTCATGCATGCTATTGCTTATGAAAATTTTCCAGTAAGACAAGATATGAAGGGGGAAGACAGTGATACTAATGATCCTGACCCTGTGTAGGCTTAGGCTAGTGTATGTTTTTGTGTCTTAGTTTTTAACCAAAAAATTTAAAAAGCAAAAAAAAAAAAGAAAGAAAAAATTATAGAAAAAAGCTTACAGAATAAAGATATAAAAAAGAAAATATTTTGGTTCAGCCATATGATGTGTTTGTGTTTTAAGCTAATGTTATTACAAAATAGTCAAAAGTTTAAAAAATTAAGACATTTATATGGTAAAAAAAAGTTACAGTACACTAATTTTAATTTATTCTTTACAGAAAATATATTTTTATAAATTTAATGTATATACAGTATTATAAAGTCTACAGCAGTGTACAGTAATGTTCTAGGTCTTCACATTCATTCACCATTCACTAACTTACCCAGAGCAACTTCAAGTTCTACAAACTCCATTTATGGTAAGTGCCCTATGTTGATGTACAGTATCCAATATTTTACATTATATCATACCTTTTCCATGTTTATATGTGTTTTAATACATAAATACTTACCTGTCTATTAAAATGGCCTATAGGTCTGTACAGGTTTGTAGTCCAGAACCAGTAGACAACACCATATAGCCTAGGTGTGTAGTAGGCTATACAATCTGGGTTTGTGTGAGTATACTCAATAATGTTCACATGATGACAAAATTGCCTAGTGACTAATTTCTTTGAATTTATCCCCGTATATCTTTGTAGGTATCAGGTGATTACCAAAAGAAAAAATTCCACTTGGTTGAAAATAAACATAATATTTATGTAGTAAATCTTGCCTTTATATTTTCATTTTTGTAATATTCTATTTAAATTATTAAATTATACTAATACTGAGTTGCTCTTTGCACTAAAATTTTGAAATATTCCCTGGGGTAAAATAAATTGGAAGAGTAACTTAGCTCTGTCACAAAACACACTCACTATCAGGCACTGCAGAAGCAAGTCAGAGAACACTTGCTTTATTGGCTGACTGATTGATCAATTGATTAGCTTGAGGCTTACTGTGCTCACCTAGAACAAGGTAAAACACCATATTCACAGAAAGACTTAGCTACACAGAGATCTAGGGTTCCAGATATCATATGAAATCAACATCCAAACTCTCAACTTGCATATTCCAAAGCAGTCTGTTAACAAGAAAGTCCTGTCCATTGAGAAAGCTGTTTGTCATCATATTCATTCCCACTATATCAGTGGAATTTTAAATACAACTATTTACTAGAAAATCCCTTTGTGTGTTCTTTAAATAGAGAAAGACAGAAAACAAATAATATCTGTATGTGTTAAAATAAAAAAGAAGTGTTTGAAAATAAATTTTATCTTCTTTTAGAAATGAAGTCCCTAGAAATACCCCCATCAGGATGTTTAAGGATTAATTTAATTGTATGCTAAATGATGACAGTAGTGACATGGATAATACAAACATGCAAACAGTTTATTGGCAAAAGACTACAGCAGACAAAATTGAACTTAATGATAGACTCCAGTTAGACTTAGCCTCAGATTTACTCCCTTCAAATCTCCCTAGTTGCTCAAATGTGGCTAAAAGAGTGTTGATCCTGACTCCCAGTTGCCATTTCCTCCCGCCAACATACAACCAGACCAATACTCTGACAGGTACATCCTAGTACCAAGGAGCATCAAAACCTAACTAAACTGGCAATTTTTTGAAAGTGGTGTGCAGTACTCACTTCCACAAACAGCTGAGCTCTCTTGTTCCATGGCTCTCTGTTCTCTGTTTCCATGGCTTACCTTTCTATCCTCATGAGCCTGTTCTCATGCTGAGCCTCCCTCTCCTTGGTAGAAGCTTTTGACTTTATTCAAGATTTGGTTTTCTTAGAAGGCAGCCTTAAATAAAGAAGCTTATAATTATCCTAGGATAATAAAATACTTTTTGCCTTCTCTAGCAAGTACTTTTGGTATAAAGACTAGTACCCTTCTGGTTTAAAACCTCTGGTATCTACATAATTTTCATTCTGTCCCTGAGGCATGTCTTTTCTGGTGAATTCACTTTTTGTTTCTTTCTGTGTACCTAATTTAATATTTTGTTTGATCTATATGCCTGAGTTAAAAATATTTGTGAACACTATTATCTTAGTTTCATTTTGCTTCGGTTACACACATTATAAATAATTTGGTTCTTTTCCCTTGCTTGTTTCTAAAAATCATCCAAGAGCAAAAATAAACATCCTGGGTGGTGGATGTAGGACAGCTAATTCAAAGCTACTAAGGTGACCACCATCTAAAACTTCAGTCCAAATTGCTGACACTCTCTGACAGAATATATGGGATTTTCTTTGCTGTTTGCTATAAATAAAAAAACAGCAAATTTGAAATAATAGAATAATAATAAATAAAAATGAAATGAGATTCTCAAACACTAAAGCCAAAGTTTCTGGGAAGCCAGATGGCTGTATATTACAGCCAATTCTTGAGCATACTTTTAAACTAGTGGGCAAACAATTTCAAGAAAAATTAGAGCACTAAGGGTCAAAATTATATTCTCTTTAAAAACCCTGCAACTGTAAATTTAACATGTATATCCTTCTGCAAAGCTATCTGTCTATCTCTGTTTTTTTTCTACCTATTTTGAATCTGTTGACTTTTCTGCTAGTGTTCAGATAAAACTCAATGCTTATGGTATTCCAAATAATATTTTTTAAAAGTCTTAAGTGTCTTTCAATTAATGACTTTACAAATTACAACAGCTTTAACTTAATCAACCACGTAAATATCTTTTGAAAATGTAAATTTACTTTTGCCTAAATAACAATTGCTTAAGGTCAATGAAACAGTTAAGAATCGATAGCCTGAAAGGAAATAAATAAATATTTAGAGAAGTTAGGCTCTCAGATCAAACAGGTTATAATCTAGAGACTCAGAAAAGTGGCATAAGATACCTCTGCCTGACATAAATTTACTCTTTTTGCCACATAAAGGCTGAAAAGAAAAAGCAAACAAATCAAAACTAAACAAGAAAACACCTAGTAAAATGCTTCCCTCCCATATTGACTATTCAAGCAAACGAGATTGGCAAACAAAAAATAGACTTGTTACTAAAAATTTAAGGTCAGTGGGAGATTTTGCTTATCTCATATAATTCAGCCAGTCCCAGCTAAAATGTTGAAACTGAAAATTTACTTCTAAACTCACTTGAAGCTGAGCAGTTTTGGTTTTAAAATCAAACTGCTATGAAAATTGCTTCACCCAAAAGTTTAGTCCACAGCTTTCATTATGTTACTTGTTAGAACAAATCAAGTTTAGTCCTGTAAACATGTCCCAGTTCATCAGAAATACAATTTGTATCAAGCTATCTTTTGTAAACTTGTGATTCTGTGTTCCTACTTAATTGCTAAAATTCTAAAATGGAAGCTATAAGATCTTTGTGTGTGTATATGTGTTTAGGTGTATTTATGCATATCCACATGTATTGTGATGTATGTTTTGCTTACATGGTAATATCTGACATAGCCAGAAATCTATTTAAATATTTTATTCACATTAATGTAAATAAACAAGTGCTCATATAAGATATATAATAATTAATCCAAATGCATTTTAGTTCATGTGACTTAAGTAAATCTTTACTAAAAGTGCTGACTTTAAAATAGTTGATAAATAAAAATGTCTTCAAAATTGTCCACATACATTTTTGCCTGGGTTTACTGGTAGAACAATTTTATATATGTCTCTACTAGATGTTTGAAGGTATTGGCATTTGACATAAAAATTAGAAAACTGTAAACCAGCCAGTAACAAAATGGTCTTCGTTTGTTCAGTTCTTTGATAAGCAATTCTAATTTAGTATTGTTGAATTAATGGAAAAAGTTATCAAGAAATATCCATATATTTCACTTAAAGTATCTTACTTAAGTGAGCATCTGATATCCATGGACTATAAAATGATTAACAGAAAAATAACTGGAAATAATGATTAGCTCTGTCTAATATCTCATTTTTTATTCATTTTTTATTTATTGAGATGGAGTTTCGCTCTTGTTGCCCAGGCTGGAGTACAATGACACAATCTCAGCTCACCGCAACCTCTGCCTCCTGGGTTCAAGTGATTCTCCTACCTCAGCCTCCCTAGTAGCTGGGATTAAAGGCATGTGTCACCATGCCTAGCTAATTTTCTATTTTTTTAGTAGAGATGGGGTTTCTCCATGATGGTCAGGCTAGTCTCAAACTCCTGACCTCAGGTGATCTGTCAGCCTTGGGCTCCCAAAGAGCTGGGATTACAGGCAAGAGCCACTGCGCCTAGCCTAATATATCAGTTTTTATAAGCAATATGGGTAATTTGTCTAATAAATCTAATGTATTTATGATTTTAAAATAATACAAATGCAAATGAGATGAACGCATATATGTACACTTTTTATGTAACTTAAAGTTTGAAGTTATTTTATGTTAAATTAAATGATAGATATTCATTAAATATTTTGGTCATTTCCAAATAAATTAAATGTTAAAACAAATTGCTGAATACAAATGTTTGTTCCTGATTTCTTAAATTTTATAAAAAGAGGGAATATTTTTCTTGGAGAAATAAATAAACAAAAAAGGGTAAATAAAATTTTAATAAAAATTGAGTAATAAGAGTAAATGGAGCCGTAAATGCACATTTAAATGAGATTGTTAATAAATGGGACTATTAATGCATATTTAAAATTTATGTTATTGGAAAACATGTTTCTGAGAATTATAAAAGGGTTCTCATCTATAAAATTCTTTTTTTTTTTTTTTGAGACAGAGTTTCACTCGTTACCCAGGCTGGAGTGCAATGGCGCGAACTCGGCTCACCGCAACCTCCGCCTCCTGGGTTCAGGCAATTCTCCTGCCTCAGCCTCCTGAGTAGCTGGGATTACAGGCACGCGCCACCATGCCCAGCTCATTTTTTATAGTTTTCGTAGAGACGGGGTTTCACCATGTTGACCAGGATGGTCTCGATCTCTTGACCTCATGATCCACCCGCCTCGGCCTCCCAAAGTGCTGGGATTACAGGCTTGAGCCACCGCGCCTGGCTATAAAATTCTTATATGTGACAGTTAAAAACTGCTTGCTAAAAAATCAAGATTATCAAGTGTTAAAACTAGCACTAATATAAATAATTCTAAATAAAAAGTATACCCCAATCGATATATTTTTTATGCAAAAGGCATAAAAAAGGCACTAAAATGTTCTCTTAATTTTATAAATTGTGTTTAAATTCAAAGGTTATTAAAGCTGTTTCAAAAGTAAATTTAGGAGAGGATTAGAAACAAAGGAAAAAAGAAACCAGTAGGTAAAGAGAGAGAGAGAAATGTAAAAAAAAGTTATAGGTCTAAATTTGTATTTTTGGTTAAAAAAAGAAGGAAGGAAAGAAAGAAGATTGAAAATTATTTTTATATAAAAATAACCTTGTGTGGTAAATTTTGTCTTATTGTAAAATGGCTAGTTATTTAAGAAATAAAAAGTATAAGACAAAGCAAAATATTTAACTATGTTGTCAAAATTCTAAGCCTTTATAAACTTCATGAAGGATAAATTTATGGAAGGAATTTGTGTAATCAAGTTGGCTATCATTAAGAAAAAAAGTAAAAATATTTCTAAAGATTGAGCTTTAATATTAAAAATACACTGGCTGGGCGCGGTGGCTCACGCCTATAATCCCAGCACTTTGGGAGGCTGAGGTGGATGGATCACGAGGTCAAGAGATCGAGACCATACTGGTCAACATGGTGAAACCCCGTCTCTACTAAAAATACAAAAATTAGCTGGGCATGATGGCATGCACCTGTAGTCCCAGCTACTCCCAGCTACTTGGGAGGCTGAGGCAGGAGAATTGTTTGAACCCAGGAGGCAGAGGTTGCGGTGAGCTAAGATCACGCCATTGCACTCCACTTGAGTAACAAGAGCGAAACTGCGACTCAAAAACAAAAACAAAAACAAAAAACAACAGGCTAATACAAAACTAAAAAAAATTGCCCCCACTGTTAAAACAGCAATGTTTTCTTAAAATAATGATCTTTTCTTATTAAAAATTAGGAGACATTTGGTTTACAGTTTTCACTTAATTTTATTAATTTCAGTTTGCAAATGCAGTGTTTTCTGCTCAATGATTTTGTTTCTTGAGGTAGTTTTCATCTTAAATCTACTCAGATTTATATATCCAAAGTTCAACTTTTTTTGTATGTTGCAACACATGATTTTTAGGCCAAGCATCATTGCCTCAGCTCTTTCTTCCCTTGAGAGGGTATAAGATGATACTCTCTCTTTCAACTTTTTAATCAGTTCCTGTAACTTTTTTCTAACATTATTGTTCCCATCAGATGCTGAAATGGTTATCATGGTTTATACACTGCCAGTGGTTTCTCTATTATAACTTTATTCTGTACTCTTGACTTTTCTTATATGTCAAAATTGTTCCATGTAACCAGTAACCTTCTCATGTTATTACTGGAAGCCATGTATTACCCTATACAGGGCACTAGTTTTCTTATTTACACTCCTTTATAACATAGTGTATGCTCATTACCTTAGACACATATTCTTCTTGTGTCTAGTTAAATTCAAGAACCCTTTTCAACAGTCTCAACTTCCAGGTTATCTAAACGACCTTTCCATAGGAAGAAGTAATCACACTATAGGAGTTTTGCTTTACCTGTTTAGTTACTGACCTAAACAACAAATATTTTATATTTTATCAAGATAATTTCCTGTGTTGTCATTATTAGGTTTTTGATCACCCAGGAAAACTGAGCGTTAAATGGGTTAAGAGTTATTTTCTTTAATTCATATAACTTTCTGTATTTCTTATGAAGCCTTTTAGTTACCACCCTGATTAAATGAATGACTACTGTTTCACAGTTACCTGGAATCCTGTTTTGATCAAATGTTTTGAAGCTTTTGACATCTTTGGCAGGCCTCTCAGTGCCAAAATTCTATATTATGTCTTTTTGACTAAAATTAACTTTGAAATTTATCAGTTGGGCCTTTTGACAGTCTCAAAGATGTATCGCTCATATAATCTTATATATTTATTAAATCATTAGACTTACTTTGTAAATAGGATAAGAAACATTGTCAAAAGATAAGTGACAGAATGTCTTATTTTATATACATTTATGAGTATGGTACTAATAGGAATTTTCCAAAATTGTACAAAACTCTCAGAAACCTCTCATTAGTTAAATTCTAGATATCACTTTCTATGCCACAAAATGACTAAAGTTTTTGACTATTGCTTTTAACGAAATTTAATCATATTTTAAACATGGCTATTCTAAATTTTGTCATCCACAGTTAATGTTTTTATTTTTCTTTAAAAGCATTTGTAATCAGTTGCAGTCCAAAAAATTTTTTTATGGCAAGGACCTAACAAATACTCTTAAGCATGGATTTCTAATAACTTTAAGGGTAATAAACTAAATTTTGTTTTCAAAACTCTAATGAAGGAACTGATGGGTTCATGAAGATGCTAATCAAGATGAAGCAAAACAAAAACTACATGAGATTGAATAGTGATGTAGATAATGCTTTTGTGATTTTTATTTAAAACATTGTTCATCTTTACTTTAATGGCTTATTTTCCATATAAGAAAATTTTCTCTTTAGTTATCTATAATTTACAACAACTTGATAAAGTATACTTTGTTAACAAAAATGAAAGCATTTACTTTTTCTCCCTACTCCATTCCATCGAAATTCAAAAACTATTCATGAGCATTCTTATAAAAATATGGTTATTCACATACCAGTAAAAGTCTGCTCTCTCTTTATAGCAAGATACAATATAACACTGATTATATAACCAAGGCTTTCACTAAAATAGCACATTTGAAAATGTATAGCGTGCCTGGCTTCAAGATTTCTGTGCCTTCTAGTGAGTAGATAAAAATTGTCACTTGCTGACAGGCTTAGAAACCTTGACTCTAGGTATAATCTACAGCCTACATTGGTTTGGCTGCCTAGGCTCAAGAAATTTTAAATCTGAGAATCATATGTGATTGATGAAGAGAGGAAACGTTATGTTTCTAAAGCAAGCTATATAATACATGTTATTAAATTTAGCTCCGTACGTTGTTTTCAAGTTTTTGTTATCTATGTGCAGACAAAACTGGATACTGAATTCTTCTAGATTCCTCCAATCCAAATTTCTTCTATGAAATTACTAAAATTAGTAACTGCTCTGTTCCTAAAATATTACATGCTACAACTAGATACATGTTTATGTCTTGTGCCTGATGTATGGGCCACACAGAAAGTTCACCAGAATGCCCACAACCATAACCAGAGACATTCAAACTGCAAACCAGGATGAAAAGTTGATATTTTTACATGTAGACAGGTTTTTCCAACATATCAGAACAATATGTCATGTCACAATGAGACTTACCCCTGTTAATGCGCCACCGTTTCTTACTTGACAGGATAACAGTCATTTGATTCATTCAGTTGGTTGCCTTTAAACTGAAGTTCATGACTCAAAACCATTTGTAAACTGGGTTGTTATATTACTACTAGTTTTACTTCATATTTTCTTTTTTTAAACCTTATATTTGTTACTTGTTAATGTTTTTATAGAAGTACAACTCCTAATAGATGAATGCTGGTCCAACACTTAAAGATGATTTAAAAAAAAAAAAAAAAGCTAGGAAACAGACAAAACTAACCGTAATGATGGACTTTGGTTAGATTTAGCTTCAGAGTCATTCTCTTCAAACCTCCCTTCTTGTTCAAATGTGGCTAAAAGGGTTTTGACACTACTAGTGTCATTCACTCTCTCCAATATGCAACCAGACCAGTAACCCTGGACAAGATCATCTTGGCACTGAGGCACATAAAAACCTAACTACAGGGGGATTGATCAGTGATGCTTTTGAAGAAATATCTTGATCAAAAGAGAGAAATGTGAAAGCTGTCAGAGCCAAAATGGAGTCACTTGGGTTGAAAAGAAAACAAAATAAAACACTCAACAAATAGAACTAGGGAAAGCTATGAAAAGAGAGTTTTTATGCATAAATGCCTGATAACAAGAACTGTCACCAAAGACTGCACAACCCACAGATCTGTACAGAGGTCATCACAACCTTAAACACAAAACATTTTTCTGAGGCCACTGTTATCTAACCTCAAACTACCATTACACTTTTTACTGATCTGTGTAGCCAAAGACAATATTCTCAAAACAATTATATAATCCTCCTCATTTTTCCTTTAAAAAGTTTGGTCTTTCTTAATCTTCCTGAATATGCATATAGCTTACTATGAAATGCATATTCTTATTGCTGTGCCCTACTCCCAAATATATGGGATTTTTTTTAGTGATCTATTTTTTAGTGATCTGTGTTTGTTACGTAGGTTGACAATGCAAACCAAAAGACCTAGGTTTTCTTCCTCCTCTAATATCTCAATATGCAAAATAGGCTGGAAAGAAAAGAGCGAAATAGACAGCTGCTGAGTCTGAATGTAACAGAGTGAAGCACAGTCATCCTCTCACGCTTACATATACAAGTCTACTTATGAAGTGAAGAAGACCTGAGGAGCTGGTTAGAGTCACACACACACACACACACACACACACACACACACACACCCCAACACTCATACACACACACACACACACACACACACACACACACACACACACGAGACACAAGAGAGAGGAGAGATTTTTTGTCATATGCAGAAAAAAAAAAAAAGATTGGGGAAAATGCAACAAAGGCTATTCATTGCTGGAATAATTAATGTGAAGTCCCAATATAAACTAAATCTGTAAGCCAATACACAGTAGTACTTAGATGGGACTTATGTACCTCTTAATTGGCCTTTTACGCCTTACAGAACTAAATATGATATAACCTATGATTTTTGCTTTCTACAAACATACTTACAATGAATATGCTGTGAATAAGAGGGATTTGTTTATTTTTGATACTTTGATATTTCTTATGCCTTTAATATTATTCTTTCTTGCTACTTATCCTTTTTCTATTACTATTCCTCACATTTATTGTTTCGATCTATTCTCAAATTTAATTCAATAAATTAATAATTTTCATGATCTTTTTCATATTCCTAGTCAATATTTTTGAATGATTATTTTAAAATATATACATTTCAGGTTCATATGGTATACATTCATTGTACAAAATTTGAAAAATACAGAAAAATATAAAGGGTATAGAAAAAAATCCCAATAATATCTTACTCAAAGATCATTTTGGTGTAATTTATTTATTTTCTATGAGTTCATATATATATATATCCCCTCAAAATTCTATATTAAAGAATATGCATAATTTGGCATTTTGCTTTTAAGATATCTTTTCATCCATATTAAAATTCATCAAAATTAGTTTTGAAATGGAATATTGTTTTACTTAATTTTTCTTTAGGTTTTGGATATTTAATTTTTTAATTGTTTATTATCATAAGTAATAAATACATTGTAAATATCCTTTTACATAAGTCTTTTCCTCAATCTTTGATGCTTTATATATTGCGGGTTCCTAGGAGTGGAATTACTGGAATAATAGATAAACATACCAAGCCCTTCTCCCACAAGCCATACTTGAGAATGTCCTTCTTACAAGTTGTGGAAGTCATCTATTATTAAATGCAAGTTTTAATTTGGACATTTTGAACACTGTGGAGATGAAATATTTTCAAAGTTGCTAGTTATATGTATTTTTTAATTGTCTCCCATGTCCTCTACACACTTTAATTGTCTCCCATGTCTGAGTGGACTTGTTTATTCATTTATGAAGCATTAACACTCTCTTCTATCATCATTGTTGTGAGTGCTCATTCATGTAGATGATCGGTCCCACCCATCACCCTAGCACCTCAGCAACTTTTTTTCTCCAAACACTTTTATTTCCTCATTCTGAATTCAGCTAACCATTTTTATGATCAGCATTGTAGCTTGCCATGCCCAGTAAAACTGCCACTTCAGGAAAACGAATTTTGAGAATTATTGACATTCTTGACATTTTGTGTCATCTGCTCTCTGAATATGTGACATTTGAACATTTCTCAACTATGCTGTGTCTCAGTATTTTCATCTGTAAAATGGGATCAATACTAGTCCTTTGCTATGGCATTGTTATGAGTTTGGTTGGCACACAGTAAATGTTCGGCAACTGTTACCTATTATTATCACAGTAATACTATCTATGTAACAATTTTTCTCCTTCATTAAGAAATTCAGCATAAGTCTACATCTTATATACTCCCCAAAACTTTCTTCCCCAGTCCTAAACTTAGATCCTGTAGTCCAACCTCATTAAAAATACACTTACTTTTAATCTCTGACACCTTTTTTTTTTGTATACACAATCCTAGTTAAATTAAACTATTTATTTATTTTATTATGGGCTGAACTGATTCTTCCTCAAAAGCCATATGTTGAATTTCTAACCCCCAGTGTGACAGAATTTGGAAGCAGGGCTTTAAGGAGGCAATTAAAGTTAACTAAGGTCACAAGAGTGGGGCCCTTTATTATGACTGGTGTCCTTATAAGAAAAAAGAGAAAGGGAGGGAGAGAGAGAGAGAGAGAGAGAGCGAGCGCATAGAGAAAAGGCTATGTGAGGACCTAGCAAGAAGGTAGTCCTCTAATGGCCTAAAAGGGAGGCCTCAGGAGAAACCAAACTTGCCATCAGCTTGACCTTGAAATTCTGCCTTAAGAACTGTGTGAAATACATTTCTGTTGTTTAAGCCACACAGTCTGTAGCATTTTGTTACGGCAGCCCTAGGAAACTAATACATGTGGTTTCACTCAACCATAGGAAAATAGGAATAGGATTTTAACTGTATATTTTAAATCATAGGAAATTATATAATTAGGTCAACTGGTATCACTTAAGTTTATGATTACGTGTGCCTAATGTGTATTTATCATCAGCCAAACAGTCATATTTCATTGCTTTCTGTGTTCTTTGCTTCCATTGAAACTGTCTTGTCAATTGCACCACTGGTTTCCATTTTGCTAAATCTGATGGTCAGTTTTTTTGTCTCAATAACCTACCTTAACCTCTCAGCAATGCTTGACACAGTAAACCTTCATCTATGAAAACATTTCTTGTTGGTTTGTTTGTTGATGCTTCCCTCTGTTAATATTTTCTTCAGTTTTGGTAGTTATGTCTTTTTGGGTTGTTCTTGTTGTTAGCTCCTTCTCCTCCTCTTCTTCCTCTATCTAAGCATTAAACATCAAAGAAGTGAGCTCAATCCTGGCTGTTGTTGTTCTCCCTATTTTCATTTTCTCCCTCTAGAGTCTAATCTTACTTTATAAAAACAGTAACATCTTCATATTGTCATTTCTCAAATTTAAATATTTGCTTGTAGCTTCTTCCCCTTAACCACAGACTCTTACAGTAAGCTGCCTAATTGGCATCACCATTTGTTTAAGGTATTGGGAGATTATTTCTTTTCCATAATTTTTAAAGTCTTAAAACATACATATTTTGGTATGTTTAGAATGAGGAAGTTTCTGTATATGTTCAATCTGTTTTTCTGGCCTGGAAATCAGGCGATTTGGTAAGAAAGGAATAACTGTAAGAATGGAATCTCCAAGATAAATTTTCCATAGGCTTGCCCAAGTGCTAGGTCATACACTTAAATTGTTTAAGGACATGTTTATATAAGCTTTCCATAGAATAGCCTGTAAAGTATTACTTAACTGTCTCTAATTTTATACCACCTTTGAGAAAAAAAAAATAGAAAATGTAAAATCTTAAATAATATTAGGAAAAAAACATAGTGACTATTCAAAAATGCATTCATTTAACACAAATTAATACTAGTGCATTATCTCTGCATATTTGGCCAGTGTAGTCAGACAAATTGATGGATTCGTTTTAGGTTGTTTTATTATTTTTTATAATGTTTCAACAAAAAATTGTTTTGGGAGTCTCCCAAATTCTTTTAACCCAACTCTGTTAATGTGGGAATCTGTTGAAATGTTAAAAATGTGACACATAAATTACTTTTTAGAAATGAATAAAACAGCATATGTTAGTCTATCCATTTTTCTATAAAAGTATAAGCAAAAAGCCGATTAGCATTTGCAGAGTTACATGCATTGATCAAAACAGGATATACCCTTATGTATTTATTTATTTGATAATTCTTACAAGTAAATTGTACATATTTTCATAGTTACTTTATATAGTAATATCATATAACTATTATTTATACCACTAAAACAAATTTAACTGACAGATGAAACAGCAGCAAAAAGCTCTTGAGGTTTTCAGATAAAGAATTTTTAAAATGACTATATATTTACTCCATGGAACTTAAAGGTATTTCTCCTGTTTAAAATATACATAATAAATATGGGCAGTCATTTTATCCAAATGTGTACATGAAAATGGGAACAATATTTTTAAAATATAACCAGAAAATTACCCAATATATACTTATCAAACCTCAAGTAGCTGTTTTCGAACTTTTCTCTCTTTCAAGTTTCTTACTGGAATAATGTAAAGTGTAAAGCACTCCAAAATTTATTTTTGCATAATCAAAAAATTGAGTAAATTCAATACAAAGCTCTGCATTATGAAAATAAAGTGTTACTATTATACCAGAAACCATAAAAATGGAGATTTTTGAAAATTTCTCTCCTACTTACAAAAATGTCTGTCCCCAGAGCTAGTTCAAGCACATTTATAACTGAATAGCATCTCAGTCATTTTGGGTGTACCCCTATAGGCTGAAATATATCTAGGTAATAGAGCCATAAAATGGATTAGACAGGTTATCTAATTTAGCACCTGTACTTCAACTAAAATATTTAGATTAGTCAATTATTTTCTTGTTAGACATTTCCCAAGGTCCCAAATATTTCAGTATTTTGTTATTCTCATGATCAAGAAGTTCCCATTCATTTCCAACAAAACTCTCTCCTAAATTTATTCTTTTTGAAAAGCTATATTTGAAAATAGAAATGGAGTAAGTACATAGAGTTAAGGTTAGTTTTCTCCATGGAAGAGGAAGAATTGCATAAAGATATATGAAAGATATCCTGAGTATGGCACATACAGATGTGCAGTTCTGCACAGCACAAAGGTGTCTGCCAGAGCAAATGAGAGGGGTCTGATACTTAACCAGCCTTTCACTTGCCAAGCTATGTGGCCTTGCACAGGACTGCCTCAGTTTGGTGGAAGGGAGGCCTTTTTGTTTGCTTGCTTTCATTGTTTGGTCATGAAGCAACCAGATACTAGCCAAATGAAAAGCCTGAAAATTATGCCTAGAAAAGGTGATTTTTTTTAAACAACATAAATTAGGATCTCCACTTGCAGAATATTGGGCAGCAATGGTGACCACTTGACCTATCTGTTTTTATGCAATTAGGAAAGGAAGGCGTGAGTAAAATGAAAGCAGATCCAAAAATTTTGTAAATGACTCACCTTAATCTACTTTAAACATTATTTAGCCCAGAAGAATTGTCAGGTGATTAACTTACACAAACGCTGAACATAGACAATGCAAAGTTATCTATGGAACAAAACAAAACAAAACAAACAAAAGAAATAAACATTAAAATCTGTCTTCCAAAAATTCACTTCTGGGAGGAAAGAAGAGAGGACTGGTTTGGTTTGACAATATTCTCAGTCTAGTAGCAATAGAATTTCATACTTAGCATGGACTTTTGAGATAAGTGAAGACAGAATTTCTAATTTACGATGAATAAAATCAGCTGGAGAAAAAGAAAAAAAAAAAAACCTCAGGGATATTATGAGATTTTTAGGCTAGTTAATGAAAAAACAACTCAGATTCAATCTTTTTCTATTTGAAATATTCATTCCATTGTTCCTTCCTATATACGCTTATAGTAATTGCCACATTTATTAACCATTTATATGTATTAAAGCTCAGAATATTGATACTTTCCTTATCATTTTATAGATGAGGACACTGATGCACATATAATTTGTTAGCTAAAATCCCTTGTTAGTGCTTACAACAATATTTATGTAAACCAGAAAACTTGATTATGCATAACATACTAAAAACAATTGAGTCAATGATTCCTACCGTATTTTTAAGTATAACTATGTTAAATTTTGATTAAACTATTATTCAAAAACATATTCACAATTTAAAATACTCTTGTAATTTCTAAATGTTATTTTTACTATAACATTACTAATAAGTGCCAATAGTTTTTATTGTCATTTATATTGTTTGAAATGTGGAAACAATAAGTTTAGAATATAAAAATGCTTAACTTAAAATGCAAACAATTCAAAAGTGTTAGGTAGGCACGAAGCCTGCTAGGTATTCCTACCAGGTTCATTCCAACTGTGTGTGTCTTCATTATTTTATCAAGAAATCATCACCTTAAAGCATTCTTTAAAATACAGTATTATTTTAATTTGCTCCAATACACATAAAAAAAATTTTTGAAATTTAAAGACATTATAATTTTTTTTACTTTAATAGTAAAATAAGTAAAATAACATAATTATAATGTGCTCTTCTTTTTTTTAATTGTACTTTACTGGGATACATGTGCAGATCTTGCAGGATTGTTGCATAGGTGCACACATGCCATGGCGGTTTGCTGTCTCCATCCCCCACCCCGTCACCTACATCAGGCATTTCTCCCAGTGTTATCCCTCCCCAATCTCCCCACCCCCTCTCTCCTTCCCCTAGCACCCCACCCTCCAATAGATCTGAGTGTGTGATGTTCCTCTTTCTGTGCCCATGTGTTCTCATTGTTCAGCACCCACCTATGAGTGAGGACATGCACTGTTTGGTTTTCTGTTCTTGTGTCAGTTTGCTGAGAATGGTAGGTTCCAGATTCATCCAAGTCTCTACAAAGGACAGAAACTCATACTTTTTAATGGCTGCATAGTATTCCATGGTGTATATATGCCACATTTTCTTTGTCCAGTTTATCACTGATGGGCACTTGGTTGGTTCCAGGTCTTTGCTAGTGTAAACAGTGTTGAAATGAACATATGTGTGCATGTGTCTTTATAATAGAGCAATTTATAATCCTTTGAGTATATATCCAGTAAGGGACTGCTGGGTCAAATGGAATTTCTATTTATAGATCCTTGAGGAATCACCACGCTGTCTTCCACAATGGTTGAACTAATTTACACTCCCACCCCCACCAACAGTGTAAAAGTGTTCTTATTTCTCCATATCCTCTCCAGCATCTGTTGTCTCCAAATTTTTTAATGGTTGCGATTCTAACTGGCATGAGATGGTATCTCAATGTGGTTTTGATTTGCATTTCTCTAACGACCAGTGATGATGAGCATTTTGTCATATGTTTTTCATAATGTCTTCTTTTGAAAAGTGTCTGTTCATAACCTTCACCCACTTTTGAATAGATTTGTTTTTTTTCTTGTAAATCTGCTTTAGTTCTTTGTAGATTCTGGATATTAGCCGTTTGTTAGATGGGTAGATTGCAAAAAAGTTTTCCCATTCTGTTGGTTGCTGGTTCACTCTAATGAATGTTTCTTTTCCTGTGCAGAAACTCTTAAGTTTAATTAGATCCCATCTGTCTATTTTAGCTTTTGTTGCCATTGCTTTTGGTGTTTTAGTCATGAAGTGCTTGCCTATGCCTATGTCCTGAATGGGTTTGCCTAGGTTTTCTTCTAGAGTTTTTATGGTGTTAGGTCTTATGTTTAAGTCTTTATTCCATCTGTAGTTAATTTTAGTGTAAGATGTCAGGAAGGGGTCCAGTTTCAGTTTTCTGCACATGGCTAGCCAGTTTTCCCAGTACGATTTACTAAACAGGGAATCCTTTCCCCATTGCTTGTTTTTGTCAAGCTTGTCAAAGATCAGATGGTTGTAGATGTGTGGCATTGCTTCTGAGGCCTCTGTTCTGTTCCATTGGTCTATATCTCGTTTTGGTAACAGTACCATGCTGTTTTGATTTCTGTAGCCCTGTAGTATAGTTTGAAGTCAGGTAGCGTGATGCCTCCAGCTTTGTTCATTTTGCTTAGAATTGTCTTGGCTATATGGTCTCTCTTTTGATTCCACATGCAGTTTAAAGTGGTGTTTTTTCCAGTTCTGTGAAAAAGGTCAATGGTAGCTTGATGGAAATAGTGTTGAATCTATAAATTACATTGGACAGTATGGCTATTTTCACAATACTGATTCTTCCTAATCACAAGTGTGGAATGTTTTTCCATCTGTTTGTGCCCTCTCTTATTTCCTTGAGCAGTGGTTTGTAATTCTCCTTGAAGAGGTCATTTACATACTTCATTAGTTGTATTCGTAGGTATTTTATTCTTCCTGTAGAAATTGTAAATGGGAGTTCACTCATGATTTGGCTCTCTGTTTGTCTGCTCTTGGTATACAGGAATGCTTGTGTTTTGTGCACATCGATTTTGTATCCTGGTCCACTCCAGACCTTGCTTGCCTGGAAATCACCTGCAGGGGCTGTGGTGCAGTGAGGATTACTTCCGGATCTTTCCTCTGGTAGCTTCGTTTCAGATGGGTACCCGCCAGATGCCAGCCAGAGCTTTCCTGTATGAAGCATTTTTTTTGTTATTTAGGGGTCTGGGAGCCACTTGAGGAAGCAGTCTGTCACTTTTCTGCCTGCAGAAGTGCTGCTGGGCTGCCTTGGTCTCAGCTTGGCTACTGTGTAGGCTTCCTCTGGCTTTTGTTTACACAGGTAAGATTAGACCCACCTTCACAATGGCAGATGCCCTTCTCCCACCGAGTTCGATCATCCCAGGTTAAGCACAAACTGATGTGCTGGCTGTGAAACTCTCAAGAGAGTGGGCTTCAGTTTGATGGTCTTTGTAGGGGTGGGACCTGCAAGCCATATCACCTGTCTCCCTGCTTTCAGCTCTCCTTCTTTCTGGGGGGGCATGTAGATCCATCCCACAGGCATTCTCAGTGCTAGTCAAAACTGGCCAGATCTGTGCCAACAACTTGAAGCACTGGGCCAGCTGGAGCTGTCACTCAGATCTGTGTTGGTAACTCATGGCGAATTGTTCTCCTGTACTGTGGGTTGTAAAGGCCATGTATCTGAACCAGAGTGCCAAGGGGGTAAAGTCCCCAATCCTCAGGCCAGTTGCACTTCCCGGGTAGGGCAGCACCCTGCCCTGCTTCAGTTTGTCCTCCTTGGGCTACACCCACTGTTCAACCAGTCCCATTGAAATGAACCTGGTACCTTGGTTGGAAATGCAGAGATCACTCACCTTCTGTGTGTCTCTCACTGGGAACTGTGCTCCAGAGCTGTTCCTATCTGGCCATCTTGGTGGAAGTCTTCCTAATGTGCTCTTCTTTTAAGGTAGAAAAACTGATTGTGATGAGCTTTATCTCTCTCATAAATTTTACAGAAATTTATATAATAAAATAATTTCAATGATATATTATGAGATGTACATATTCAATTTAATCATCCTTAATTTAACATCTTTAATAAGAGATTATGAAAGATGTGAATCACTCATGGGATGTTCCAGAGCAGTAATTTTGAAACTTTAGTATGCATCAAAATTACCTGGAGGACTTGTTAAAATATAGGTTTCAGAGCCCCATCTCCAGAGTTTCTGATTTGTTAGATTTTGGATGGGGCTTAACAATTTCCATTTCTAAGAAGTTCTCCATTGATAGCAACACTACTAATCTTATAGTTTGAAAATTCATGTTCTAGAGCACGTAAAATCTTTACATGTACTCTGAATCAAAGAAAAAAAATATTTATAACACCTTAAATTTTCCTCTCATTAAACCGACATGCATTGTGTTATGAACCAGTTGTATGACCAAAAGTTCAGCTCTAGTGTAATGAAAAAAAGTCCTAAACTAGAAAAACACAATTGTGTATGTTAAACACTTGTTTTTAATTTATCCTTAACATTAGTATTTGACAGTTTAAAAAAAAAAAACATTAAATTAGGGAAAAGTAGATAGCAACTCGTTTGAGTGTAAGGTCTTCTGTGGGCTTGAAATGCTTCTGAGATTAATACAAATATTAGCTTATTGTGTCTAATTTCAATGTCAGATGTCAGTTTTTCTGAAAGGATGGTGAGTTACCAGTACCAGTCTCCACCTTTCTGACGTGATCAGATGCTGACTGGGTCTACAAATTGGCCATACTCATATTACTTTCACTCTAAATGCTCAATAATTTCTTCAATATTCAGTGTAAAGTTACCTTTTAAGTTGCTTTTTTAAGATTCTTCTTTTTTGGAGTTTTATATTGTGTTTAATTGACATATAATAATTTTACATATTTATGGAGTACATAGTTTGATGCTTTCATCCATGCACACATTGGATAATTAGCATATCCAGAACCTCAAACACTTGTTATTTCTTTGTGGTGAGAACAATTCAAAATTCTCTCTTCTAGGTATTTTGAAATATACAATACATTATTAACTATAGTCACCCTACTTGGTGATAGAACGTTGGAACTTGTTCCTCCTATTTAACTATAACTTGGTACCTACTGAACAGCCTTTCCCAATTCCCCATTCTCCTTGCTTTTGCCAACTATCAGGACTGATAACTACCGTTCTCCTCTCTGTTTCTATGAGATCAACATATTTAGATTTCACATAATGTCATGTGGTATTTGTCCTTCTTGCTTGGTTTACTTCACTTAACATAATGTCCTCTAGATTTAATCATGTTGCAAATGACAGGATTTTATTCTTTTTTGTCGATTAATGGTATTCCACTGTATATGTACCCACGTTTTTGTTTAGCCATTCATTTGCTGATGAACACTTAGGTTGATTCCACATCTTGGCAATTGTGAGCGGTGCTGCAAGAAACATGGAGGTGCAGATATCTCTTTGATGTATTGATTGCATTTATTTTTGTTATCAACTCAGAGATGGGATTGCGGGATCATATGGTAGCTATGTTTTTAATTTTTTGAAGAACTTTTAAATTGTTGTCCATATGGTTATACTAATTTACGTTTCCACCAACAGTGTGACTTCCTTTTCCTCCACATCCTAGCCATAACTTTTTAATTTTTTTGTCTTTTTGATAATAGCCATCAATCTGGGCTGAGATCTCTCATGGTTTTAATTTGCATTTCTCTGGTAATTGGTGATGTTGAACATTTTTCATATACCCATTGACCATTTGTATATTTTGTTTTGAGAAATGTTTATTTATACGCACAAAAATAAAACTAGACCCCTGTCTCACCACTTACAAAAAAAAAGACTCAAAATGAATTGAAGATTTAAATGTAAAACTCAAAACTAAAACTACTAGAAGAAAACAGGGGAAATGCTTCATGACATTAGTCTGGGCAATGATTTTTTAAATAAGACCTTAAAAGCATAGGCCAGAAAAGCAAAACGGGATTATATCCAACTAAAAAGCTTTTGCACAGCATAGAAAATAATCAACAGAGTAAAGAGACAACCTACACAATAAGAGAAAGTGTTTGTGAACTGTGCATCTGACCAGGGGCTAATATCAAGAGCATAAAAAGAACTCAAACAATTCAACAGAAAAGAAACAAATAATCAGATTAAAAATAAGCAAAAATTTGAATCTTTCTTTTGTTAGATGTAAGTGCTCTGTTTTTTTGTTTTTATGATAATTTTAGTAGTGGTGGATATTGTTGCCTCTCTAACTGGAGTAAGTGGTCAGGCACTAGTGAGATGCCTACACTTTGAGAGAGATCCAAGATGGCTGATCACTAGCAGCTCGGGATTGTAGCTCCCACTGAAAGCACAGAGAACGAGAGGACGCCACACTTTCAGATCAATTTTTGTTGCTCAAGCACCAGGAGATTCCCAGCAGAGGAGCCCCATGGGTCACCAGCGCGACTCTTGAGGCTGGTGAGGCGGTTTTGCCACAGCCTTGGTGCAGCGGTTCTCGGTGCAGAGTCAGAAAAGCACCATCAATCTTAAAGCCGCTGTTTTGGGTTGCTCAGATTTTAGCGCCAGGAATCAACAAGTTGGATGTCCCTTCAGAAACCCAACTATAAAGACGGTAATTATAAAGACCACAGATGGATAAATTTATAATGAAGGGAAGAAACCAGCCTAAAAAGGCTGAGAATACCCAAAATCAGAATGCCTCTCCCTCTACAGGGGATCACAGTTCCTCATCAGCAACGGAACAAGGCCTGATGGAGAAAGACTGTGTTCCATTAGCAGAAGCAGGCTTTAAGAAGTGGATGATAAGAAACTTCTGTGAATTAAAAGAACTTGTTCTAACCCAATGCAAAGAAACTAAGAACTTTGAAAAAAGGTTTGATGAAATGTTAACAATAACACGCAATTTAGAGAGGAATATAAGTGAATTAATGGAGCTGAAAAACGCAACACCAGAACTTCGCGAACTATGCACAAGTTTTAACAGCCGAATTGATCAAGCAGAAGAAAAGATATCAGAGGTCGAAGACCAACTTCATGAAATAAAACGAAAAGACAAGTTTAGAGAAAAAAGGATAAAAAAGAACGAGCAAAGTCTCCAAGAAATATGGGACTATGTGAAAAGACCTAATCTACGCTTGATAGGTGTACCTGAATGTGACGAAGATAATCAATCCAAGCTGGAAAATACGCTTCAGGATATTATTCAGGAAAACTTTCCCAACCTAGCAAGGCAGGACAATATTCAACTCCAGGTAATACAGAGAACACCACAAAGATATTCCTCAAGAAGACCAATCTCAAGGCACATAATCGCCAGATTCACCAGGGTTGAAATGAAAGAGAAAATACTGAGGGCAGCCAGAGAGAAAGGTCAGGTTACCCATAAAGGGAAGCCTATCAGACTCACAGCAGATCTCTCAGCAGAAACCCTACAAGACAGAAGAGAGTGGGGGCCAATATTCAACATCCTTAAAGAAAAGAACTTTCAACCAAGAATCTCCTATCCAGCCAAGCTAAGCTTCATAAGTGAAGGAAAAATAAAATCTTTTGTGAACAAGCAAGCACTCAGAGATTTCATCACCACTAGGCCTGCTTTACAAGAGCTTCTGAAAGAATCACTACAAATAGGAACAACCAGTATCAGCCTTTCTAAAAAATACCAAAAAATAAAGAACATCAACATAATTAAGAACTTGCATCAACTAATGGGCAAAACAGCCAGCTAACATTAAATGGCAGTATCAAACTCACATATATTTTTATTAATTCTAAATTTAAATCGACTAAATCCCCCATTCCAAAGACACAGACAGGCAAAAAAAGCCAAGACCCATTGGTATGCTACATCCAGATCCATCTCACATGCAAGGATACACAAAGACTCAAAACAAAGGGATGGAGAAAAATTTACCAACCAAATGGAGAGCAAAAATAAATAAATAGAAAGCAGGAGTTGCAATTTTTGCTGATAAAATAGACTTTAAAGCAACAAAGATCAAAAGAAGCAAAGAAGGATATTACATAATGATGAAAGGACCAATGTAACAAGAAGAGCAAAAGATCCTAAATATATATGCACCCAATACAGGGATACCCAGATATATAAGACTTATAAAGAGACTTGGACTCCTACACAATAATAGTGGGAGACTTCAACATCAATATTAGACAGATCAATGAGACAGAAAGTTAACATCGATATCCAGGACTTGAACTCAGATCTGGAACAAGTAGACTTAACATTTATAGAACCCTCCACTTTAAATACACAAAATATACACTCTTATCAGTACCACATCACACCTATTTATACGTTTAAATGAAATATTGGTTGGCTGCTTGTTAATTATTTTCTTCCCTCATTTTTTTTATGTCTCTATTATTAAATACAATTACAGGCATACCGATTTTTAGACTGCATTCTAGCCCGGGCAATAAAGCAACACCCCTGTTCTCTCTCCCTCTTCCTCCTCCTCTTTCTTCCTCTCCTTCATTCTTTTTTTTTTTCTTTTTTTTTTTTTTTATTATTATTTTTTTTTTTTTTATTTTTTTTTTAAAAAAAAAAAAAAAAAAAAAAAAAAAAAAAAAAAAAAGATGCCTATGCTTTGAGATCTGGATACTTCATCTATCAGGACTGGTAGAAAACAGATTCTTCAGTCTTTGGAGCCTATGTTTCACCAGAATTTTACTTCAGGTAGTACTAACAGCATTGTGCTGGGTTCAGTAGTGAAGATGTCCTGGTCCTCTAAACTCTTGTCACAGACTGGACAGGAATCTTCTGACTTATGTTACTGCCATAACTTTCTAAGCCACAAGAGAAAACATGCTTAGCTTTGGTGGGTGACTGGGCTTTGTTTCTACTTTTAGGAGCCTCATGGTAATCTCTTTCATTTGGGGAATGAGAAGCTCAAATTAGTAAACTTCAAGAAGGTGGTGAGCTACATTTAAAGGGCTAATCTTCAAATGTAGCCAAAAACAAAAAAGTAAAGCCTGTATAAGATGGAAGGAAAAAGAAGAGATGATGGTTGTGTTAGAAGTGTTAAGAAGGAGAGCTTTCAATACCAGAGTAATAAAAAAAATTCTAAATTTGAAAATCATTAATATATGAGATATCCTAAAGTTGGGTCACTATTACCAGATTTCCTCAACACTAGTAATTGATGTATAGGTTTAATGTGATAGAGTTAACACAGCAGAGATGTGTTTGCACAACATACTTAGCTCTGGTGTATCTGTTGACACCCAAGATACCTGAGCATTAGGGGAAGCCTCTCCAGGACTGAAATTAACACTTGAATAGGTACAGTGTGGGGAGTTGTACTGCCTCATTTACTAGGAGACTGGAGATCCAGTGGTATGTGTGGAGGTTTTTAGTTCTTCCAATGAACATGTAAGGGCTACCAAACTACTCTTGGTAAGAAGATTGTCACACATATAATAGTTACAAAATATACTTAGTTCATATAGACAAGAGCAAGATGGATCACAGAGTGTTCAGCTGACCAACTCATTCATTTGAATTTCGAAAATTGCTTGCCATTGGCTTGCTGAAGTGGATCCCATTAAATATATAGGCCCTATTAAGTTTGAGAGGCTGCCTACCTATTCCTAAGTTGCCTTATATTTCTTTTGTTAGTTTATAACTCACTTTAAGAATGTCTTTCCAATTTAATGGAACACATCTGTATATAACATACTCAATCCAACAGGGAACAACTACATGGAGCACATTTATGCAACTTATTTTTACTTCTTAGGGTAGGTGACTACCTTGGGTGATGATGGTCCTGTATATCTTCCATGTAAGTATTTCCTACTCACCCATTCTCAATTTTTACTATACAAATTTTTTATAATTTTAATATGATATTTTTACTTAAGGCTGTATTATAAATATTCATCATATAGCTCATTACATTTCTAAAATTATATTTTGTAGATATAGAATATTTTTTACATATATATTAGAATTAATGAATCTTTAAATGGCAAATATCCGGATTGTTTCTCTACTTTTACATAAGACTGATGTAAATGAAGTTATGGATATTTTTGTATGGGTCTTATGGTTTCCTTACAATATATTGTGGTTACAGAATTGCTTTTAACATAGATTCTCAAATATTTTCTTCTGGGAGATTGCATCTATAGATACATCCCTATAGGTGTGAGGATTCTTCCTGCCCTGGATTTTGACCAGTACTAGATGCTTATTATTTTACATTGCTCTAGTGATACATAAAATTAGTACCATATTTGATTGATTTTTGCTTTTCATTTATTTACTTTTAAGTTATGTTAAATACAGTGAGAGTATTTATATCATTGAATTTTTCTTAAAAATATAACATATTTCCACTTTGTGTATACTTGTGCGTCATATATATATATGTGTGTCATGTATATGTGTGTGTGTGTGTATGTGTGTGTGTGTGTGTTTTAATGATTATAACTGCTATCTATATGGGGGAGGTAACTGCTGTGGTTTAGATATAATTTGTTTGTCCTCACCACAATTCATGTTGAAATTTGATCTCCAGTATGTCAGTGGTCGGAGGTGGAGCCCAGTAGGGGGTGTTTGGGTCATGGGGATGGATCCCTCATGAATTGTTTTGTGCTATTCTTGCCATTGTGAGTTAGTTTTCACTCTGGTGAGACTGAATTAGTTCTCAAAGGAATGAGTTAACAGAGAATTGCTATAAAACCATGATGGCCCTTTGGGTTTTGTCTCTTCACATGTGTTCACTTCCCCTTTGACCTTCTCCACCATGTTATGATGCAACAGGAAAGCCCTAACCAAAATCCAGAGCTGTTTCTTTGAAGTTGCCAGTCCGCACAATAGTGAGCTAAAGAAACCTTTCCTTATTAGTTACCCAGTCTCAGGTATAGGAACACAAAATGGACTAAAACTGTAACTTTGCTATGTACAATGCAAATTATTTTCTTATTGTAGTGTATGCCTTTTATTTTAGTATTTAATATTTCACAATTTTGGTCTTCTTGACCTATTATTTTTAATCTTCATAGTAATCTCATATTCTTTAAAATGTTTAATTACTTGTGAAAATATGTGTCTATATGCTTATTAGATATTTATGTTTTCATTTTTTCTTTTAACATTTAACTGCTTGAGCTAATTGCTGCTTATTTTGTATGGTATGTGCTTTTTTTTTTTTTTTTCTAATGGAGATTAAGGCATTTTCTCTTCCCAGGAGAAGACTTTTCTTTTGCATTGATATTCGCCACTTCATTGTACCACTTTTTGCAAATGTCTAAGTCTTATTTCTCCCTATCAAAAAAAGCCCAACTCTCCCATTTTTCATCTTCCGATTAGACCTCTTTATTAATTCTTACCTGAAACACATGGTTTTCAAGTTTGCCCACCATTTGGGATTGATAACCACTTTGTTGACCAAAATTTCTTTAAGCAATTACATTATTTATGTTGGCCAATATATGGCATTTTGGTTTTTGCAGTATGGGAAATTCATGTGTGTATTTCAAAAAGCTTTTATCACATTGTACCTGACCTTTCACTTCTAAAATAACCACTCACAACTCCTTTAAGCAACTCAACCTGTTTCAATTGATTGCAAAAAAAAAAAAAAACTTCTTTTTTAAGCTACTGCTTTGTGTTTTTAGTAGAGACAGGTTTTCACCAACTTGGCCAGGCTGGTCTTGAACCTCTGACCTCGTGATCCACCTGCCTCGACATCCCAAAGTGCTGGGATTATAGGCATAAGCCTGTAATCACCAACCTTTATACTTCAATCTATTTATTGCCATGTCAAATCATATGTTAAATTTCATTGCATGATACCCAATTTTAGAATTTTCTATATTCTCTCTCTCTCTTTCAATGCTTTGACAGAGATGTCTCAAAATTAACTCCAAAAAGTAGAAATCCCAATAACCTTGTTGATCATTGTTCCTTTTTGTATTTTTAAGTGAAAGCAAGTTCATTAAAAAGTAAAGAAATAAAGCACGGCTATTCTATAGCTAGAGCGCTACTTGAGCTGCTTGACTAAGGATACTTATTGTTACTTCTTGATTATAAGCTAAACAAGGTGTGTATTATACATGAGGTTTCTGGGAATGGGGTGGGCAATTCCTGAAACTGAGGGTTTCTCACCTTTTTACACCATACAGGGTAACTTTCTAATATTGCTATGGCATTTATAAATTGTCATGGAGCATGCTAAGGTATTATAACTGCATATAATGAGCCATGAGAACAACCAGAGGTCACTCTTGTTGCTATCTTGGTTTTTGTGTATTTTGACTTGCTTCTTTACTGCAACCTGTTTTATCAGCAAGGTCTTTATGACCAGTATCTTGTGTTGACCTCCTGCCTCACCCTGTGACTTAGAATGCTTAACCTCCTAGGAATGCAGCTCAGCAGGTCTCAGCCTTGTTTTACCCAGCCCCTATTCAAGATGGAGTGGCTCTGGCTTGAGCACCTCTGACCTATTTTCCCCTTCTCATTTATAAGAGAACCCTTAACCCTAAGGTTTGTAAAGGGACAATGATTCATTTTCAGTAACTTCCTTGGGCTGAATAGGGGCAATGATATTCCTGCCTAATTATTAGGGTCTCTGGTATTGGGGTAGAAAGATGCTCAGTCAGAAAGTGTCAGTGTGGGCTGGGTGTGATGGCTCACACCTGTAATGCCACCACTTTGAGAGTCTAAAGTGGACTGATCACTTGCAGTCAGGAGTTTGAGACAAGCCTGGCCAACATGGTGAAACACCATCTCTATTAAAAATACAAAATTAGTGAGGCATGGTGGCAGGTGCCTGTAATTCCAGCTATTCAATACTTGGGAGGCTGAGGCAGGAGAATTGCTTGAATCCAGGAGATGGAGGCTGCAGTGAACCAAGATCCTGCCACTGCTCTCCAGCTTGGGTGACAGAGTAAAACTCCATCTCAAAAAAGAATAAAAAAAAGAAAGAAAGAAAAGAAAAAAAAAGGCATCAGTATGTCAAGGGTCATTCATAACTCTGAGTACAAACAAAAGGTGATATATGGAAGATTAATAAGTATTCAATATAAGAAAATGTTGAATAAGCTTATGCTGCATTCACACAAAAGAGTACAACAGCAATATAATCCACAACAGTAAAGGAAAATTATCGCCAAAAAAACTAAGTTAAAAGACTCTCCATGAACTGGACAATGATTGGAACCAAGATTATATGGGGTTGCTAGCTAATCCCAATATGTGCCCAGAATCAGAATACTGATTTCAATGTTTTTACTTTGCCAGTCCCTCTTGTTTCTTCTGAGCAGCAGTCAGAGGTCACTGGTTGGTTTACAGAAATAAGCAAAATTAGTCTAAATTGCAGGAAAAAAACTCAAAAACAATTGAGACTAGAATCTAATAATAAGTGTACCATAGTTCTTGAAACAATTTTTTTTCTCTCTCTAGTCTCCCATTTTTACAAAAGACTAATCATGGTAAGATTGATTAGCTTTATTTACTTGACTTGATTATTTATATATATAAAATGCAGCAAGAATAATTATTTTTCACATGGGCTTTTAAAATTGGCTTTGATGGAAATGTATTTCATAAGGAATCTCAGGTAAGACTTTTTAAAAGCCAAGCCCAGCCATGGGTTTGTACCCTCAAATACCTATGTGAGTTTGGTCAATCCCTTTCCTCCTGAGGTCCCAAGATAACTTGGGGCTCCTGGACCTGCCAAAAAGTGACATTCTTTATTTAGCACAGGTCAGGAACCCTGTACAGGGACTGTGTAGACAAGGTATGAGGCCAGTTGTCCCAAGGGGCTTTTATTAGCTCTACAAGTCAAGTTTGATTCCTTAAAGAAAAGCATGATGCATGAAGCACCACCCCAGTCAAAGCCTTGGTAAAAATAACCAGTTTCTCCAATTGTGTGCTGTTGCAAAATAAAATATTCTTATTGCACTTATGCAAATAACCATATTGCCATAAGTTAAGAATAGTCACAAATAGTTTCTGAATTCTGGAGAAATCATGTAGAGAGAAACAAATATGCTCCAAATATTGTTCACAGGAGTATAATTTACTGAAATGTTAAAAGCTGTAAATAGGTCAAAAGTTTTCTTGTTTCTGAAAAATGAAACAAAGGATCAACAATGTTTTAAACAAAAAAAGTCAAAAAAGGTTACTTCAGTCTTCTATTAGTTCAGTCCGTGCAGTTAACTCTTGTTCTGTCGATATTCATGACTATTTCAGCTCTCCACGAGTACTGAAAGTTTATGCCTCTACTCTAATGTCAGTCTCCAGTTATCAGAAACCTGCATTCAAGAGCACCTGTCAAAGCCCTAGAGCTGATTATAAACCACTTTTTGAACAGGTTTGAAACAAGACAATTTTTTGTGGATGAAAAGAGTCTAATTTAGGACAGTTGCTATTAAAGCCACAATTGACAAAGACATTTTGATTACTTCTGTGGTATATAACAATTTTACATAACAATCATAACTCTTAATAACATACACTAAGTTATATCAGGAGTATAGAAGTTTCTCATAAATTTGGAACTTATGCCAATAGCATATTTATACAAATACATCCAAAGAAAGCCAAATATCATTTCCTGTTTGACAGTGGTTCCTGTATGATGTTTACAACAAATAATCTGAATATGTCATTTTGGAGTTTAGGGGACCAAATATCTAACATATTAATTAGGTCAGAAAAGATATCATTTATAATCTGATTTTGCAAAGTTTAAAACACTTGATATTATAAAATCAAATCCTAGGTCACCATAAGTCATTTACTTAGCCAACACGACAACTCAAACATTTTAAAAGGCAGAAATCTTTACTCATTGATAAAGGGAAGAATTAGCTTTCCAGAGAATCTGTCTTTTTTCTTTCCCTTCTTTTTCCTATAGTTTATTTAAAGGCAAACAAAAATCTTTTTTAACATAACATGGAAATCCTGTTCAAGAGAGAAAGCCAAATTTCACCCTTTGCTTTAGTGCACTATTGATGTCAAACCTAATTCTTAATGATACCTTACAGACAAATCTATCCAATTTTAATGTCTGACTATAAGGTAATATTTTCATAAACCTTTTATAACCTTTTACAATGTTTGTTAAAGCTTGGATCATTGCTCTCAGGAAACCCTGTTGTGCTTTTATTCCAATGCTCAAGTTACACATAAACTGAATAATACCCCTTTGATTTTAGCCAATATGTTCACACATACAATTTCTTTTACAAGATTATTTTTTCACAAACCTTCCACAACTTGTTCAAACCTTCAGCTTTATTTTACCTAATGTAAAACAATCATTTAACCCTTTAATCTAAATAGAAAAAATTCACATTCCCTTGACTTCTTATAATCTTTTACCAAAAACACATTTCACTTTCTTTACACAACTTGCATGTAAAACAGTTTCTATGTAATAGAGATTACTTAATTAATGTGAACTAAAAAGCATTATTATTTTGATTTTTCTGATAAAATATTTGATTTAAGCTCTTATTATTTTAAAGCCAATAAATCAATGCTCTTTCATGTCACACACACACAACACACATAAATGCACAGACACACAGAAGATCCTGTAGCTGTAAGGTTTTTCATTTGCCAGCTTTTTAATTGGATTACTGGCTTCAGGATCGATCCCTTGGAGGAATAGAACCAGGGAAGCATGGAGTTTCTACAGCCTAATAAGCAGGCACAGTTAGAAGGCAAAAACAGATCCCCAGAAGTTAAGGGTTCCCTTTTTATACCAGATTCTGGGTCTTAAAAAGAGAAATGCTATGGAGCAAGACAGTATAAAGATTTTACTGTGCAATATTACAAAGCAGCCCAAAGCTGATCAACCCATTTGGTGATCAGCCAATCCCCCATGGGAGTCTTATCTCTCAGTGGTGGGGTGGGGACATCTCCATACCTTCCAGGTAGCCAAGAGCATGCTTCTCTGATCCTTATGTGCAAAGAAAAGAGCTGAGTATCCCTCTATAACTGCCATTATCTATGCCCAAAACTATATTTCCTACATGGTTATTACCCATCAAATCTCTCTCATAGTGTGAAATAATTTCTGATACCCCCAAAAGTAAAAAATGTCAGATAATCAATGCAAAACAGAATAGAACCTCAGATTTGAGAAGGAACAATTCAATTCCTATTCCTGGATTTTATGAGGAAAACAGAAGTTTGTCTCAAAACAAGATCTGTGAAAAAAACTCCTTATTTTTCCCAAAGAGTCTCAGGCTGTTGGAGCTTAAATATCAGCTTTTAATTAAGCTGACTTTTAACCATAGCGCTATTCTAAAAAGTTCTTTAACTTTCTTACTACCTGACATTAGTCAGGCCACATGGTTGATATTTCTGACATTTAAACTCTATCAAAAGCAAACTCACAGGTGAAATCAATAGGCCTTAACTAAGGTTATGATTTAACCACAAATGTACAATGTATTTTCAAAGAGGTGGTATGTAATGTTTATAAGACATAATGGTAGCTCAGAGAAAGGAAAATTCAAGATGGTTAAGGGAGGGGAGGAGAATCGACAAATGGTTCATACAGATATCAACCAGAAAATACTTATCCCTTAAGCCAGGATTGCACCCCAGGCTGCCATTTTAAAATGGCAAAGTCTTAGTTGCTGAGCTACAGCATTGGGAAGTTTCCATTGCCATTTTTAGAAGGAGCCTAGAGCAGCTAGTGTTGAGTTTATAAAGGCTTTCAACTGCTCAAGATAATGTTTAGGGCTAAGTATGACATGAACCTCCAAATTCTCGTCCACTGGACAGCAGAAATCAAGAGGAAGTACCACCACATGGTTACAAGATTGAGCTCCCATGGGCATTTTTGAACATGTGGTTTCTGGGCAAGATGTTCACCCTGAGTAACAAAAAAGACAGGAAAGGTAAAGGAGAGAATGAACTAAAAGCATTGCCTGCAGCAGGGTGGGAAGGGGAGGAGCTCAGGGAGGCTAGAGAATGGCCCACCCATTGTAGTGACACTGAACAAAAATTCAGGTGGCTGCTTGTTATTTGTGAAGGGATCTTTTTCCAGGAGTCCATCAGCTCTCAAGTTTCCCCTTTTAGGGGAGGAAAATGCTCCCCATGTCCCACAATCATGTAAATACCTAATCCTGTCACCCACAATTCTCAGCAAAGTCTGCAAGGCAGATAAATGGAAAGAGAATAGCAGTTAACATTCCATACTGCCAAGCCTGTTTTAAGCCAGCAGGGACTTTACTCAGGACAGGTGGACACTCACATCCTCAATCTTAACAAGGACTCTAACCTTCCTAATTTGGGCCTCAAACACAAGTCTGGCCAAGCGTCCTTGCCCTTTTTTAAGAGGGGTCTTTGGCACTCCCTGTCTTAGGAGAGATTAACTCCTCTAATTTGGGCCTGTAACGAAATCCCATTTTTTACCTGTGTACCTCACCACTTACCCAAAGTCAGCCAATTTGTGCTGTAGTCTATTTCCTTTGAGTCAGGAGTCTCCTCAGCATCAACCCTTGAGGGTTAACCAGGAAGATGTTACTGGAAAGGAAATGGGTCCTGATCCAAACCTCAACAGAAGGTTCTTGGATCTCTTGAAAGAAAGTATTTGAGGTGAATCCATAGAGTAAAGTGAAAGTAAATTTATTAAGTAAGTAAAGAATAAAGAATGGCTATTCTATAGACAGAGTGGCCTGATCACTTTTAATAGCATCTCTAAATAGAAAGGGGAAAGTAAATCAATATATCATTTTACATAAAATTCTACAAGTGAAATTACCATTCTATAACTAATATATTTTTTATTTTTTTCTTTATTTTTCTCAGTATATGATAGAAAACTAAGTAATAATAAATATTAGAAAGAAAGATACATTGAGGTACTAGCTAAAGTCCTTCATTAATTTTTCTGTTTTATTTAAATTATTTAAATTATCTTTCCTATTTATGGTTTTCCATCTACTATTGCTGTGTGTGTGTGTGTGTGCATGTGTGAATTTAATGTGCTTTTATTAATTGATCAATCTCAATTGGCCCTAAGTCTCTGTTACCTCAGTGTTGTATCATATTAATTTCCTACATTTATCAAGGTTTTATGATAAACAAATTAATATTCTTAGTTGTAAAAGAAATATAAAAATTTTAATTTGAGAATTATCTTTTAGACAAAAAACCTAGAAAAAATTGGTATCAGCCTATTTGTTTTATTTTGCCTAAAAATCCATTAACCAATTGCAACATCAAAGTCAAATAACAATATATTTCTATTACATTTCCTAGCACATTAATCCTGTGGGTACCATTGTCAGCAATTTCCAAATTGACTTGAACTCCTTACAAAAACCTGAAAATTGAAAAATAATTTGTGCTGCTATTAGGTATTGTTTGTCTCATACATTGTATTGTGCTGATACTTATTAACTCATTGATTTCTGAAATATCTAATTTCCTAAAATTGTTACTTGTTTAAAAAGCTTGTTTTAGTGATATCTGGGTTTTTCTTTGGATAGATAGTCTATATGCTTCTTAGTTTTTAATGGTAGTATTTTCTTTTGTTTATAACAATTAATACCTCCCTATCCCCCAAGCCTGTCAGAGCTAACATAAGAAAAATGAGACCTAGGATACATTGCAATAAGACCCCAACTACTTTTATTTATTTATTTATTTATCTATTTATTTATATTTATTTTTGAGTCAGAATTTTACCCCTGTTGCCCAGGCTGTAGTGCAATGGCACAATCTCGGCTCACTGCAAGCTCTCCTTCCTGGGTTCAAACAATTCTCTTGCTTGGCCTTCCAAGTAGCTGGGATTACAGGACCCCACCATCTCACCTGACTAATTTTTTGTATTTTTAGTAAAGATATGGTTTCACCATGTTGGCCAGGCTGGTCTCAAACTCATGATCTTAGGTGATCTACCTGCCTTGGCCTCCCAAAGTGCTGGGATTACAAGCATGAGCCACCACACCCAGCCTATTTATTTCTTTATGATACATCAATGCCCATTCTCATTCTTTTAACCTTTACATCATTTTATTTTAAATATATCTCTTATAAACAGCACATAGGTGTTTTCAAGGTTTTGAGTGAAGCTGAAATTTTTAAGTTATAATAAATGAGCTAATCCTTTAATATTCATTTTCACAACCAATATTTTGCAAAGAATATGTATCATACATTATACTCAATTCTATTTTGCATAATTTATTTTCAGAAATCATAATTGAGCTCAAATATTTCTTTCTTTGTTATACTGATTTGATTAAATTAGATCCTGATTGACTCTCTTAGTGATTAAACTTTCATTACAAATTTTAAACAATAGAAACTACAAAGCAACCAGCTAACAATTTCATAAGATTAAAATCTCATATGTCAATATTGACCTTAAATGTAAATGGTTGAAATGTCTCATTTAAAAGGCACAGAATGTTATGTTGGATAAAAAAACAAGACCCAGTTGTCTTCTATTTTCAAGAGACCCATCTCACACGTAATGAAACCCATAGACTCAAAGTAAAGGGTGGAAGTAAGGTCTACCACATAAATCAAAAATAAAAATGTTGTAATATCAAAGAGACTTCCAACCAACAACAGTGAAAAAGGACACTGAAAGGCATTACATAATGATAATGGGTTCAGCTCAACAATAAGTTTTAATTATCCTAAATAAATGCACACCCAATATTGAAGCACCCAGATTCACAAGACAAGTATTCTACACCTACAAAAAGACTTAGCCACACAAAAGTAGTGGGTGGCCAAGGGGTTTCAGCACCCCTCTGACAACATTACACAGATCATTGAGCCAGAAAGCTAACAAAGGAATTCTGTACTTAAACTAGACCCTTGACCAACTGGATCTAATAGACATTTACAGAATACTCTACCCATCAATTACAAGATATGCATTCTTCTCAGCTTCACACAGAACATGCTCTAAGATCAACCATACGCTCAGCCATAAAGCAAGTCTCAAAATAATTTTTAAAAAGTAAATAATAACAACCACACTTGCATAACACAGTGGAATAAAAATAGAAAAACAAAACAATCTCTAAAAAATATACAAATACATGGAAACTAAATGACTTACCCCTGAATGACTTGGATAAACAATAAAATCAAGGTAGAAATGTAAAAAATTTTTTGACATAAATGAAAACAGAGACATAACATCACAAGCTATCTTCAATGTAGCAAAATTGGTATTAAGAGTAAAGTTTATAGGGCTAAATGCCTACCCTGAAAACTAAGATGATCTAACATCACACCTAAAGGAACTAGAAAAATAAAAACAAATTAACCCAAAACTAACAGAAGAAAAGAAATAACTAAAATCAGAGAGAAACTTAACAAAATTAAGAGCTAAAATTCCATATAAAGAATCAACTAAATCAAAAGTTGATTACTTGAAAGGATAAAAACAAGATTGATAGACCACTATCTCTAGTAACAAAGAAAAAAATAAAGAAGATCCAAAGAAGCACAACTAGAAATGACAAAGGTGACATTACAACCAATCACAAAAAATACAAACACACACACACCCCAAAATACAGAGATAATTATAAATGCACACAAGCTAGAAAATTGATAAATTCCTGGAAAAACACCACTTTCCCAGATTGAGTTAAGAAGAAATTGAAACACTAAACAGACCAACATTGAGTTTCAAAATTGACTTAGTAATAAAAGAACCTACCAACTAAGAAAAGCCCTGAACCAGAGAGATTTACAGCCAAATTCTACAGAAGTACAAAGAAGAGCTGGTACCAATTCTACTGAAGCCATTCCAAAAATTGAGACAGATAGGCTCCTTCCTAATTCATTTTATGTAGCTAGTATCAATCTGATGCCAAAACCTGGCAAAGACACAAAGATAAAGGAAAACTACAGATCAATATCCCTGATAAACTTAGATGCAAAAATTCTCAAGAAAATACTAGGATCTGAATTCAACAGCACATTAATAAGTTAATTTATCATGATCAAGTATACTTCATTCCTGGGGTGAATGGTTATTTCAACATACACAAATCAACAAATATGATTCATCACACAAACAGAATTAAAAACAAAAACCATATTTTCATTTTAATACACACAGAAAAATCTTTCAATAAAATCCAGCATTTCTTTATGATAAAAACTTTCAAGAATCTAGGCATTGAAGGAACATATCTCATAATAATAAGAGCCATCTATGACAAACCCATTGTCAACATCATACTGAATGGGCAAAAACCAGAAGGAAGCATTCCCCTTCGGGATAAGACAAATATGCACATTCTTACCACTTGTACTCAACATAGTACTGGAAGTGATAGCCAGAGCAATCAGGCAAGATAGTAAATAAAAGGAATCAAATAGGAAAAGATAAAGTCAAACTATCCATCTTTGCAGCTGATATGATTTTGCACTCAGAAAACACTTAAGACACCACCTAAAGTTTCCTGAAGCTGATAAACAGTAAACAACTTTATGACAGTAGTTTCAGAACACAAAAGTAAATTTCAATACAGTTTTAGTATACAAAGTTAGTGTACAAATATCAGTAGCATTGCTACATAACAGTAAAGTACAAGCTGAGAATCAAATCAAGAATGCAATCCCATTTGCAATAGACACACCAAAAATTACCTAGGAAAACATTTAACTGAAGCGGTAAAAGATCTCTGCAAGGGGAATGACAAAACACTTCTGAAATAAATCAAATGAAACAAAAAAAAAGAAGAAAATTTCATAGTCATGAATAGAAAAAATTAACATAATTAAAATGGCCATACAATCCAAATAAATCTACAAATTCAGTGTCATGACATTCAACTACCAATGTCATTTTTCACAGAATTGGAAAAAAGTTATTCTAAAATTCATATGGGACCAAAAAAGAGCCTGAATAGTCAAAGCAATTCCTAGCAAAAATAACAAACCTGGAAACTTTACATTACCCAGCTTCAAACTATACTATAAGGTTATAGTAATCAAAATGGTGCTGTACTATTACAAAAACAGACATATAGACCACTGGAACAGGATAAATAACCCAGAAATAAAACTTCATGCCTACAACCATCTTATCTTTGACAAAGTTAACAGAAATAAGCAACGGGGAAAGGGTTCTCTGTGTAATAAATAGTGCTGGGATAGCTACATAGCCAAATACAGAAGAATGAAACTGGACCTCGAACTTTCACTATATACAAAAATTAACTCAAGATAAATTGAAGACTTAAATGTAATATCTTAAGCTGTAAGAAACCTAGAAGAAAACCTAGAAAATACTATTTGGTATTTCAGTATTGGGAAGGAATTGATGACTAAGTCATCAAAAGCAATTACAACAAAAACCAAAATTGACAAATGGGACCTAGTTAAGCCAAAAAACTTATATACAGCAGAAGAAACTATCAACAGAGTAAACAAACATTTACAGAATTGGAGAAAATATTTTCAAATTGTGTATCTGACAAACATCTAATATCTGGAATCTATAAAAAAATTAATTAAGCAAAAAAATCCTTAAAAATTGGCAAAGAACATGAACAGACACTTCTCAAAAGAAGAATACAAGTGGTCAATAAGCATATTTTAAAATGTTCCACATCACAAATAATTAGAGAAATGCAAATCAAGACCACAATGAGATATCATGCCACATCTGTCAGAATGGCTATTATTAAAAGTCTATAAACAATGAAATTGGCAAGGCTGCAGAGAAAAGGAACACTTCTACCCTGTTAGTGGAAATGTAAATTAGTTAAGTCACTCTAAAAAGTAGTACAACTGTTTCTCAAAGAACTTAAAATAGAACTACCATTCAACCTGGCAATCCCATTATTGGGTATGTATCCATAAAAAACAAATTGCTCTACCAAAAAGACACATGCACTCACATTATCATCGCAGCACTATTCACAATAGCAAAGATATGGAATCAATCTAGGCTGCAATCAATGGTGGACTGGATAAATAAAATATGGTACATATACACCATGAATACTACACAGTCATAAAAATGATTAAATTATTTATTTTGCTGCAACCTACATGCAACTGGAGGCCATTATCCTCAGTGAATTAACACAGGGACAGAAACAAAATACTGTAAGTTCCCATTTGTAAGTGGAAATTAAACATTGTGCACTCATGGATGTAACAATGGTAACCGTAAATGCTCGAGCTTACAGCTCAGCACTTGAGCTCCTACCAGGGATAGACTGTCTCTTCAAGCAGCTTTTCAACCCCCATATATCAAAAGAGATCCCTCATTAAGGAGAGCTCAGGCTCACATCTGGCAGGTATCCTTCTAGGATGAAGATAACAGAAGAAGAAACTGGAAGCAACCTTTACTGTTCTGCAGCTGCCACCAGTGATCCCCTGGCAATCAGGGTCTGGAGTGGACCTCCAGCAGTCCTACAGCAGAGGGACCTGACTGTTAGAAGGAAAACTAAGAAACAGAAAGAAATAACTTCATCATCAACAAAAGGGATGTCCACTCAGAGACCGCATCTGAAAGCCACAACTACAAAGACCGCAGGTAGATAAATCCACACAGATGTGAAGAAACCAGTGCAAAAAGGATGAAAACACCCCAAACCAGAACACCTCTCTTCCTCCAAGGAATCACAACTGCTCACCAGCAAGACAAGAAATAACAAACATCAGGGCAGAACTGAAAAAGAGACACAAGCAAGGGAACAAAGCTTGATGGAAAATGAGTCTGATGAATTGACTGAAACAGGCTTCAGAAGGTGGGTAAAAAAAAACCTCTGTGAGCTAAAAGTACATGCTCTAACCCAAAAAGAAACTAAGAACCTTGAAAAAAGGTTTGATGAAATGCTAATGAGAATAAACAACTTAGAGAAGAATATAAATGACCTGATGGAGCTGAAAAACACAACACCAGAACTTTGCGAAGTATACACAAGATTCAATAGCCGAATCAACAAGGCAGAAGAAAGGATATCAGAGATTGAAGATCAACTCAGTGAAATAAAATGAGAAGGCAAGATTAGAGAAAAAGAGTAAAAAGAAATGAACAAAGCCTCCAAGAAATATGAGAGTATGTGAAAAGGCCTAATCTATGTTTGATAGGTGTACCTGCAAGTGACAGAGAGAATGAATACAAGCTTGAAAACACCCTTCAGGATATTTCCTAGGAGAACTTCCCCAACCTAGCAAGGCAGGCCAATATTCAAGTCCAGGAAATACAGAGAACACCACAAAGATATTCCTTAAGAAGAGCAACCACAAGGCACATAATCATCAGATTCACCAGGGTTGAGATGAAGGAAAAAATGCTAAGTGTAGCCAGAAAGAATGGTTGGGTTGCCCACAAAGAGAAGCATATCAGACTCAGAGCAGCTCTCCTGGCAGAAACCCTATAAGCCAGAAGAGAGTGGGGGCCAATGTTCAATATCCTTGAAGAAAAGAACTTTCAACCTAGAACGTCAAAGAGGCAATTGCTGAGAGATTTCATCGCCACCAGGCCTGCCTTACAAGAGCTCCTGAAAGAAGCACTAAACATAGAAAGATGCACTAAACAACCGGTACCAGTCACTCCAAAAATACACCAAATGGTAAAGAGCATTGACACAATGAAGAAATTGCATCAACTAATGAGCAAAACAACTAGCTAGCATGAAAATGGCAGGATAAAATTCACACATAACAATATTAACCTTAAATATAAATGGGCTAAATGCTCCAATCAAAAGACAGACTGGCAAATTAGATAAAAAGTCAAAATCCATCAGTGTGCTATATCCAGGAAATCCATCTCACACGCAAGGATACACATAGGCTCAAAATAAACTGATGGAGAAAATTTACCAAGCAAATGGAGAGTGAAAAAAAAAAAACAACAAAAAAACAGGAGTTACAATTCTAGTCTCTGATAAAATAGACTTTAAACCAACAAAGATCAAAAGAGACAGAGAAGGGCATTACATAATGGTAAAAGGACCTATGAACGAGAAGAGCTAATGATCCTAAAAATGTATGCACCGAATACAGGAGCACCCAGATACATAAAGCAAGTTCTTAATGACCTACAAAGAGACGTAGACTCCCACATAATAATAGTGGAGATTTTAACACTCCGCTGTCAATATAAGACAGATCAAGGAGACAGAAAATTAACAAGGATATCCAGGACTAACTCCAATCTGGACCCAGGAAACCTAATAGAGCTGGTACCACTCCTTCTGAAACTATTTCAAACAATACAAAAAGAGGAAACCCTTCCCAAATCATTTTATGAGACCGACATCATCCTGATACCAAAACCTGATAAAAACTCAGCAAAAAAAAAAAAGAAAACTTCAGGCCAATATCCATGATGAGCACAGATGCAAAAATCTTCAATAAAATACGAGCAAACCAATTGCAACAGCACATCAAAAAGCTTATCCATTGCAATCAAGTAGGCTTCATCCTGGGTATGCAAGGCTGGTTCAACATACACAAGTCTATAAACATAGTTTACCACATAAACAGGACCAAAGAAAAAACCACATGATTATTTCAATAGATGCAGAGAAAGCCTTTGACAAAATTCAACAGCCCTTTATGCTAAAAACTCTCAATAAACTAGGTATCAATGCAATGTATCTCAAAAGAATAAAAGCTACTTACAACAAACCCACAGCCAATATCATACTGAATGGGCAAAAACCAGAAGCATTCGCTTTGAAATCTGCTGCTAGACAAGGATGCCCTCTCTCACCACTCCTATTCAATATAGTATTGGAAGGTCTAGCCAGAGCAATCAGGCAAGAATAAGAAATCAAGGGCATTCAATTAGGAAAAGAGGAAGTCAAATTGTCTCTATTTGATATGACGTGATTGTGTATTTAGAAGACCTCATCATCTCAGCCTAGAATCTCCTTAAACTGATAAGCAACTTCAGCAGTCTCATGATACAAAATCAATGTGAAGAAATCACAAGCATTGCTATACACCAACAACAGACAAACAGAGAGCCAAATCAAGAATGAACTGCCATTCACAATTACTAGAAAGAGAATAAAATACCTAGGAATAAAACCAACATAGGATGTATTCATAGTTCTTTACAAGAAGAACTATGAATCGCTGCTCAAGGAAATAAGAGAGGGCACAAACAGATGGAAAAATATTCCATGCTCACTGTTAGGAAGAATCAATATTGTGAAAATGGTCATACTGCCCAAAGTAATTTGTAGATTCAATGTTATCCCCATCAAGCTACCTATGACCCTCTTCACAGAACTGGAAAAAACCACCTTGAACTTCATATGGAACCAAAAGACAGACCACATAGCCAAGACAATTCTCAGCACAAAGAACAAACCTGGAGTCATCACTCTACCTGACTTCAAACTATACTATAAGGCTACAGTAATCAAAACACCATGGTACTGGTACCAAAACAGAGTCATAGTCCAATGGAACAGAACAGTCTCCCTGGAGACAATGCCAGACATCTACAACCATCTGATCTTTGACAAACCTGACAAAAACAAGCAATGGGGAAAGGATTCCCTGTTTAATAAATGGTGTTGGGAAAACTGGCTAGCCATGTGCAGAAAGCAGAAATTGGACCCCTTCCTGACACCTTACACTAAAATTAACTTCAGATGGATTAAATACTTAAGTATAAGGCCTAACACCATGAAAACCCTGGAAGAAAACCTAGGCAAAGCCATTCAGGACATATGCATAGGCAACAAAACACCAAAAGCATTGGCAACGTGCTAAAACACCAAAAACATTGGCAACAAAAGCCAAAATAGACAAATGGGATCTAATTAAACTCCAGAGCTTCTGTACAGCAAAGGAAACAATCATTAGAGTGAACCAGCAATCAACAGAATGGGAAAAAAATTTTGCAATCTACCATTCTGACAAAGGGCTAATATCCAGAATCTACAAAGAACTAAAACAGACTTACAAGAAAAAACAAACGAACCCATCCAAAAGTGGGCAGAGTACATCAACAGACACTTTTCAAAAGAAGACATATATAAGGCCAACAAACATGAAAAAATGCTCATCATCACTGGTCATTAGAGAAATGCAAATCAAAACCACATTGAGTTACCATCTCAAGCCAGTTGTTTCATTCAGAGCTGCTGGGCAGGTACGTTTAAGTCCGCTGCAGCAGAACTCATAACCACCTTTTTCCCAGCTCTGTCCTGGGAAGGTGGGGCTTTATTTATAAGTTCCTGATGTGCTGCTGCCTTTCTTCAGAGATGCCCTGCCCAACTAGGAGGTAGCCTACTCACAGTCTGCCAGCAGAGGCATTGGTGAGCTTCCTTGGCCTCCGCCCAGCTGCTGTGTGAACTTCTTTGCAGTTTTGTTTATACAGGTATAGTTAGAACTGCCTCAGTAATGGCAGTCTGCCTGAGTAATGGCGGACTGCTTCTGTAATGGTGGACTGCCTCATTTATGACAGATTGCCTCAGTAATGGTGGACTACCTCGGTAATTGTGGACTGCCTCAGTAATGTTAGGCTGCTTTGGTAGTGATGGACTGCCTCAGTAATGGTGGATGCCCTTTCTCCGACAGAGATGGACCATCAGGGGTCCAGCTGCCCTTGCTATGAAATTCTCAATTCAGAGTGTTTCAGATTGTTGGTCTTTGTGGAGGTGGGACCCTGTAAGCCAGATCACCTGGCTCCCTGTTTCAGCCCCCTTTTTTTCAGTTGAATTGGTAGCTCTGTCTCCCAGGATTTCCCGGTGCCAGTTGAAACGGCCACCCAGATTTGTGTGAGTTTTTGTGTGGACACCAGCTGAGCTGGCTGAAACAGCCATGCTGGAAACTCGTGGCACTTTCCAGCCCAGGAATATCCAGGTCTGTGGGCATAATAACTTATTTGGAAATGTGGTGATCACTCACCCTCTGTGTTGTTCTTGCTGGGAACTGCATTCCAGAGCTGTTGCTATTTGGCCATCTTCACAAGCTTAAAGACAACTTTTTGCTTTTTTATAAAATTTTAATTATTGAATTTCAAAAAATATAACTAATATGTCTATGATTTAATTATGTGTGAATAAATTGAATATTTGGATATTAATTCACCCCAGTAAATTATTTTCTCTTATGACTTTATTCTATTTTTTATCTCTAATTTAAGAACATCAACTTTATTAATGTTTAGACTTTAATGTCTCCTGTATTTATGTTTGTTATTGTTTAAATATTTTTCTTATACACCATTTTAATATTCTATTTTTTACTATATTCCTTGATTTTCTTTAGTTTTTTATTTATATTGTTTCAATTTAATGTGATTTTGCCTATTATTAATTTTAAATTCAGTTATAAAATGTTTTAAAAGTGGGAAAAATGTGTAGAAAACTATGAAAATAACAAAGATCCCATATATAATTTAAAACTGGTACTAACGTATCACTTTTTTTTCAGAATATGCATAATATAAAGGTCTCTGTAAAGCAAAGCATTTACTTTCAGTAGACTCTAGAGTGAAGATTACATTTTAAGAATGTACAGAAAGAAAGACCAGAAGGTAAAATAGGCTTTTGTTTATAAACCTGGAGAGCTAATGTCATAGGCAGAAGGCTGAGAAATCTACGCTAACTCAGGTACAAATGCTGGTAGAGGTAATGAGAGACTGCGTTAAGAAAAAAAAAACAAAAAACAAACAAAAGAAAACTTCTCTTTCGGTGTCCATGATGCGTGTGGTTTCAAAGTTAGGAGTTTCCCAGCACCATGCCTCCGTCCATGCCTCCATCCAGGAACGTAAAGTTCTTTGTCTGAGTTTTCTGAGCATGTGAGCTAGGTAGAAAAATCCAGGCGGGCTTCTTTGTCCAAAAAGCCCACCGAAAGCTCTGGGGGGAAGGGGCTCTGTTGTGGACCAGGCAACCAATCTGGTATCAGAGTAAAAGATCAATCACTTAAGAGGAAGTTTGAAAGAACTACTCTCATTGGATGAGAACATGAATGGGGAGGAAATAACTCAAGGGTTCAAATCCCGCTTCTCCCTCCCTATACAGACTCCTTCTCTGGATCCCCTCCCATGGCAGCATGGGAGTTGTCTCTCCTTCTCTCTCTCTCTTTTTCTCTCTCTGCCTAATAAATTTCTCTCTGCAACACTCTTTGGGTCCACAATATTTATTCAAATGGTAAGCTCACCATGCCTCTAGGGCCCCTTTCCGCATTCTTTGGGGTAAGAGAGGCCAAGGGCCTCGGATTGGGGAATTGGGAGTGTCTTCTGGATGACCCGCTCCCTCCCCCAGTTACAGTAGGATATTGGGGTCAGAGAATCAAGCAAAGCTTTAGAAAGAGATCTGGGCTGGGGACACAAGCCCACAACAAGCTTTTCTCTTCAGCCATTTACCAAACACAAGGTAGGCACAGGTGGGAGGCAAAAAAAACAAAGCAGAAAGTTTTTGAAAAGCTGAGTAATTTATTTTGGCAATTTTGATTCAGAGAATTTGGGTCTTACTAGTAGGAATAGTCTCAAATAAAGCAGCAGAAAACTCTTCAGGATCAGTAACAAACCAGAGCTAGAATAAGCCTTACTGGCATTAAATCTTAACAGCATCAGCACATACTTCAGGACAGAGCCTTAATTGGTTAAGGTCTTCAGAGACAATATTGCCTTCCTGCACGACTAGAAGGGGGAATTCTTACTATTTAGAGAAACCATCATGTGGATGCTGCAACATTTTTAATATACAACTCCTGGCATTTATTTACAAAAACATTTTGTCAAGCAAATATATAACAAAACAACTTTAAAAAAAAGAAATAGCAACATATCCAAATATGATCAAAATATTTGGATTAACCACCTTACAATAACTGTGTAATATATTCAATATAATGAAAGCAGAAAATAGTCAAAAATAAACAAAAATATGAAGAGTTTTACCAGATAATGGAAACTACTTAAGAAAAGAATCAAGTAGTCATTCTAAAATTGAAAAACAAAAAAAAAAATAATAGAAAAAAAATAAGAATTAACCAAACAGGATTAACTTAACAATAGATTTGAAACAGTAGGGAATAAAATTAATATTCTAGAAGGTAGGCCAATAAAATACTCAAACACAGACAGAGAATAAAAGAAAATACAGGAAATATATTACATATATGTAGCTGTTAGTGAAAAGGTCTAATATGTGCATGATGCAATATTAAAAAAGGAAAAGAAGGAATAGAGTGGAAGCCAATAGATTTTGAAAACTGATCAAATACATGAAGCCACAAAGAGGAGAAAGACTATGAATCATAAACAAAATACACAAAAACAAACCTACACAAAGGTATCTTATGAAACACCATTAAGTACCAAAGACATGGAGAAAAGCTTAAAAGTAGCCAGAAGATAAAAATAAGTTTGTCTTACAATGAACAACAATAAGACTTATAGATGACCTTGCAACAGAAACACTGAAAGTCATTATACTATGAAATAACATTTTCAAATTGCTATAAGGAAATAATTGTAACTTATATTTCTCCTTGCAGTCAAAAATATCTTTTAAAATTAAAGTAGAAAAAGACTTTAACAGAAAAGCAGAAATAGAGAAAATAACCAGATCTGAACCAAAAAAAATAATAATAATAACTAAAAAGACATAATTTATAATCTATAAAAACCATCGAATATCTAGGAGAAATATTTTTATTTGTTTATATTTGCTAGGTACAAGTACATTTTGTACCATGCATAGATTGGGTAGTGGTCATGTCAGGATTTCTAGGCATCCATCAACCAAATAATGTATATATTACCCATTGATTAATTTCTCATCATCCAAGCTCCCTCATCCCCTCACTTTTCTGAATATTCACTCTCCATATCCATGTTTATGCATATTTTAACACCGATTTCTAAGTGAGAACGTATAATATTTGACTTTCTGTGTCTGGCTTGTTTCACTTAAGATGGTGACCTCAAGCTTCATCCATGTTACTTCAAAAGACATCATTTTATTCTATTTCATGGCTGAATAGTATTCCACTGTGTATATTTAGACCCTATTTTCCTTATCCAGTTACTCACTGATGGAAACTTAGGTTGATTCCATATCATTGCTTTTGTGAAAAGCTCTGTGATAAACATAGGAGCATAGGTATAACTTTAATGTATTGATTTATTTTTCTTTAAGTAAATACCCAGCATTGGGACTGTTTTATCAAATGATAGTTCTATTTTTAATTCCTTGAGAAATCTCCATACCGTTTTCCATAGAGGTTGTACTAATTTACACTCTCATCAACAGTGTGTAACAGTTCCCTTTGCTTCATATCCTTGCCCACATCTGTTCTTATTTTTTTGTCTTTATAGTAATAGCCATTCTAACTGGTGTAAGATGATACCACATTATGGTTTTAATTTGCATCCGATGATGCTTAGTGATGTTAAGCATTTTTCATATACCTGTTGGCCATTTGTGTGCCTCTTTTGAAAAATGTATGTTCACATCCTTTGCCCACTTTTTAATGGAATTTTGTATATTTTTGTTGTTGTTGAATTGATGTCTTTGTATATTCTGAATGTTAGTGTCTTGCTGGATGCATAGTTTGCCAAAATTTTCTCCAAATCTGCAGGTTGCCTGTTCACTCTGTTGATTATTTCTTTTGCCTAGAAGGAAATTTAATGAATGTTATACAAGACTTTTATACTAAATAACATAAAATGCATAGAATTTTACTGAGAGTTATTTAAAAGATTTAGATAAACAAATATATGAAGTTCATAGATTATAAGACTATATTTTAAGGCTGTCAATTGTTTTTTTCTATTGAATTTACTGATAAATTCAATACAATTTTATTTAAAATCACAGTTGCGTGTGTGTGCATGTGCAAACTGATTCAAAAATTCACACTGAAATGGGAAAGACCAAGTAGATGAACAAATCTATAGGACTTACATTACCAGTTATAAAGACAAAAAGCTATAGCACATGATGGCGTTAGGTCAGTGCAAAAATAATTGGCCTCTTAATGGCAAAACCGCAATTACTTTTGCACTATCTTTCAAGAATGGACAAATAGATCAATATAGTAGATAGAGATTCTAGAAACAGATCCACATATGTTTCCCAATTTATGAGAATAACGATACTGGATTATAGTAGGGAAGAGAAAACTTTTCAATAAATTGTGCTGGTCAAATGGATATCTACAGATATAATATGTACTTGTGGATGCTTGTGTATGGGCAATATCTCTAGCTCATACAATATACTAAAATAAGTTAACAGATTTTAGATGTAAAATAAAAGGTAAAAACAATAGTAAAAAATTATTTTTGGTCTGGGGGTAGGTAAATATTTCTTAAGATGTAAAAAGCAATTATCCACACATTTTTTAAAAAGCTAAATTAGACTACATTGGACTAGTTCAGTTTTAAATTTTTAGTTCATCAAAAAGCAGTATCAGGAAGTAAAAAGGCAATCTACTAGATGTGAGGATAGATATGCAATACATTTATATGTTGAAGTACTTATGACCTGAATATAAACAGTATGTCTACCAATTAACAAGAAACAAAGCAGATAACAACCCATTGGAAACATGGACAAAAGCATTTTTTAGGCCATTCACGAAAGCATATATCCAAATGGTAAAAAACAAAGTCATTAGAGAGAGCAATTTAAATCTAAGATTATTACTGACACATCAGCAGTTAAAAGAAAAAAAGACAATATCAAGTATTGGTGAGAATCTGCAGTAATTAGACCTTCTACACTCTCCTATTGGAAGTTGATTAGTATAGCTATTACAGAAAAATATCTAGTGATACCAAATAAAGCTAAATATGTGCATATCATATAACTCGGCAATTCATAGCAACAGTATTTATAATGGCTAAAACTATTCATACAAAAAAATTACATAGTATTGAAAATCTTTAAATACATTCTAGTGAAAATAAAAAAGATAAAGAGAGGTAAGCTTATTCGTTCAAGATGAGTAATACAGCAAACTCAAAAAGGAAAGGAATACTTAAACTAAGTGAAGAAACAAAACAGATCAAAACACTCAAAATACAGAGAATACTAAAAGTACGAAAAGCTATTTTAAAAGATTAATATAATATACATTATGCTTGAATTACTTTATAGTTATTCCAAACATTGAAAATATATGTAAATAAAGGAGACGAAGATACTGGTTTTATGAATACGGCATGCCTTAGCTTTCCTCGGAATGCCAATCATGAATTTTTAAATTTATTCTTAAATTTGTATGTTTTATTATCTTATTTTGGTTTATATTCATTTAGACTTATTATACTAAATTACTCATCTCATTACTCTTCTAATTTTTTCTCTTATTTCTTCTTTCAATGTCAACATTTCTACCTGGGGCTTTTTTGCCATGGAAAATATGTCAATATGAAATCATCTCACCCCAAAATCCTTTGCATAACTATTATTATATTTTTTATAAGCCTGTTTATTGCAGAAAAAACTTTAAAATCTCCTTAGAAATCTTGTTAAAGCATATGCTTTCTTACATAATCATGCCATCTCATTTATTTTTCTAAATATTTATAGATTTTCTATGATTTTTAAATTTGTTTAGTTAACATCTCCCTATGTGAAGTCTCAAATAAAGGATTATGTTTAAGATATACAAAAGTTTGGAAGCAATTGTTTATCACGGGGACACTGGGTGAATTAATTCAGCTCGCTCAGGATGACAACATGACTGAGTCTGCATTGGTACTAACAGGTGTTACAGTATGTTCGTACTTACCGCAACACTGATACTACAATTAAGTCATGTCAAAACTGCAAAATAATAGATTACTCACGACAAACACATTTCATTTAAAAATACAGTATGTCACAGTTCTAAAAATGGAAAATTATATTTCAAGTCATAATGATCTAAAGTTAAATTACCAAAATAGCTGAAAAGCTTAAATTGGATAACAGTGACTATGCTATTCATGTATTGCCTATGCACAGAAGTGCTATGACAAATACATTTAAATATGCTTGATGTTCCAAAACCTGCAGAGGCAATTAGTGGCAATAAAATTTGTATTGAATTTGGATAAATTTTAGACAATTAGCCATCTTCTAAATGTGATTTTAGCCAAGTAATCCAATGGGACACGTGACTTATCCACATTTATTACTCATTAGAGGAGAGTAATTCCTGTCATAGCCAAACATCAAGGGATTTATTGCCATAAATTCAGATCAGCTAATGGACTCTGTAACCCTTTGTGCCAAAGTACAAATCCCTGGGTAAGATATATGAAATATAAATTGATCACAGATATGTGCTCTAATACAGACTGAATGTACACAAATACCTGAGATTTTCCAGTCTATATTTCTAATACTTTATAGAGTTTATATGTATACGTATCTAAGTTACTTCAACTCACATGGCACATATTCATCACACATACACACACACAGAGGAAGGAAAATTTTAATATTTCTCCTCATAAAACATACTCCAATTGTTTCTGACTAGAAGACTCTTAAGTGTTTTATATGTAGTATGTAAATGTTTATTTGCATATCCCACACACATTTTTTTCAAGTGTACTTCAATATCACAGACTGTACAAAAATGTCTCCTGGCTACTCTTAAATAGCCCATGAATTTGAAAACTATCACCCCAGACCTCAAACAGCATACCCCCTTGACTATTTTTCCTTCCCTTATAATTTTTTCCCCTGATTATTGCTTATTTTCTAATAATCTGCTACACTGTTTTTAGGAGCAGAATACTTTCCCCTAAGATTCTTTCAATTCCCTTCTAGCCAAAAATGACACAGAAAAGCTTGGGGAAGTCACACATACTCATCCAGGGCACAGGTCACATTTGTTTACACATGAGTCCCTTCTCCTCATCTGTCTCTGAGGTGCTGATACTTTGGAGATGGCAGCTAACTGCTTTATTTCCCAGCAATGACATTTCCTGTCAGCAGCAGAAATGGCGTACCAGGTTTGACTTTATGAGAATGGCCTGTGGTTTTTCATCAAATTTAAACCATACTATGTGCTAGTGCGAGGAAGGAACTTACAGAACTTTTTATTTTACATTTTCAACTCAATTACACCGTCTGACATTGCTGGATATCATCAACAAATAAGGGCAAATAATTGAATTACCCTCTTTTCTTTTGGAATTTTTATTCTATTACCTCTGCGAGAAGGTATTTTCATTCTAATTTATTTGATGTTTTATTCAACTTGAATAAAATTTTTATTTTATTTAGTAACTTGATGAAATATTTGTAATTTTTATGAAATGTTTGTGGGAGATTGTCACTAAGAAATTTTTTTCAATGCTAATAAGGTATACATTTGTGTGAGTACAAACACCACCCGAAATTTCAAGCCATTGATGTTACTTCTCTTTCAAAAATAAATTTAACACCCATAACAGAATAGTTAGCAAACTGAAAAGTATTTGTTCTATGCACAGGTCAGGGAAAGTTACAAATATCTGATAAGGAATGGGAATGTCCTGTTTGAAGGCCAGTACAAAAATTACCCTGATTTCTTGGTACTCTGCTATAATCATAAGACAAATTAGCTTTTCACTGAAAAAGAATGAGATAGTCTTCCTATTTCTCAGAACGGGAAAACAGGCTCACTTAAACTAGTCTAAGCCTATGCAAATATTGCAACAAACCAATCAGGGTATCCACATGACGCAAAGAAAACTTCTTGGTCTGCCCTCCCTGAGAAGGCAATCACCTTTCATCCTTATCTAGGACCTCCCTCAGCTTTTCTTTGGTTTATTTTGTTGATTTTCATTGAGTTTACTATGACCTGGAATATTTTATTTAGTTACGTAGTGTTTGGTCTCCTCTATAGAATGCAAAAATCCATGTTCCCAGGGATTTCACTACAAATCTACAGCATCTAAAATAAGGACCAGCACATGCTAGAGCAGTTACAAATACATAATGAATGAATGAAGGAAGGAATGAATAAGTAAACAAGTTTCATTTCTATAGCTCCTTGCAGCTTAAAAATTATTTTATCCACTCTACCTTTTAAATTAAATTTAATTTCCTATATTTTTTGTTTATTTTGTTATTTTTCTTCCTATTTAGTTCTGCCCAAGCAAGGTAAACATAGAAAGAATATTCAAGTAATACATATGTGTTATCCCCAAGAATAAAAAATTATACATGGAAAAGAATAATATTTTACAAAATAAATGAGTTCTACAAATATTAATTATAGTTTGGAGAATAGTGACATAAATTTAGGAAAGTGAAATCTGGGCAGATTTTGTTAAAACAGAGGTGAACCGGGTTTTGAAAACTGGATAATATTTAGATAGGGGTTAAGATGTTAGAAGGGAACTAAGTACATACATAATTTTATAAACAAGAAAGCTCAGAGATAGGAAAGAGCAATTAGGGGCCAAGTAAAAGAGCTGTTTGCCTAAAATTAAACATTGTAAAGGCAGGAAATGGTAAAAGGGAAATTGGGAAAGACTTGTTAAAAACCAATCACAAAAGAAAACTTCTCAGCAGAGACCGTTCTCTGAGAGAATTAGATGTGAGGCAGACATATTTTGGATTGACAATGAAGAAAAATCTTTAGTACTGGGCATTTCCAGGGTATAAGTAAGTTTCTTAGTGGTGCTTCCTGAGCAGCATGAGAGCCATGGAATTAAGGTACACAAATGGGAAGTGCTAACAGTGTGGAAGACATTGGTGAACAGATGATCCGCTTTCTGCAGCTTCTACATAAGCAAGTCTTGCATATCCACTTCATAAATGAGAATGACCTAAGATCATCTCCTTCAGTGATCTTCAATGCTGGCTGCACATTAGAATCACCTGGGGAGCCCTAAATAACTATCAAAGCCTCGCCCCACTTCCAAACACACTGATGTAATATTGGTCTGCCGTAGGTACCAGGCATCAGTAGTTTTAAGATCTCCCCAGGTAATTCTAATGTGTAGCCAAGGTTGAGAACCACTGATCTAACCTAATGCTTACTCTTTGCAAACAAGGAAATTGATACCCAGAGAAATTAAATGTGGCTCAGGGCCACACAGATTTTAAGTGGTTAATTTTTTCTTATCAATTCAGATTTACTTCTCGGGTTGTCTTTTCTAAAAAATACTTCTCCAGTGAGTCAAAGGTAGGTATACTTCCCATAATATCCTCTACTGTTTTGGCAGATGCTGTCCCCGCTCTCTCTTCTTCTTCACTATTGGGATATTTCTTTAAGGGTGGATACGTGACATTTTTTAAGTCTTGTTTTTCCCGAATAAACAGTGCAGTGCTCAGTAAACATTTATGAATGAAAGAGCAATAAATGCAAACTAGCCCTGCTCCTGAAGGTTTATTTTAGTGTTTTTCCCATGTTCTCTTCCAGTATTCCTATTCTTCAGATTATGACTTCAAATTTGAAGGACAGGGAGAAACTCACAGTTCAAATCTTCTTCTTTAGAATCACTCAAGGCCATTGTTGACTGGCTAGCTCCTCTCATCTACTCTCCTCATTTTTTAGAGAATAAAATCTCAAATTCCATACATGGGATTCATTGTTCTTAACAATAAAGTCACTATCTTTCTAAACTAATTCCCTAGAATACATCTTCAGATGATTTCATATTTCTTTCAAAAAGGGCATATGCTCTTAAGTCAGTTGCTTTTCCCTCTCCCTGGAATTCTCTTCCCCCTGGCCCTTTTTTATCCAACTAATACCCATCCATCCTTTAAACTGAAGCTCAAATATCATTTCCTCTGTGTAACCTTTCCCTGACCTTTCAGACAGAACAGATCACTTCCTATTTCATGCTCTCTTAGCACTCAGGACATTGTGCTGCGGTGGATGGGAGGCCGTAGATGGGTGCCCCTCCTCCATACAGCCCTGTATACTGCCTCTGGGAAGAGAAGACTCCGTAGTTTTATTTATTTTCTACCCCAACACTTGGAACAATGATAATATACTTGGCACTTAATAAATGTTTGTTGGTTGAGGTCAAGTAAAAGCTTGTGAATTTTTTCTTAGGTGTTCTTTGGGTTTTAATAGTTTAACTGTATAAGTAACCAAACTCAAATGATATATCAACAACAAACCAAAGAACTATACTTTGAAACCCAATCTTGATACTATTAACTGAAATTTAAGATATTCACTACAGTGGCAAAATTCTGGGTCTCCGGTTCTAATGAATTTCTAAACAGGTTAACTGTGGTTCCTAGTTTATAATAGTGTGAAACTGATGTATTCTTTAATGTTAGATTGTTAGATTTTTTTTTCCTTTTTTCTTTCTTTCTTTCTTTTTTTTCTTTTTTTTTTTTTTTGAGATAAGAGTCTTGCTCTGTCACTGGGGCTGAAATGCAGTGATGTGGTTGCTGCTGATTGTACCTCTCCCAGGTTCAAGCAGTTCTCTTGTCTCAGCCTCCCAAGTAGCTGAGTCTATAAGCATGCACGACACCTGGCTAAAATTTTTTTGTATTTTTAATAGACATTGGGTTTCACCATATTGGCCAAGCTGACCTTGAACTCCACCTGCCTCGGCCTCCCAAAGTGCTGGGATTATTACAGGCGTAATAAGCACCCCAGCTGGCCTGATGTTAGATTTTAATGTTCATCCATGATCTAACTTCAAATTCTGGCCACTATGCTCTTCCCTCATAATGACAGAAATATTGAGATTTCTAATCAATTTGTGTGTGTGTGTGTGTGTGTGTGTGTGTGTGTGTCTGTGTGTGTAATTTGACTGGCGGAGTAAATTAACCCATGTATATTTAAGAACAAATATGTCAAATATATCAAATTTTGAACGTAAGGAATAAATAGAAAATGAATTATTCTCTGGTGCCCAGCTTCTTTTATAAACATAGATAAAAATGCCCCTATAGCAGCTAATTACTTCATTAGAGTTATTTCAAAGTTACAAATAGAGTAATCTCATTTAAAATGATGGTTATGTAGTTGAGAAATAATTAATTGAAAAGCAATTGGAGCATGGCCCCAATATTCTGCAAAGGAGCTCGATTCATTAAAAACATCAGCATCACCACCATAAGATGTAGAAATTGAGAGAGATGGGCAGGATCTTGGAGATGCTTTTATAAATAAGGAAACTGAGTCTTAGGACCATCAACCAAGTCACCGAGAATCTCATAGCTAGTTCTCAGTATAGTGGGTGCTGTAGCGCAAGCTGGGTGGTTGCTCTTTTTTCCATCCGATACTGCTTCTCTTTGTAAAGCTTTATCTTGCAATTCTATTTTCATTGCAGATCAACCACTTGAGTTCATTTTTATAGTTCCATTAAATTCAATATGAAGAATTATCTGAGACTATTTCTTTGAATATGTACTTTAGTGCATACTTTTGCATGTTTCAGAAATGATAACATCTCATCAAATTCACAATAAAATGGTTTTGTTCCCACAAGAGCAAACTGTCTCACTACGATGTCATCTTTCATGTTTGTGAAACACTGGTCCCTCTTGGTTGTGCTTCCCACCTCCCTGGGTAAAAGTTACCATTCTTGAATCTCTTAGATGAAAATTTCTCCAGGAAAATACTCAAGACTCTCAGTTATGTGCTGTTATTATGCATATCATAAGCACCCCACATACTGTCTCTGCATCTTCACATATCTGAGGGGCTTTCTGGTGCATATATGCCCATCCCCTAGTTTCCCTGAAACTTCTCAAACTGGATAATGCATACCTATTCACATGGCTACCTAGGAAATCACTATATTCTTATGTGACCTTTGTCATCAATTAGTTTTGAGTGGATATCTGAACCTTTCTGAAACTATTGTAATGCAATATTTCACCTTCTTATAGTTGATCTATTGATCTATTGGTGTGCTTTTGACCCATCCTGACATTGTTGTCTTCCCTCCATTTTTTAGGTAAATGGCCTGTATTCATCTAATGGGTAGAAAATTGCTAAATATTGAAGTAGATCATGTTATTTTCCAGAATGAGACAATGGTGGCAGGAGTGCAGCATATTTGGTTACAAGATACATTTTCAGCTCTGGTTTGGAGTACTGGGTAGTTATGTGCATATGGTGGTTAAAGCCATGATGGAACAACACATCTGCTGTCTCGGCATGTGATTTAGTAGATATTAGGCTGCCTAATAAATTTCTCTCCCACCCAAACTTTCACTGGTGACCTACATCTGTGATTTTACAGCAGGATGTTCCTGGCATTCTAGAAAGTAATTTTAAAAAATGTTTAGCTGAAGCCTCTTGGCTGTTGGAACTTTTCCATTTTGGCGATAGACTGGATCCTTGTAGCAAGATTGAAACAAGTTTAACAAGACACAAAGCCCAACTGTCAATTCCCCAGGGCCATGTAGTCAACATATGTTCTAATTAAAAATTAATTTTTGTCCATTTAAATTAAGTTCTTAGTCATACTAATTGTCTATTTCTTCCCATTCTTTGTCTTTCAATCCCCTGACCTGAAGTTCCTGTGTCAAAAGATTGGACACAAATATATCTTCTCGGGTTGGGGGATGTGGCATTTACCAAGGGCTGACAAATGGGAAATGGAAGAGAACAGGAGGATAGAAGATTTGTAGGTCATTTATTGTCAGTATTTGTTGCTTTAAGTACTCACTGTGAAAGGTACTGGGGCAGACTGATCCCCCTGTAGCCACATAAGACTGATTGGAGGGTTTTGTACTCTTTCTAGCAGCAATGACCCATCATGTATAAATGCCTGAAGAGGAGCTTTTAAGACTGGCTTTGTGTAGTTAGCTTGGGAACCAAGAGCAGGAAGTCAGAATAGATTCCTTCTTACAACTTTCACCTGTAAATTATTCACTTTTCCATAGATGTGTTTACTTTCTAATTTGAGTAAATATGAAAAAAAATCCTTTCTCTGACCTTTCTGATTTGTCCAAATATGTGCATGTTTGGGGAAAGAGAGGATTTAAGTCTTTTCATAATGATTCTTCTGCTTAACCTGTCTCAGCCTCAATTTTCTCATCTGTAAAAAAGGCATAATAATATATTTTTGGGAGGTGACAATGAATAAATGAAATGATATGTGTCGAGCTCGTGGCATATTGCCTGGTTTTTCATAAATGCTTTGTAAATTGTTGCAATTAGTAAGCAGCATATTGGCACTGCGCCCTAGCACACTGCAAAAGAAAGAGCTTCATATCAATGTGACTTGGAGAGTGAACAACGAGGTTTTCCTTTCTAGCTGCTTCATAGTCACAAAAAAAAAAAAATAAATAAATAAAAATAAAAAACAGCCAGTAGTCTTTGGTCAATTTTCAGGGAAATGAGGGAATGAGAGAAAGAAAGAGCAAGTTGAAACTTCCAGACTCAAGAAGAAAAGTTGCTGTTTAGTGCTTTCTTGGAAGCTATAAAAATACTGAATTTCTAAATGCCTTCAAAATTTAATGGTATTATTTATGTCGAATATTTTTAATTTAATTCATGCCTTACTTAATAGCAACAATAACAGTTTATAATTCAGATCTCTATAATTTTCAAAACCCTATTATGCAAAATTACCCTCTTTACCACAATTCTGTGGGAACAGCAAGGGCTGCCTTCTGTCTCCATTCTCCTGAGAATTTAAGAGGCTGTAAGAAGGGACAGCCTCCCTGTTATTCAGATCAGTATTATGACCAGGAAAAGCACCCCAATTGTTTGGCTTCCTGGCCCTCGTAGTAGGCTGAGTCATCACTTGCCAATATTGTTATGGACTCTGAGGCAATAGAATGTAATAAAGTATAACCACAATTACTCATCCATAATACAAATAAATTCATTTGGATATGCTTCGTGGCATGATTTCAAACAGCTCACAGACATCCTGTGCCATCTCATTCACTCTCACAGGCCTCTGAGGTCAGGGAGATAACAGTATTAGTGTTGTATGATACTGATACAAATCTGCTCTAAATACTGTGGGGATGCTGGTGGTGTTATTTCTGGACTGCAGTATGGAAGTTCCATGAGCCAGTGGAAATCAATCACTCAAGAATATCATTTAGATTTTAAGTAATTTTTAAATTTAAAATTAAAAAACTGACCACCCTCTACTGAATGGAATATTTTGCTTAAATGAAATATTTATATCCTAACTCATGATAAGGGCAAAGATGTCACGTGCTGTAATTAGTTTTTTCATGTTATAAATTTTTAGGGTATGTTTTTAGAAAGTTATTTCCTTTTTTTTTTTTCATTTCATTTTAGGATCCTAGCTGTAAATCAGCAATGCAATACAACATGTATTTGGATGAAATATCACAGGAACTTTTCATTTTAGTTAGGGTTATATTAGTTTAGTTATAACTTACAAAAATTGTGTCCATGTCACAAAGCCCTTTTAGGGTTTGTCTTTCAAATAGTTGTAACTTAATTGATAGCAAAACATATTGCTTAAACAGATAACAACATTCTAAAAAATGTCCTGGAACTAGAATATTCTAGCATGAAATAGTATCAATCTTTTGAAAAGACACTTTATAGTAACATAAATATTTTAAATTATTCACTTTCAGCATTGAAAATCATATTTAGTTCTTTGGGACAAATGTATTTTATTTTTAAAATGCCTTGTAAAGATTTTCTTTCATTCATTTGGTCCTATTAACTTAAAATTTATAGAAATTGGAAAGTAACACTTGTTTCCTGTGTGATAAGACACAAAGAGAAACAGCAGCCATGTTTCTACTAATATTCTCTCCAGCACGGTGCCAGTAATTCCCTATCTTCTGTAATGCCTCCAGTGACTGGAATCATTAATCCCATGTTTTGAAAATTATTTAAGATTGAAGGTGCCACAGTTGTACATATTGGTTCAGTCTCTAGAGCCCTAAGAAAAGATTTAGTGCATTTTCAAAAGAATTTTGCAGGTAGGAGCCCAAATGGATTTTCAACTAGGCCTCAACCTTTTTGAAACCTACTGATGTTGAATAGTCTTTTACTGGTTGCCATGCCAACTGATACCAGAGGAACACTCTGCAGTGTGTTCATCCCCTAGAAAGCTTCACCAGATGTCTTCAACAAATTGCTATGAAAAGACTTTGGTCTGTCAGCCTTGTTAGGAGATAAAAATCAGGCTAAGAGACGTCCCTGCCTCCACTTCTGATAAAACCAACCCATAAAATATGTAGACTTGTTCCACTCTCACAATAAACCAGTAAAATCTCTCACCCCCACCCCAACCCTCCTTACTTCCTGTAGCAGGATTTTTAAAATATTTATGCTCTTAATTCTACATGAAGCAGAGGCCATTATGTGTTGCAGCTGACATTGTCTGGCCGAGCAAAGCGAGAAGCATCTGGCTAGCAGCAAGGAAAGACTGCAAGTTGATAAATTATTGATTTACATAAATCAACACCCTTTAAATATTGGTCTTTTGAAGAAAAAAGCTTTTATGTTATTTCAGGTTGAAAAGTGTTAAGAAGATAAACACAAATCAGCTGTGTCATGATTTTATATTTCTAATCAAACATATACAGGCATCACATGAATATATACAGTATATCCTATACATTTAGGACCAAATGACTAAACTTTGCTTTTGTGAAGATCAAATAGGCAAAAAGGAATATTTTTTCAAACATATTTAAATTTTAAAATATTTTTCCTGCCTAAATATTAATACATTTTCTGTACTGAAAATGAAAAAAGAAAAATTATTTAAAGGGTCGTTTTCTTTAGGAAGAGAAAAAAGAAACTTGGCAAAGAAGATCCGCATGGAATATTATTTACATGCACCAACTGGCATCTGTATGTTTAAATTGTGGGTTTGCACGTGCAAATGAATCATTAACTGTCAAATTACTTGTTTGCATATGCAGTTATTCCAAGCAGTATAAAAATGTGTGGAATTTGCATATACAATTGAGGCTTAGGCATTTACAAAGCTTGATTTTTAAACAGGAATTTTAAATCTTACTGCTAATTAGCAAGATAAGGAATTACCAAATTGAATCCAACATGTATTTTGGACTACATTGTTGTACTGCAGTTCAAATTCAAAGCCCAGACAAATCACCTAAATTTAGGTTTAATCAGCCATATAATGCCATCTATTTGTATTTCCAGGATGATATGACCCTTTGTCATTCTGCGTGTGTGTGTGTGCATGTTTCACGTGAATGTGAACATCTATTTGATATGTTTGCATTTTGACATGTACAAGAGAAACAGTTTTAGAAATGTAGGAGACAACTCATATTCACATTTTTTTAATCTTTCCTGGAATTCAGTTATTTTAGCATCACATTATCCAAGTCATCTGATTAAAAATTCCATTTTACTTCAATTTTTTGTTGTGACGGTTCTATAAAGTCAGATCTATTGAGTTTCTTCCCATATTTCAAAGTGAACTAGAAGCACGGACATTCATGACATGCCTCCTTATCAAAGAACAATAAAATAGGAGTTTAACAAAATATCTATAAATAAAAAAAAATAAAGATTTTCAACATGGAGAAGAAAATTTGCTCAAAAAATTTAGTTGATTAAAGACATTGCTTTACACAGAGAGAAGATAACTTATCACTGTCTGTCTCTGGATAATAGATTAGAAAGAAATTAATAGAAAATACTATACCATGTATAAAATATAAGAGGCATTTTTACAAATGAAATTAAATTTTTGTGTTGTTATAGATTCCATTTATATAGATGTTTATGTCTCGGATGTTTTAAGAGAAGTCCCGCAAGTCGTTTGTTTGGGAGTTAAAGAAATTGTAGTACTGAGGGATAAAGGAACAGGGACAATACAGGTTGGGTTATCAAGCTAGCCACCACTTTGCTGGGCTGGAAGAAGCCTGTGGGCTAGTGTAAAAAGCTTATCTTAAAGTTGTCTAAGGTAACCTGTGTGATGCATCATGCTCATTAAACAGTGGCAGTTGGAAGCCAGGTCAGCGTGCACTAAAGTGGAAATGAGAGGATGTGGACTTGTTGCTGCAATTATGAATACATGAATACATTAGTCCCCCTGATTTTTCTCTCTATTCTATACAAACATTTTAGTAACTTCATTAAGATACTCATACTCACTAAAGCAATTTTGCGTTGCCTATATTAATGTGTCTATAATCCATCATGTGAATTGATTTTACTCTTAGCAACACTAAATAAATCAATTTCTACAACAGCTACCCAACTTTCGTATGTGCATTAAAATCACCCTGGGGCACTTGACCACTTGGCTTACCAAACCCCATTTCCAGGGATCTTGATGCAGGTGGTTCATATGGATCATATACTGAGAAAATTGTTCTACAGAACACTCAGTTAAAATTTTATTCCAAAAAATATTACCACATATAAGGGTAATAGTCAATATTTTTTCTGACTTATAGCTGATAGACCACCATGCTCTTTTAAGGTAACAGAATGACACAATGAAAGAACTCTCATCTAGTTTTTGAAAGCCTGGATTAAACCCCTGGCAATGCCAGGTATTAGCTGTGTGAGATACAAAACAACACTTACCCTCTCTAAGCCCTAATTTCAACACCTGCAAATAATACGATACAGCAACTATATTATTTAGAAATTCAAGTGTTTCTAAAATTAAACTCAAAGGAACTTTTTGGTTGTCACCCACCTTCCTTCAAACTACATGTATAATTTAGGAATTATAAAAATTTATATTTATTGGCCTACTTAAGATGGAATATTAATTCAACTTAAAGTTTCTGTGATTTAGGACAGTTTACTTGACCTCTTCAGATCTTTTATTTGTTTTGTATTAAATGAAAACAATGGGTTAGGGTTATTTCTTAAGTTTCGTATAGCTCCGACATTCTATGAGTCATTTGATTTTGTTTTGTAAAAAATATTAAATTGAACACGGTTAGCCCCACATTTCCTTGTGTAGTTTGTATTCTCTAGAGCAGATGCTGATATGGAGTTTGGGGTACAAGATATTTATTAGGAATTAACAACTATGGAAGGAGAGGGATAAAAGCAATCTGGGGGCCGGGCACAGTGGTTTAAGAATATAATCCCAGCACTTTGGGAGGTGGAGGTGGGCGGATCAAAAGGTCAGGAGTTCGAGATCAGCTTGAGAAACATGGTGAAACCCTGTCTCTACTAAAAAGTACAAAAATTAGCAGGGCGTAGTGGCACATGCCTGTAATCCCAGCTACTCAGGAGGCTGAGGCAGGAGAATCACTTGAACCTGGGCAGCAGAGATTGCAGTGAGCTGAGATCATGCCATTACACTTTAGCCTGGGCGAAAGAGTGAGACTGCACCTCAGAAAAAAAAGATCTGTGGCAGAAGTCAAACTGCTATTGGACTCAACAAATCCAGCAACCTGGACTGAGGTTTGCGTGTCAGTGTTTTCCATGAGGGCTGAACTGACCGAGCCTTCACACACCACCCTCTTTGCTTAGTCACCTGATGCAGGCTATCCTGAGAGAAGCCTGATCCCAATCAAGGTGGCTATCTACAGCAGAAACAACCGCGCTCCTCCTCTTGAAGGAGGTGACAGCTGGGGGTTGTCTGCCAACTACACACATGTTGATGTTTTGCAAGTCCTTTCTTGAAGAGAAATCTGGCCAATGCATTTCTATTTCAACCTTCACCACATTTCCCAAAGACTAAAATACATGGCCTGTAACTTCCCTACAAGAGAAAAATGACTGGTTGTCAAGATTGCTTTATAGACAGTCCAACATTCATGTCACACTTATTTGCAAACTCTCTCTAGTACTGATGTTTGCCTGAGTGATTTTTAAGTTGATAGTGTTTGTGGCCAAAAATGTGGATGTAGAGAGCACAAGGTGTTCCTTCTCAAGGTGGGTCAGCACATTTACCTCTTCTGGAATCATTAATACTTGGGTGCTAAAACATATGTGTATTATATGAACATGAAACATGTAAATTATTCATAGAGGTATTATAAAACAGCATGTCTGCGTATGCTACGCTTGACAGTGAGGGTGGAGGATGGTAAATTCAAGCCCTGCTTCAACACCACACAACATCTGGACTACTCTCTCTTCCCTGAGCCCCCATTATATTTTGCAATGAACCTCCTATTTGAGTGTATCAGTTCCAACAAGGCAAAGCTCATGTTTAAACACGTTCTTCTCAGTCATCACCATAGTAGACATTGCTGATGGCCTGTCTCATATCTCCTCTGCCCACCTCTGAGTTCATCTGCAGCTGTGTAGAAAGTTTCCTGGAAGGCTGACATCTTCCCACTTTAAGTGCCTGTTTTTCTCTACCTCCGTGCCAGAGAACAACTAAAAACAGCTGGCAGAGGACACTTCCGCCCCTCCAGCAATCCTTCTCCCATGGCAGATGAGAAGCGGTGTTCATATGTTCCCCCCACCACCATCTCCAAGGGGTGTTCATATGTTCCCCCCACCACCCCCCTTCAAGGGTTTCTCAGTGTGTCTCCAACAGAGTGAAGCGCCAATTGCCCCCTTATAGATATTCTGTTTCCTGTCTCACTTTCTATACTTTCTTTACTTGTGCTGTACGTGGTCACCTACTAAATCAACTATCTGCAACCAATTCCTTGTCTCAGGATCTCCTTTTGCGAGAGTCCAAACTAGAACAACCACTGTATGTCCAGTAACTTTGTGTCTGGGGCTTAACAGTTCAGCAAATGAGTGCTCCATTCTCAGAGTGTAGGCGTCCAGTTTTAGCTGAAAGTCTTGGGTCCAAAGCCAGAGGACCCAGTCTCTAGTCCTCACACGACTATTTACTGTTCCTGTGACTTTGGGCTCTGGGCTTCACCTTCCTCCTTTGCAGTCACCTTCCTCACAGGGTTAGTATGAGATCAGAGGGTATGATGCACCCACATGAAGGCATCTCAGATTATAAAATGTTCCACTTGGCATTTATGTAACTTATGTAAGTTATGTAAGTTTCCTTTAGTAGATTCTAAACTCCTGTGGTGGGGATCATGCTTCAATAAGCCGTATATTCCTAGATGGTCATAGGGTACAGCCTGGAAATTGGAACATAATTAATAATTGAAGAATGTATTTTAAATAGCCAATGTCATCCCCAGGGCTGTAAATGGTGATGAGCAATAAACATTTTCTCTGTCAAGTGCATTATTGCCCCGCTGGGAGAAAAGACAGCACAGGTAAAAGAATCAGAGAGCTGAGCTCTGTGGTAAGCTTCTGACTAAGTGCCGAGGGGGTGAAGAGAAGGGAGACGTCGTATTTGCTAGGTTAGTTTTGGCAGGTTATGGGAGAAGTGAGACCTGGCGAGCACCAAAGCCTGGGCCGGAAGAAACCTGCCTAAAGGATCTGTAAAGAAGGGAGAACAGCATGTAGATATGCCAAAGGAGTAAGCAACTTTGTGTGTCCTGGAGACAGGGTATGAGGTCACAAGATCATAGAATGCAGAAAAGCAATGTAGGATATAGCCAAGAAGACGAGCTTGGAGCCTGTATGTCTGTCTTGGGATATCACTGGGTCCTGGCTACTGTAGATAACCCTCCATTTCCATATCTATATTAATGGGATGATAAAATCAACCCCCAATGTTGTATGACACTTAAATTGTGTCACTTATGAGACACATTTACCATGTATTACATATTACTGCTACTATATAATCTTATATAGTAAGCATCTTACTATATAATCTATAATTATTATATTCTTAATAATTTTATCGCTACTCTATGGGTTAGTAGTAAATACAGCCATTCTGTATGACTCAGGTGTAAAGACTCTACTAATGTATTTGAATTTTGGCTCTCCTCGTCAATTCCAAATTCAGCCACTTAAATAGGAAAAAAACTAATAAAAGTAACAACCTAAAAAGTCTACTGAATTTTCAGTACACCTGCTGTCATCATATATATTTTTCCAGAATTTAAAGAAAAAAGCGTGCTGGTAAAGGGAAATGTTGTATTTCCTAGAAAGTGAATATTATTTAATTTTCTAGGTTTATAACATGGCTTTCACTTGCAAATTACATCTCTCCATTCTGGAAAGTTTCAAGAAGAAAAATTTTGGCTGAGCAGGCAAGTGCTTCCCAGCAATGTACTTGTTGCATTGGTTTTATTGTCACTAAATGTATTTATTTTGGGAAGAGATGGAATCAATGCACTTATTTTGAGAAGAAACAGAATCAATGGTATATTTGAATTTACACAAATAAAGTGCCAAGCAATCAGGCAGAAGCTTGTTCTGCCTTTCAGTTATCTTTATCATCATCTTATGTTGGAAATTTTGGTCAATTGTTTTCAATCAGACACTATTAAAACACTGACTTAATTTCATTTTTTGTGAGATATTCGATGTGAGACTTAACCCAAACAGCTTCCGGTATTCAGAAATTATTTTCTAGTCATTTCAAATATATTTGGAAAACAAATACTATTCTCATTAGAAACAGTCAATAGTGTGAAAGAGGAAATAGCATGTATGCAAGTATTCATTCTACACTTTTAATATACAGAATATTCTGCATGTATTTATATTTTTATTGGACTAGTGATATTCTTTGAACTTTTATTTGAAGGCTATGAAATTTTTCTAGGTAGCCTCTTTTATTATTGTTGAAAATGAGCTTATCACTTGAGATTTTTTATATTACTCTTAGATTAGAAGTCATGGGTGATATCACTATAAAGAAGAGCAAGGAAATGATTACTACAAATAAAAGGGTAAAGATCACCTTTAGGGAGAAAGAGAGAAAATGTTAGCAGGGACACATGATATTGTCTCCTGCAAATAATTATTGTCTTGCACACATCATCTACTCCTTCGACCCTCTCTACTTCTGATTAATTATCAGAATAATTCATTCCTGATTAATTTTTACTCAGCTCTATACCTGTATGGAAGTAGCAGGAACTACCCAAAGAAAGCATTAACCATCCATTGTCTTTTTTTTATATTTATGATGATAAACCCAAATGATTCCCCATAGCTGCCCAGTAATCCTTCCACATTTCCACATTTGATTCACCCTTCCTTAGTCTTTGAGGGTATTTTATACTTTCCCCTGTCTTCTTACACCTCAACATTCTTCCTTTCTTCCCTTTTAGCTGAGAGCCTCATTTCCTTGGAAAAACCAAGGCAAGTAGATGAAAAGCTCATTTTCTCACCTCTGAATCTATGAATCTGCACTGGTGCTCATATATCATGCCTTTCCTGCTGCAAGAAAAGAAACTGTTCTGCCCTTCTCTAAAGCCAAGGCTTCCATAAATATTGATTTCAATTCCTGCTTATTGTTTGAGAATTATTATTTTGGTCTTTTCTGTTTTCTCGGCTACCCTACCAGTTTTTTCTGTACTGGATCACTTCCATCATGATAGAAACATACTGAAAGTCTCTCTTTTATTAAAAAGAAAAAAGAAAACCTCAACCTCTGCCTTCATCCTGATCTGTTTCTGATTCCTTCTAATCCAAAATTTACTGTCTCCATTTTCCAACTCCTCTCTGTTTTCTCATCCACTGAATTTAATTAAGCTATCATTTCCTTTATTCTACTGAAAATGTACTTACAAAGGGAGTGAAACCCCCCATAAAGCCCAGTCCAAAAAAACCCCCCATAAAGCCCAGTTCTCTCAGTTTTTGTTTCATGTTGTGCTTTAAGCAGTGGTTGCCATGGCTGATCAAGTTTTCAGAGTACTGCCTCCTATATTGTTTTCTCTTCCTGAATATAGCTCTATGCATATTACTTTCACACACTGGATCTCTCCTTCATACCTGGACCTCTAAATTCTGGGGTCCCAGTATTTTAGTCCTCTGACTCTTTACTTGTCTCTAGTCTCACTTTAGTGATGCATACATCCAAGTATATAACTTTAAATACAATCTATATACTGAAAACTGAACATTTGTATAACTAACCAAGACCTTGCCCCTAAATGCCAGACTGCATTTCTCTATGTTAATTTCTAATAATTATGTCAAATTTATTAAATACCTAGGTCAAAACACAATTCTTAATTCCTTCATCCTCCCCACTTTCTGATTCTTCCCACCCTGAACAATGATATCACAATTTACACAAATGCTCAAGCCATAAGCCAAAGAATCCTTATTTATTCTTTTCTCCTTATATTTGCCACATGCATACTATAGTATAATTCACCACCAAATGCTATTGATTCTATCTTCAAAATATATCTTGAATCTAAGCACTTCTTTCTTCCCAATCAAGTTTTTTTTTCTTTTTTTGAATCTAAGCAATTTTGTCCATTCACATTGCAAATCACTCTCTGGTCGAAACAAGTCTCTTGCCGCAAGTTCTGCAATAACCTATTAATTGATCTTTTGCATATACCCTTCCCCCATCTTTCTGAGATCTATTCTCCACATAGATTGAGCAATCTTTAAAAATCATCCTAAAAAGGCCAGGTGTGGTGGCTCATGCCTGTAATTCCAGCACTTTGGGAGGCCGAGGCAGGTGAATCACCTGAGATCAGGGGTTTGAGACCAGCCTGACCAACATGGAGAAACCCCGTCTCTACTAAAAATACAAAAAATTAGCCCGAGGTGGTGGCACATTCCTGTAATCTCAGATACATGGGAGGTTGAAGCAGGAGAATCGCTTGAACCCAGGAAGCAGAGGTTGCAGTGAGCCAAGATCGCTCCATTGCCCTCCAGCCTGGGCAACAGGAGGAAAACTTCGTCTCAAAAAAAGAAAAGAAAGAAAAGAAAATCATCCTAAAAAGAAGTCAGTAATTTTATGTGTTGCTGTGAAAGAAAGGTGAAAGACAAATTGTTCGTCGCCGCTGCTCCTATTGAACATTGAACCGAGTCATAACCAATTGATAAAAGGAGTAAAGGGAAGAAGTACATAAGGATTGGAAGGGAAGATGCCACCCTTACTTATTTTCAAACACTGTGATTTTCTATATAGCAAAATCACACAAAATAATGAAAAACAGCCGTTAATCATGTAAAAACACCTATGACAGAAATTGGTAGTTGTCCTCCAATAATTGTTCTCTGAGTTTGCGTAATAATAAAATTGTTACACTGAGTACATTGTCACCCAAGTAAAGACATTTTCCAGTATCTTTTATGGCTACGGTAATCATGAGCCTAAGTTCTGGAAACTAAGATACAAATAAAGGGCATGTATGTTTTTTCTAGGTTGTGCTTTTAATAAGAATAAACGTGCCCTCAGTTTTCCTTTCTTCCTCCTGCTGGTTGGAATTCAAATATGATGTGGAAACTGAAGTATTTATCTTGGCACAAGATGGCATCCACAAATGGCAGAGAAGTTACATAGAGCTTCGCCCTCTGAACACTGTGTAATGCCACTCTACCAGCCCAGATATTGAATATGACCGTCTCATTTTGCTATGCCTGTTATAGTAGTGAAATGTAGTGAATATACAAATACATCAACAAACAAATTAGGTAAATGTTAGCATTATTTTGTAACTGCTTTGACACATTTTGAATACATAAAATCTTGAAGTTAATATGTCCCATGTACTCCTTACATCTTTTCTCATTTCTCTCAAAAGGTTATTATCATCATAAAATGTCTCTGTCAAGAATATAATTTATATCTTTATTAAATATTAACATATTCACAAACCATATAGGATACCATGTTGGTCGTGCCTGTCTTTAAATGTTCCTTTAAAATTTCAAATAATATTTAACATTCTGTAACTTACTTTTTCACTCAACATTGTCTTCAAAATTCTAATTATTATGTTATATATTCATCTAGTTCATGCATGAAAATATTTTATAGTATGATAGTCTATGAATGTAACACACAATGTGTATTTCGAGGTTGTGAATTTTTCCATGTAGTTCAGTGATTTAGAATGTCTATTACAGAGTTTGGCAAATAATAAACATTCAAAATTTTTTTCTAATAAGTGAGTTAATTCATGTCCCTGATTATGATCATTTGAATTGCTCCAAATTTTCATCATTACACATAAGGCTACAGTGAATACATTTGATCAAGTCTTTGTGTTCAGAATGTCTATGAGATGAACTACATCCTAAAATACAATTGAGAATTTGCAGGCTACAGGTAACTTCAACTTTAATGTCAAGTTAGTCTTTAAAGTTTGTAACAACTTCCTTGTCAACACACTTGATACTGACAAACATGTCTTTTTCGTTTAACCAATTGGATAGGGATGAAATTGTATTTTCAGAGTACGTGTGTTGTTTTAATTCCCCTATCACTTCAGAATTATTTACAGCTTTAGTAAAATGTAAGCATAAAACAAGAACATGGATCTTTTTCTAAGTATATTGGCCATTCCAGTTTTTTCTTTTGTAAATTCTGCTTATATCCTGTGTCTAACTTTTATCTGGCTCTTTGTCTTATTCTTATTGATGCATAGTAGTCTCAGATTAATTAGATGCTAACCCCTTACCTATTCTCTCTCTATATATATATTTTTTTTTCTTTGTTGAAGCATTTTTTTCCAGACATTTAAAATTCTGATGTAGTCACATTTATTGATCGTTGTCTTAGTGATTCATGAAATTAGTATTTAGGTAAGAAATTCTTCTTAAATCCTGTTTTATTCTAATAATAGTAAGTTGTATTTATCACTTACAGATTTTTAATCCATCTAAACTCAAGTAATCCACATGTTACACTAATTTTTACATGCTTTTACTATTATATACTGAAATTTTACATGTATTTGGATATCTGTCAGCTCTTTATTCTGCCCCATCAGGATATATTTCAATTTATTTATAAATGTAATGATATGTTAATTACTATAACTTTATAAAATAGCTTTCATTTTTAGTATGGCAGGTACCCTTCATTACCAACATTTCTCAGAATTGTCATAGACATTGTCAGACACATACTCTTCCATATTCTTTCAAACAAATGTGTTGAGCTTTAGGAATAAAACAGTGGAGATTTTGAGTAGAATTGTACTGAATTTATAACTTGTTTTGACACCTTTGAAAGCATATATTATGATCCCATCTTTATATATTTTTACCTACCAAGCAATCTATTGATACAAAAATATTGATAACATTTTGGGAAGTGAGATATTTGATGCTTTTTCACTTTTTATTTGTACCTTTCTCTATCGCACAGCATGTAGTATTGTTACAGAAAATAAGCCATCATTCTAAAAATTCAGAATGTATACATTTTAAATTGATCTTAGGATGAATAGGCAAATAGTAAACTACACTTCTTTGTAACTGTCTACATGACATGTTAGGGTCGACATAGTTGATGTTGCTCAGAATTCTAGGATCCTATTTGACTTAATTCACTTTGTGTTTAGTGCTTCTAATGCCTCACACCTGAAACTCTTTCTGGAGGATGTGTAAGTGGTTATGAGGCCCACTTTGACTGCCTATGCAGAAGCTAAGAGATATATGAGGCTTTAGGCATCGTTACCTCTTTAAAGGCCAATGTCCGGTGGTGTAAGAAAGCACAGAAGCCACAGTTTCCTTTCCTGAGTCAGGACAAACTTGAGTCGTATTTCACACTCCTGAGGTCACAGCATGATCAGGATGGGGCTGAGGTTTGTCCTGATCTGCATCCTTTCTTAGTATACCCTCATTCCTCTCCTGTTTCCCCCAATCCCTTAAAAGTTTGTTTTAGTAGTGCTTTGTTAGTAAGTAACTTGCAATAAATCCTCATCTCACGTTCTGCAAGTGTCTTTTCTTTATGCCTTTAAAAATACCATAGTGTTATTTCAAAAACGCAGAACAAACCAAAACCTGATTACAGACCTATCTTTTGAATCATATATCATGCTAGTGAGAAAGTAAGTGTAAAATATGATCATGGATTATCTTTAAAGTTTAGTAGATTTTTACCTTTGTCCCTAAAATAAAGAAATGCAAATATTTTTAAATGTTATGACATACACGTAATATTTATAATAGAAATTCTGATTTATAACTACATGAGCCCCATGAATTGTGTTGTTTCCATCAAGATTTCAGTTTTCTTTATTATGAAAGTACTAGACATTTAACTTAAAATATAGAGTATGTGGCGGGACTGTAGCTATAAAATAGATTAAATGTCTCTCACAAAAAGCAATGTTAATCTTAAAAGCAAAATCATCTACAAAGTGTGTGATTATGGAATACTTAAATGTTCTTTTATCCCACATAGATTCCTCAAAGTTTCTAATTTTAAAATTAGGGTATAAAGATACCATTCAACCATTTTCTCAGTGTCACGGTGGAGACAGTGGTCCTCATAATCCACCACTTTACTTGATTCTGGGATAGAAGAATGAAGCAATGAGCAAAGATAACTGTGGGCAAGGTGCTATTCAATTCTATAGTGTAATCTGTCTCCTGCTGCTTTTGCTTATCACTGCCCTTGCTTCTCTTTATTTCCTGTAAGAACCTGCATGCAGCTTGACCAGGGTAGTAGAATTATTACTGAAATCAGCCCCATTGCTGCTTGACCAGTGAATAAGATTCTGATGATTCCTTGATCCCTGTTTGGATTTATACATTTTATCAATTGCTAATGTGGTCTCTGCTTGGTGTTTCCCATCCCCCACCTTTACACCTTCCTAGAAAAAAGGCACATCAAGTTTTAATATAGAACGGAAATTTTCTATCATTCTTTCTCTCTTGTTTCTCATTTCTCTTTTCTGAAATCCACCATAATGAAGGCTATAACTTAGAAACAATTATTTGGATATTATGCTATTTTAAGTGAATGAATTAAATTTGTTGACTTGATAGATTTTGACTTGCCTCTCATTCAATCTTCTACCTGAGCCAAATTCTTTTTTTTAATACTATAGAAATTATAATTTCTGATAGTACCTTATAAAATATTCAGGGGTATGGTTGTTGACAAGGTATTGGTTTCTGTTCTATGTGGCAAAAATTTGTAAAACAAGGAATCTGGAGACAAAATCTGGATTTGAATTTCTGTTCCTATGTGATTTCATTTAAATTAGTTCACATCTCTGTAACTCTGTTTTCTCATTGGTAAAATGAGAATAATAATAGTATGTATGGAAAATGTTTTCATCAAGTTATGAGAATTAAATGAGATGAGCACAACGTACGTCACATAGTGAGTACAGTCAATACATGTTAACTATTACTTTTGTTATTAACACTAAGGGCTTTTAAGGATTCTTTAATCTTTTATTGAAACATTGTGTGCTAGGCATTTGGCTTGGTGCTGAAAGTGTCTAGATGAATAAGACACAGGGTATTTCCTGGGAAAATAATTGGTCTAAAAGAGGAGTCAGATAATGCTAAAATAATTACAGTATAACATATATCTATGATAGAGGTTCATGTGAAGAACTTAGCAGGTGGCCTCTCTATACTACATACCCTCAATATAACACTCCCTATATAGCTTCCCTGTTTATTTCTCTTCATAACATCATTAACATGTTAACGTATTTTTGTTGTGTATTTGTTTATTACCTGCATATTCTTACTAGAATGTAAGCTCACAGAAAAAAAGGGACTTCTGTCATTTACTTTACTGCTGCTGCACAAATACCTAGGGCACTGCTTGGTACATAGTAAGTCCTCAATAAATATTTGTTTAAAGAATGAATTATCAAAGTTCCCCAATTATACGCTACTCTTGCCAAAGGGCCAAAGAGCTTCCTCATTCAGGCTCTTCTGTTGTCCTAGAGGATAGGACTTAAGATGCACCTTCTCACCTTAAAGCACTGTTAGATGAATTTAAGAATAAATAATAAAGGGCATGCATAACAGTTTTTCTCTTTCAATGAAGAGAAATAACTCCATCAAATGTGAAACCACAAGCCAGGAGTAATAAGATAGAATCTAAAGGAGGTAAGTTTATGTTCCTACACTTGCGGTCAAACTAAAAAAATATATACGTAGAACAGGGACTCTGTTTAATAGCAATTCATGGAAAACAAAGGAAAAATGTAGGATAGTTCATTTATCGTAACTATCTAATAGGCCAAGGGCTTGCCAAAATAAGTGATGCTGTTGTCTTCTTAGTACCAAACTCGGACTTACCATTCCTATTCTGGTATGTACTGGCTGGCAACATTTGAGCAACTGTGCTGACTTCTGGTGTCAAAAGTTGACAGCAGCTGCAAATGGTCTGGAAAAAAAGTCATGTAAATACTGAACAAACTAAGTGTCCTTGGTCTAAAAAGGAAAAGATGTAGGGAAAAATATAATTGCTGCTTTCAAATATTTGAATGATCATTTGGCTTAGGGGCTTACACTGTTTCCATAAAGTGGTGGTTGGCAGGATGCAGAGGACACAGGCATACTAGTCAAACAGAGCTGACTTCAGTTCTAGCGCAGACACAGACCTCCTGTGTCGTTTGGCCCCCGAACCCTCAGTTTCTCAAATTCAAAAATAAAATAGTTAAGCTTACATTATATGGTTGTTGTGATGATTGAAAATACCGCTCGTTAATCACGTGTCACATGTTAAGTCTTCTAAAAATTATCATTTTTTGGCATGGCTCTCAGTAGCAGAAGCAGTACTAACAGAGTCACAGCAATATTCAAAACAAAGAGGTTGTTCAAACATGGAATCAGTAGCCTTCTCAATGAGTTCGTTATCGCTGGAAGGACTTCAGTGGCTAAATTGGCACCAACAGGTTTGTAGGTCTTCTTATTCAATGATTTAAATACCTAATGTAGCCTCTACCACTGCAATGGAACCTATTCCAGAAAAAAATGAAATGATTTAGAATGTTTTGAAATAAATGCAATTATTGTACCTATAGATATTATTGAGTACAGAAAAAATGGACTTTTATGCGTCAGTATATCTTCACAGATTAGTAGAAAGTTCTTAAGAGACAGGACAGGCTTTGAATCCCAGCAGTGTCACTTAGCAGTGTTGAACACTTAGATAATTGTTAATCTCTCTTAAACTCAAGAAACAGCCAATTATAAGTGATATCATCTCAAGGAGTCATTGAGAATAATGTCCTACATGTGGTACAGAATCTAACACATTGTAGTCATTCAATAAATCATTATTTCTCTCTTGCTACTGCCCAGAAAACAACAAATTATGACATTTTTTTGTTTTTCATTCTATTTTCTAAAATAGTAACTGGAATGCAGTACTGACATTGGAGCAAAATGAGATTTGAGAAGAAATGGTCATAGCTGTTTGAGACTAACAGTAATCAATCTATAGATGGGCTATAAGAAACAATGAACTAAAAGTCAGGCAATAAGGATTTGGTAAAATAAGGACTGCCACTATTTCTGACACCTTGAGCAAGTCATTAAACTCTTACCTCTCCCTACAGGACAATGAGATAGTGCTCTTGACCAAGTAGGACAAAAACACAAAATATATATGAATGGTATGATGAACTGTTAGTTTCACTTAATACATTTTACATTTTTTTTCAAGGTGGACAAGTATCCTATGTCTACAGAATTACCAGAAAGACAATGACAATAAATAGAAATAGTTGTCTATAAAGTACCTTATTACTTCCAACAATAACATAATCAACGAAGTCCTTGCTTTTATAGAAATAAATAAGCGAGTACATTAAAATTTTAGGTAAGTTCTCAAAATAGTGCTATACATTTAGTAATTATGTAATTAGTTTTAGAGTCTTCCTTTCTGGATGGTAAGTAATATAATGGACAAGGTGGGTAGGGGAATACCTCTCTTGTTTGCCTCTGTATCTCGAGTGCTATGTGAACACAAGTTCAGTGATTATATTTTGGACAAATGAATACATGATTCAAGCAGGCCACCTAAAACTTTGTTCAGAGAGGACCGAACACTCATTCCTGCTTTCTCCCTCTCATCCCCACATCAATGTGCACTTCATACACTCTACCGCCACCATAAACTTTTTAATGTAAATTGTATCTTGTTTTTCTTGACTCCACTTTTTGAAAAAAGACTCATTTTATTACTCTTACATTCACAGTACTTAGGAAATAGTAAACCATTAAGAAGTGTTTAATGAATGACAGAGCAACACTTCACAATTGCAGGAAAGAAAATTTTTCATGGCGACAAACAGGCTTCAGGCAATATTTCAGCTCTGATGGTGAGGTATCTTAGCTGCTTCAGCATTGGATCATGATGGCCATCCTTCCCATATTTCCATTTCTGTCACCTGTGCCTAGAAACATACTTAGGTGCAAGAATTAGATTCAAAGTATTCAACAATTGCTAAAGAGTTGGAGCTAACCAATCAAACCAGGAACAATTCATATGCTAGCTAAGGCAAGGTCCTCAATGCCTCTTCTGGTGCGACGCATTATTTTGTAGATGCAAAACAGTACACTGGGCTTGAGTGGTAGGGGAGGTGATTGACTATCAAACTAGGATAAGGAAGGGGATACCAGGAAGAAGAGAATGGTAACCATTTGCCTACTGAAATGTTAATATTTCAGAATGTTAGCAATCAGTTTGGCTGTGCTAGAACACACCAACTGAATATGAGCTCTGCTTAGCAACATGTATTAATAAAGGAATTGGCAGAATGTCAACAAGTTTTAAAAACTGGAATTCTGCCAATTCTTTTTGACTACCACAACTCTTTACAATCTCTGCTAACATCCCTTTTCTTGAAGAATGCAGACTGGAAAATAAATGGGGAATTTTAGTATCTGCAGAAATGTGAATGGTATAACAGTATTTTACAGAAATCTGATTTATAGGAGGAGAATGGGAAATAATGTGTGACATTTAAAATTGTGTTCTCTTGGGATCTTTTCTCCTTTTCAAACAAGAGTCATATCAGGTCAGATTTTTATTATTTTTGGCTAAAGGCCAACAAAAAATCTTACAATGTGATCTTAACATGTTATAAAAAATCAAATCAGAATAAAGTTACAGTGAAATTCTGAGCATAAAACTTGATAATGACAGTTGAGAATTAATTTCATAAAAAGAGACAACAGCCTAATACTTCATTGTTTTTACTTGTGATGTCCTAACGTTTCATTTGCTGCTATAAATCAGACCTAAAGAGAGACATCAAACTCTACCAGTAAAGTCTGAATAAAGAATTTCTTCTTTCATAAATTCCTGAACTCAGAGCTGCAAAGAAGCTTCTTACATAATCACAAATTCATTCTGTAGCATCCATAGCTGTATAAAGGGGCCTTAATTCAGGGACTCCATTGTCACCAACTTATGGTTTTGATGAATCCCGGGTACTTGTCTTTAATTAGGTAATTTGCCATCATAACATTTTGCAGCTGAAGAAATTTAAAAACAGCCAAGTACAAGTTTCTATTTCATATTATATCTAAATTCTTTAAATCACATATATTTGGATGATTAAATATTTTATGTGACTTTAATAACAGTTATTCATGGTGGCAATTGGAGCATATGCAAACCCTTCATAATAAATTACCAACATATAGACAGTGTGTCGTATTTAAATCACATGTGTTCTATAAACATAGACAATAATTCAATGTATTTAAAAAATATGCAAGCCCTTTTAATGTTAATTAATCTCTTCCCTTTCCATTAAAAACAAATAAGCACGTAAACCAAAACTTTGACTAAATGAGAATAGTTCAACATAATGAGAATAAGATAATTTGTATGAATTAGAACATTCTTTAAAGAGTTAGAAACACATATAAGCTGGTTTTAACAGCATTTTTAAAAACTTTCTGACAAAATAAGTTCCTATTTTCCCCACCGCCACACACACAAATAAAGGTAAATTATGGGCTCTTAGTTTATTTTCTAACATAGAAATGGAGTGTTTGGACCAGGCGTGGTGGCTCACGCCTGTAATTCCAGCACTTTGGGAGGCTGAAGCAGGTGGGTCACCTGAGGTCAGGAGTTGGAGACCAACCACCCAGGGCAACATAGCAAAACCACGTCTCTACTAAAAATGCAAAACAGATTAGCTGGGTGTGGTGGCACGTGCCTGTAGTCCCAGAAAGGAAAAGAAATAGAGTCTTTGAATATAATATTTTCATTATTTATACCTTAATTTTTCTCAACTGATTAGTCTCTAAACAAGGAAATTTTGACCACATTATCCCCTTACATTAGGAATAATAATGGCTACTTGCTGCTGAGATATTACAGATCATGTTCCAAATACACATTCCTTATAACTATGCACATATATCCAATAACAAATGTAGGGAATGTTCATTTCCCTGACTTACTCCTTTAACATGTTATAAAATAACTCACTATTTCTTTTGGTAATAATGACAGGATAGTGAATTTTTTAATTATGGCAGAAAATGGGCAGTGATATGGAAATGGAGCCCATGTAGGAATGACCTGAATTTACTCCCACTTTCACAGAAGGAGCCATGTTCATTTGAGAGGTAAGTAGGAAGAGGGCTTTCTCCCAAGCATTTTACTCCTGATACACTGGAGCTATAAAATCACTGCGTAGAGCTGAAGATTGGGGAGGAAAAGTGATGTAATGGCCAGCTCTTATTACTCATTTCTTATTTAGAGAATATGGTCTCATATTAACAATCTCTTATTTTAAATTCTATATACCTGTAATGATTCTCTTTCATACTTTCTAGAGTTATGAAGCCCACAAATCTGGGCATAGTTTTGTGTTTTTTGGTCTTGCCCTCAATCTTTCTAAATATGTTTGTGATTTATAGATTTTCTGAGTCCTCCATTTCACTCAAACTGGTCTACTCGCCCTATTCCTCTCCATTAAAACATGCCTCATCATCTCTAACTTTTTTGCCAACAATACCCTCAGAAAACAATAGACCAGGATCTGTGGTGTTAATTAGTCTTATATTAAAGAAAAAAAATACACTTCTCTTCCAGTGAGGCTTCCCAGCCTTCCTTACGTTTGTTGCATTCATGTTATGCTTTTACATCACCAGTTTTACCAACTGGAGTAAGAACCACCCAATAGAGGTTCCATGTCATGTGTTTTGCATCATAGCACCTTCCTAAATGAAATGCAAGAATATAGACGATGCTTAATGAAACCTGGTTTTCCCTATGTGTTTCTACATTCCTATCTGTGTATAATTAAAGCAACAGTGATAGAGGAGGGCATGATGAGAGCCCTCCTCTCATTAGAGAGAATTGCCTCTAATCTGTAATTTAAGATATCTTCTATGATTTTTAAGAAAAAAGTACAAGCAAAACCAAAAAGAATGAAGAACATATTAGCAATTGCTCTCTACCTCTGGTGGTCATTAGGCTGCTCACCATTATTTCTGGCTCTGCATCTTTAAGAAATGTGACAGGGTTGCATTTTCTGGCTATTTTGTGGTTGAAAAAATGACGGCACTGGCCTGTAGGTTGTGAGTAAAAGTATTACTTCCTGGCCACAGTATTTAATTGTCGGTAAGAGTAAAACTTTTCCTGTGCCTCAGAAATTGGCAGCATATGAGATGGTGTATGTTCCCTCATCATGCTCCATTATGCTGCCTGTCATCACCAGCAGAACTCTTCTGCGATCCTCCATGGAAGAGTAGCAAGAGTGAGAAATGTCTTTATTGTTTTTAAACTTTGAGCTTCGGGGGCCACTTGTCACTTGAGAATAATTTAACCTATCTGATGCATCACTTCACCTCCATTTTGAGTTCTCATAGAATTAGTTTGATGTGTATCTTTCCACGTCTTGGTTCACATTCAGGCAAACAAATGCAAACATATACACACAAATATGGAACACTTTTACAATCAAAATGGAATTACACAGTTTGTAATTATAGAACACTTTACAATCAAAATGAAAAATTACAGTTTTCCTTGATTGGTAGATTTTTACAATGATAAGATTATATTGTATATATTTTGATTGTACATAAGATATTTCATAGAAACAATTGATATGCTTCTTCATTTAATAATACAGAAAACTTCTCACTTTATCATTAGGGTAAAATCTTAATATAAACAGGGAAACTTTCAGGCAAATGTACGTCTTTTGTAAAAATTGTTCACAATTTGGAAAAATGATTCTATTCATAAATAAGGTTAATTGGCATAGCATTTCTCTTCTGCTCACTATATTATATTCTTTTCTATATTCTGAATTATTATATTTTGCATTCCTTGTATTTTAACTATATCAAAAATAAACAAAGATATGTAATTTTCAAGAAAATTTTTATAGATGTTTCCAGAATCGCATCTAGTAAATGGAATACTTTACAATAAAACACTACTTAACTTTCTTATATTCTGAGGCTATAATTTTACTATTTCACTTTGCTAATAATTTTAATCTATTGAAGTTTCATGTAAGTGCTAGATTACTTAAGAAATAGTTGCTTCTATTTTCACAAGTTTAATAAGCACTTTACGTAAACTATTATGAAATTCTGGGGCCAGGTGCGGTCGCTCACGTAATTCCAGCATTTTGGCAGGCCAAACTGGGCGTATCACCTGAGGTTGGGAGTTTGAGACCAGACTTACCAACACGGAGAAACTCCGTCTCTACTAAAAATACAAAATTAGCCGGGCATGGTGGTGCATGCCTGTAATCCCAGCTACTCTGGAGGCTGAGGCAGGAGAATTGCTTGATCTCTGGAGGAGGAGGTTGCAGTGAGCCAAGATCGCGCCATTGCAATCCAACGTGGATGACTAGAGCAAAACTCTATCTCAATTAAGAAAAAAAAAATGGGTAAAAGAAATTACGATCAGACCAAACGCTGTTTTAGTTCTAGGAACAGAACAAGTTGCTTATATACATTAAATTGGTGTATGAGCGATGGCTTGAAAAGCCCGTTTCCAAAGAATTTACAATAATTTCAGGGAGATAAGACCCACATTTCAAGTAATTTAAGAGCAGAAGATTATATAATTAGGCACTAATCTTATCAGCATATTTTAAAATAAAGTTATCTCATATTTTAGACAAAACTTCTGGTTATATCAGTCATCTCCCCCAGAAAAAAAAAAGAAATGCAAAGTTGATGTAGCTTCTATAAAAAAAAAAATGAAATTAAAGAGCTTTCAAGAAGACCGATTTTCTGAGAGTTTACATGTTTACAATATGATTTCTTCAAATAGGCAGTGCCTCAGTACATATTACATAATGACAGAGTAAAATTAATCTTTTTTAATCATTATTCTTTTGTTATTAAGGTGACCCAAAAATAACTGGAAACTTCAAGTTGCAAGTTTATCATTTCTTATTACCTATAGAAATAATTAAAATGTACACATATAGAATTTTACTTATTTGCCATTAATAAAGTTAAATGGTTATGTATAAATATAAACAAATTGTATTTTCAACTATATGTCAGTGTTCATTATGCACATACTTCATTATGTTCTAACATTGAGATATTGTTACACATATAATTTATTTTTACAGTATGCAAATAGATGTGCAATGACCAGGACATCTTATTTTACAATACTGAATGTTTCTTGTACATGAGAAACCCGGAAAGAGAGAAGGTGTAAAGACTTATTTTCTTATATGTTAATCATTTTGAAAGTTATTTATAGGACAAAGAATGGTTTTATAAGAATATAACCCTTTATTCTAGCACAACATTTTTAATTCACAGGGAGCAATGTACAATAAGAAGAGAAATCTTGTTGGTTATTTCTGAAAGCTGATCTAGGGTACTAATTCTTAGAGATGAGGGGAGATAGATATAGCAAAATAAGTAAGGAGATGTTCATAGGCCTGACAGCTCTACAGAAGCGGCCATCAGCATCAAAGCAAAAAAGAAAAAAATGTGATCACAAAATTACTATGGTAATTTTAATAAAATGATACAATATTTGCATATATTAATTTTGCCTATAAATTATGTTTTAAAAAAACCTAAATGTAACCCAGATTCTCACTTAGAAGATAAAAAATTAAGTGACCTACTTCTTCAGAAGATCTCACTAATGGCTATGGATTAATGTTACAATTAAAAATCAATGTGAACAAATCATTTCATATCCAGGACAGTGCTAGTATTTTAACTTCAAAACAACGTAATAATTAGCGAAAGAATTATTTCTATATTTCAAGGTGGTTTTAATTGAAGATGCATTTCTTATTGAAAATGAGCAAGCAACACAATCATATAAAAAGGTTTAGCAGAGAATACTGAATTGATTACACATTTATAAAATTTCCTTATAGGTAAGAGCCATGAAGTAAAGAAAAAGAAGTCTCAAGACATAAAGTCATAAACAGTCACTGTCCAGTGCTTGGTCTGAATCCAGTTTTTCTTCAGTTTATTTAAGATGAACCCCCAGATTAGGGTGCCCTAACAACAAAGTCAAAGTTAATTAGTCTTAACTAACAGACAAGTAGTAAACTTCGTGAGATCAGTTCCATCCTCAAGAAAGTGGACATTAGGGAGAGATTTTAAAGCAGTGTCTGTTTTTATAGGCAGTGCAGGGAAAGGCTAAGCCAATAAAATGTAATGGTTCTATTCTATATTTTAATAGCAACCTCCAAAGGACAAAACACTTCCCTGTGATTTGAAGGCAAAGCCTTGTACCAGGTTAAAAACGACACGTGAGCAAAGAAAATTACTGTCATTTTACTTTCCTTCTGAGTGCTGAATGTAACAAGTGAATAGCAATCAAACACATATCCATCATTGGCTTTTTGCGTGCAGGATCACTCATGCCTTAGGCCATGTAAGGACCCCAGAGGCCATCTTAGGGATTCCTCAGTTTACCCAGTTGATACATCATAGGAGGTTCACATGGATCTGTGTTTGGGAGGAAAGAAGAAACACCAGTCTAAGAATCTTGGGACGCTGTTGGGAAATTCTAGGCATGAGCAGCTGTAGTCAATTAGAGGTTCATTTTCTCTCTCGTCGTCTTTGGTTGCATGCCACAACTGCACAGGGCATGGAGGTTTATGACTCTAAAATAGCCTTGTCATTTGTGAAGCCTAACAGAGCAAAGAGGTTTGATAAATAGTTTTTAAAAATGTTACTTAGAAAGCCACTTCAATCAGATTAGTTTTCTGTTGTTTGTTTTCAGAATCCCGGTAGTCTTCCAGCATCTAGTAGGTAAACATAGATGGCACCAAGTTGGTGAGTTAAATAAAAGCTTTTAAAAATACACGTCTTTATTTGTTTACAAGGTGTTTATGTGGCATACTATGCCAAATTAATTCAATCAATGGTGAATTTAGTTTACTCTTGGAAAGAGAACTTACATGGAACACAGCGGCAAAGATGTTACAAACTGGTCAAAGAGAAAATGGGTCTCAACTCTCAACAGTACAAAATTTTTATTTTATTCGCAGGAAGAGACACTAATGATTTGTTTTTCTGCCATATTTTTCATTTATGTCATCACTTAATACATGAGAAAAAAAATTATAAAATAATACACAGTTTGTGTATTTCAGCATAAGTAGGCCCATCAGCTGTTGCACACTATTGAATGCTTACAATTGAAAAGGGAGATGAAGAGATGTATTTTAAAACAGAGTGCTTTCTAGACTCAATCATTTAATTTACTATTTAGTATATGTATGTAAATACATGTCAATTTATTGAAAAATAAATCATCTGGAATTCTTGAAGCCAGTGGCCTAGAAAAGTCTAATTTGCAGCCGACTGCAGAAGCAACAGGGCATTTTCCTACTGGTGTTCAATGTAATTGCAATAGTGATGGGATTCAGACTCTCCTCCATGTGTGATTTGTCTTTCATTCAATCAACGCAAACAACTAATGCACTGCAAGGTATATTATATTCCGTCCACTTCCCAATAAAGTCAGTGGTGTCCAATCAGACACCTATTGTTAGCAGAGAATCTGAAATTGATACAATCATCACATTGATCCAAAGTTGTCAATCATCTTTACTTCCTTCTTTCACTTCTCTCAGAATTTATGAATTGCAATGAATATTGTCATATTTATACCAAATTTTATAAAGTAATTGTTGAAATCATAGGTTTTTCAAAGTATTTGCAAAGATAATTTTTAAACAATGCTTTGTATATTTTTTCTAATTGGTACTTAAAACTTTGACAAATGTTAAATACTTTTCACCGAAAACGAGTTTTACTTTAATCTGTTGGATTTGATCTATTCCCTTTTAAAGAACCATAGAAAGCCTATACTGCATCATAAAACTTGTGACTTAAAAAGAGCTTGTGATGTTCAATTTCATTTTTATTATATTTCTTTATGTATATGTGTATTAAAAGCTATTAGGCATGCAGTTTGTAGAAAAACTTACTTGTTATCTATTATATACTCCTTAAGCTTTGTGAATGAGTAGATTGTAAGCTTCTTAAAGGCAAGAACCTGAATTATATATATTTTTGCAATCACAATTCTAAATATTCCAGATATTTTGGCATTATGCTTCATAGTAGAAGAATAAAACTTCTATGGTAAATAAGCATCTCCTTTACTGAAGATGTCTGAATTTACTACCCATAATGTTTGCATTTAATTCCTCACAGTGTAGTTGCATCAGTTCCTTAAATGTCAGAGGATGTGAGGGCAGTGGTTGGAGCAAATTAAGAGATTACACATGGAAGATCTCTAGTCCTAAAATGGTAGTAGAAACATTAAAATGCAGTATTCGTTTTGTGCAAATGAATTATGACTTTTACTAATATTTCAGCCTCTGTTTATCTGATCTATCTATATTATTTGCAGTGCAAAATTCTGTTCTTGTGACATAAGTTTGTTGTAAGATAGTATTTTCTTAGGCTTGTTCATGTCAAATCGAAATATCACATAAAGATCTAAGAACACATAAGCAAATAACTAGAACATAGTTCCAAATAATATACTTAATGAAATAGATCAAGCTCACAATAATATTAAGATTGAAATAAACATTTTAAAAATTTTGTGATGAACTTTAAACATAAAACTGGAAAGCAAGAATTGCAGGTCAGGAATGCCAAATTTGTACATTCAAAACCCTTGGAATATTTATACTATTCTTTTTGAGAGCAAAATGCATGAAATATCTGAAATTTTATTTTATCTATGAGTCAGTGCAGTCAACATTAGAAAACATCACTAATCCTGTTTATAATAAACACTTGATTAAAAAGAGAAAAACCAATGTATGTGTATAAATACAAATGCATTTTTAATATACTCATATCTATGTCACAAATAGATAATTATCATTTCTCAGATTCTGAATTCCCCACCCTCAACTACAGTTGCTGTTTGTTACAAAAATCGTTGCTAAGAATACACACACACACACACACACACACACACACACACATCAATGACATGGGGACCAGATGCCACCCATAGGATAAATGATGTCACTGCCATTTGAGCTATTAGATAGTACACAGTAATAAAATTAGGTCATTACTGACCAGGACTATGCATATGTGACAAAATTGTTTCACCAAGAAAATTGTAGCACCTGTTTACAGAGTTGCTATTAATATTCATATATCCATCCAGAAAATCATATGTAAGCAGATGGGTGAAATTTGAAACCTGTCAAAGCACAATTTCTTAATTGCTTTAAATAAAACATTGCTACAGTTGGTGGAGAAGCAATCAGATGCATGCTATATTCATTACCATTTTCCAATGTTACTTTTATTTTTTTTAAGACTGAGTCTCGCTCTGTCTCCCAGGCTGGAGTGCAGTGGCGCCATCTTGGCTCACTCCAACCTCCACCTTCCAGGTTCAAGCAATTTTCCTGTTTCAGCCTCCAGAGTAGCTGGAACTACAGGCATCTGTCACCAAGCTTGGCTAATTTTTGTATTTTTAGTAGAGGCGGGGTTTCTTTCACCTTGTTGGTCAAGGGGTCTCAAACTCCTGACCTCAGGTGATCCAACTGCCTCACCACAGGTGATCCATCCACCTAGGCCTCCAAAAATGCAGGGATTACAGGCATGAGCCACAGCACCCAGCCCAGTGTTAATGTTTTTATAATTAGGAAAAGTAATATGGAATATATGTATCACAGCATTAATGATTAGTACAAAATTTGACTTCTAAATTCTCAATGATACTTGCAGAGAATCCAAGTACTATAAACATAATCAAATCATGTCCCTTTATTTACAGATAGACAAACTCATGCTGGATATAAATACGAGATAGTATATTAATTAAAGCTACAATTTGAACCATATATAGAGAAATTTGTGTCTTTTTAACTAGAATATACAACGTTATGCTTATAAGCTGTAAGTTATATTATCTTTGCTTAGTGGCACAATAATGATATAAGCAATATCATAGTTAATAGTATGAGCTTAGCTCCATGATTCAATTACCTCTCCCTGGGTTCCTCCCACAACACATGGGAATTCTGGGAGACACAATTCCAGTTGAGGTTTGGGTGGGGACACAGCCAAATTATATCTTTGCACCCCTGGCTGGCCCCTTCCAAATCTCATGTGCTCACATTTCAAAACCAATCATATCTTCACAACAGCCCCCCAAAGCCTTAATGCATTTCAGCATTAATCCAGAAGTCCACAGTCCAAAGTCTCACCTGAGACAAGGCAAGTCCCTTTTGCCTATGAGCCTGTAAGATCAAAAGCAAGCTAATTACTTCCTTGGCACAGGTATTGGGTAAACATAGCCATTTCAAATGGGAGAAATTGGTCAAAACAAAGGGGTTGCAGGTCCAAAATCCAATGAGGCAGTCAAATCTTAAAGCTATAAAATGATCTCCTTTGACTCCAGGTCTCACATCCAAGTCATCCTGATGCAAGAGGTGGGTTTCCACGGTCTCGGACAGCTCTGCCCCTTTGGCTTTGCAGGGTACAGCTTCCCTCCTGCGTGTTTCATGGGCTGGCATTGAGTGTCTGTGGCTGTTTCAGGCACATGGTGCAAACTGTCAATGAATCTACATTCTGGGTTCTGGAGTTATGGTGGCCCTCTTCTCACAGCTCTACTAGGTAATGCATCAGTAGGGATTCTGTGTGGGGCCTCTGACCCCACAGTTCCCTTCCGCACTGTCCTAGCAGAGGCTCTCCATCAGGGCTCCACCCCTGCAGCAAACTTTTGCCTAGGCATCTAGGCATTTCCATACATCTGAAATCTAGGCAGAGGTTCCCAAACCTCAATTCTTGACTTCTATGCAACTGCAAGCTCAACACTATGTGAAAGCTGCCAAGGTTTGGGGATTCCACCCTCAGAAGCCACAGCCTGAGCTGTATGTTGACCCCTTTCAGCCATGGCTAGAGTGGCTGAGACACAGGGTACCAAGTCTTTAGGCTGCAAATAGCACCGGGACCCTGGGCCCAGCTCATGAAATCACTTTTCCTCCTGGGCCTCTAGGTCTGTGATGGGAAGGGCTGCTGTGATTTTTGACATGGTCTGGAGATATTTTCCCCATAGTCTTAAGGATTAGCATTAGGCCCCTTGCTACTTACACAAATTCCCTCAGCTGGCTTGAATTTTTCTCCAGAAAATGAGTTTTCTTTTTTATCCTATTGTCAGGTAGCAAATTTTCCAAACTTTTATGCTCTACTTCCCTTATAAAACTGAATACCTTTAGCATCACCTAAGTCATATCTTGCATGATTTGCTGCTTAGAAATGTCTTCTGCCAGGTACCCTAAATCATTTATCTCAAGTTTAAAATTCCACAAATCTCTAGGGCAGGGGAAAAATGCTTCCAGTCGCTTTGCTAAAACATGACAAGAGTCCCTTTACTCCAGTTCCCAACAAGTTCCTCAAGTTCCTCATCTCTATCTGAGACCACCTCAGTCTGGACTTCATTGTCTATGTCGCTATCAGCATTTTGGGCAAAACCATTTAATAAGTCTCTAGGGAGTTTCAAACATTCACACATTTTCCTATCTTCTTCTGAGCCCTCCAAACTGTTCTAAACTCTGCCTGTTACCCAGTTCCAAAATCACTTCCACATTTTCAGGTATCTTTTCAGCAGTGCCCTACTCTTCTGGTACCAATTTACTGTATTAGTTCATTTTCATGCTGCTGCTAAAGACATACCTGAGACTGGGCAATTTACAAAGGAAAGAGGTTTAATGGACTTACAGTTCCACGTGGTTGGAGAGGCCCCATAATCAGGTTGAAGGTGTAAAGCACATCTCACATAGCGGCAGACAAGAGAAGAGTGCTTGTGCAGGGAAACGCCCCATTTTAAAACCACTGGGTCTTGTGAGTCTTATTCACTGTCACAAGAACAGCACAGAAAAGACCTGCCCCTGAGATTCCGTTATCTCCCACTGGGTGTCTTCTACAACACATGGGAATTCAAGATGAGATTTGGGTGGTGACACAGCCAAATTATATCAGTTTCATTAGGCAATTTTGTCATTGTGTGAACATCATAGTGTTTAAACAAAATAAAATGATATAGCCTACTACACACCTAGGCCATATTGTGTAACCTGTTTGTACCTAGGTTACAAATCTGTACAAAATGTTACTGTAGTGGATACTGTAGGCAATTGCAGCACAATAGTATTTGCATATCTAAATATATCTCAACATAGAAAAGGTACAGTAAAAATATGGTATAAAAGATTTAAAAAATGGTATATGACTATAGGGCATTACCATGAATGTTCTTTCCAGGACTGGGAGTTGCTCTGGGTGAAACAGTGAGTGAGCAGTGTGTTAATGTGATGCCCTAGGACTTTATTGTACACTAGCACCGTAGCCTTCATAAATACTGTACATTTAAGCTGCACTACACTTATTAAAAAATACTTTTCTTTCTTAAAAAGTAAATGATTCTTAGCTTACCATACCTTTTTAATTTTACAAACTTTTTAATTTTTCAAATGTTTTGGCTCTTTCATAATATTTAGCTTAAAACACACATTGAACAGTTGTACAAAAATACTTTCTTTCTTCATATCTTTGTTTATAAGATTTCTCTATTTTAATTCTTTTTTTTTACTTTTAAAAATTCTGTGTTAAAAACTAAGACACAGCAAGGCACAGATCACACACCTATGATCTATCCCAGCTTCCCAGGAAACAGAGGTAGGAGGATCTCTTGAGCCCAGAAGCCGAAGACCAGCTTGAGCAATATAGGAAGACTCCTTTTACAAAAAAAAGAAACAAACAAAAACTTAGGACACAAGCACACACCTTTGTCTAGGATCATCAATATTAGACTTCCACCTCCACAACTTGTCCCACTGGAAGGTGTCTCCCCGGAAGGTGTCCCACTGAAAGGCAATAACACACATGGAGCTGTCACCTCCTGTAATAACAATGCCTTCTGGAATACCTGCAGGACCTGCCTGAAGCTGTTTTACAGTTCATTCATTTTTTTTTTTCAAAAACAGAAGCTGAATACTCTAAAATAACAATAAAAAACATAGTACGGTCAATACATAAGCCGGTAACATGGTTTATTTTCAATGTCAAGTATTATGTACAGTACATATGTATGTAGCATACTTTTATAGGGCTGGCAGCACACATTTGTTTACGCCATCATCACCACAAACACGAGTCATGTGTTGTGCAATAATGTTATGACAGCTACATCACTAGAAAGATGATAGGAATTTTTTGGCTCCACTCTAGTCTTATGGGACCACCATCATATATGAGTTATGTGTAGATCACAGCTCATTATGCTATGAATGACTGTATATTAAAAAAATCATAGAAAACCAATAAAAAGACCCTTGGAATTTATAAAAATTATAAAATATAAGATAAATACAATTTAATAGGGTCCCCTATGTACCAGGAAAATCTGTTTATACATTTTATATAAAAAATAATACATTGAAAGCAACAAAATGTATAAAAATACCAGAAATCATTCAAATGGCAATATATGGAACCTATACATAAAAAATACAAAATTAAAATGTGAGTTATAAATGTACATTAGACTAGGTGTAGAAATATCTCGAAGTAATAGTACAAATATTCTGGAGAGCATGAACAGCAAATGCAAACATGTCTCATCTTCAGAAACAGCATACTCAGGGGTAGAACAGAAAAATAAGGCAATATTTCTTAATCTTTAGTCATGAAGAGTGGCTTAAAATAATTCTGGAGAGATGGGTAGTGACTATGATGAAAATTTTACATCTTCCCTGAGCAGTAATTTTCATGGAAGAATCTAAAGCAGTGGTGGCACAGATCATGTGTTAGTTTTAAAAATGATCACTCTTCTTGTGGAAATAATTTATTGAGAAATAACAAATGGAGGGGGAGTGATCAATTAGAATATTCTTTCAATTGTTAAAGAAAAATGATGAAGATTTGGGCTAGGTGTCTGACAATGTATACTGAGAAAAAGGTGTCTATAAAATATTTAGATAGTAGAATCTACAGGAATTTCGTAGTTGTTTGGTATGAGAGAGGGGCTTTATGAGAATTACTTCCATTTTTCTGGCTGAGGTATTTGGGAGTATATCCATTGATCAAACAAGAAACCTTGGGGACAAAAATTTAAGGAAAGAAAAAAACTGAATTAGGTTTTGGATATACTGGGCTTGGATATTTGTGAAATATCTAATTGCAGAGTTGAGTGAGCAATTAGATATATTTGCTTTGGTAGTCCAGCCAGAAATATAAATTTCAGAATTAACAAGAGTGGGCTGGGTATCGTGGCTCATGCCTATAATCCCAGCACTATGGGAGTATGAGGTGGGAGAATTACTTTTCAAGCCCAGGAGTTCAAGCCCAGCTTGAGCCCAGGAATTAGAGAATTGTCTCCACAAAATAAACCAGTTAGCTGGGTGTAGTGGCAGGCACCTGTGGTCCCAGGCACTTATAAAGTCAAGGTGGGAGGATTGCTTGAGCCTGGGAGCCAAAACCTTCAGTGAGCCCTGATCACGCCACTGCACTCCAGCCTGGGTGACAAAGCGAGACCTTGTCTCCAACCCCCCGCCTGCACCACACTGCCCCCTCCCACCAAACACAAACAAAAAACAAGAATGATAACATTTAGATTCATGAAAGTAGCCTTGATCACCTATTTGTATAATGCAATTAAGAAGAAAACTGCCCCAATTAATCAAATCCTGAGCAATCCTTTGAAGGGGAGAAAGAAAAATTGGAGAAAGAGTCCAAAATTGGAGAACCAATGAGGTCAGAGGAAAACCAGAAACGCATGTCCTTGCAGAAGCTCAGGGTTGAGAATGTTTTAGTAGAAAGAGAGAAAACCAAATTCTGAGGACTATTGCTGATTTATCAAGTAAGACTGGAAATTAAAACAGTTCATTACATATTTAGCCTGTAGATCATTGATAAGTTGATTAAGAATG